>NC_135715.1:56668780-57293410 GCF_964656455.1 Halichoerus grypus | reverse complement strand
GTTATGAAATATATATAGCTAAAGTTTGGTTAACATTTGCTTCTACCTAACTTTATGAAAATATATTCTTTTTTTCCCATGAAAGTGTTCAATACGAGTTGAGATACAAGTTAAGAGCTGCTATCTGAGATAAATCCTGAGTCCAAATTTAGACATATGTGTATTGAATAATCTCAACCGTTTTGAGACCAGTTTATTTCTGTTAGTTCTACTAGTTTTATAGACTTGATCAATATTATGATGCACTTTGAATGAATAAAGTTGATAAAACTTCTGGTGTATGTTGCTTTTGTATTCATGCTTTAATTCATCCATCACCATTATTATCATTAAAAAATTTTTGGAGCTGCAGATATATGGTTTTCTCATTAGGTGGCCCATTGTTAAAAACTCTTGAATGTTCCTACATTAAAATGTTTGTTTGTATGTGTATGTGTAGCTCAAATATGCTTCTCTGTTACTTTTACTCATTGGTCCCAGTTAATTTCTCTTCAAAATATTTAAGATAGCTATCATGTCACCATCTCTCAGCCCTTCTCAGTTTCTTTTCCCTGCTAAAGATTCCCAATTTTTGTAGCTTACCACTTTTATCACATACATTTGGGCTCTGTCCAACCTGGTGAGGTCCTTCTTAAAAAGAATGTCTTAGGGGCACCTGGGTGCTGTCAGTTAAGCGTTGGACTCTTGATTTTGGCTCAGGTCATGATCTCAGGGTCCTGGGATTGAGCCCTGTGTCAGGCTCCACACTCAGCAGGGAGTCTGCTTGAGGATTCTCTCTCTCCCTCTGTCCCTCCCCATGCTCGCTCTCTCTCTCAAATAAATCTTTTTAAAGAAAGAATGTCTTAATCATAAGAGACTGAAGAAGTAGGCAATGATAGAATCATCGCTGATAAATTACTGGGCAGAACTAATAAGAATTCTGTGGCTATGTGGGTATTTTCCTACTCCTGTAATTGGAAATATTGTGTGGAAAGTTATCATAACCAAGTCTGTTGTTCATGGAATAATTTTTAAGAAATATTCCTTAGAGGGCACCTGGGTGGCTCATTCGTTAAGCGTCTGCTTTCAGTTCAGGTCATGGTCCCAGGGTCCTGGGATCGAGCCCCACATAGGGCTCCCTGCTCAGCGGGAAGCCTGCTTCTCCCTCTCCCACTCCCCCTGCTTGTGTTCCCTCTCTCGCTGTGTCTCTCTCTGTCAAATAAATAAATAAAATCTTAAAAAAAAAAAATTCCTTAGAAAGGAAGAAAGAGCTGAGTTTTGTTATGTTACTTCTCATCATAATTAGAAAAAAAAAAACCTTCATTTTTTTCAAATTATTCTTATAATTTGCATTTGTTTTTGAGTTGAAATTCCTAAATGGTGTTATCTGTTGATTTTCAAACACCTGCGTTACAAGACTTTCCCTCAATCAGGGTCATTTGTTGAGTCAGAGTATTCTTTTAAAAAGGCTACAGCAAAGAGCAAGTGTTTATCATTCAAATTTTGCTCTTTCTTGCCCTTTCTAGGTAATCCTTGATCATGTGTGAGGAGTTCAGTTTCTGGCCAAAAAACCCATGTGTGATTTTTTTCAGGCCAGACCATAGGCAATTACAAAGGCTTTATCTAGCAGGCTTTGTGAAGGAAAATTACCCTTCGTGATGGTAAATTTTATGTGTCAGTCTGACTGGACCATGAGATGCCCAGATATCAGATTAAACATAATTTCTGGGTACGTCAGCAAAGATGTTTCCGGAAGAGATAAGCATTTGAATAGGTGGAGTGAATAAAGTAGACGGCCTTCCCCACGTGGGTGGGCAACATCCAATCCCTTGAGGGCCTGAATGAAACACTGAGGCAGAGGAAGGTTGAATTCTCACTCTGCTTGATTGGTTGGGTTCTGACATCAATCTTTACCTGCCTTGGGTGCTCCTGGTTGGACTTCAGACTTGGACTGGGATCTATTCCATGGGTTCTCCAGCTTTCAGGCCTCCAACCTACACCACTGGCCTACCTGGGACTCCAGCTCGCAGATGGCAGACTATTCAGCCTCCATAATCACATGAGGTGATACCGTATAATAAATCTCTTTATGTAAATAAATGTAAACACACACACTTTTTTTGGCCACGTATTCCTGTGTAGTGAACATATCCATTCTGTTCTGTTTCTCTGGAGAACGCTGAGGTATGTCTAATTTTATGGTAAATGCTTTTGCTGATGGGAACCATGTTGTCAGGAGCCATCTCGGCCAAGCAGGAGGAAGCCGAACTGTCTGGGTAGTAAATTAAAAACAATGAGCCAAAATGAAATAAGAGGGAAGGCTTTAATCTTACTGTGATAGTAAAAGCAAGAGGCCAACCTGGAGAAAGCAGCCAACTCTCCCGTTCCATTTCCCCCACAGAACAGTGCATATCCGTCTGCACACACACTTGGTGTACAACCAGTGCGTTGCAGTCTGTGAAGGGGGTCATGGTCAGGGCTCAGGGTCTCCTGGCCAGCCATGCTCTTGTGCATTCCTGCATTCCTAGGCCAGCACTTGCATTTGGAAGTCTTATTGGGAAACCTTGAAGATACTTTCCCACACTCAGATTCAGTACCCTGTTCTTCTCAACTTCCAGTCCTCCCCTGTCCCCTGACCTCCAGGTCCATTAAACTGCAGCAGCCTTTTGTTCTGGGCTCCCCAGGCAGTGAGATAACCCCACCCCACATCTGTGCCGATTGACCTGTCTCTTCAACTAGTGCACTGTTCTGTGGGGGGAAAATGGAACGGGAGAGTTGGCTGCTTTCTCCAGGTTGGCCTCTTGCTTTACCATTACAGTAAGATTAAAGCCTTTCCTCTTATTTCATTTTGGCTCATTGTTTTTAATTTACTACCCAGACAGTTCGGCTTCCTCCTGCTTGGCCGAGATGGCTCCTGACAACATGGTTCCCATCAGCAAAAGCATTTACCATAAAATTGGACATACCTCAGGTAATAATAATTAGAAAAGCCAACATTTACCAAACACTGTGTACCAGACACCATGCCAAGCCCTTCATATATGTGATTAATTGCAGTGTTCCTCTAAGTGTGGTCCTCGGACTGGTGATGATCGATAAAAGCTTGTTACCAGTTTAACATGAGAGAAGTACAGGAACTGGGTATTTGTGTTTAGCAATTTGTATTTGTCATTGCTATATGGTTGATATTTTCATTGTATTTTTAAGAATATCAGTCCACACAAGATTGAAAATTTTAGAAATATGTTCTTTCACCCCAGATGGATGGAGAAGCACTGTGCTATCTCATTTAATCCTTATAATGATCTTTTGAAATAGATACTACTATTACCCTTCATATACTGATGAGTAATCCAAGGCATATTTACTGATGGTGAAGTAATTTGCTTGGAATCATAAATGTGCTAAGGATGGCAATGCCGAGAGGTGTGTCAAAAGACAGGTGCACAGCTGCTGGGCTTAACACTTGTTCTAGGGCTAGGTTCACCTTTCTTTTGATAAGTGATATCTTGTGCCACCATATATGTTTTAACAAGGACCCCAAGGAGCCACTTGGGTAGAATATCTGTAATTGTGTTTGTCCCAGCAAATTCAGGCTATACATCTGCCCACAGACACATCACCTTCATCACACAATTAAATGATACTCTATGCTGTTTGGAGAAAAAGAAGATTTGAGTCTTCACAGAAAACCTGCCATGTGGTCCGATATCTCCTTGTGTTGGGTAGAGTGTTTTCCGAAATTCAATTCTTGTTCGAAGCAGCGCTCACCCAAAGCAATTTGCCATGTCTGTGGCACCAATTTCCAGATACATAATCCCATTTATTTCCTGCTCTGAGATTCTGTCTTTGCATCACCACAGCTATGTCTGTTTCCTGGAGTCATCTCACGCATGGAAATAAGACTCTGTGAATCCAAGTACTTCCCAACCCTGCTAAAACATAAATACCTGCATGCAAAGAGTTAAGCTGGGTCAAATCCCTCTCATGTTTTCTTATCCCGGATTCCTCGGGCAAAAAAGGTAGATCAGGAAATCCCCCCTCTTCTCCCCAAAGCTTCATGAGAAATCCTTAGTATGGAGACGAGGGATGATTACAACGTATTACTTTTGCAGAAGAGTAAGAAATAGAGGTCACTGGAGCTAATTGTCAGAAAGGCCAGTAACGGTTGTAAGTGGTTGACTCAGGGGAGTGGGCCTTGGTATGGTGGGGCAAGTATGAAATTCCTGCTTTTTACTATTCAGATGCTCCCCAACTTACGATGGCTCAATTTAGGATTTTTTGATTTTATGGTGGTGTGAAAGCAATATTCATTCAGTAGAGATTGTACTTTGAATTTTGAAAATTTTGATCTTTTCTCGGGATAGCGATATGCCGTGCGACCTCTCTCGTGGCGCTGGGCAGTGGCAGCTCCCGGTCAGCTCCACCATCACCAGGGTGAACCACTGATACACTTACAGCTCTTCTGCACCCATGCAACAATTCTTCTGGTCACTTTCAGGATAGCACTCAATCAGTTACATGAGATATTCAACACGTTAGTGTAACATAGGCTTTGTGTCAGATGATTTTGCCCAAATGTAGGCTAATGTCAGTGTTCTGAGCACGTTTAAGTTCGGCTAGGCTAAGCTATGATGTTTGGTAGGTTAGGTGTATAAATGCATTTTCGACTTCTGACAGCTTCAATTTACAATGGGTTTATCGGGATGTAACCCTGTTGTAAGTCCAGGAAGATCTGGACACTCTTCTCTATTTGACTTTTTTTTAACCATGTGCTCATGTTGCTTTGAGCAATTAAAGACATATCCTAGCCGAGGTTTTCTGTCACACCCATCAGCCCATTCCTGAATCTGGCTGCAAAGCAGTGGAGTTTCCTGTAAGTTCCTAATTTGCTTCTGCTAAAGGCATCTTTTTTTTTTTTTTTAAAGATTTTATTTATCTATTTGAGACAGAGAGAATGAGAGAGAGAGAGCACATGAGAGGCGGGGAGGGTCAGAGGGAGAAGCAGGCTCCCTGCCAAGCAGGGAGCCCGATGCGGGACTCGATCCAGGGACTCCAGGATCATGACCTGAGCCGAAGGCAGTCGCTTAACCAACTGAGCCACCCAGGCGCCCCTGCTAAAGGCATCTTGACCCAAGCTTAGCTTTTTTCCCCCCTCATTCTGCCTTAAAGGCTTTCAAAATCGTAGCAGCTCTCTTGGTCCATGCACAGGAGCAACTAGAAAGTGGGGAGGCATACAGACCCCTAGGACAGTCTTTGAAAGAAGGGGTTTGGGGCCTGCGGCTCCAACGTCAGCCTCCCACTCTTCAGGATGATAATTCTGGGAGGAATCTGAACACTTGCCAGAGGTCCCCAACAAAACAGAGCCTCCCTTGCCTATAGAGGCAGTCTGGATAATATACCATTAACTTGAGTTTTTCACTTTCTCTCTCATAATCCACCCCCAACATCCCCACCCCATTTCTGCTTCCTGGGATCACCTCCCAAATAAACTACCCACACCAAGGCCTTGTCTCAGGCTTGGCTGTTAGTAGAAACCTAACTATGACAGATCCTCAGGTAAAACTAGGACTGCTGAGATGAGATTTGCACTCAGGCTTCTGGACCCTGTTCTCCCATGGTGCTGTTAAATCGCCCATGGGCCCTGGGAGCTACGGCTGTGGGTGCAGTCATGCCTCAATGCAGATCGGGGAATGACTCCATTCTGAGCAATCAATTACACTATTACAGAAATGTACCATAGGGAAGGTTCATGGCTGTGGGAGGGGGCCAGAGATGCTATAAGGGAGACTGTAAATGACTTTCTGGGCAGCCAAAGAAATGTCATAGAAGAAAGGAGGAAGATAGAAATGAGAAGAGAAAAGAAATTGGCAACACACAGAGAAACGGAAATGCTGTCTCTCCCTTTCCTCCTGTCAAGGAGGCTAAGAGGTGTGAGCAGCAGATTGCAAAATAATTCAGGGAGCCAAGGACACTGCCAACTTGCTTTAGATGTTGGAACTGTCTCTTGATTTTTGGAAGCCTGGGGAAGATGACCAAATAGAGACGCTGCTTGCTTCTGCCATGTAGGTGGGTTGAAGAAAATCCACCAACTGAAATTTTGGCAGGTCTGGGAATTCTGCAACTGGGGTGCCTGCTGGATTTCTAGTCTCCAGTTTGGCTCTTAGCTGGCAGTGAACAGCCACCGGCTTCCATCAGTCCTTGCAGTACTGCACCCACCCTCTTTTCTGTAAGCGATCTTGGTTCTTGTTATTTGCAACCAAATGTCCTGGCTGTTTTGGGGCCTCTCCCCACCAGACTTGAGTGTACCCGGGATCCCCTACCCCACTCATGCACTCTCATTTGGTCCCATATGTGTGGCTTGGGGCGTGTTCCCTTCCTCAGTCTGGAACCTGAGGGCCCCTCTTGACTGAAGCTTCCTCTCTCTTGTTTGCCAGCTGATTACATTTCCTTGTTTGTTCTGCACATTCTTACACAGCCTTCCGTACATCTAACAGACCTTCATGTGTGATGACATCGGTTAAGTGGAACAGCAATAATAATCCCCCAGCTCGTAGATGCCAAAACCACCACTAGGAAGTAAGCTGTGATCCATTACTAATAATTCGAGTGCCCACCTTAGAGGGAAGAGCGATTACTCTGAGACGCCCAAGACCTGCTTGGGGTGTGGGTACCCACAGCCAGTGCTGTGCATCGCAGCCCTCTAGGGCAGGCCCACGTCTCCCCACCTGGGCTGGCCTCCTTGCTGAAGGGAGACTTAGTGCTGAGCTCCCTGGCTGGGGGCTCGACTCCTGGCCTCTCTCCCAGGGTCTCACGGATGCATCTCCAAAAGCAGTGTCTCAAAAACCGCTTGCTTTCTTGGGCTAGATTCATTAAGCATCAAGAGTTGAAACAAATTCTGCTGTTCCTTTTATTTAAAAGGCAAAGAACCTGCTCATATTTCCGAATTCTGTCCTAAACCCCGGAACCACGAAGCAGAAACATATGCTTATGCCTTATAACAACTGATAATGCTCCAAACGGGTGTAGACTCTTTTCTCCCCCTCTTAATTCTTAAATTTTTACAATAAAAACAATAACTGCTGTTTTAAAAAAAATTAGAGCAGTACTGGAAAGAGGAGCATACTGTAACGGTGAAGAAAATGCTGGGCCAATCTGCCTGGGTCGGACTCTTGTTATGACCTTGGGCTCTCTGAGGCTCCTGTTCCTCATCTGAAATGCAGATCGTTAATAGTACCCACCTCAGAGCTGTCCTGAGGAGGAAGTGAGTTAGTATTTATAAAGAGTGTAAAACAGTGCCTGGAACATTGTAAGCCACCTCTAAGAAATGTACTATATGAAATGAGATATTTTCTACATTTTCTATGTCTATAGGAACATATAACAAGTTACTTTTCTGTTTATATAAGTAGGTTTATAAAGTATAAATGGACCTGTTTCTTTCCCCCTTGACAGTGTGTCTTGGACATCTTCATTGTCAGGATTTAGAGATATACCTCATTCCTTTTGATGACTACATAGATACCATTGTATGGATGTGTGGAGTTATGTGGTTCCTAATGTTTCTGTCACAAACAACGCCATAATACATAGGTGTGTGCCTTTATTTCTGCACACTTAAACAAGTGAATTCATAGAAGTAAAACAAATTTTACCAGAGGTATTGACAAATTACCCTCCAGAAATTTTTTACCAATTTATTCTTGGTTTGGACCCTTTTCGATTTAAATCTGATAACTAAACACGGATTCTTGGCTGATGGGAATAAATTGGGAATGCAGAGAAATGTCTGTGGCAACACTGGGCAGAATGTTTGGCAACACATGGACTGAGAGAAATTTAGGCCTTGGGTTTTTAAATAGGAGTTTACCTTAAGTCTGAACCCAGATTTAAGAATATCCATACACTCCTGGCACTCACAGCACCTACCTCTCAGCTCGGAACAACTCTGAATTCATCAGTGTGCTAACAACACAGAACACTGCCTTGGTCTACGTATGTGTTCTAGCATCCACCATTAATAGACAAGCTTGTGTATCAAGTAAGGAGAAAGTAAATTTCTTTGTAATGACACCCTAACTGCAAAAGGAGATGGTAAAATGTGCAAATGGATGCAGGGTCTTCTAGAATACCGGATGTTGGAGAAGGAAGGCAGGAGGCCTGCAGGGTGAAGAGCTTACTGGCCTCCACATCTGGCCCTGCCTGGGTGCTTATTTTTTCTCTAAGGATCACATCTCTCTATCTCTTCACACTTGTGTGCTTTTTTCATGATGCCAGTGAATTTCCTCTGCCATCTTGCCAGGCTTAAAGACAGAGCTTGGGATATCCATTATATAGTGAAGCAAGCTTTACTGCTGTGAAATTTCTGAGTCGGAAAAATTCATTTAATTGGAATGATAAATCTTTATTGCTCATTTATTTAATCTTCAAAAGGCATGAATTAGGTTAAAATATTTGAATACTGAAAAAATACAAAAAAGAGAACAAATATTAGCCATAATACCTCCACTTATATATTATATACAATTAAAAGTGAAGCCCACTCTGACCACATTTCTCTCCCCCCCTCCCCTTCCACTCCAACTGCTAATAGTTTAAGGTACCTCTTGGAATTTTGAATCTTTAAAATACTTCATATTAAAGAGAGAAAAACATAGGCTCTCTATGTCTCCCCACTGAGCAGCCTGCAGCTCATCTAATGTTCCAGCACCTTTAAGAGATAAAGGAGAAGAAGAGAGGGAGGAGGAAGGGAGAAAGGACAGGGAGGCAGCAGGAGGAGGAAAATGAGATAGGAGAGGTCAGAAACACTTGGAGGCCAGGCGCCAGTCTTCCTCCTCGGGGGTGACTGACCAGAGTCCCAGAACATCGTGTTCATTTAGTCCTGCCTCCCTCTTTACAGTTGTGTTTTCCAGCCCTTAGGTCTTGATGCTTCCTGGAGAAGAGAATGCTGTTACTTTATCAATAAAGATCACGAAAATGATCAGAGTAACCACAGCGGTAGTTTCTTGAGCATCTGCTCCATGCCAGCTATTAAAAATGCATTACCTCCTTTAATTCCCACACAAATCCCATTGTTATCCCCATTTTGCAGATGGCGAAACTGAGGTCAGGGAAGTAAAGCACTGCCTAATGTTACACTGCAAACTAACAGAGTTTAGACTTCTAGCCCCCACAGTTGGACTCCAGAACACACATTCTACCTGCTGTGTAATAATCCTGCAGCAGAGCTGGGCTACCTTTAATGACTCTACAGAAAAGAATTTCCTAACACTGTCCTGGAAACCACTGGTAAACAGCATTCCACATTTTCAGAAACCCACCTAGCCTTAATCAGGAAGGTTTCCTACATGATCTTTCCTCCCCGTAAGTGATTTCTAGAAGATGGGAATAATTCTTACCCATCTTAGACTGATGGACTTTGTAGACTCCGTGGCTTAAAAATAATGGGCCAGGAAAATTTCCAAAATGATGCCCACAGAGAAAGAAGTACCAGACAGAAAGCAGAGCCACTAAAAAGGGAAGTTAACGGATGATTCAGAAGTGGCAATGTCATTGACCGGGGCCTTAAAGTTGGCATCTAGGAAGCTAAATAAAAGGTTTTGGCAATCAGGAAGTAATAGAATACAAACAGTATTTGTAATTCTTGGCATTGATGAACATTATGGCAAGGCCAGCTTGGGAAAAATGCTTAAATTGAACCAACAAATCTAAGTGTCAGGCCCAGGCAGGCTGGGAGGAAGGGTTTGGAGTGTGAGTCTTGGTTGGGTGCAAAGTCAGGCGAGCAGAGCTCTCTACAGACTGTGTGTGGATAAATAGGGGAGGACGTAATTTAGCTTGTATGTGGGGCCAGTGGGCTGATAGGGTGGTAAGAAGTGACGCTCAGATGGCAGCCTGCTGGGGGAGTGGCTGTCTCTAGGGGGCCATGTTCCCTTCCCTGGTGCAGATGTCCCCCTCTGATGCTTGCTGCCACTGCCCAGCACTGGATCTGAGGGCAAGCCCAGAGGTAGATGTGTGCAGCCAACATGAAAGGCACCACTGTTCACTGGGCTGATGGACTTGCAGGCATGTTGCTCTGGAGGAAATAATTCCCAAGAGATTTGAGAACTCAAACTGATTAAGGAGAACAGGGAAATAATATTGGCTGAAAGTACTAGGTCCTAGATACTGTGCTTGGACCTTCATATACGTTATTCTGTTTAAGTCTCTCAACAAACAGAAGATGGAGGTAAACTAATTTGAACAGGTGTTAAACTTGCAAAGAGGTTGTCAGATGGACAAAGAGAAGGAAGCACGGAGCTCTTCCTGACGGTGGGGACAGGGGCTGGTGGATGGACTTTGGGATGATCCATGGCCTCATGAATCTCTGTCAAATTCTAGATGTTGCTTAGACTTCAGGGTTGTAGGATAGAGTATAGAAATGAGAGCAGGTGGAGGTAAGTGAAGAGGTAAGCTAGCGGTCAGGTAGGGTGGTCTGAGAGTCAGTAGAACAAATGAGAGTCAGTACTGCAAGAGCATGGGCTCTGGAGCCCCACAGGCTCTACCACTCACTCAGTATGGGACCTCAGGTGAGTCATCCAACTCCTCGGTGCCTCAATTTGCTCATCTATAAAATGGGGCTTATAATCGAATTCTTTTATAAGGTCATTGTGAGAATTGAAATAAGTTAATATAGGTTAAACACTTGAATGTTTGGAATGTAATAAGCCTGGGTAAGTGTTAATTTTCATTAGTAATTATTACCAAAAAGAGACGAAAAAGACCACCGGTAATTAAAATAGCTAACATTTATTGAGCATTTACTGTGTGTTGAGTCTGTTGCTAATCACTTTACCTGCATTGTCACCTTGCACCTTGCTCACTACCACTCAGCAGGTGGTGAGTATGCCCATATTACAGAGGGTGAGACAGAGACTTCAGGGGTTAAGTTCATTGCCTGAGGCCACATGGTGTACAAGTGGCAGAGTCAGGTCCATGCTTGTAAGAGCTTGGAGGGAATGTAAAGAAAGCAGCCTGTGAATGTGTGAGCAGCCATCTTTATCTTCACTAATTGTACATTTGGAAGGGGACCAGGCCGGGGCACAAGTATTGGGTTCCAACTGTTCCGAGGAACATGAATAGTTTTGTTCCTTACTTGTCATCTCTTCATTTGCCATCATTTTCTGTTGAATGAGTTTCCCTTATGTGCTCTGCAGTGATTCGCAGACTGGGCTGCACCTTAAAGTCACTTGGGGAGCTCTTCCAGTGATTCCCAGGCTCACTCCAGACCAGTTATGAGGAAATCATGGGGGTGGGACCAGGCACCAGTACTTTTAAAATCTCTCCTGTTGCTGCCAATGTGCATCCCTCCCCTAAAGCTTCCTAATCTTAGAAACTCCTTTGAATCATCCAGGGAATTTTAAAGCAATGCCCAGGCTCTCCCTCTCTCTCAGACTGACTCCCTTGTTTCTAGATTGCGGCTCAGGCACCATGTCATATAAAATATCCCCAGGTGGTGTGAATATGCACCCAGAGAGAAGAACCACTATCTCAAGTGACAATTTGGGTAGCAACCCAGGAGAAAATACATGTCATTTTTTAGGAAAAAAAGAAAGGAGTTAGAAAAGTAAAATTGAGGACATACATATATATCAGCGATTTGTGTATTTGTGATTTTAATCTTGATGTCACATTCTATATCATTCTGTGGTAAAGCTCAGTCAGTGAAGACTCCAACACATTGAGATTTATTAGAATGAAAAAGGTCATAAAATAAATAATATTGACATTTCCATAAGACATGATCGAAGGGGATTTTTGGGGGGATAGTGTAAGGGCTCCTGGGGCTTGTGCAAAATGATAAAGAAACAAGAAAACACTGAAGAAACAAGTTCCTTGCTCATGATCACACGCCACGTAACTTTCATGGCACTAAGAGCAACTGCCGTTCCTGTCACATCCTAATCTCACCTCTTTAAGTCTGCTGAAAAGTCTCTGTGGTGATCTTGGGGTGGGAGAGGCAATGGCAGATTCTAGGCATGGTAGTGAGGGTAGAACAGAGCCCACACTTTAAGGTGAGAAGCAGGTGGGTTCTGGGGCTGGCATCATCTTCACTGGGCAAGTGTGAGCCTCCTTCTGTCCTCCTATGGCTGGTAACTAGCCTGAGTGTGAGGTAAGTTATAAAGTGGGCAGTGAGCATTCCATATTCATTCTCCTTCCTGCATTCTTCCTATTCCCCTTCACCTACCAGAATATCCTGCTCTCCCAATCCTGTGCCCTGGGAGGTGGTACAGTGTCAGCGGAGGGCAGGTGGTCCTAAGCCCAATATGACCTTGCTTGCCATGTGACTTTTGGTTTCCCCATTTGTAAAATGGGGCCAGTAGCCCCTATTTCAAAGACTGTCATTAAGATTAGAGGAATGACATTTAAAGTGGCCCATAATAGGTGCTGTGTAAGTTTTACCTGCTCCAGGCTGGCATTCGGGGAGAAAGGCTTTGTGGGCCACACAGGTCTGTGCTGGTGATTGTCGAAATCTGGGCCAGCCGAGGGAGAAAAGTATTAGGCTGGGAACTAAGCTGGAAACTGTGTCCCACCATTGACTTGTCCATCTCTCCGTCAAATGGGCAAGTGATTTTTGCTGGTTTCCATGGATGTATGGAAATTCATCTATATATCATTTCACGTAAAGATGAATTAGGAACTTAGAAAAGAAAAGAAAATGGAAGAAAAGTGCCCATTACATTTAAGTTAAAATAGCAGATCATTCAATTTCAATTGCCAATATTCCTGGCAAATAATGGAGAAAGTAATTGTTTTGTTTACTTTACTAATTGAATGTACTGGGGAAAGGACTAATGCACATTAAAAAAAAAAAACTCATTTGTAGGAATGTAGTTCCTGGTATTTGCGTTGGTACGGTGCATCAGTGAAATAGGATTCAGGCTGTATTTAACCTTTCAATAGATAGGAGGTATCCTGAAAATAACTTATAAATCAGAGATTTAGAATTTTAAGGTCATTAAGGGAATTTCAAGATGGTGACCACAGAGCATCAAGCCACGTATGGGCTCTTCTAAACATGGGGCCTGTGTGACCTCATGGGTCACATGTCAGTGAAGTTGGCTCTGTCCCTGGTTAAAGAAAATGGATGCCATGTCTTGGCTTTAGTTTCTC
Organism: Halichoerus grypus; assembly: GCF_964656455.1. NCBI lineage: Eukaryota > Metazoa > Chordata > Mammalia > Carnivora > Phocidae > Halichoerus > Halichoerus grypus. The sequence goes on along the minus strand of NC_135715.1, from coordinate 57,280,282 downwards.
TTAGAACCTTTAATGTGTTTTGTGTCTGAATCTCCAAGAATATAGTGAGCAGGATTTCCTTAATTTTTAGTCTATTGAAATTTGGACACTTCTTGGAAGTCAGGGGTACTGCAGGGATCCTTTGGGATGCTCAAAGCTATTCTTGCTTCACTTTAAGGCTCCCATCTATGTGTCTTACACACCCCAACGTTTAATACAAAACTCCAATAACAATAGAAGGAGAGTGGAGGATGGAAGGCGACTCCCTAAGGGGGGGTGGAGAGAAAGCCCAGCTCTGGGTTGATCTCTTTGTCCACTAAGGCCATTTTGGAGTTTGGGTCTCTGATGACTTGGGTGTAGACCAGAGACAGTCTACCTGTACCACTCACTTTCTGCAGTTGAACGGTGGCTTTAGCTGGGCCTGGGTGTGGGTACACTTCAGATCTGCTCTCTTCACTCTGTTCTCTGCAAGTCTCTGCAACCTCTTGATGGATCTTGTGGACAGGAAGGTAAAATGAGCTGAGTAACTGCTTGATCTGTCTCCCTGATGCCATGGCAGCCAGCTGTGTAGAGAGGGGGGTCTTGATTAAAAGTGAGAGGTAAAGAGCAGGAGTGCTTCCCTTGATGGTGTTTTGATAGGTGTATATAGAAGCATCTTTCAAAAATATCCAGACTGAGAGGATTCATGGAGAACGTGGAAAACATTATAAGACAAGGTGTCTTACTTCTGCTTCTGTCTGTCATTAGCAATCCTTTGACTTTATTTTTGGTTTTGAAGTAGAGTCTTCTAGTGTGGTAATGGTTCTCATTTTCTGGCCTTACTATATTCACTCCACGAAGAGAGGAAATACACCCTAATCCCAATGTATGCTCTTGGTCCTTTTAGAGGAATCTCTTTACAGAAGATAAATATGTAATAGAGTCTGTAATATGCTTTCTCAGTTGTATTTCCATTGGGACCTGCTTTGCTTCAAAATTCAGTTTATTGTTTTCTAGGGAATACACTGTCTTCTTTACAAAAATTAAAAAAATGTAACTAAATATGATTTTAAGGAGAATGTACAGTTCTAAGATCTGAATAAAACGTAGAGCCTATATTCTTAAAATTTTTGAGTTATATGGGTTTTTAAAATTGGTAGTGTGACAAATTTTGGGGTGTCATATTCATTGCTATGGCTGCCAGGTGGAAGAAAATTAGTGGTGTGAAGGTCCTGGGATGCTGCTCAGCTTGTGTGAAACCAAATCTGGACATGTGTGACAAAACTGAGTACTATTTCCTAATGAGTTCTCCCCTTCATCAGTACTTGTGTAAATATTTGTGTGTGGGAGGTGTTGCATCCCAGGCAAAGTAAAAGCAAATTCTAAATTGTGACCTCTGGAAGGTGACAGTTCACCCCTGGAGTCCTAAGGGATAAATCTCAAAGCTGATGCACTGGATATTAGGGAACCAGTCATGCCACAGACTCCAATCAGCACTGTATCTTGTAACATTTCAGGAAGCAAGTACTGGGAGGGGATAGGGTGAGGGGTTGGGTGGTTCTTGCTAGGGGGCCAGCCCAACACTTCCAGGCAATCACACTCTCTCTCTCTCTCTCATATGCACACACACACATACACACACACACAGGGCATAGTAATATCTAGAATCAGTCTAGATATCTAGATATCAGCTCTGCCTCTTAGATGAACCATATAGCTCATCCATATTTCACTTCACTTATAGGCCCATCTTTGTTTTTTGTGCTTGGATAAATTTGAATGATATGACACATCCAGCAGAAATGAATTTAGGCCAGGCAACATTCAGTAAAGGGGCTGCTTGTCTGATATCTGCTCTGGACACCAGAGCTGTGACTGAATTTGTCACGAGAGACCATCCAATCCAGAAAAACTATGTTGATCTGTTCCTGAAGTAGTTCTGTAACTTGGCACTTCAAAAACCAAGTATTTGGGCTCACCCCATGGAAAGAGAACTATATACATTTTACTACACAGCTAACATGTGCCTAAATATATATATATAGTAGACTATCTTATCAGAGATTAAAGCAAGTGCTTTGCTTCTTCCCCATAGAGAAGTGTCAGGGAGCACCTCAGCACCTTGGAGACTGAGTCATTGCTGAGGTTCTGGAGGACAGGATGTGTTTACCTCCCCAAAAGAGGTGAACAAGCTGGAACTTGTGCTCATCCCTTTTATTTTTAAGGTCTTCAGGACCCTGTGTGGATGGAAGAATAGGAAAGGCAAGGTTGTCATGGGGTCCCAAGCCGCCCCCATGCCCATGTCTCTGCACCTTCCCTTCTAGATCTGCAGCAGTGGTAGGAACCAAGGACCCTAGTCCCGCAGCTCAGATCTGGGAGGCACATGCCCAGGACTGGGGTTTGTGATTGCTCGGCCAGGTACATGCCCCTTGTGAGAGGCCATTCCCATGTGGGGGTGGGGTGGGGAGTGGGGCTTGGGTTTCCTACTTTGGGAATGGACCTGAGTGGGGTAGGCTGAGGGGAGGAAAGGGTAAGAGTGGCTATGAGAGAGTGCATACTGATGTAAATGTCCTGTTTTTGTTGTTGTTGTTGTTTTTTGTTTTTTCCTTCTAGAAACTAATGAAAGTCCTCTCTGGTATGTACGGTCAGAGAATTGTATCTGATTTGGGCTGGACTTTACCTAAGGTGTCTGAGTTCCCTAGGTTCTCTTCCACAAGCTGCACCCTTCTTTTTTCAAGCCCATCTACATGGGGTGTGGTTTTTCAGAGTCAGGACACACAACTCTGCCTTTGCAGTAGTACTTGCTTTGGGTTTTCCTTAAGTATCTTGTGTATCATATACATTGCTACAGATGCATTTTCTTTACTTGTGTTTTTCTCTCAGAAACACATTAAAAAGAAGCTGGCTCTTTGCTTTACTTTTCATCTGTTTCCCTGGAACAGTTTCTTGTTTGTTTGATATTGCAGCTTTGCTCTCCAAACCTAGATTTTCTCTGCTCTGTAACTCTGTTGTCTGACAGGTTGCAAAGGCAATGGGGTTGTAGACCTCTTTTGGCCATGAAGAGTCCCTTCTGATTGGCATTGGAGCTGAAAAGAGAGTCCCCCACTGGGTGCAACTATATAAGCCATTTTGTGTCACCCATTAAGCAGTTTGGTGGGAGTTAAACTGCTGTGTTTAACCATGTGTGCTCATTGTGCTGCGGGAGACACTTAAAAAGTCTTGAACAAAAGCAAGTTCTGAGCTAGTGGGAGATAGTATCATTGCATTTGGTCACACGGGGGTTGCAGTTCTCTCATTTTCCAGTGACTTCAAGTGCTGACCTAAGTGGAATTGAGTGAGAGAGTATGGCTCAGAAGCAAGATATCTTTTTTTTTTTTTTTTGCATAACTTAGAAGACCTCAGGCACATGGGCAACTTTGTAGCTTTTTCCCTTGCCTTGCCACCCACCCTGCCCAGTCTTTATTCCAGCCACTCTGAGCTAACTCCATCCAGCTTCCTGTCTTCTGTCTCTGCTCACAAGGTTCCCTCTGTCTGAAACTCACACCCCCAACCTGGCCGGGGAATCCCTGGTCATCTGGCAAGACCTTGCTCAAGGGCTTAAAAGTCTTTCCTGACCTTTCCCCCTTCAAGTTGGCCCTGTGCGGTAGCATGTACGGACTACTAATACCTAATACCAGAAATGCTCCATCTCAATTGTTTATAGTTCACTTCCATAGACCATGGAATAGTGCGTTGGTGAAGAGCACAGCCCCGGAAGCCAGACTGCCTGGTGTGAGATCCCAGGTCTGCCACTTAACTCCGTGTAGTGTTGGACAATGTCCTTACCTGCTCAGTGCCTTGGTTTCCCCATCTTTAACATGGGGATGATGATAATAGCACATTTACCTCACAGAATCGTGGGAAGGAGTAAATGAATTGATATAAGTAAAGCACCTGGGGTGGTGCCTGGCAAGGAGTGTGTGTTAAGTTGTTTGCAGTTATGATTATTAATCTGGAAGTCCTTGGTGGGCAATGACACTAGCTCATTTGGTTTGGGCCCACAGTAGTAGAAGCTGAAAATGTGAGTGGAATAAATGAATGACGAGAACACCTTCTTTCTGTCCCTGAGTTTAGTGTCATTTCAATTGTACATATGTGCCTTGAGTCTGAAGACAGAAGGGCAGGAATGGTTCTGAGCAATGGAGCGTGAAGAGATAGGTGAGATGAAAAACACTCACATTCACCACCTGTGAGCCAGACTGATCATCGGGACTCAGTCACAGTTTTGGCCTGCCGTCCCGGGTAGGCCTCTGGCTGAAGGATCAAGCTAACCACTTCCCTCTGCCATTTCCCATCTCTTTACCGAGTGGGACTTTTCCATGTCTATTCAGTAGTGCTGCCAGGTCAGCTTGTCAGCTCTGATTGGTTCATTTATTCCTTTAAAAGTGGCATGCCTGTTGGATTGGCCCAAACCTGCACAGCTGTGGCCTGGGCTCATGTGGCCCTGTCTTTATATCACAGCGTTGCCCTGATTGAGTTCTGAACATTTTCCTGTACAGTGAGGAAAATCCCCATCCAGCATGGGGAGGGCAGGAATAGAGGTGATAATTCTGGATGATCTCGGTTTATTATTATTATTATTCCTTTTCCCTCTGAGCTAGAAAGAGGGTTACTGTCTTCTCAAGCAAAAGGAATGTAGGATCACAAGAATCTCTTAATTATGCCCCTATCTGCTACTTCTCATTCTATACTCCCATTTACCCAAGTTCATTTTTTTTACCCTTATCCTTTTGACCTTGTAAGTTCAGACTTTAAAAATCTGGCACCTACTCTATCTCTGTACTTGCTGTCCTACTTTAGGCCTCATTTTTTTTTTTTTTTAAGATTTTTTCTCTACTTATTTATTTGACAGAGAGAGAGACAGCGAGAGCTGGAACACAAGCAGGGGGAGTGGGAGAGGGAGAAGCAGGCCTCCCGCGGAGCAGAGAGCCTAATGCGGGGCTCGATCCCAGGATCCTGGGATCACGACCCGAGCCGAAGGCAGACGCTTAACGACTGAGCCACCCAGGCGCCCCGGCCTCACTATTTCTTGATGAGACTCCCCTCTAGGTCCCCAACCAGCTTCCTGTCCATCCCACTGTTGCCAGAACAGTATTTCTATAACATATAATCTTGGATTATATGACATGATAAGATGGTCCTAAAAATGTGTACTTTCTGAACTATGCCTCACCATTTTAAAAAAAGTTACTGTGTTGTATTGTATCTCCTATTATTTGAAGTGATTAAAATGTTCTTAATATAATATATACTGGGATGTAGGTGAAGTGTTGACAAACCAAGGTATTGATGAGGATCCTGTGCTGGGACAGCCTGAGAAAGGTCCAGGGTGGAACACATGAAAGTGAAATGTAACATGGAGATAAGGATGACACATCAAGGAGGGAAAAAAGACATTCCAAAAGTAATAAATTAGTTACAGACGCATCGATTTGGGACTGTTGTCAATGTCCATACTTGACTGGAAGGAGGAACTGACCCATTGGAAATGTTTTGTTTCTAACAAAAGGAAGCAGTGATTTGGTGGGACAAGAGAGGGAGTTTTGATTATTTTCAGGGAAGAAGTCCCTACTGCAGAGATAAATGTGAGAGTTGGTAGCTTATAGGTGGTATTTATTTTTTTATTATTTTTTTAAATTTTATTTTATTATGTTAGTCACCTATAGGTGGTATTTAAAGCCATGGGTGAGTTCACTGAAGGATGAGACAGATGTGGGAGAATTGAGGGCCACAACCAAGCCTGAGCCCTCAGCAAGGCTGGGAGCCCCTGGGACTGAGAAGCAGGGACAGTGGAGGAGGGCCAGAGGTTGCAGAGTCCTGACGTGAAGAGGATAGAGAATTGCAAGGAGGAGAGAGGCCGTCACAGTCAAACACCACAAAAGGGTTAGGAAAAACTGGAACTGACAAATGAACATTGATTTGGCGATGCAGAGGTTAGTCTGGCCAGAGCTTCGAGGGGCAGGCCTGACGACAGTGGGGTAAACAAAGGATGGGAGAAGGTTATTAGAGACAGTGATCTTAATGACTCTTGCAAGCAGTTCTGCTTAGAAGAGTGGGGAAGTTGGGAGGAGAAGCGGGGTCAAGAGAACTGTCTTTGCGGGTAGGGGAAGCGTGATTGGGAAATAGGAACATTGATAGAAAAGTCTCTAAGCCTGGAGACGTTTCTGTGCACTGATGGACGATTTAATGCAGTGTAATGGCTGCAGTTGAAGAAAAGCAACGGTGAATCTGGTCTTCCCCAGGTAGGGGTGAGGCAGGCCCCCGGGGCTGCTATGTGCAGAGAGCAGAATGGACTGTGTCCTGGCGGCCCCTGCTCCACCACAGCCCCTCCCGCCTGGGGCTCATCTTTAACAATGACGCTAAGGACCCATGGGTACGGGGTTCAATTATTTTCCCTGGAGCTGGTCACAGCAGATTATGGAAACAAGGTAACAAGACCTACCAGACGCTTTAGTAAATTATTGCGCGCTGTCCTAATAGCTCCTACTGAACTAGTGCCCTGTTGAGGCACTATCCTGGGTTTTGAATATACGTTGGTTTTCTTCCTTACAACAACTCTCTAAGGCAGGCACTTCTCGTCATATATGAGAAAGCTGATGTGCAGACAGACGTGGTGACACTGCTGGTCAGCAGGGCTGCTATTCGAACCTGGCTTGTTTGACCCCAAGGTTTACAGTGTGTAGCTCTGCTCCGCTAGTGATTCTGGTGACCAGGAATTTACTCAACCTTTCTTAGACTCTATTTTTATATTCAGCTTTTAACTCTTGAGGCAGGAAGTGCAGGAAGATTCCATCATTGCATAAACTGTATAAATTGAATATAGTAGTAATTGCTCATTTTATCTTCAACTTCGTTCTCTGAGACATTAAGAGCCACTCTTTACACCTGATACTCTGGAATGAGAAGGGGAAAGGCATTTATCCCATGCACGTTATTTATTCACAGTATATTCCTAGCTTATCACTTTTGTCTTTTCCCCCTGCTCCCTGAAAAATCCTCACTTTTCATCTACCCTTAAGTGGCAAGCCTCCTGCTCCTTCTATCCTCTTGTCTGACCTTCTCTGGACTCCCTTAGTACCAGGATGCCATTCTTCTGCAGGACTTCACATAGGGTTCCTGTCATGAATACATTTTTGGCTTGGGATAAGGCAGGCAGAAATTTGTCTTTAGGTTCCATTCTGATTTCAGAGAACTTCGACTATAAAGATAAAGCCCAGGGCCTCAGCAGCCCATTGGACTGATGTCTTTAAACTCTAGTTGACAGCAACTTTCAGATTCCTTCTGAGGGTTACAAGCTTAGAGCCCATCCTTTATGATTCATACTAGCATGTCCTTAGCTGGTTCGGGGTGGATGCGACAGGAATGCTGTATGAAGGTGGACTCAATGTCAATGCGTCTAGGAACTGCTGTGTATGCTCTTCCTCTCTTGAGGATTGATAATGTGTATTAATAGCTACGAAGTCACACAGAATGTCACAGTTTGGGTTTTCCTAGAAGCAGATGCTACAATAAGGATTCAAAGACAAGTCATTTATTTGGGAGATCTGGGGGGCAACAGGACAGAAGCGAGAAGGCAGTATAAGAATGGTAAGGAAGCCGGAAAAAGGTCTATAAATAGGTCAGCCATTGCTGTGTGTGACCAGAGCTTACACCTGAGGGGACACTGGGAGAGACAGTGTAAAGTGCAAGCCTCAGAATTGTCCCATCTGAGGCATGGAGGATCTGAGGTATTTATACATCATCTTCTGTCAGTCATCGTTGAGGGCTGCTCCCCATTGCTTGCACTTCCAGTCTGTCAAAGCAGCCTCTCAGGCTTTGGAGAAGTCCCTCAGGCAAAGAGATGCAGTGGCCATTGGAGGTCCGTTTGAGGAATATAGGAGGAATATAGAGCATGGGCATTGCCTGCTATGCAGAAAAAAACCCTGTTTAGTTTAACCTAGTATTTTCAGAATACTAATTGGGCATAAAATATTTGCTTCTTGGCACGCTTATGCATGTGTTGTGGAACTACAGTTTGGGAAATGTAGGGGTAATAGGGTCACAAATGTAATGTAGTATACAAGAAGCCTAAAGGAAATAAAACTGACACTTCTAGAACCCCTGGGTCCTCTCACCAGTTCACTTAGGACGTTCTGGATCTCCTGCATGTGTCACAAAGAGAAGCCAGAAACATTGCCTCAGGGTCAAACATGGCCACATTGCAGTGTTGCTCCCAGACCAGATGGGTGGGGCCTCAGGCGGGGCACCCTGGAGCTGGGCTGTCCCGGGGGTGTAGCTAATAGTCTCATATGACAAGTGAGCATTTGAAATATGGCTGTTACAACTCAGGAACTGATTTTTAGAATTTAATTTTAATTATTTAAAATTTGAATCAAAATGCATACATGTGGCTAGTGGCTACCTTACTGGACAGCGCAATCCCAGAAGTATGCCACCTCTCCAGGATACACATGAGAGGTATGCCCCATCCCTGCACTGATGCCCTCTGACTCCCTCTACCATCTAAAGATTATTCTTTGCCAACTCTGGGTTCCATCTCAAGGGGTTTCCTATACTTTCTAGTTCTGATCTTCTCCCAGCTTCTCCAGCACCCTGCAGTGGTTGACTTTCCCAGCACCCAGCTCTTACAGCATGGCAGGCACTAACTTGCTCAGCCCCTTCTGGACAGTTTCATAGCTGAGTGCTGCCATCGAGGCACCTTTCAGGGAATGGCTTCACCACACGCCCCCATATGGCTTTGGAGTGAGGTCCAAAGTGAAGCACCTCTTTGTGAACAGATTTCTCTGGTACCCCCATGGGGCATATTTCCAGCAAATTCTACTCCTGCAGCACCTGAACAACTTCTCCATCATCTAATGAGACCTCTCTAGGAGGTCTGGATCTCAGTCCTAGGGGAGAAGACCTCTTCCTTGGGTGCTCTCTCAGCCTTAAAAGGTAGAAGGTCTGTGCTATGGCTTCCCTGGGGGAGAGGGGACAACAGCTTTTACTTACTTAGAGAAATCTTCTCATGCCGGGAGTGGGAAGAACTTGTTTAGCTTATCCCAAAGGCTTGGTCTCTCAGCTGCCCAGAACCCCAGCTGCTAAGGAGGGCTATAATCATGAATAATGATGGTGAAGACAATAATAACAATATCACAAATGATATTAATAATAGTAGTTGTAAGAACATTCATCACTACTATCATTTATTGAGTAATTACTACTTCCCAGGTATTGTGCCCACTTCTTTATATATAAGCTCACTGAATCTTCACAAAACCATGTGAGGTATTTTATAGATGTAAAAACTAAGGCATAGCAAAGTAAAGTAATTAAGGTTAAACTCTGAGGCTAGAATTTGAATGCTAGTCGGTTGGACACCAAAGCCTACACTTGTAATCATATGCGATTGCAGTGCAGGCTGTGAGTTGTCTACTCTCTCCTTCCTCCTTGCCTAATGGGGCGGGACCTGATTTGGTTCAGGTACCAGCCTTCGTCCATTTAGTCCTGTGAGTTAGGGGAATCAGCTCCATCCCCAGCTCTGGGTGGATTCTACTTAGTCCAAGCCAAGAAGCATGTAAGTGGTTACTCTTGTCACCATAATGGATCTAAGTGGGGGCATGAGATCTAAGTAGGCCCAAACATGGCCTCGTATTCCATGACTGGGGGAGAGATTGTGTCTCTCTCTCTCCAGCAGGAAATAAAGAAGGCAGCCCATGGTTACCATTGCCGTGGGTAGCCATCTTGTAACTATGAGGAAAGCTAACCTGGGGACATGGAAGACATCAGAGTCAAATGAATGAATGGTTAATAGGCACCCAGCACCAGAACTCTAATCAGTTTGTGCCTGCAGCCCTATTCACTCTCTACTGACTTTCTCTTATGTTATCTAATAAACTTATTTATTTAAATAGTAGAATCAGGGTTTCTACTACTTGCAGTTCAGCATATCCTAACTGATAGAACTATGCCTTTCCTCTGTAACTTGCAAAATGAAGTGCCCAATATCTGTAAGGGGCATTTGCTTTTTTTTTTTTTTTTTAATTTAAACTTAATTTAGTTAACATATACTGTATTATTAGTTTCAGGGGTAGAATTTAGTGATTTCATCATTTGCATATAACACCCAGGGCTCATTACATCAAGCGCCCTCCTTAATGCCCATCACCCAGTTACCCCATTCCCCCACCCATCTCCCCTCTAGCAACCCTATTTGTTCCCTATAGTTGAGTCTCTTATGGTTTGCCTCCCTCTCTATTTTCACCTTATTTGATTTTTCCTTCCCTTCCCCTATATTCATCTGTTTTGTTTCTTAAATTCCACATATGAGTGAAATTATATGGTATTTGTCTTTCTCTGATTGATGTATTTCACTTAGGATAATACTTCTATCCACATAGTTGCAAATGGCAAGATTTAAATTTTTTGAAGGCTGAATAATATTCCATTGTATATCTATACCACATCTTCTTTATCCATTCATCAGTCAGTGGACAGCTGGGCTCTTTCCATATTTTGGCTATTGTGGACATTGCTGCTATAAACATTAGGGTGCATGTGAGGGGCATTTGCTATCTTAATTATGCAAAACATTTTCTTGTTTTCTTTTAAAAACAAAATTTTTTTTAATTAATTTGACAGAGACAGAGAGAAGGGGGAGCAGCAGAGGGAGAGGGAGAAGCAGGCTCTCTGCTGAGCAAGGAGTCCAATGCGGGACTCAATCCCAGGACCCTGGGATCATGACCTGAGCTGAAGGCAGACTCTTAATTGACTGAGCCACCCAGGCACCCATTTTCTTGTTTTCTTTAACCTTTAAATATTTCTTAGCATCTTACAATGCTTTAAATATATACTTACATCCTTTAGTGGTTTTTAGAGCTGTGTTCTTGTTTTCCTCTTTTCACAAATAATTACTAACTTCTCTTATACCACCCAGTAAAGGACCCTAGTGATATCTCTTAGCCTGCATTTTGTCTCCCTCTGATTTTACCAATAGTCTAACATGAAAGATCACAAAAGTCATCTTTTCAAAGAAAAGTAATGACAAGAATTGCGGGAGCCAAACACACCACCCATAGAAAAGCCTCTTTCTTACAATACGCACTAATGGCATGTTTCCAAGCACCAGGAGAGTTGAATGGAGATGAGTGGAGGAAGGTCAGTGGGACCAATAATACTTACAAAGAGGGGTTTGGGTAAGGCCAGGAGGTGGGAGGGAAGGTGGGACCCAGAAATGTAGCCAGGCCCAGTTATTCCACTGCTCTTAAGAATAGAGATTGAATAAAGATCATTAGTGCTCTACTCTTATGTTACAAAGCTCTGCTGAGATGGAGAGCTTGAACTGCAGAGAAACAAGTTAGAAATAACTGCAGTCCTGTCTATGTATGCACCCAAGTGCTGTGTGCTGTAAAAGCCTGAGGTTTAGAACAGTGGCCTGGGAGGGTGAGTGGCTGTTTTTTTCGGGACCTAAGCAATGAAACTGGCATGAGTTATTGGGGATGCTAGGTCGTCACCAGATTCCATAGACTCTTCACAGTCTGAGCAAATTGCTGGGGGAGGCAGAATTATTCTACTTGGCATCAGACAGAGAAAGGGAAGAGCAGTGTTGGAGATGCTTGATGATACTCAGATCTCAGACCTGTATTGTCACTTTTTCTATATGGTCGGCGTTGTACGTGATCAGATCACCGCGCTTTGGAGTTTAATTTTAGAGCATCTAATTTCTTATCAGTATAAGAAGGAGAGGCCTGCGTGGGCATGATTGCGTTAATTATATTTCTTCCCCAGAATGCAGGCACACTGTCAGTTGTCTTTTATCTCTGCATTAGCCTTTTCATTTTCTTCTTTATAGAAAACCAGAACTGCACTGTTCCCTGTTTATTTTGTCAGAGAGGACAGCAGACGCTGGCCGAGTAATTATGGCAGGTCACTGCTTTAAAAAGGGTTAAAATAAAAAGTAAGAAGGGTTAGAAATGGGAGAAGGAAACTGGGTTTTATGTCTCAAATTTGCTAATTTCTTCTGTATGATAGCTGCATTAAATCCTTATTTCCTCTAAAAGCAATGTTATAAATTAGAACTCTATTCCTGGAAACCCAGTTAATAATATGTAAATATTCAAAATATTGATCACAAAAGTAAAGAAAAAATGTGCAACAGGGATAATATTTTGCAAATAATAACTGGAGGCATTTAAATATTTCTTTTAAACAAAAATACCCCTGTAGCCTTCTGTCTCTCTAGCACAACCAAGAGGTTTTGGAAATAGATGTGGATGGGAGAGAAATTCCCGGATTGATCTAGCAGATCAAGAACTAAGCTTGGAGGATGCAAATCCAAGGTCAGTCTTCTGCCTCTGAAGGCTAAGCCCTGTTTCCTTTTTTTTAAATTTTTTATTGTTATGTTCATCACCATACATTATATCATTAGTTTTGGATGTAGTGTTCCATGATTCATTGTTTGTGCATAACACCCAGTGCTCCATGCAGAACGTGCCCTCTTTAATACCCATCACCAGACTAACCCCTCCTCCCACCCCCCTCCCCTCTAGAACCCTCAGTTTGTTTCTCAGAGTCCATCGTCTCTCATGGTTCATCTCCCCCTCTGATTCTCCCCCTTCATTCTTCCCCTCCTGCTATCTTCTTCTTCTTTTTTTTTTTCTTAACATATATTGCATTATTTGTTTCAGAGGTACAGATCTGTGATTCAACAGTCTTGCACAATTCACAGCGCTCACCATAGCACATACCCTCCCCAGTGTCTATCACCCAGCCACCCCATCCCTCCCACCACCGCCCCACTCCAGCAACCCTCAGTTTGTTTCCTGAGATTAAGAATTCCTCACATCAGTGAGGTCATATGATACATGTCTTTCTCTGATTGACTTATTTCGCTCAGCATAACACCCTCCAGTTCCATCCACGTCATTGCAAATAGCAAGATCTCATTCCTTTTCTTAAAAAAATTTTTTATTGTTAATCACCATACATTACATCATTAGTTTTTGATGTAGTGTTCCATGATTCATTGTTTGTGCATAGCACCCAGTGCTCCATGCAGAACGTGCCCTCTTTAATACCCATCACCAGGCTAACCCATCCTCCCACCCCCCTCCCCTCTAGAACCCTCAGTTTGTTTCTCAGAGTCCATCGTCTCTCATGGTTTGTTTCCCTCTCCGATTCCCCCCCTTCATTCTTCCCCTCCTGCTATCTTCTTCTTTTTTTTTTTCTTAACATATATTGCATTATTTGTTTCAGAGGTACAGATCTGTGATTCAACAGTCTTACACAATTCACAGCACTCACCATAGCACATACCCACCCCACCCCCCACTCCAGCAACCCTCAGTTTGTTTCCTGAGATTAAGAATTCCTCATATCAATGAGGTCATATGATACATGTCTTTCTCTGATTGACTTATTACACTCAGCATAACACCCTCCAGTTCCATCCACGTCATTGCAAATGGCAAGATCTCATTCCTTTTGATGGCTGCATAATATTCCATTGTGTATATATATATATATATATATATATATATATACCACATCTTCTTTATCCATTCATCGGTCGATGGACATCTTGGCTCTTTCCACAGTTTGGCTATTGTGGACATTGCTGCTATAAACATCGGGATGCACATACCCCTTCGGATCCCTACATTTGTATCTTTGGGGTAAATACCCAGTAGTGCAATTGCTGGATCATATGGTAGCTCTATTTTCAACTTTTTGAGGAACCTCTGTACTGTTTTCCAGAGTGGTTGCACCAGCTTGCATTCCCACCAACAGTGTAGGAGGGTTCCCCTTTCTCTACATCCGCGCCAACATCTGTCGTTTCCTGACTTGTTAATTTTAGCCATTCTGACTGGTGTGAGGTGGTATCTCATTGGGGTTTTGATTTGGATTTCCCTGATGCCAAGCGATGTTGTGCACTTTTTCATGTGTCTGTTGGCTGTTTGGATGTCTTCTTTGGAAAAATGTCTGTTCATGTCTTCTGCCCATTTCTTGATTGGATTCTTTGTTCTTTGGGTGTTGAGTTTGATAAGTTCTTTATAGATTTTGGATACTAGCCCTTTATCTGATATGTCATTTGCAAATATCTTCTCCCATTCTGTCTGTTGTCTTTTGGTTTTGTTGACTATTTCTTTTGCTGTGCAAAAGCTTTTTATCTTCATGAAGTCCCAATAGTTCATTTTTGCCCTTGCTTCCCTTGCCTTTGGCGATGTTTCTAGGAAGAAGTTGCTGCGGCTGAGGTCGAAGAGGTTGCTGCCTGTGTTCTCCTTTAGGATTTTGATGGACTCCTGTCTCACACTGAGGTCTTTCAACCATTTTGAGTCTATTTTGTATGTGTTGTAAGGATATGGTCCAGTTTCATTCTTCGGCATGTGGCTAATTTTCCCAACACCATTTGTTGAAGAGACTGTCTTTTTTCCATTGGACATTCTTTCCTGCTTTGTCAAAGATGAGTTGACCATAGAGTTGAGGGTCCATTTCCAGGTTTTCTATTCTGTTCCATTGATCTATGTGTCTGTTTTTGTGCCAGTACCATACTGTCTTGATGATGACAGCTTTGTAATAGAGCTTGAAGTCCGGAATTGTGATGCCACCAGCTTTGCTTTTCTTTTTCAACATTCCTCTGGCTATTCGGGGTCTTTTCTGGTTCCATACAAATTTTAGGATTATTTGTTCCATTTCTTTGAAAAAAGTGGATGGTATTTTGATGGGGATTGCATTGAGTGTGTAGATTGCTCTAGGTAGCATTGACATCTTCACAATATTTGTTCTTCCAATCCATGAGCATGGAACGTTTTTCCATTTGTTTGTGTCTTCCTCAATTTCTTTCATGAGTATTTTATAGTTTTCTGAGTACAGATCCTTTGCCTCTTTGGTTAGAGTTATTCCTAGGTATCTTCTGGTTTTGGGTGCAGTTGTAAATTGGATCAACTCCTTCATTTCTCTTTCTTCTGTCTTGTTGTTTGTGTATAGGAATGCCACTAATTTATGTGCATTGATTTTCTATCCTGCCACTTTACTGAATTCCTGTATGAGTTCTAGCAGTTTTGGGGTGGAGTCTTTTGGGTTTTCCACATAAAGTATCATATCATCTGCAAAGAGTGAGAGTTTGACTTCTTCTTTGCTGATTTGGATGCCTTTGATTTCTTTTTGTTATCTGATTGCTGTGGCTAGGACTTCTAATACTATGTTGAATAGCAGTGGTGATAGTGGACATCCCTGCTGTGTTCCTGACCTTAGGGGGAAAGCTCTCAGTTTTTCCCCATTGAGAATGATATTCGCTATAGGTTTTTCATAGATGTAAGCCCTGCTTTGCAATGGTAAAGGAAGGATATAAAGCAGAGAAAGTAAAAAAGAAACCCTACCCTTGTTGATTGCAGAGAGCAACAAGGAAGACGTAGAAGGAAGGACCAGTTCTCTGTGATCTGTGCAACAAGGAACTGTTGTTATCAAATATTGGTGCACATGCTTTCTTACGAACATTGTGTGAAGGCAGTGAGATCTGAATGCCTGATGAGTGGGGAAGGTTAGTGAAAGCTGTGGTGTCTGCAAGTTATTGTGGAAAGAGTTAGGATTATTATTTCCACATGTCACTTCTAATATTTTTTTGATTATCAGAAACACATACTCATTGTAAAAAGAAGGAACTTTTATCTCATCATCCAGAGCAATCACTGTTCTTGTGTTTCCTCCTGTAATTTCTTTAAAGGCAATCCCAAGAAGCCTCAGGAGTTTCTGAGAATGTCTACGAATTTAAGAAGAACTTTAAGAAGACAAACTAGGAGGGGCGCCTGGGTGGCTCAACAGTTGAGCGTCTGCCTTCGGCTCAGGTCATGGTCCTAGGGTCCTGGGATTGAGCCCCGCATCGGGCTCCCTGCTCGGCGGGAAGCCTGCTTCTCCCTCTCTCACTCACCCTGCTTATGTTCCTTCTCTCGCTGTGTCTCTCTCTGTCAAATAAATAAATAAAATCTTAAAAAAAAAAAAGACAAACTAGGAGATAAGAGAGTAAATAATGCATGAGATACTCAGAGGTGAATCTTAGACTCTCAGAAACGCTGTTTGGAATAAATCTGAAGGAGTGGTTTGTTAAATTTTATCATCTTAATTTATATTATAATGAGAAATGGAGTGCAGATGTCTTCCGGGTCCTCATTTTCTCCTACTCTTGTAAGACTGCTAGAAGAAATGACTCATTATAGAGAGAATTAATGAATGGGAACTAATGCGCAAGAGCCAGGGACAAGTAAAAATGACTGTAAATATATGAACACCTTTGGTCTTGACCGTAGTTGGAATCATGTTAGAAACACTCAGTGGATTACTTTTACTTAAGGTGTCTAATGGTCCTTGTCTAAAATGAATTTAATTGTTACTTTTCATTACATTTTTCCATGTTTCAGTCACCTGGACATTCCTTAGCGAGCTGCATGCAGGTTTGGAGAAGTTAAATTGCAGCTCAACAGGCGTTGACTTTAATAAGCTTTTAAGTTTTGTTTTGCATGAAATTGTTAATAGAATAGGGAAATATGGTGGTGACCAGTGGTTCTCAACCTTTACTAAGGAAAAGGCCTCTTCATGATGTAAAACGATGTGATAGACCACTCATATAATAATGGCTTTCTTTGCCTTGTCTATGTGAATATGGATTAGTGTATTCTGTGGAATAATTACTTGACTTTGGGCCATAGGCTGGGCTTCAGCTACTTATTAGAGAAGAGCAAGCATCTTGCAAAGAAGGACTCTTAGTGTAGAAAATCTCCTCCTACTCAGGAGTCCTCCTACTCCTGGAAACTTCTTTGAGTCCGGTTATCTCAGGAATTTTATGAGCCTTCTTGTTTTGTCAGTTTGTCTTACTTCAGTCACTTGTGGCAGGCCTGAGCAGAAAACTATCTCTGCTGTATGGTTTTGTGATTCCTTCCTTTGTTCTATGGTAAATACCTACTTTGATCCAATAGAATTAAGCCAGTTGAGTGACATAGAAAGGAGCCTCAGGGCGCCTGGATGGTTCAGTTGGTTAAGCATCCAACTCTTGATTTCGAATCAGGTCATGATCTCAGGGTCATGAGATGGAGCCCTGTATCAGGCTCCACACTAGGCTCCATTAAGATTCTCTCTCTCCTTCTCCCTCTGTCCCTCTCTCCACCCCCTCCCCTTGTGTGCTGTCTTTCTAAAAAAAAAAAAAAAAAAGTGCAAGAGAGAGACTCTTGACTGCATATCTGCTGGTCCTATTTTTATTGTTACACACAGGCCAAGTGCGTCAGAAATATCTTCATAATCTAGTCAGTGCCTCACCCAGGTTGACATTTGGGTGCAATAATTTAACTTCAATGGGATACTGCAGATTTCTCTACAATACTGAGAGAAGAACTAGAAGTACGTTTTGAGTAGATATTACATTGTTGACATTTCCTTTGATTTCTTTCGGGGTACAGATCCTGCAGCTTTCTGCCCTGTTTTAGCTAGGGATGCAATTGTTCCGGTTATTATTTGTTCAGAAAGGAGAGAGGTGTTCTGTCGAGTCACTCCATTCAGTGCTGGCTGCAGAGCATTTCTTGCACAGTTGGAAAAATAGTCTGTTGCTTTTATTGAAAGGATGATCTTTCCTTTGGCAGGAACAAAACCTGTATTCTATCTAGCAGAGAAACACTTATGTAGTCAGAAAGACAGTCACTTTTAGCTCTAAAAAATATACCAATTGAAAGCTAGTTTTGTGATGCAAATGTAGTGCCAATGACTAAGCTACTTTGAAGTGCAGAAGTCACAGAGTGGCTTGGCAGAGGCCTGGAGTCTCCCCGCCCCACCCCCATCGTATTCTGAAAGATGCTGAAATCCTTGTCTTTACTAGAGTTTTGAAGGTTGCCTTTCTTACACTGAACACACTCTCTTTGTCAAGAGAGTTTAGAAATACAGTACTTTAAAATTTAAGCCCCTCTGAAAATAAGCCACCAGGAGAGAAGTCAGCATAATGTTTCTGATTCTGGGTTTCGTTGCCGATTTAATCATTTATTCGCTCGGTGGACTTGAGCAAATTACTTCACTAAGCCTCAGTTTCCATATCTGTAAAGTGGAAAAGATAAGAGAATTTACCCCATAGAGTCGTAGTGGAAATTAAATGAGATCTAGCACAGTGCCAGCATAGTGGTTCCAGTAATACCAGCTATTATTATTCTATTATGAATAAAATATCTAGCAGTAGCTGGTATTTTATACCCACTCTTAAGTCCTAACTTCTTACTCTTTTTTCATGGCTTTTTTTTTTTATGCCATACCCTGCTAATGCCCCTCACTCAAAGACCACCAAGAACATTCCTGTAGTTGAACAAGTTGGATTTGTTACTTGTAGCAGAGAAGGAAAACACCATGGGAAATCATGGGTGTCTCAGTAAGAGGGTTTCAGAAGGAAACTTAGGAGGGTTTGGGCTTCCATTGATCACTTGGGGGAAGGTCTGAGGAAGCAGGAATTGCCTCTAGATTGGGTGCTGTCGGAAAGTGGGGCAGTTCTATGATTGGGTATCTCAGTGAATCTCATCTATAGGAAGGGGAAACTGGAATGAGGATAAAGTTGTACAGGGTAAAGAAGTAGCAGTCACTCATTTTGGCTAAGGGAGGGGAGGTGTTTGGTATTTTGTGGGTGGCACAGTGATCTGTTTTTGTCTGAGCTTTGCCAAAATCATGAAGTGGCCCGGCTTTGTCCCATTTTATCCTGGTCTCAGAGTAGCCTTGTCCGAGGCTGATATTCTTTGAGACTGTTTGTGAGAATCACATGGTCTAGCTGTGAGCACCAGGCCAGCTTCTCCATGTCAGGGGCTACTCCTCTTTCTTTCTCAACCATCATGACTAGAATTCTGAAGAAATACTCCAGTGATTTAAATGATTATCACCTCTCTCTCCCATGCAGAGTTGAATGAGATCCTAGCCAACTTTTCAGGAAAAAGTCATCACTCATTTATTCAGTCAATAGAGTTTTTTGTTTGGGATCTATGACTTGGCATTGTTCTTTGTGCTGGGGCTCTGAAAACAAGCAAAGGAAGACCACCTTATATTCTAATCAGGGGACGTGGGCAAACAAGGAAACGAATGAAGAAACCAAATGTTCTCAGCTCTTGATAAGTGCTCTGAAGAAAGTAACCAGGGTTTGACAGAGAATAATGGAGGGTCTGTTATTCACAATGAGGACAAGTGTTACAGAGAGCCTGGTGGAGCTTTTATGGACTGGTTGAGTCTGTAATTCAGATTTCCTACATCACAGCCTGTGTTTAATTTCCTTAAATCATTTCCTTGAGTTATTTAAGTTTGCATCTCTTATGGTATATATGCATGCACACATTTTTCTATAAGTGATATCAGGATTACCAATAGATATCAGACACAGGATTTTGTACTCATGCTAAGAATATTTGAAATACTTAGAAATCTCAAATCTGGTAGGGAAAAGTATAGGGTAATGGAGAGTCTTTTGAAAATTTGCATTTGTAGATTGTGGGGTTTGTAATACACTGTTTTATTCCACAATGATGTGGCATGAGAAATTAGCCAATTCTGGAAGCTCTATTAAAGAGGAAATACAGTTTTTCAGTTACTTTACTTCATTCGCATGGCAATACATTTTTAAGTCCACTAGTTTTTTCTGCCTTCTTGCAAATTAAATAACTTGGGCCTAATTTTTCAGTTTTTGCTTCTACATTTTTCTTTGACTATTAATCAAATTGTGCCTTCTGATTGTGGCAATAACAATAAGACAAAATAAAGACCGTTCTTAAGAATACAAGTATTTTTAAAATTATAGATTTAAATTAAAAATTAACAGCACTTCTTAAACTTTTAATTGCATTAATTTTGTATTTTACTTAAACTTCAAAATAAAATGACCAGAGTTAGAATTTGAAATAGTACGAGAAATTCAGTAATGTGATCATCTCCTTCACATTTGCTTCTGGGATGGAAAATCCTTTTTTTTTTTTTTTAGCAAGCCTTCATTTGTCTTACCACCTCAAACATTTACTCAATTACAGTTGACCCTTGAACAACATAGGTTTTGAACTATGTGGGTCCACTTATATGCAGATTTTTTTTTTGGATAAAGTGCAGTACTGTAAATGTATTTTCCTTATGATTTTCTTAATAATATTTTCTCTTTATTGTAACAATACAGTATATACTATATGTAACAAAATATGTTAACTGTTTATGTTATCACTAAGTCTTCTTGTCAACAGTAGGCTATCAGCAGTTAAGTTTTGGGGGAGTCAGAAATTATACATTGATTTTTGACTGCATGGGGGTCAGTGCCCCTAACCCCTATGTTGTTCAAGAGTCAATTCCATTGGAATTGTCCATTGAATATTTCTTGGTATTGATAACTTGCTGGCCCTTCTTTGCTAATTTAGCTGGTAACAAAGAATTGGCTCAGTACCTTTGGGCAGACAGAAGAGCAACACAAAGATAAAGGCTGAAAAGTTCAATTCTTCCTTAGCAATGAAGGTTTGTTGTAAAAGCTGATGCTATATCTAGTTATTTACCCAGGGATGTATATCTCATTGGCATATGAGGAGGGTGCTTTTTTCCTTTTATCTCTAACTTTAACAATTTATGTACCTTTGTAAGGTATTTATTAAGAAAACATACACTGGCTTTTGATAGGCAAGAAACTGGCTGAGTTTGGATTGTGACAAATATAGAAAGGATAGTGGGAATCTTCCATAGTCAGTAGAGGCAGGAACAAGATGGCACCATGGAAACACCAAATTTTGCAAGTTGGAAGATACTGTATTTGAAATTTAATTGACAGTTTCCTCTTGGCCAAATCTGTCTAAAGAGAAACAAAAGCAAAAATGAACTGTTGGGACATCATCAGAATAAAACACTTTTACACAGCAAAGGAAACAACAAAACTAAAAGACAACCTATAGAATGGGAAAAGATATTCACAAATGACATAACAGATAAAGGGCTACTATCCAAAATTTATAAAGAACTTATCAAGTCAACACCCAAAAAACAAAAAGTCCAGTCAAGAAATGTGCAGAAGAGATGAATAGACATATTTCCCAAGAAAACATACAAATGGCTAACAGACACATGAAAAAATGTTGCTATGACTCAGCAATTACACTACTAGGTATTTATCCAAAGGATACATAGTGATTCCAAGGGGCACCTGAACCCCAGTGTTTATAGCAGGAATGTCCACAATAGCCAAACTATGGGAAGAGATGTCCATTGACAGATGAATGGATAAAGTTGTGGTATAGATAGACAATAGACTGTTACTTGATGATCAAAAAGAGTGAAGTCTTGCCATTTGCAATGACATGGCTGGAACTAGAGGGTATTATGCTAAGTGAAATAAGTCAGTTGGAGAAAGACAAATACTATATGATTTCTCTTACATGTGGAATTTAAGAAAGAAAACAGATGAATATAGGGGAAGGGAGGGAAAAATCAAATAAGATAAAAACTGAGAGGGAGGCAAACCATGAGAGACTTAAATATAGAGAACAAACTGAGGGTTGCTGGAGGGGAGTTGGGTGGGGGGATGGGGTAATTGGTGATGGGAGTTAGGGAGGGCACTTGGTATAATGAGCACTGGTTGTTATATGCAAACTGATGAATCACTAAATTCTACCCCTGGTACTAATAATACAGTATATGTTAACTAAATTGAATTTAAATACATTTTTTAAAAAAAGGAAATAATAGTATGATTTTTATTGTACACACACACACACACACACACACACACACACACACCCCACACACCCCACATCTTCTTTATCCATTCATCAGTTGATGGACATTTTGGCTTTTTTCATAATTTGGCTATTGTGGACATTGCTGCTATAAACATTGGGGTGCATGTGTCCCTTCAAATCAGCATTTTTGTATCCTTTGGGTAAATATCTTGTAGCGCAATTGCTGGATCATAGCATAGCTCTATGTTTAACTTTTTGAGGAACCTCCATACTGTTTTCCAGAGTGGGTGCACCAGTTTGCATTCCCACCAACAGTGTAAGAGGGTTCCCCTTTCTCTGCATCCTTACCAACATCTGTTGTTTCTTGAGTTGTTCATTTTAGTCAGAATGACAGGTGTGAGGTGGTATCTCATTGTGGTTTTGATTTGGATTTCCTGGTGATGAGTGATGTTGAACATTTTTCATGTTTCTGTTAGCATTTGTATGCCTTCTTGGGAAAAATGTCTGTTCATGTCTTCTGCCCATTTCTTGGCTGGATTATTTGTTTTTCAGGTATTGAATTTGATAAATTCTTTATAGATTTTGGATACTAACCTTTTATCTGATATGTCATTTGCAAATATCTTCTCCCATTCCTTAGATTGCTTTTTCATTTTATTGGTTGTTTGCTTCGCTGTGCAGAAGCTTTTTATCTTGATGAGGTCCTGAATGTTCATTTTTGCTTTTGGTTCCCTTGCCTCCAGAGACATGTCTAGTAAGAATTTGCTGTGGCTGATGTCAAAGAGGTTACTGCCTATGTTCTCCTCTAGGATTTTGATGGGTTCCTGTCTCACATGGAGGTCTTTTATCCATTTTGAGTTTATCTTTGTGTATGGTGTTAGAGAATGGTCGAGTTTCATTCTTTTGTATATAGCTGTCCAATTTTCCCAGCACCATTTATTGAAGAGACTTTTTTTGCATTGCATATTTTTTCCTGCTTTGTCAAAGATTAGGTGACCATAGAGTTATAGGTCCATTTCTGGGTTCTCTACTCTGTTCCATTGATCTATGTGTCTGTTTTTGTGCCTGTACCATACTGTCTTGATGATTACAGCTTTGTAAAATAGCTTGAAGTCCAGAATTGTGATGCCTCCCACTTTGCTTTTCTTTTTCAACATTCCTTTGGCTATTCAGTCTTTTCTGGTTCCACACAAGTTTTAGAATTGTTTGTTAACTCTATGAAAGATGCTGGTAGTATTTTGATAGGGATTGCATTCAATATGTAGATTGCTTTGGTTAGTATTGACATTTTAACAATATTTGTTTTTCCTATCCAAGAGCATGGAATGTTTTTCCATTTCTTTGTGTCTTCCTTAATTTCTTTCATAAGTGTTCTGTAGTTTTTAGAGTACAGATCTTTTACCTCTTGGGTTAGATTTATTCCTAGGTATCTTGTGATTTTTGGTGCAATTGTAAGTGGGATCAATTCCTTGATTTCTCTTTCTGCCACTTCATTATTGATGTATAGAAATGCAACAGATTTCTGTCTGTTGATTTTATATCCTGTGACTTTGCTGAATTCATGTATCAGTTTTAGCAATTTTTTGTGGAGTCTTATAGGTTTTCTATATAGAGTATCATGTCATCTGCGAAGAGTGAAAAGTTTGACTTCTTCCTTGTCAATTTGGATACCTTTTATTCCTTTTTGTTATCTGATTGCTGAGGTTAGGACTTGAGAGCAGACATCCCTGTCATGTTCCTGACCTTAGGGGAAAAGTTCTCAGTTTTTCCCCATTGAGGATGATATTCACTGTGGATCTTCTGTGTACAGCTTTTATGATATTGAGGTATGTTCCCTCTATCCCTACACTTCAGAGAGTTTTTATTAAGAAAGGATGCTGTATTTTGTAAAATGCTTTTTCCTCATCTATTGAGAGGATCATATGGCTTTTAAACTTTCTTTTATTAATATGGTATATCATGTTGATTGATTTGCAGATATTGAACCACCCCTATAGCCCAGGAATAAATCCCACTTGATCATGGTGAATAATCCTTTTAATCCTATTAGCTAGTATCATGGTGAGAATTTTTGCATCCATGTTCATCAGGGGTAGTGGTAGTAATTCTGTTTTTTAGTGGGGTCTTTGTCTGGTTTGGGGATCATGGTAATGCTGGACTCATAGAATGAGTTTGGAAGTTTCCCTTCCATTTCTATTTTTGGAATAGCTTCAGAAGAATAGGTATTAATTCTTCTTTAAGTGTTTGGTGAAATTCCCCTGAGAGGCCTCCGGCCCTGGCCTGTTGTTTGTTGGGAGATTTTTTTTTTTTTTTTGAAGATTTACTTATTTATTTTAGAGAGAGTGCAGGGTGTGGTGTAGGGGCAGAGGGAGAGAGAGAATCTCAAGCAGACTCCCCGCTGAGTGCAGAGCCTGACGTGGGGTTTGATCTCACAACCCTAAGATCACGACATGAGCCAAAATCAAGAGTCTGACGGTCAACTGACTGAGCCACCCAGGTGCCCTTTTTGGGAGATTTTTGATTACTGATTCAATTTTTTTGCTGGTTATGGGTCTGTTCAAATTTTCTATTCATGTTTCAGTTTTGGTAGTTTATATGTTTCTAGGAATTTATCCATTTCTTCCAGATTGCCCAATTTTTGGCATATAATTGCTCATAGTATTTTCTTATAATTGTATTTCTTCAGTGTTGGTTGTGATAGCCCCTCTTTCATTGGTGATTTTATTTATTTGGGTCCTTTCTCTTTTCTTTTCGATAAGTCTGGCCAGGGGTTTATCAATTTTGTTAATTCTTTCAAAGAACCAGATTCTAGTTTTGTTGATCTGTTCTATTGTTTTTTTTTTTTCTTTTTTTCATTTCTATATCATTGATTTCTGCTCTAATCTTAATTATTTCCCTTCTTCTGCTGGTTTTAGGCTTTATTTGCTGTTCTTTTTCCAGCTCCTTTAGGTGTAAGGTTAGATTGTATATTTGAGAGTTTTCTTGCTTCTTGAGGAAGGCCCATATTGTTATGTACTTCCCTCTTAGGACCATCTTTGCTCCCAAATGTTTTGGACTGTTATGTTTTCATTTTGGTTTGCTTCCATGGTGGTTTTTTTTTTTTTTTTTTTTTAATTTCTTCTTTAATTTCCTGGTTAACCCTTTCATCTTTAGTAGGATGTTCTTTAACCTTCATGTATTTGTGGTCTTTCCAAATTTTTTCTTGTGGCTGACTTTAAGTTTCATAGCATTGTGGTCTGAAAATATGTATGGTATGATCTGGATCTTTTTTTACTTGTTGAGGGCTGATTTGTGACCTAGTATGTGATCTATTCTAGAGAATGTTCCATGTGCACTCGAAAAGAATGTGTATTCTGCTGCTTTAGGATGAAAAGCTCTGAATATGTCTGTTAAGTCCATCTGGTCCAGTGTGTCATTCAAAGCCATTGTTTCCTTGTTGATCTGCTGCTTAGATGATCTGTCCATTGATGTAAGTGGGGTGTTAAAGTCCCCTAATATTATTATATTATTATCAATGAGTTTCTTTAAGTTTGTTGTTAATTGATTTATGTATTTGGGTGCTTCCAAGTTAGGGGCATAAATATTTATAGTTATTAAATCTTGTTGGATAGACCCCTTTATTATGATATAGTGCCCTTCTTTATCTATTATTGTAGTCTTTGGTTTAAAATCTAGTTTGTCTGGGTTGTCTGGGTGGCTCAATCAGTTAAGCGTCCACCCTTGATTTCATCTCGGGTATGATCTCAGGGTCATGGGATTGAGCCCCACATCAACACAAAGTCTGCTTGTCCCTCTCCCTCTGCTTCTCCCCTTGCAATCTCTCTCAAGTAATAAAATAAAATCTTAAAAGAACACAGTCATAAAAAAACACACAATTTATTTTGTCTGATATAAGAATGGCTACTTCAGCTTTCCTCTGATGTCCATTAGCATGATAATTGGTTCTCTACCCCCTCACTTTCAAGCTGGAGGTGTCTTTGGGTCTAAAATGAATCTCTTGTAAGCAACATATTGATGGGTCTTATTTTTTAATCCATTCTGATACCCTGTGTCTTTTTCTTGGAGCATTAAGTCCCTTTACATCAGAGTAATTATTGATAGGTATGAATTTAGTGCCATTGTATTACCTGTAAAATCCCTGTTCCTGTAGATTGTCTTTGTTACTTTCTATTCTTTGTTGTTTTTGGTCTGTTGTTCCTGCTTAAAGGATCCCCTTTAGTATTTCTTGCAAAGCTGGGTTAGTTTTCACAAACTCCTTTAGTTTTTGCTTGTCCTGGAAACTCCTTATCTCTCCTTCTATTCTGAATGAAAGCCTTGGCTGCATATTTTTCCCATTTAGCACATTGAATATATGATGGCACTTCTTTCTGGCCTGCTACATTTCTATGCAGGTCTGCTGCTAACCTTATGTCTCTACCCGTATAGACAAAGGACATTTTGTCCCTAGCAGCTTTCAGAATTCTCTTTTTATCTTTGTGTTTTGCAAGTTTCACTATGATATGTCTTGGTGTTGACCTGTTTTTATTGATTTTGAGGGGAGTTCTTTGTGCCTCTGTTTCCTTCCCCAGATTAGGGAAGTTCTCAGCTATAATTTGTTCAAATAAGCCTTCTGCTCTTTTTCCCACTCTTCTTCTGGGACTCCTATGATACAGATATCATTGCACTTTGTGGAATCGCTGAGTTCCCTAAGTCTGTATTTGTGATCTAATAGTTTTCTTTCCCTCTTCTTTTCAGCTTAACCCCCCACCTCATAATTTTATCTTCTATATCACCTATTTGATCTTCTGCTTCTTCCATCCTCATTGTGGTTATATCCAGTTGCTTTTGCATCTCAGTTATAGCATTTTTCATTTCAGCCCAATTAGGTTTTAGGTCTTTTATCCCTGCAGCCAGGGTTTCTCTGGTGTCTTCTATGCTTCTTTCAAACCCAGCTAGTATTCTTACGATTGTTGTTCTAAATTCTTGTTCAGATATATTGCTTATCTCTGTTTTGAGCAAATCCCTGGCTATGATTTTTTCTTGATCTTTCTTTTGGGGAGAACTCCTCTGTCTTGTCATTATGTCTAGGTTTCTGTTTTGCGTATTATGAAAGCTTGTTATGTTTCTTGCTCCTGAGAGTAATACTATATTAAGAAGGGGTCATACATTGTCCAGGGCCTGGTGTTTCTGGTATATGATGTGTGCACTCTGCTGTTGTGTTTTAGCTGCTCTTTCCCACAGGCCAGTCCTCTACAGAGTTCCTCCTTGCTTGCAGTGGGGAGTATTTGGAACTTTAACTAGGTGTGCTTTGATTTGTTTGCTAAGATAAGCCTCACATCTGCTAAGTTCTCTCCTTCCAATTGTGCAGATTGTTTTCTTAATCCTCGGATCGGTTTCCTAGTTGTTCAAAATGATTTGATGTTGATCTAGCTGTGTTCAAAGGATGAGGCAAACTCAGGGTCCCCTTACTACTCTGCCATCTTAACTCCTGTTTTTTTTTTTTTTTTAACACAGTGTTATATTTTGGTTCATGACTGTAATCTTAGCTTCTCTTTGGTCATTTCTGTACCTTGTATTGACTTAATATTCTTGTTTTTACACAGATATTGTTGTTTGTGAGTTTTTAAATTTTGCTTTAGACGTTACCTGACAGGTAAATTTCACTGCCCATTGCAGTTATTCTTTTACATTACCAATTTTTACACTAAAATGACTAGACTATCAATTTGTTAAGAGAGGAGAACTTACATTTTCTAAATCCTCCACAATCTCCGGCTCAAAATTGACTCTATGGGAGGCACTCAGTACTGTAAGTCCTTATTTTGAGAGATGGCTCTCTTTTATTCCTGGACTTGGTGTCCCTCTAATGGAAAGCTGCAATATTATGAGCCATAAACACCCATATCATATAAGACTACATTTTTTCCTGGTATTCTGAGATAGAAAGATGAAGTGAAAAAGACTGAGAAGTGATGATGGGGTTTGGAAAAGACTGCCAGATTTAAACATACATGACTGAAAAAAAGATGAAGTGTTTCCATTTCACTGCATTTGTAGGAACAATTCCATGACCATATTCCTAGATTCCTGTGCTATTCTAGTGAATAGGCTGTTTCTTGAGCTAAGAGTATTTGGAAAAGTCAGGTTTCATTCTTTGGTTTGTTATCCCTAACCAGTGGTACTTTGTGAGTGGTTTTTTTCTTTGCTCAAGGTTTTCTTTCCTATCCTTCCATGACTTTTTTTCCTTTGTTTCCCCACATTGATTGGCAAGGTCCCTGCTAAGCATGGATCAGGTGTTGGGTGGAGGCCTACTGATTGGTCCTTGGGTTGTCTACTGTTCTGTGATGTCAACGTCAGCTGTGCTGTCATCCTCTGACTCCAGAAGTCACAACCACCCTTCCTGTGTTCTACCTGTGACTGCCTGCATGCAGATCTAGCACCTCTTTTTCATCTCTTGAAGAATACACTTACCCAAAAACCTGGTAGACAGAAGATTTCACTGAGGATTTTATAGTGAACAAAGAGGAGTAGATTTACCTCAAACATTCACATCATGCAATTTTAACATCTTCACTAGACAAGTTTATTTTATCCTCAGCTTGGTGGCAACTGAAGTTTTCTGCCTCCTTTCCCCCAAATAAAGCTCTTCTCTCCATTTTCTGGATTTTGTTTGGGAGTACTTAAAAATGTTCACCACTTTATCCTAGAGAGCAGTGAAAGCTCTCATTATGAGGAGTTCTTTTGCCAGCCATTACCAAGATAATAACTGTCTATCAGCTTCCTTTAAAGCTGTTTTCTTGGCAGATTGCACTGTTTTCTCTTCAGCTGTCCACCTCCCTCACTTGAGAATAAATATAAAAAGTCAAATGAGAAAAGTGTATAAGTAAATATGGTTTATGTTTCCATAAATGATAACTACAGTTCTAGGCCATCAGTACATTTTAAATATTAATTTTACAAAAAAGAATTAAAAAACTTTAAAAAACCAAATTTCCTCTGAGTTCTTAGATTCAGATATTTCCTTCTGTGTCTTTGGGCTTACTTATTTGTTGGCTGCTTTTGCCATTTTTACAGATGTTGTTAATATCCTCAGTGTTTGATTATCCTTGGTTGAAGCAAGGAAAACTTTTTTGATATCTATTTCAGCTTCTTTGAGCAGAGTTGCAAAATAAACAGATTTGAATTTTATCTTCCTTGCATTCCCAGCCTGTCTTTACTGAAGAAACATGTTTCAGTTATGAATACAGATGTTTGAAGTCACAAGTTGCTTGTATTGAAGGTTTATTACTTGGAATGGCAACCTGTTCAGAAAAACCCATATCAAAACTTTTTTTTTTCCTTTTTCTTTTTAAATTTTATTTTATTATGTTATGTTAGTCACCATACAATATGCCATTAGTTTTTGATGTGGTGATCCACGATCCATTGTTTTCATATAACACCCAGTGATCCATGCAGTATCTGCGCTCCTTAAAACCCATCACCTGGCTAACCCATCACCCCACCCCCCTCCCCTCTAAAACCCTGTTTGTTTCTCACAATCCGTAGTCTCTCATGGTTCATCTCTCCCTCCGATTTCCCCCCCTCCATTTTTCCCTTCCTTCTCCTAATGTCCTCCATGCTATTCCTTATGTTCCACAAATTAGTGAAACCATATGATAATTGACTTTCTCTGCTTGACTTAATTCACTTAGCATAATCTCCTCCAGTCCCATCCATGTTGATGTAAAAGTTGGGTATTCATCCTTTCTGATGGCTGAGTAATATTCCATTGTGTATATGGACCACATCATCTTTATCCATTCATCTGTTGAAGGGCATCTCGCCTCTTTCTACAGTTTGGCTATTGCGGACATTGCTGCTATGAACATTGGGTGCATATGGCCCTTCTTTTCACTACATCTGTGTCTTTGGGGTAAATACCCAGGAGTGCAATTGCTGGGTCATAGGGTAGCTCTATTTTTAATTTTTTGAGGCACCTCCACACTGTTTTCCAAAGTGGCTGTACCAACTTGCATTCCCACCAACAGTGTAAGAGGGTTCCCCTTTCTCCACAACCTCTCCAATATTTGTTGTTTCTTGCCCTGTCCATTTTTGCCATTCTAACTGGTGTAAGGTGGTATCTCAATGTGGTTTTGATTTGAATTTCCCTGATGGCTAATGATGATGAATATTTTTTCATGTGTCTGTTAGCCATTTGTATGTCTTCTTCAGAGAAGTATCTTTCATGTCTTCTGCCCATTTTTTGATTTGATTGTTTTTTGGGTGTTGAGTTTGAGAAGTTCTTCATAGATCTTAGATACCAGCCCTTTATCTGTAGTGTCCTTTGCAAATATATTCTCCCATTCTGTGGGTTGCCTCTTTGTTTTGTTGACGGTTTCCTTTGCTGTGCAGAAGGTTTTTATCTTGATGAAGTCCCAAAAGTTCATTTTTGCTTCTGTTTCACTAGCTTTTGGAGATGTATCTTGAAAGAAGTTGCCGTGGGCGATGTCCAAGAGGTTACTGCCTATGTTCTCCTCTAGGATTTTGATGGATTCCTGTCTCACATGGAGGTCTTTCATCCATTTTGAGTTTATCGTTGTGTATGGTGTTAGAGAATGGTCGAGTTTCATTCTTCTGCATGTGGTCCAATTTTCCCAGCACCATTTATTGAAGAGACTGTCTTTTTTCCATTGCATATTTTTTCCTGCTTTGTCAAAGATTATTTGACCATGGAGTCTCAACTGGGCTCTCTATTCTATTCCATTGGTCTGTATGTCTGTTTTTGTGCCAGTACCATGCTGTCTTGGTGATCACTGCTTTGTAATATAGCTTGAAATTGGGCAACGTGACGCCCCCAGCTTTGTTTTTCTTTTTCAACATTTTGTTGGCGATTTGGGGTCTTTTCTGATTCCATACCAATTTTAGGGTTGTTTGTTCCAGCACTTTGAAAAATGCCATTGGAATTTTGATCGGGATGGCATTGAAGGTATAGATTGCTCTGGATAGCATAGACATTTTAACAATGTTTATTCTTCTGTTCCATGAGCATGAAATGTTTTTCCATCTTTTTGTGTCTTCTTCAATTTCTTTCATGAGTGTTCTGTAGTTCCTAGAGTATAGATCCTTTACCTCTTTGGTTAGGTTTATTCTGAGGTATCTTATGGTTTTTGGTGGTATTGTAAATGGAATCGTTTCTCTAATTTCTCTTTCTACAGTCGCATTGTTAGTGTATAAGAAAGCAACTGATTTCTGTGCATTGATTTTGTATCCTGCCCCATTACCGAATTGCTGTATGAGTTCTAGTGATTTGGGGGTGGAGTCTTTTGGGTTTTCCACATAAAGTATCATGTCATCTACGAAGAGAGAGAGTTTGACTCCTTCTTTGCCAATTTGAATACCTTTTATTTCTTTTTGTTGTCTGACTGCTGTTGCTAAGACTTCTACTACTATGTTGAACAATACTAGCGAGAGTGGGCATCTTGTCGTATTCCTGATCTTAAGGGAAAGGCTCTCAGCTTTTCCCCATTGAGGATGATATTCACTGTGGGTTTTTCATAGATGGATTTTATGAACTTGAGGAATGTTCCCTCTATCCCTATACTCTGGAGAGTTTTAATCAGGAAAGGATGCTGTATTTTGTCAAATGCTTTTTCTGCATCAATTGAGAACCATATGGTTCTTTTCTCTCCTCTTATTAATGTGTTCTATCACACTGATTGATTTTGAATGTCGAACCACCCTTGCATCCTGGGGATAAATCCCACTTGGTCATGGTGGATGATCCTTTTAATGTATTGTTGGATCCTATTAGCTAGGATTTTATTGAGGATTTTGGAATCCATATTCATCAGGGATATTGGTCTGAAATTCTCCTTTTTGTTGGGGTCTTTGCTTTGGGGATTAAGGTAATGCCTTCCAGAATGAGTCTGGAAACTCTCCTTCTGTTTCTATTTTTTGAAACAGCTTCAGTAGATAGGTATCATTTCTTCTTTGAATGTTTGGTAGAATTCCCCAGGGAATCCATCAGGCCCTGGACTCTTGATTTTTGGGGAGTTTTTGATCACTGCTTCAATCTTGTTACTGGTTATTGGCCTACTCAGGTTTTCAATTTCTTCCTGTTTCAGTCTTGGCAGTTTATAGGTTTCCAGGAAGGCATCCATTTCTTCCAGGTTGCTTAATTTATTGGCATATAGTTGTTGATAATCATTTTCTAATAATTGTTTCTATTTCCTTGGTGTCAGTCGTGATCTCTCCCCTTTCATTCATAATTTTATTAATTTGGGTCCTTTCTCTTTTCTTTTGGATAAGTCTGGCCAGTGGTTTATCGATCTTATTAATTCTTTCAAAGAATCAGCTTCTAGTTTCGTTGATCTGATCTAGTATGTTTCTGCTTTCTAATTCATCGATCTCTGCTCTAATCTTAATTATTTCTCTTCTAATGCATGGCTTAGGCATCATTTGTTGCTTTTACTCTAGTTCTTTAAGGTGTAGAGTTAGTTGGTGAATTGGGGATTTTTCTATTTTTTTGAGTGAGGCTTGGATGGCTATGTATTTCCCCGTTAGGACTGCCTTTGCAGTATCCCATAGGTTTTGGACCGATGTGTTTTTGTTCTCATTGGTTTCCATGAATTGTTTAAGTTCTTCATTGATTTCCTGGTTGACCCAAACATTCTTGAGCAGAGTGGTCTTTAGCTTCCAAGTGTTTGAATTTCTGCCAAATTTTTTCTTGTGATTGGTTCCAGTTTTAAAGCATTATGGTCTGAGAATATGCAGGAATAATCTCAGTCTTTTGGTAATGGTTGAGACCTGATTTGTGACCCAGTATGTGGTCTGTTCTGGAGAAAGTTCCATGTGCGCTCGAGAAGAATGAGTATTCTGTTGTTTTAGGGTGGAATGTTCTGTAAATATCTATGAGGTCCAATGTATCTCTGGTCCAATGTATCATTCAAAGCTCTTGTTTCCTTGTTGATTTTCTGCTTAGATGATCTGTCCATTACTGAGAGTGGAATATTGAGGTCTCCTACAATTAACGTATTGTTAGCAATATGACTCTTTATTTTGGTTAACAGTTGGCTTATGTAGATGGCTGCTCCCATGTTGGGGGCATAGATATTTACAATTGTTAGATCTTCTTGTTGGATAGACCCTTTAAGAATGATATAGTGTCCTTCTGTGTCTCTAACTACAGTCTTTAGTTTAAAATCTAATTTGTCTGATATAAGAATTGCTACCCCAGCTTTCTTTTTATGTCCGTTGGCATGGAAGATGGATCTCCATCCCTCACTTTCAGTCTGGATGTATCTTTAGGTTCAAAATGAGTCTCTTGTAGACAGCCTATGGATGGGTCCTGTCTTTTTATCCAATCTGCAACCCTGTGCCTTTTTATGGGAGCATTTAGGACATTCCCATTGAGAGTGATTGTTGAAAGTTATGAATTAATTATCATCATGTTTCCTTTGAAGACCTTGCTTTTATAGATTGTCCCTGTAAATTTTTTTTCTATATCACTCTTGGGGTCTTTCTCCTTTTGTAGAAACCCCTTAATATTTCTTGCAGGGCCGGCTTAGTACTCACATATTCTTTTAGTTTCTGCCGGTCTTGGAAGCTCTGCATCTCTTCATCCATTCTAAATGACAGCCTTGCTGGGTAAAGTATTCTTGGCTGCATGTTCTTCTCATTTAGTATCCTGAATATGTCTTGCCAGGCCTTTCTGGCTTGCCAGGTCTCTGTGGATAGGTCTGACGTTATTCTGATGTTCCTCCCTCTGTACATAAGGAATCTCTTCCCCCTAACTGCCCTTAAGATGGTTTCCTTGGTTCTAGGATTTGCGAGTGTTACTATTACATGCCAGGGTGTTGGTCTGTTTTCCTTGATCTTGGGCGGGGTCCTCTCTGCCTCTAGGACACGAATATTTGTTTCATTCCCCTGATTAGGGAAGTTCTCAGCTATGATTTGCTCAGATGTATCTTCTAGTCCTCTCTCTCTCTCCACCCCCTCTGGGATACCAATAATTCTGACATTGGAATGTTTCATGGTGTGACTTATTTCTCTGATTCTATTTTCATGGATTCTGAGTTGTTTTTCCCTGTCCTCCTCTTTTCCCTTTTTATCTATTATTTGGTCTTCTGGGTCACTAATTCGTTCCCTGCCTTGCTTACCCTAGCTGTTAGATTATCTAGATTAGATTGGATCTCAATGATAGCATTTTTAAGTTCTGCCAGTTCAGCTTTCATTTCTGCCCTTAGAGACTCTATGTTGCCATTAATCGATTTCTCCATTCTAGCTATTGTCTTCACAATTGCTAGCCTGAATTCCATCTCCGACATCTTGGTTATATCTGCATCCATTTGTAAATCTGTGGCAGAAGTCACAGTCTCTGAGTCTTTTCCTATTTTGGGGGTTCCTCCTCCTAGTCATTCTGTTGACGGGTGGTTGAGGGAATGTGCAGAGTCCAAATTATTGACCAGAACCCAAGCAAGATGCACCTGTTTTCTAGGGACCTTAGGGTTGCTGGCCTCTTGTTTTCCCAGCCTGTCTTCTGTGGGAGGGGCCTGCCGCGCTGTTACTCAGGCAACCCTGTTTGGGCGGAGTTGCCCTGCGCCCCTGTGGTGGGGGATGGGCTCAGTGGGAATCAGTCTTTGGGGCTTTTGTTCTCTGGCGCCTTTCCCTGGCTGCTTTCCGCGTCTCTTCCGCGAGTCAGAGCAGAAGAGACCATTTCCAACCCTCTGCCTCAGAGCAGAGAGACCTCAGTCTGTTCTTCAGTGAGCTCTCCAGGCCACACCATCTCCGTTTCTGTCCATGCTGCTATAAACTGCAGCGTCCTGGGTTGTGCGCCCCTCCACAGCGCCCCCCGTCCTGCCTTCAGGTCAGGGCATGAATCTGCCCTTTGTGCTTCTAAAACTGCCAGCCCTCCCAGTTTGTAGGCGCGACTCCACCGCTCGGAGTTTCTGCCCCAGGGGCTGCCCTAAAGTCCTTTCCCCGCCGCTACCGGTCTGCGAGTCTGTGCCCATCCGCAGCGCACGAGGCTGTCACTCACCAGCGGTGCAGGATCCCCACGGCCAGGCACCCTCCCGCTGCGGTTTATCCTCCGATATCTGCCCGCGGAATCACGGCTCCCTGCTTCATACCTCGAAACCAACCGCCTCTGATATTCTGCTTGTAGAGATCCAGATCTTACATCTCAGGCTGATTTTGTGGGTGCTCAGAGTGGTCTGGAAGATAGCCAGCTCATTTCTGGGGACTGGTTGGAATAAGGTCCCCTACTCCTCTGCCATCTTTTCCTCTCCCTTCTCGTATCAAAACTTTTAAGAGAAACAATTCAGAACCTACATTCTCTCCCATAGGCAGTCTTTCTTATCTTACTTTTTATTATATTCTGTGTCCTTGGAAG
Organism: Halichoerus grypus; assembly: GCF_964656455.1. Lineage (NCBI taxonomy): Eukaryota > Metazoa > Chordata > Mammalia > Carnivora > Phocidae > Halichoerus > Halichoerus grypus. Next base: position 57,245,251 of record NC_135715.1, on the reverse strand, counting down.
CAATTTTGATAAAAATATCATGGTCAGTTTTACTTTAGACATCTCTTTTTGTCAGAAATTATTTATAGTAGGTGGTGGCATCTTGCATTTACATATACATTTCTTTTCTTAGAATTTATCTTTAAGAATTAGAATTTGAACTAGAATTTATCTTCAAGAGACTCTACATGGGGGATGTTAATAATGATAATAACTGATAGTGTTTGACTTGTCTTTTTTGTGTGTTTTTAAGAAAAAAACTCTAATCTTTGGGGTAACATACAGAGCCTGGTGTAGTTATGGAATGAATGCTTTCAAAATTCCCAAATGCCAATTCTGATACCATCCTGCTAGTTTTGGCCAATCTCCTTTTGTGTTCTCCACCTTCCCAGCTACTGTCAGTCATCCTGTGCTGAAAGGACGGGTCTTAATAATCATGTCAATTGCTTGCATTCATTTCATTCCTGTTTTGTTGAGGTATTGTGCAAGGTGTTTTGTGAACATTTTCTTTAATCAACAGTCATAAATAAGTCATAGGTATGAATACCCCTCACAGGAAAGAAACAGGTTCAAGAGGAGCCTCCCTTATGCTGCTAAAGAGAAACAACAGGATTTCAAACTATGTTTCTCTGACTCTGTGGAAAAGCTCTCCATTACATCATGTCTTTTCCAGGATGATGACACAGTACTGTCTGATTTGGCATTATTCTCTAACCCATGGGCCCACCCAGTGATTTGACCTGACTGCCAGATGAGAATCTCCGGGCTGACTACATTCTTTGGGCACTCAAACTTGACATTGCCCTGGGGCCAAGTTTGCCACCAGGCCTGTTGTCCCAGCCCTGTCAGTTTTGCCTTACATCTCCAGTTTGCTGGCCATCCATCCAGCATGTCTTGTTTTTGAGTTAATATCCTTAGGACAGAGCCACCCTGAGAGCTATATTTTAGAAAGGAGTCCAAAATTCAAAATTTGGAAAGTTCAGCATTTTTGAATAAAATATTTTGAAATCAAAGAATATAATCCCAATTTTCTGTCCACTTGCATTATTGAAGGATTGTTAAAAACTTTAAGAAAAGGTTTTTTTTTTGTTTTTTTTTTAAGAAAAAAAAAAAAAAGGCAGCTCAGGTCACAGCCTAGAAATTGAGTTCTCTGCTCAGAGTTGAGAGAGAGAGAATTTTTAAAAGTTGGGGAAATAGGGGCAACAGCTGTCCCTTTTGTTATCCTTAGTGCTGCAGTCCCAGGATTTTAGGTTCCTTGGTCAGATGCGGTGTCATCAGAACCTGGTGAAGCAGAACCTGTCACCAACCCAACAGCTCCAAGGATTTACCCTGGGGCCCACCCACATTTGCATTCTCCAAATGTAAGCAGGGAATCAGAGGTGAACTGGCCAGGTTGGAATCCTGATCCCCAAATACCTAAAAATGCTCCTCTTTCCCCAGTGTGTCAAGGTGTGAGCCTTTGAAAAATTTCCCCAAAGAAGCTTAAAAAATCAACTCATTCACTGGATTTGAATTGAATTCCTTGAGATGACTAAGCAACAGATGCCAGGATGATAAACGACAACTAGGAAAACGCTAATCACACATAAGCCTGGAGGTGTAAAGTGACAGAAGCAAAATCTCTGTGGGCCACCCCAGCTAGTGTGGCAGAGAGAAATGAACTTGGGATTTGAAGCCAGAGGGCCTTGGCAAATTCAGGGGGAACCTCTTTTTTAAGTGTAATTTTTATTATTTTTTTAAAGATTTATTTATTAGAGAGAGAGAGAGAGGTGAGGCAGAAGTAGAGGGAGAGAGAATCTCAAGCACACTTCCCACTGAGCATGGAGCCTGACATAGGGCTTAGTCCCACCACCCTGAGATCATGACCTGAGGCAAAATCAAGAGTCAGACACTCAATAGACTGAGCCACCGAGGTGTCCTTAAGTGTAATTTTTAGACCAGTTCGGCAATATCTCTGTATAACAGTGAAATACTCATTTCACTTTCAGGGGTTTTGTTAGTATTACATGGGAATTTTGAGTACTAAAACACTTTGTAAAAAAAAAAAATGTAAAGTACTCCACAGGTGTTTGTTATTTGCATTATTATTACTATTATTACCTTGTTAAATTAAGGGAACTAATTTATTTGAAAGGTACTAGTTCTAAAAAGGGAGGGAGGGAACTCTTATTGAACCTTGTGATCCCAGGATGCTAAAGATGAGTGATTCTGGATTAGAGGAGCTTGGAGAGTCAGGGTGTTTAGAAGCCTGAATACCTGAATTATGGGAATTTTACCCTTGGCTTATTGCGTGGACTTTTAAAGGGAACTTCAGGTCTCAGTTGAGTTAGGGTCAATAAATCTTTATTGAAATCCTTGTTCCAAGTACTATCCTGGGTGCTGGGATTCTGAGACAAATGAGACATCATTTCTGCCCTTCAGAAGCTATAGACTGGGGGAGAAACCAACATAACCAGACTATTTTGATACATATGGTAGTGATGGAATGAAGGTACATTCATGGTGATCCACCAGCACTCTATGGATCTCCAAATCCAATGGAGATTTTTCTTTTTTCTTTTTTTTTTTTTTTTAAAGATTTTATTTATTTATTTGAGAGAGAGAGAATGAGAGACAGAGAGCGTGAGAGGGAGGAGGGTCAGAGGGAGAAGCAGACTCCCTGCCGAGCAGGGAGCCCGATGCGGGACTCGATCCCGGGACTCCAGGATCATGACCTGAGCCGAAGGCAGTTGCTTAACCAACTGAGCCACCCAGGCGCCCTCCAATGGAGATTTTTCAATACTTATAGGAGCCTGCCTGCCTGCCTGCCTGCCTGCCTCCCTCCCTCCCTCCCTCCCTCCCTCCCTTCCTCCCTCTCTTTCTTTCTCTTTCCCTCTCTCTCTCTTTTCCTTCCTTCCTTCCTTCCTTCCTTCCTTCCTTCCTTCCTTCCTTCCTTCCTTCCTTCCTTGGCTCAACCTGTCCCATATTGAGTTTAATTGCTATAAGTTGACACCTGAGTTACCTTCCAGATTTCTATGCATATTGATAGTTTCCCACATTGGTAGTCTCACTTTCTCATGACAGAATTAGAGTTTGTTTTCCGACCTTTTGCAGTTACGATGCAAAACTGTGACTTAGGTGCTACAGTCAGATGTATCTGTGTAGCATTTAGGGGAGGAAGCAACATGAGGAGGTACCAGTGGGAAGACTGGCAAGTGATGGTAGAGGCATCTGATTCTTCTGAGGGCATTTGAGGCAGAGTTTTTGGCATCCAGTCTATGTGAGTTCAGGACCAAGCAGCTTGTGGCAGTGGTGGAGTCTCTCCTGTGATTGAGTATTGCTTCTGAGTGGTTTCAAGATGTGTATCATTACTATTGACTTCTCTGGTTTCTCTCTAAATTCTGCAAGATAACAAATATCCTTTAATAAATTATTTTTGTAAAACATTATTCGCAATTGCCAATACTGACTGCCATGGGCCTCGAATTAAGAGTTTTGATGTTATCTCTCAATGAAGTGGTACATACATTTTTATGTCTATGTGCTATAAGCATTAATTTTTAGAAACAGACTTTGTTTTTTTAGGGCAGTTTTTGGTTCATAGCAAAAGTGAACCTAAAGTAGAGAGTTCCCATATAACTCTTACCCTCTACATGCACAGCCTCCCCCACTATCAACATCTTGTACCAGAGTTACAGTTGATGAGCCTATGCTGACTTGTCATCATCACCCCAAGTCTCTAGTTTACATTAGGGTTCACTCTTGGTATCGTATACTCTATGAGTTTTGATAAACATGTAGTGAAATGTATGTGTCATTTTAGTATCATACAAAATAGTTTCATTGCCCTAAAAATTCTCTGTGCTCCATGGGGCACCTGGGTAGCACAGTTAAACATCTGACTCCTAATTTTGGTTCAGGTCTTGATCTCAGGGTCATGAGGTCAAGCCCTGTGCTGTGCTCCATGCTGGGCATGGAGCCTACTTTAAAAAAAAAAAAAAATCCTCTGTGCTCTAACTCTTTATCTCTCTACACTAACTCTTGGCAACCACTGATCATTTTGCTGTGTTCCTAGTTTTACCTTTTCCAGAATGTCATATAGTGGGAATCATACAGTATGTAGCCTTTTCAGATGTAGCTTCTTTCACTTAGTAATATGCACTTAAGGATCCTCCATGTCAGGGGCACCTGAGTGGCTCAGTCGGTTAAGCGTATGCCTTCGGCTCAGGTCATGAACCCAGGGTCCTGGAATCAAGTCCCATATCCTGCTCCCTGCTCCACAGGAAGCCTGCTTCTCCCTCTCCCACTCCCCTGCTTGTGTTCCCTTTCTCGCTGTGTCTCTCTCTGTCAAATAAATAAATCTTAAAAAAAAAAAAAAAAAAGATCCTCCATGTCTTTTTATGGCTTGATAGCTCATTTCTTTTGTCACTGAATAATCCATTATCTGGATGTATCACAGTTTACTTATCTATTCACCTAATGAAGGACATTTTCGTTACTTCCAACTGTTGGCAATTATGAATAAAACTGCTGTAAACATTTATGTGCAGGTTTTTGTGTGACTATAAGTTTTCAACTCGTTTGGGTAAAATCAAGGGACATAATTGTTGGTACAATTGTGTTTAGTTTTGTGAGAAATTGCTGAACTGCCTTCCAAAGTGGCCGTACCATTTTGCATTCCCACTAGCAGTGCATGGGAGTTCCTCTTGCTCCACATCCTCACCAGCATTTGGTGTTATCAGTGTTGGGATTTTGGCCAGTCTCACAGGTACATAATGGTATCTTATTGTTTTAATTTGCAATTCACTAATGACATACGATGTTGAGCATCTTTTCATAGACTTATTTTCACAAAAGAATTTTATTAATTTAAATTCAATTATTTAACATATAATATATTATTAGTTTCAGAGGTAGAGGTCAGTGATTCATCCATCTTATATAATTAATACCCAGTGCTCATTGCATTGCATGCCCTCCTTAATGTCCATCACCTAGTTACCCCATTCCCCTCCACCCCCCTCCCTTACAGCAACCCTCAGTTTATTTTCTATAGTTAAGACTCTTATGGTTTGTCTCCCTCTCTGATTTCATCTTATTTTATTTTTTCTTCTCTTCCCCTATGATCATCTGTTTTGTTTCTTAAATTCCAAATATCAGTGAGATCATATGATAATTGTCTTTCTCTGATTGACTTATTTTGCTTAGCATAATACCCTCTAGTTCCATCCATGTCATTGCAAATGGCAAGATTTCATTTTTTTTTTTTTTTTTTTTTTTGGCTAAGTAGTATTCTAGTGTGTGTGTATGTGTGTGTACCACATCTTCTTTATTCATTCATGTGTCGATGGACATCTGGGTTCTTTCCATAGTTTGGCTATTGTGGACATTGCTGCTATAAACATTGGGGTGCATGTGCCCCTTTGGATCACTACATTTATATCTTTGGGGTAAATACCCAGTAGTGCAATTGCTGAGTTGTAGGGTAGCTCTATTTTCAACTTTTTGAGGAACCTCCATACTGTTTTCCAAAGTGGCTACACCAGCTTGCATTCCCACCAACAGTGTAAGAGGGTTCCTCTTTCTCCACAACCTTGCCAACATCTGTTGTTTCCTGACTTGTTAATTATAGCCATTCTGACTGGTGTGAGGTGGTATCTCATTGTGGTCTTGATTTGTATTTCCCTGATGATGAATGATGTTGAGCATTTTTTCATGTGTATGTCTTCTTTGCAGAAATGTCTGTTCATGTCTTCTGCCCATTTATTGATTGGATTATTTATTGATTGGGTGTTGAGTTTGATTAGTTCTTTATAGATCTTGGATACTAGCCCTTTATCTGATATGTCATTTGCAAATATCTTCTCCCATTCTGTCTGTTGTCTTTTGGTTTTGTTGACTGTTTCCTTTGCTGTGCAAAAGCTTTTTATCTTGATGAAGTCCCAATAGTTCATTTTTGCCTTTGTTTCCTTTGCCTTCGGCAATGTGTCTAGGAAGAAGTTGCTGCAGCCGAGGTCAAAGAGGTTGCTGCCTGTATGCTCCTCTAGGATTTTGATGGATTCCTGTCTCACATTTAGGTCTTTCATCCATTTTGAGTCTATTTTTGTGTGTGGTGTAAGAAAATGGTCCCGTTTCATCCTTCTGCACGTGGCCATCCAATTTTCCCAGCACCATTTGTTGAAGAGACTTTTTTCCATTGGATATTCTTTCCTGCTTTGTTGAAGATTAGTTGACCATAGAGTTGAGGGTCCATTTCCAGGTTTTCTATTCTGTTCCATTGATCTATGTGTCTGTTTTTGTGCCAGTACCATACTGTCTTGATGATTACAGCTTTGTAATAGAGCTTGAAGTCTGGAATTGTGATGCCACCAGCTTGGTTTTCTTTTTCAACATTCCTCTGGCTATTCGGGGTCTTTTCTGGTTCCATACAAATTTTAGGATTATTTGTTCCAGCTCTGTTAAAAATGTCGATGGTATTTTGATAGGGATTGCACTGAATGTATAGAGCCTCCATTTTTTATTGCATCTCATTCATAGCCTTTTGGAGATTTCGACTTGATTAGATTTTAGTTCTTTTATTTCTCCAGAAAGGGATTCTGTAGTGTCCTCTATGCTTTTTTCAAGCCCAGCTAATATCTTTAAAATCATTATTCTGAACTCTAGTTCCGACATCTTACTTATGTCCATACTGATTAGGTCTCTGGCAGTCAGTACTGCCTCTTGTTCTCTTTTTTGAGGTGAGTTTTTCTGTCTTGTCATTCTGTCCAGAGAATAATAGATGAACGAGCAAACAAAATACTAAAATGGTAACAATGATCCCAGAGAAATATACACTAAACAAGTCAGAAGAGACCCAAAACCAAAAAAAAAAAAAAGAAAAAATTAAAAAAGAAAAAAATAGAGAATATAATCAGGTGAATAGAACAGAGCAATACACTGGATCCTGCGTGTATTTTGATCTGTTTGTTAGAAAACTAGGTCCCAAAATTGTAAAGAAAGAGAAACTTTTATATGTACAAAAATAAAATTAAATACAATGAAAGGATAGAATGTAACTCTAAAAAAGAAAATTAAAGACAGAAAAAAAAGAAAGATAAAAAAAAGAAGGAATATAAACAGGTGAATAGGACAGAGCAATACACTATGCCCTGAGTGTATTTTGGTCAGTTTGTTAGAAGAAACTACATCTCAAAATTATAAAGAAAGAAAAACTTATATATATACAAAAATAAAGTTAAATACATTGAAAAGAGAGAATGTAACTGTAAAGATGAAAGTTAAAAAAGACTTAAACAAAAGAAAAAGAGAGAGAATATGATCAAACAGGTGAAGAGAACAGAGCCATACACTAGATTCTGTGTGTATTTTGATCTGTTTGTTAGAAGAAACTACATCCCAAAATTGTAAAGAAAGAAAAAGTCATATAAATACAAAAATAAAATTGGGGCGCCTGGGTGGCTCAGTCGTTAAGCGTCTGCCTTCGGCTCAGGTCATGATCCCAGGGTCCTGGGATCGAGCCCCGCATCGGGCTCCTTGCTCGGCGGGAAGCCTGCTTCTCCCTCTCCCACTCCCCCTGCTTGTGTTCCCTCTCTCGCTGTGTCTCTCTCTGTCAAATAAATAAATAAAATCTTTAAAAAAAAATAAAATAAATAAAATTAAATTAAATTAAATACAATGGAAGGATAGAATGTAACTGTAAAAATTAAAATTAAAAAAGATTAAAAGAAAGAGTTGCTAAAATAAGAAATTGGTTGAAAAAGGAAAGAAAAAAAATTAAAATTGAAAGACTAAAGAATCATAGGAAAAAAACCCATGAGTTCTATATACTATTTTCCCCTAGTGCTGGAGTTTTGCCGTTCTCTATGATCGGTAAACTTGGGCTTAGCCAGATGTTTTTGCTGATCTTCTAGGGGAGGGGCCTGTTGCGTTGATTCTCAAGTGTTTCTGCACCAAGCAGAATTGCACCACCCTTGCCAGGGAGCCAGGCTAAGTAATCTGCTCCTGTTTGCTCTATGTGGCTTTTGTTCCCTGAAGGCTTTCCATAGATTTTAGAGGATGAGAATGAAAATGGTGGCCTCCCACTAATCTTACTATGGTTTATTTTCTGCATTTGTAACTGAGGAATAGGCCACATTTCCATTTGAGGTTTGTGGAAAGAAATAGGCCACATTTCCATTTGAGGTTTGTGGAAAGAAAGATCTATTTTATTGTTTAATAAAAACAAATACAGATTTTATTGTTCATGGAAATAAAAACATTTTTGCTGCCACATTCATGAAAAAAAAAAAGAAAGAAAATGGTGGCCTCCCAATCTCCAGTCCCAGACCTGAAAGCTCGGGGCCCCACTCCCAGTGCGCCCTCAGAGAAAAGCAGTCAATCACTCCCGTCTCCCCGGTCTCCAGCCACACTCCGTGCTCACCTGGCCTGTGACCAAGCATTTCTATCTCAGACATGTGACCCCGTTTCAAGTCTCCAAACCTGCAGACTCCTGTGGTGTGCACCTGTGCTGTTGCCCCTGGGGGAGGAAGGAGGGGTCTTGCTGTGGTTCTGCTGCTTGCTGGGCCCCTGTTAGGGTGGTGGCCTGACCATGCTGCAGTTCACGGTATATAGCATCCCTGAGCTGAGAGCCCACTCCTGGGCTCGCTGATGGCAGCCGGCTTCCCCACCCCGATGCCTGGGAACTCTGCTGCACTCAGGCACCCCTCATCTTCCTGTGACTCCAGGGATCCAGAAACCACCCTGTCCCACCTAGGATTCCAACCCCCCTTTGCCACCTGAGCACCTTTCAGGTAGGGATGTACCTCATTGGAGCAGACTTAAAAGAACTAATTTTAAGCAATAAACTTGACATCCTGTTTTTGGATTGTCTTTATATTTTATTATGCTGGGAGCCTAAAACAACAGAAATGATTCCAGGCTTTCTCAAGTTCTGAGAGATTCTGCCTTGAGTTGAAGAAAGAAGAGTAAGAGATGAGGGAGAGAGGAATGGGGATGGTTGTGAAGAAGTACATTGTCAGAAGTAGAGGATCATAGTTCATTTCATCACTTAAAGAGTGATGAAATGAACTATTAGAGACCAGGGATATTCTTTCCTTTCGTAAAGTTAGTCATTCACTTCTAGTTGAAGGGTGAGCCAGAATCTCCTGAATGTCTGCTACCTGGCTGTCTGGTGAGTAGGAGCAAACTGTAAAATAGGCTTCTGTGTGTAGCAGTTCCCCTCTGACCTCAGGCCCTAGTGGTCTGAAGTGAGTGACCATCTTTGTCATACAGGAAATGCTTCTGTGTGCTTTCACCTTGACCAAGATAGAGTTGCAAAATGTATTGGCCTAACTATTAGCAGGACTTACTTCCACCTTTTCTTTCTGAACAATGACCCATCATAGGGATGCTATTAAGATAAAATGTGATAATGGTGTGAAGATACTTTAAAAAATAAAGTGTTTTACAAACAAAAAGTCCTACAGGATTGATTTTCCATTTTGGCTTCTCACTGATTCACATTTACCTAGTTTATGGGACCTTTAGGAATCAGTATTCTAAGTTTAATGGGAAGATTTATTTTGTTTCCCAAATGAATCTTGCTATGAATGCCTCACCACTTTCTTTTGTAGCAAAATGTACCTTGTGGCTACTCAATAACATTCTTAATAATGAAGAAGTGAAAATATTATTTAACCACAATTTATTACTTTCCCTAAAAGTTTTCAGTTAGCAATATATTTGGGAATTCCCTCTCACATTAAAGATCTCTTGATATTCACCTCTAAAACATGAGTTTGAGGTTTTGATATGATTCTACTTTCATAAGTAGAAAATAGCAATTTTCTTATCTTCAAAAGCCTTCAAGTACTATCTTAAATATCTTGTCTATGTGTTATGTTTTTTTTTTTAATATTAGAAAGAAGGTTTCTTTTTTGTAATTTTCTTAAGGAAGGTCTGAAAAATGATATACTTTAGGATGAAATGCCTTAAAAATTGACTAGAATAAGGAATGCTGAGTTGTAGCATTTTTTTTTTAAATATTATGGCTAATGTTTATGAGAATAGTCAATGATTATAATGTTTTCATTGAATCATTGAAGGTCAGTAATTGATAACACTTTAAGATTGTGGGAAGAAGTTTTTCATCCAAATTTTTTTGTGCAAATGCAGTAATTCTTCTAAAGCTTAGCACTAGTCAGACTTTGGATTAATGTTTAAATAAGCAAAGAAACGTTGACATTGACCAGTTGGATAATTAACCACTGTGCAACATAGTGTACAACTCTAACTTCTATAAATTTTGGAAATATTCATTCATCAATGTTTATATATTACCAAGATTACAGAAGACTACATATAATATCTCCAGATTTCCTACTTTGGAAAAATATTGTGCCTTCAAGTAGTTGTGTTTTCAGCCTCAGGGTGAAACTCTTCCATCCTAGAGCTAAGTAATTTTGAGCTAGTTTACTTAATACTGGTGAATGAGTCTGAGGGCTTCAGAGAGTTCAGTTTTTCTTCCTTTCAGTGGGAAGCTAAAAAGGCTTTTTTTTTTCCTTAAGTAGGCTCCATGCCCAGTGTGGAGTCCTACATGGGGCTTGATTGAACTCATGACCCTGAGATCAAGACCTGAGCTGAAATCAAGAGTTGGATGCTTAATTGACTAAAACACCCAGGTGCCCCCCCAAAAGGCTTTTTTTTTTTAATTTTTAAAAAAATTTTATTTATTTGAGGAAGAGAGGGAGAGTGCACCAGCAGGGGGGAGCAGAGGGAAAGGGAGAAGCAGACTCCCCACTGAGCATGGAGCCCAATGCGGGACTCGATCCCAGAACCTGGGGATCATGACCTGAGCTGAAGGCAGATGCTTAACTGACTGAGCCACCCAGGCACCCCTAAAAAGGCTTTTTTAAAAAAGTATTTCATTTTTATGGTTCTCAAAAATCTCAACACCTTAGTAATTACTAAATCAACATATATTAAGATTCAATACCTAGCATTGCAAAGTAATCACTTGACATTTAATGGTGGAAAGGGTCATCCAAGGGGTTGTGTCACTAGTAAAATAATAAATGACCTTTTTGGTAGAAAATTAGAGGCAAATATGGAATTCCCATGGCTCTGTGCTGGGCAGCTGGGTCCTATGGAAAATAGAAGAAGAGAACAGAGGAGTAAATGAATTGGGAAAATGTGAGTAATGCTCCATCTATATTAAATGGACTCAGCAAGGAATGGAGCATTGGTACAAGTTAAATTAAAACACCTTTAAAAATCTGTGTAACTGGTGGGCGCCTGGGTGGCTCAGTTGGTTAAGTGTCTGCCTTCAGCTCAGGTCATGATCCTGGGGTCCTGGGATCTAGCCCCATGTAGGGCTCCCTACTCGGTGGGGAGCCTGCTTCTCCTTCTTCCTCTGCCCCTCCCCCTGCTATGTGCTGTCTCTCTCTTTCTCTCAAATAAATAAGTAAATAAAATCTTTAAAAAATATTTGTGTAACTTGACATATTTAGAACAGAGCTCATCTTCTCCACCACCTCCTATCCTCCAACCAACTTCTTCTCTTCTTGATTTTCTTTCTCAGTTAGTGGTTTGTATGCTCTAAATCAGTTAGTGGTTTATACTCATCTAAACCTGAGGTCTGGAAGTCATCCGAGATTCCTTCTTCTTTGTTAACTTCACATTTGGCACCAAGTCCTATCAACGCTACCTCCTACATGTGTTCCCTTCTCTCAATCCACCAGGTTCATGAAATTACTACAAATGTCTCTGCCTTATCACTTGCCACTCCATGTCTCACCTAGAAAACATCTACTTGCTTTTCAAAACTTTCCCTAAAGATTACCTTTTTCCATTAAGACTGACTCTGACTCCCAACTGTTCCAGTAAAACTGTGGTTCTTAGCTTTGGTTGTACTGGAATCACCTGTGGTGTTTCAAAAAACACAGCCGCTTACAGATATTCTGATCTGATGAGTCTGGGGTGTAGCCTGCAGTAGGATTTTAAAATACTCCACAGGTGATTGATTCTAAGGGATAGTCAAGGTTGAAAACTACAATAAAATAATCTCCCCCTTGTATTGCCTTCTCTACTGTATCTTATAACAATAGTTCTGAAGGCTGATTAAACATCAGTCACTGGGGTGCTTTAAAAATACAGATTTTGGGGGTTCTGGTGGACAGACTCTACAGCAATCCCCAATGACCCCAACTTCTGGTGTTGAAGCTCTTGTAAAAACCCCTCTCCTTGGGTATGGGTGGGATCTGTGACTAATATTTTGACAAATAGAATATGGCAAAGGTGATGGAATGTCACTCTGTGATCATTGATTACATCAGGTTAAATAAGTTCCTTGCTAGCAGATTTGCTCTTTTCCCCTTGCTGGCGGCTTTGAAAAAGCAGTCTGCCACGTTCTGAGAAGGCTCTAGATAGGGCCAAGTGGCAGAACTGTGAGCAGCTTTTAGGAGCTAAGAGTGGCCTCCAGTCAATAACCAACAAGAAGCCAGGGACTTCAGTGTTACAGCCACAAAGAAATGAATTCTGGTAACAACTTGAAAGAGTTTGGAAATAGATTTACTGTCAGTCATGAGTCCAGAGGAGAAGTGAGCTCTGAGTGACCTTGGTAGAAGCCTTGCAGAGGACCCAGCTAAGCTGTGCCTGGACTTCTGATTTAGAGAAATAGGTAATCAATATGGGTTGTTTTAAGCAGCTAAATTTGTGGTAATTTGTTATACAGCATCAGAAATGAATACAGGGCCTGTTATGCTTTTTCTTATAACCTACCCTACTTAAGTCCTCATTCTAAGATGAGAATATAGAAACTACTTCACTGGCTAGATATCCAGATGCCTCTGCAATGGCCTAATAGTAATTATCCTCAAACCCTTTAAGCTCTAGGATTCCAAAACCTACCCTTTTACTCCCAAAGCCTACGTGTGAGTGAAATATGTCATTGCTGGGTGCAGTGAGCAAATCCTTGGTGTTTTCAAGGGTATCTGATCTTACAGGAATTACTTGGTAGGAAATGCTGGGATGACCTGTCCAAGAGGTGGTTCTGAGGATTTAGGGGTTCCTGCGAAGAGAGGCCTAACCTGATTGGTGATACCAGTTAGGTAAAGAATTACCATTCATCTTTCTTTTCTCTCTTTTTTAAAAGACTTTATTTATTTATTTGAGAGAGAAGGAGAGAGCACAAGTAGGGGAGGGGCAGAGGGAGAGAGAGAAGCAGACTCCCGCTGAGCATGGAGCCCAACGTGGGGCTCCATCCCAGGACCCCTGGATCGTGACCTGAGCTGAAAGCAGATGCCCAACCGACTGAGCCACCCAGGCACCCCTCATCTTTCTTTTCTGATGTGAAATCTTCCTATTGACACTTAAAGCCGAGGGCAAGGAGATAGAGTTGAGAGGTCTCTCTGTAGGTGTTCTCTTTTAGGATGAGCGGGTTGGAACAGATTCCAGGGCCCCTAAGTGTAGCTTCATGTTGTCAGCTGTATTCAAAGTTTTGATGGCAAATCAGGGAGGAAGGGGAGGAGATTCTATATGGGGTAAGAGATTATATGATACTGAATTTCAGGGTCATTCCTGACTCTAAGATTATTTGATTCTAGAATCTGCCGTACTCCTAAAATAATTCTGTGAGAAGGAAGTTCACACCTAGGTAAATGCATTGGTCATTAGTATTGGTCTATTGATAAGTGTCCACTCAGTTCTCTTATTCCAATAACATCTCTAAGTTGGCTGGGCACTTTCTCAGACTTTCTAAATTAGTTGCCTGTTGGCGTTCCATTAATGTTGTCTTTTCATCATTATTTTAGATTCCTTTTCCTGCAGATTATCAAAAAATGAGGTATTGTTTTCTAATAAAAGTATTTCTGGTATATTACATTTGGTTCTCATGAGTCACCTTACACTTTAGCATTTAAGTTACCGTTTGTAATAGTGAACTTTCTAGTGATTATCCTAACTTGAATTTCACATAAAAAAAAAAAAAAACACAAAACAAAAAGGAATCCATTTTACTTTTGAAACACAGTAAAGAATCAGTGCCTTTTTAATAGATTTTCTTTCATCATATTAGAGACATTGAACATACTTTGGAATGCCTAATGAAGAGTCAGAGGATTCTTATTATTTCTTGGAATTAGTAACCTTTTAACACTATCAGATCAAGGATTGCTTATTGAATATATACTTCATGTCCACCCTGAATCAGGAGAAAAATAAAACACAGTTTCGATACTCAAGGAACTTCAGGCCAGTTGAGGAGGAAAGATGTGTACGTGTGAGACAATAGAAGTCAAGGGGACAATTATGCAGAGCACAAATAACTAGTTTAAGGGAGGTTAGAGATTAAAGCAGGCTTGAAGGTTCAAGGAGGATACTGGACAAATAGCTGCCTAGCTGGGCCGACAGGGTTGTAAGAAGTAGGTGGGAAAAAGATAGGGAGGCAGGTGTTGTCCATCAGGGTGGAAACACAAGGGAAGAAGAAAAGCTCATTGGCCCTGTATTAGTTTTCTAGGGCTGCTGTGACAATATACCACGACCTGGATGGCTTAAAACAACAGAAACTTATCCTTTCACCATTCTGGAGCCCAGAAATTCAAAATCAAGATGGCAGCAGGGCCATGCTGCCTCTGAAGGCTGTAGGAGAGAATTGTTCCATGCCTCTCTTCTAGCTTCTGTTGTTCCTGCAATCTTCGGTGTTCCTTGGCTTGTAGATGCCTCATCCCCATCTCTGTCTCCATCCTGGCACGGCATTCCTCCTGTGTCTCTGTGTTTCTTCTTTTCTTACAATAGTCACCTTAGCTTAACAGATGAAGGGCTCACTCTACTCCAGTATGACCTCATCTTAACTTACCTTTTAATTACATTTGCAAAGACTATTTTTACATCAGGTCACGTGTGCAGATTCTGGCAGTTAGGATTTCAGAGTCTTTTGGGAGGACACAATTCAACCCATAGCAGCATCTGTGGGGGTTAATTGGGAAGTAGCAGACCAGCCCTGAATGCCAAACTGAGGTCTTCAGATGTAGGCACTGGGAGCCCCTGAAGAAGGCTGAAGTCCTGCACATGGTGCAGAAGAAGGTGGCATGCTGAAAGCATGGAGGGATATTAATAATTTAAATGAATTTGAAGAGACGGAGCAAGATGTGGAATCGTGTGTATAGTTAATAGAGTGTACATTTTAAAAGTGATACAGCCATATATATGTAGAGACTACATCTGGAAGAATCGGAAATCACAGTAGTTTCCTCTAAAAAGAGGAACTTGGGGCCCTTGGGACAGGAGTGGGACTGGAGACTTAATTTTCCCTATAATTTTTCTATTTAATTGCCTGCTTGATTTATTTATTTATTTATTTTAGCCGTGTATGTGGATTACCTATACAATAAGGAACACTGCAAAAAAGTAAAACTGAAAAATAGACGTGAGGCATTTTACTATGTAAAGCAGCCATAAGGTAACTTAACAAAAATTTGTAATATCGTCATTAGAGAATAAATGTGTGTGTTCTCCACATTTAAATTTCTTCATATTGAGTCTTCTAGATCAGGCAACTGCTGTGTATCAAAGGACCAGCGCTTGGTGTCAGCAGATAGGAATACCCAGTTGGTCTGGGTGTTTGAGTGTGATGTTCTCCCTACTCCCAGCTGCCTTTTCTGGTGTCCTCATTGCTTTAAATATTTAACCTTAAATCTGTGTTTTCCCCTTGCTTTAAAGTTTAAAGTCACACTCTCTTCCTCAACGAGTGAAAGTTAAGACTAATTGGGCTGCCAGCACTACCGAGGAGAAGTGGGATGACCTTGTCCCCCATGCTATAGGACTGGGACCTAGAGAACAACTTGACACATCTATTTCTGGACCTCTGATGACTCCCATGGAGGAAAAAGAGGAGGCAGGGCTGTGCTGGTGGCTTCTTTCTGGCAGTGGTGAGTGGGAGAGGTAGATGGGGCAGTGTGGGTGAGACCACGCACAAGTCTGGCTCAGAGGAGACGCATCCACTGAGAAATCTGCCCTGCGGAGGGCATGAGATGAGAACTGCCTTTCTTCCTACACCTCAAATTACTCCCTGTGCCTCCAGGCTGCTACATTCAAAGAGATAAGCATTAATAACCATGGAGACTGGTTTCCTCAGATGGGACATCCTTGTCATTTTATCAGGGTTTTCTGGAACATTGCTACCAAAGCTCCAAATGACATAATGCTGCAAAAATCTAATTCTTGGCCTTCGTAATCTCTGGGCAGTTCACACCATGGCAGCCCTTGAAATTGGGGTAGTTAAAATTAGGCAGAAAATTTGCTTTGTTTTTAACTCCTTCAACTGAAAGAGGCTCAGAGTACGCTGAGCAGAGAACCCTGGCCCTGGCAGTGTGGGCCTCTCTGGGCATCCTGAGCTTTGGTGCAATGCCGCTAGCACATGTAAGAGGCGTCCAGCCTGGGGGTTAATCAATTCAGTTCAGCACACTTGCTGAGCACCAGTCATAAGCTGGGTAGTGGGGAAGATAAATAAGGCACAGTTTTCAGTCTCTGGTGGGAAAGAGATATATATATATATATATGTATATTAAAAAAAAAAATCCAGGTCTACAATCCCTTATGCACATTTCTGAAACCCCAAAACCTCACAGAATTGAATTCTTTTTTCCAATAACCCATCTGGCAGCAAAACTTGAACTGATGTGAGTCTGTTTATATATATCCTTTATTTATCCCCTTTAGGGTGACTTCAAATGTTTTGCTTAAGAAAAATTAATGGGATATCGCCCCAGACCCCACTGGGGATGTTATATAACATTGTTGATGATGCACCAGATTTCTTTTCTAAAATCCAAAAAATTCAGAATATGAAGACACAGGGGCACCAAGGGGTTGGTATTAGGGTCTATGGCCCTGGAATTGTTAAATGCTTCTTTCTCTGGAGGAGAGCCTTCTTTCTCTGGCACCTGGTATCTTCTAGGATGAGGACTCAGGCTACATTGTCTCTGTTTATGGCAACAAACTTTTGTTAAGTAGCAGCCTCAACCTGGCTTTCTCTAGAACTGGGGTTTACCACCTTTCCAGTTAGGATCCTATAGTTTCCTTAGGCGTTTTGAATAATGTTCTTTCTTCACTGTAAGTGTTGCCTTGCCAAAGACTTATTCCCTTTTCCTAATATTCCCAAATTTCTCCTTGTAGGTATTGGTTAATCCTGGTACAGTTTGATCGTTTCTTTCAGAGCTCTAAATAGTCTGTGTCCTACTTAAGCTATGGACTCCCTTTGAAATAGTAGGTAGAGGGGCACCCAGGAGTCGGCCTCCAAAACAGGGAGATTCTGCTCTTCAGATAAAAATAGGCTTTTCCAATCTTAATAGAAAAGTGTTTCTAAATAGTGTTGATCCCTCATTCTCTCGTCCTCCCTCCTTTCTTCCTATAGGCAGACATAGGCTTGTGGTAAAGTTTAACTTTAGCAAGTGCCACGTTCTCTTTCTTTGAGACCATGAGCTCACATCAAAAGTGTCTAGGCATCCAGTTCTCTCACTTGAGCGGGACAGAATGACTTGAGTGGTCCTCGTTCCTGTGAACTTTGAGGCTGGGGGAGGGGGTGTCCCCCTTGTGCTTCTCTGACATCTGAGATGTAAATCACTCACTGGAAGGGGTGACAGCCTCTTTGAGGGGCTTGAGGAGGCTTTTAAAAATCTGCAGCATTGAATTCAGATACTTCTGTGTGGGGGACACTTGCCTGAACTAGAGGAGGTCACAGGACCTGCAGAGTAGTTCCAGGATGGACTCACCGGATGGGAATCAGAGCAAAAGGCAGGCAAGGTTTTAGTCTTCTAAGGAACATCTAGGAACAAAAAACCAGTACTCACTGGGTGTTATACGCAACTAATGAATCATTGAACACTACATCAAAAACTAATGATGTACTATATGCCGGCTAACTGAACATAAAAAAAAAAAAAAAAGGAACCAGAAAAACCAGTATTCAAAGCGAATACATTTGTAATACATTTTGTTAGCATTGTCTCTTTCCCACCCAGGGCAGGTAGGAAAGCTGGTAAAAAAGAAAGAAAAAAAAAAACTAGTGTGATTATTTTTAGAGATAGCATGTGAGAGTTCCTTTTACTATTTGAAATCTTCTTCTCTTTCTTCCCATTAAAAAAATTCATTCCCAAATGCAATTCTTCGTAGAGAATTTCGAAAATACGGCCTAGTTAGAGAAGAAAAGAAAAATCCCATTATCTTGCTGCCTAGAAATGACCATTTTTATCATTTTGCTGTATGCCCTTATTGACTTTTTTTCTAAGCCTATTTAAAAACTTCAGTGGATTGATATTCTTGCATGCATATAGTGTATGTCTGTGCATGAAGCATGTGGGTCTATCAATTTCACAATGTCTTTTAAATTTAAAAATATGTCAAGTTCATCTCTTCGTGGTTCAATAAATTTACTCCAATTCCATCATTTTTTCCTGATTCTAGTATTAAAGAAGAAGGGCCTATGTTTTCTTCTAGGGGTTTTATGGTTTCAGGTCTCACATTTAGGTCTTTAATCCATTTCGGGTTTATTTTTGTGCCTGGTGTAAGAAAGTGATAGAGTTTTGTTCTTTTACATATAGCTGCACAGTTTTCCCATCACAATTTATTGAAAAGACTGTCTTTACCCCCCTCGTATATTCTTGCATCCTTTGGGGAGGATTTAGAAGTGTTAGAGGGGCGCCTGGGTGGCTCAGTTGGTTAAGCGACTGCCTTTGGCTCAGGTCATGATCCTGGAGTCCTGGGATCGAGTCCCGCATCGGGGTCCCTGCTCAGCAGGGAGTCTGCTTCTCCCTCTGACCCTCCCCCCTCTCATGTGCTCTCTCTCTCTCTCTCTCTCAAATAAATAAATAAAATCTTAAAAAAAAAAAAAAAGAAGTGTTAGAGCCAGTGAAGGAGCCTGAAGGACATTATGGATGAGTTGGGTCTATGTGATTAGGTCATCAGTGTTTGTTAACTGACACTTACTGAAGTTAGACTCCACCCTCTCAGAGACTGGGAGATAGGGTTGTTATCTTCCTTGATGACTGCATTTCAAAGGAATGACTTCCTGATCCTTGAGGACATGCCTGAGTTGGGAACTGGCAAGAGGCTGGGAGAAGAGTTACATCTCCAGGGGGCAGAGAAATAATTCACAATTGAAAGTTTCCAAAGTAAATGTTCTACAGAAAAGGAAGTCAGGGTAACATAGTCAGGAAGAACATGTAAAGTTTAGTCCGGCTTAGGGGACATTAAGACCATCTTGGTCAGTGGAAAGCAGTGGCAAGCTGGCTGAGACCCTGGCAGACTGCGGAAGAAAGAGATCTCCTCAGGACCTGGTCAGTAGGGACTTAGAACATCCCTTCTGTTCCAAGAAGAGTGTTAATAAGTAAGTAGCTTAGTGTATTTTAAACTACATTTGCATTAATTTATAGAGAAGACAGTTCAGCCCCTAATGGACTTTCAAAATCCAGGCCCTTTTACTGACAGCAGTCTTTTAGTAACTTATTCTCTTATGAAAATTAATTTTTGAGCTTGAAACAAGATGCTAAGTGATTTTCAGCACAGGGGATGGTTATGTTAGATGGACTAGCAGAAAACAAAATGCTCTTTCAGTGTTTCACGTTTAGGATTAATCAGACTCAAGAAAACCAGTTCTCTGGTCACTGTTACTGGTAGTTACTCTTCCCTCAGGAAGCTACTGAAACACAGTGTGTGTTTATAACTCCTACTTCACGTGAATGTATTGTTTCGCATAATGTTCTCAAGGTTCGTCAATATTGTAGCACATGGCAGGATTTCCTTCTTCTTGAAGGCTGAATCATATTTCATTGTATGTACCTACCGTATTTTCTCTGTCCATTCATCCATCAGTGGACATGTAGATTGCTTCTATGTATGGCTATTGTGAATAAGGCTGCAGTGGACGTGGGAGTGCAGATAGCCTTTGAGATCCTGTTTTCAGTTCTTTGCATAAATACTTGAAGTGGGATTGATGGAGAGCAACACTGGAAGCTGACGAGTAGGTTTTGAAATCATCTTAATTTTCACTTCCTACAAGTAGTTTCTGATCGAAATGCTGGTGCTCGGTAGAAAAGGATTCATAAGGAATTTATGTAGAAACATGGAAGGTAGGTATAAGGGTTTTAGAGTGAGAGAAACAGGTGTTTTAAATAGCAGGCGATTTCCTTTCCATTCTCCCCAGGCTCGTGCAGTGGGAGGTGGCCTACTTGTGTGGAAAAAGGAAAGAAAGCTCTGGTGCTTGGTTTCTACAGGCTCTGGGCTAGTCATCAAGGGGTGCGTGGCCCCTGAATTTATTTGTGAAATGTGTGCATGGGGCAGTCTTTGGCTGTCTCCAGATGCCCGGGAAGTCTGTGGCTCAGAAGGAGTTGAGAACCACTGGCTGTCTTGCTCTGTCTGGTACTCACCGTATGGCCTTGGATAAATCACTTGACCCTGGAGACTCAGTTCTTTGAGTGGATGATGATGAACATCTCACAGGTTTGGTATAAAGGCTAATAATGAGATGAAAATATAAAATGTTCTGACATTTAAAGGCTTAATAATTGTTTATTTTCTTTTTTTCCCTTCCCTCCCAAGCTTGTCAGAGGAGAGCCATTCTCTGGGGAATTAGGGAACAGTGGGTTCTGCTCTGAGCTCATCCTAAGAAATGTTAAGGCTGAGTAACTTCAAAGTTACAGGAAGAAGAATCCCCATAATTTAAAATTTAATACCCTTTGCTGCTGTGATCACTTACCAGAAGCAGCAACAAAAGCCCCAGAGAAGTGCATCCAGCTGGGGTTCATTCTGGGAAGCATTTCCTAAATTTAGGCCAGTGCAGGGAAGACACGGGGCACAAGGTCACACAGACCCCACTGTCAAAGACACTCAAAGTGGGGCATGCCTCCCACTTGCTAAGGAGGGACACTGGGGGCTGTGAGAGTCCACTGAGCCCCCTGGGGGAGGCAGAAGTGAGCTACTCCTTAGACTCCAGACAAATCTTTTCTGTTTATTTTATGAGCATGAGCTCAGTTCTCAGAGGGGAGCTAATGAAAGATGTTAAATGAACGAGCAGTATGGACCTTCGTAACAGTTGGACAGGGTGTGGGAACAGTTCCCACTTGGAAAGAAAGGTCCATAGTAGGACCCTCAAACTTCCCTTTGTAGCAAAATCACTGTTGAGGTAAAAGTGCAAGCGTGAAATTATAAAGAGATGAGCTGGCAGTAGGTTTGACTTTTTTCTTTCCCTCTCATTTATTTTGCATTTCAGATAACCAACTAGCACATGATGATTAAAAGAGGATGCCGTGTCCTTTGCCTTCTGTCTACCGTGGAGGATGTGTGAAATGAAGTGCTAACATGAGGCCACGGGAGAAACTTCCGGGGAAATGTAAGTGCAAACTCAGCTGGTGGGAAGGCACAGTGAGCTTTTTGTTTTATAGATTCTTCCTTGCTCAAAATTCAACTACAGTATTTATATACTCTATACATTATAAACTTAGTATAAATTCTAAACATTATTATTCATATTCTATATATTTCCTATATGTAGTATATATTACAAATATATTGTTTATATATTTAAATTTTATATAAAGTAATTATAAGTGTGTATTTCCCATAGAGAATATGTATTATATATTACATGTAGTTTTAAATTTTATCATATAGTTAATATTATATACATTTGTTACATATAAAATAAAATTAAAAACTGCTACTTTCTCCCATCAAGCCATGTATCTTGTTTGAGGCCTTTGGAAATCACCCCCACAAAGATCTGGAAGGGAGGTAATTTGCACAGGGTCACAGAATCAGTCAAGGTAATTCTCTAAACATGCTCACAACTTGACATGCATTTTTTCTATCTCAATTGCCAGCAGGTGTTTCTTAAGGAAAGAATGTTTTCACCTGACCAATTTCCTTGCATAGATTTGAGTCACATTGTGTTATCTTAAATTGCCCTGGTGACTTAAATAATGTGTTGTCGCTGAGCAGAATTCTCAGTTTCTTTGGGGGTTGGATATGGTCCAGGTGCTCATTGAATAGAGATATTTGGGCTGTTTTTACCTCATTATTAGAATGAGAATGAATCCCTCTTAGATTCTCATCTTATAAGGTGAGATCTCTCAACTAGTGATTTTTTTTTTTTTCTGAGAGAGTAGACATAAGCTAAAATTTTAGGAACTTCTTAGAACTGAAATACCATTTAGCTTTTCCTCAACAAAGAGTCTGCAATTATAAATAAATCATTTGTTAATCTTGTAAGGGTAGTAGCTAATTCTATATGGAAACATCCTCTGGCAACTCATTTGTGTTTGATGTTCTCTCAGGGTTTCCATAGATTCTGATCACAGGTTGTGTTTATGAACCCTCTTTACAAAATACAGCCTAGAGCTGAGCAATT
This sequence comes from Halichoerus grypus, assembly GCF_964656455.1. Lineage (NCBI taxonomy): Eukaryota > Metazoa > Chordata > Mammalia > Carnivora > Phocidae > Halichoerus > Halichoerus grypus. The sequence goes on along the minus strand of NC_135715.1, from coordinate 57,222,918 downwards.
AAGATTTTAATTTTATGCAGCTTGATTGCTCTCCTTCACTTAAAAGAAGTGAATAAATGCCTACATCGAAGAGAAACGTTATTAACCTTTTTTGTTTGTTTGTTGATCAGACTTGTATAGCTTGCATCGAAATACTCATGTAATGTTACAGTTTGGTTTATCTTATTGTTCTGTGCTGTGAATTTTCTCTCTAACTTATTGATAGTGGTTTGCATACAGCAGGTGCTCAGTATTTCTTATAAACTTATTACAATTCATACCAATATTGCCTTTTTGATCTTATTGCATCACACTGATCTTTCATTAAATTTAACAGCTTTACCAAGAAATAATTCACATACCATAAAATTCACCTATTTAAAGTGTACAAGTCAGTGGTTTTTAGTATATTCACAGTCATACGACCATCAACAGTATCTAATTTTAGACTATTTTCATCTCCCCTCAAACCCTGTACTCTTAGCAGTCACTCTTTATTTCCCTCCAACCTCTCTAAACTGAAGGCAACCACTAATCTACTCTGTTTCTTTAGATTTGCCTATTCTGGACATTTTTTTTTTTTTTTAATTATGTTAGTCACCATACAGTACATCATTAGTTTTTGATGTAGTGTTCCATGATTCATTGTTTATTACACCCAGTGCTCCATGCAATACGTGCCCTCCTTAATACGCATCACCCGGCTTATAAATGAAATCATACAATACGTGGTTGGCTGTGATTGACTTCTTTCACTTAGCATAATATTTTTAAGGTTTATCCATGTTGTAGCATCTATCAGTGCCTCATTACTTTTTATTGCCAAATAATATTCCATTTTATGCGTATATCACATTCTGTTGATCCATTCATCAGTTGATGGACATTTAATTTGTTTTCAGTTTTTGACGATTATGAATAATGCTGCCATGAACATTTGTATGCAAGTTTTTGTGTGGACATATTTTCATTTCTCTTGGATACATATCTAGCAGTTGTATAGTTGGGCCATATGGTAACTCTATGTTTAACTTTTTGAGGGAATGCCAGATGGTTTTCTAAAGTGACTGCACCATTTACAATACCAGTGGCAGTGTATGAGAGTTCCAATTTCTCCACATGCTCATCAACACTGTTAGTATCTGCCTTTTTGATCATAGCCACCTTAGTAGATGTGGAATGGTATCTCACCATGATTTTGATTCGTATTTCCCTGATCGCTACTATATGTTGAACATTGTTTCATGTGCTTATTGGTCATTTGTATATCTCCTTTGGAGAGATGTCTTTTCGAATCCTTTGTCCAATTATTAATTGGGTTGCTTGTCTCTCTTCATTATGGAGTCCTAAGAGCTCTTTATATAACCTAGATATAAGTCTCTTATCAGATATATGATTTGCAAATAGTTTCTCCCTTTCAGTGGGTTATCTTTCTGCTTTCTTGATAGTGTCCTATCATGTGTCCTAACATGTAAGTTCTGAATTTTTACTAAGTCCAGTTTCTTTATTTTTTTTTCTTTTGTTGCCTGTGCTTTTGGTATTTCATTCTAACATACCATAGAGGTTATGCTATGAGAGATCATCTCAGAAGGAATATTTCTTGGTTGTGTAATAATTAACTCCCACTTGCATGGGGGTTCAAAATAGAGCTATCTTTAGCACTAACCCTAAGTAAAAATGTGATCTAGATGTGATGCTTGTTTTCAGCATCCCCGTTCTGTACCTCACTGGTACAGAAAGTGTGCTTTTGGCACCAGCCCTTTAGTAGATGTCTCCGGTGTCCCACATCACATCTCCTCATCTATTGCTGATTTCAGCCATGGCTGCCAGGGACAGTTCCATGTGAAGTAGGGTGTCCCTAGAGTACACAATACTCACTTAGGGTGAGACCAGCATGTCTTTCCACTTTCAGCTCTAGGGTCTTCTCCTATGGGTGCAGAAGCCCACAAGTCCAGTCAGAAGAACAGGGGAGTTATTGCCCTATAGGAGTCCTTTTCCAATTGGGGATGGGAGACTATGGATAATTCTTCAATTTCCCTTTCTTTAAGCAGAAATAATTCTGGGAGGTGAGAAGACCCCAGCAGAATGGAGCCCTGTGCTTGTATTTTTTGCCTCATCATTCTCCTGCTCCCTTCTTTCTGCATGCTGGGAGAGTCTCTTGAATGGGTTTCCTGCTATCATGTCCTTCCCTCAGGCTTTGCTTTTGAGAGAACCCAAACTAAAACATCCTTGATGGTTCCCCCTCATCCTGCCTCTGGTATCTGGCACTGTCCTCCATCTCCTGAGCTATCTCTGCAGACTCCTGTGGGAACATAATCCATGCCTTTCCTGAGTTTCTCTGTTTCAATAAATCTTCTGTATATTTAATTTTTTTGAGCTCAGTTAGGTGGTTGTATAGCTAACTTGAGGTACTTCTGTACCTTCTGGGAACACTTGCATTTTAAAGAGTAACTTTGGTGACTTTCCTGAGAATAGATGGAGGGAGCTGTTCTAGCAACAGCAACTCAACTTTTCTGTCCTTCCTAAATCACAGCCCAAAGATGACTATCTTCTGTCACATTTGAGACAATCTTGTGTTGACTATTTCCCCAACTAAGATTGTATTATATCTTTGCTGCAGACAGTGGTTAAATTATAAATGTTATATCTGTGACTTAAGATACTTCTTTGATAATAAGTTAAGCTGGCTTGAAAGAAGTATAAATGTGGGGATGTTTTGATGGCCAGAGGACAGATGCTATTGCAAGGCTGCAGGAAGAGACTGGAATAGGTACAATAAGGAAAAGAATACAGCTAGAAACAAGAAACAGTAAGGGATAAAATGCACAAAGGATTGGACAAATCGTCACTTAGAACACATTTTTGGGTAGGTAAAGTCTTTAATAAAGGTTTGTTGATGAATAAGTGCATGAATAAACAATTTTTCCTTTTATACCAGGAAAGAATATATATATATATACATGTATCATATTTACTGTGGTCCTTGTAACAAAATTTGATGGTTTTAAAAATATATTTAGATACTCCTTCAGGAGTCAGAGCCCAAGTCCCCTCCCCTTGAGTTAGAGCTGGATTAGTGACTTGCTTCTAAGGAATAGATTGAAGTTGAAGTGATGGTGTGTAACTTTCGGGAACAAGTCATGCAAATGCACTGTGTCTTCTGTCTTGGTTAATCCCTCTCAAATTGTTCACTGGGGATAAGCCCATAGCCATGTTGCTCTACGGAAAGGCTCACACAGTGAGGAACTGAAGCCTCCAGACAATAGCCATGTGAGTGAGCTTGGAAGTAGATCCTCCAGCTTCAGATAAGCTTTCAGATAACTGCAGCCTGCACCTCTCCCCATCCAGAGATTGACTGCAACTTCATAATAGCCACTGAGCCAGGGGAATCTAACTAAACTACTTCTGGATTCCTGATCCCTTGAAAGTGTGTGAGATAATAAATATTTGTTGTTTTAAACTATTGAACTGCTAAGTTTTTGGATAATTTGTACATAGCAATAGATTAATATGCATGGCCAAACCTCAATAAATGGTAGTGGTGGTAGTGGTTGTGATCATAAAGATGATGAAGAAGATGATGATGATAGATGATGAAGATGATGAAGAAGGTGATGATATGATGATGTTGATGGTGGGAAAGGAATAGCAAGGTGATGATATTGTTCCAAAAATCTCCTGTTTGGGAGGAGAGAAATCTTTCTTATAAACCTTTTATATATTTTGCTTCTTCTTTGGCCAGCTTTTGTCTGAACCATGAGACAAGGAGTGCTGTGACGTTGCTTCAGGGGTGAGGCTCTTGCTGGTGAGTGGAGAAGTTCTATTTGTTTATGGCCACATTGGATTCTCCACAGTATCTTGGCCCTGTGACACTTTATAAGAGGATACACATGAGTGATGTTCCACTTTATACCAGGCTCTGCCTCAGTGTCAGTACACATGATTTTTCACTCTCTTTGTGAAAGTATAAGCCACTGAGCAGTGAGTCAGTCTCACCAAAATCACACATCCAGAACAAAATTCAGGTATAATCTAGAAATATGTGCTTGCTTATGCACAAATGGCTGTTATGACTTCTGTCACCTTCGTGCTTTAAAATAGAGATGAGAACAATTTGGGTTCTGCTGGTCACTAATCTTGGATAGATGAGCCATGGAGGACTGTGTAATGATAATGACAATGATAATAATGGCCACTATGTATAGAGCAGACGTTTTATATAACCATGTATATCATCTGTTATGCTCATCACAACCCTGATTACTAAGAAGAAGATTGCATTTCAAATATGTTAATGAACCCATGGCTACTAGTAGTGTTGAGGCTGAGCTTCAAACATGGTTCTGGTGATCTCCAAAGAATGATTTCTCTCTACTGTACCACACTGTCTCCCTTCCTTAATACACAACCATTGCCAAAGGTTTAAGAGGGTAAACACATATCCAGTTTATGGAACTGTTTCAACTTGATGGGTACAAATACAAAAGTTTGAGTTTTCTCAGTACTTTTTTTCAGTTATGCTCTGTTCAATCTCTTTTCCCCCATCCATAAATGAGATTCTCGGCAGTACTGTAGCTTATTGACCACTCTCAGTATTTGGTCAATGCAGTCTGTGGTAGGAAGTTCCTAAAATGGCTCCTGTGTTAGAGAGGACCACACAACAACATCCAGGGAGAACCTGAGCCCCTCAGTATAAGAGCTTATGAGGAGCTGAATGAGTGAGTGAGCTTGGAGTCATATCTTTCTTCATTTGAGCCTTAAGATGACTGCAGCCCCAGCCACCATCTTGATTGTAGCCTGAAGCAGAGGATCCAGCTAAGCTATACACAGATTCAGGTCTCATAGAAACTGTGAGATCATAAATGTCTGTTGTTTTAAGCCACTAAATTTGTTTTGCAGCAGTAGATAACATAGTTTGATCCAGTTTAAAATTTTAATATAACATCCAATTTAATGTTCATTTCCTCTCCTTCTTTCTTTCCCCTTCTGGATGTGGTTCAAGAGACTTGCAGGACCTGCTCTTCCATTTTTTCTCTCACCCCTGCCATTTTGGGGTCCTGTCTCCCCTGGTGGGTTGGGACTGGGTGTAGGAACATGGAAAGACACAAATATCTCTTACTTGACTGGTGCGTTTGTTCTCTATGCTGTTACTGTTTTTCTGGCTTTTACTAAATGTCTGTCAAACAAGTGTTCACATACTGGCTGCCTCTGGGGCATATGTGTGGATGAGTTCTCTGTTGAACCCTTTGGAGTTTCCTAGTTTCTTGGTCCTTTCTGATTCTCCCTGAACAGTTTTCACACCAGATATTCGGGTTCAAGTTCTTATTGTTGGACTTTCCTCACTATCAGTGGGATCTTGAATGGGTACCTACAAGGTGGAACAAGTCCAGCTACCTTCAGGTATGTACATTTTCCACTGTCCCTCTGCTACCAGCTCTCTCTGCCCTGCTGTTCTCTCCAAATAGGATTGCCAGATTTAGTAAATAAAAACATAGAAAATCCAGTTAAATTTGAATTTCAGATAAACAATGAATACTTTTTTAGTATAAGGAAACTCCAATGCATCTGTATTTTATCTTGCAACTCTATCCCCATACTCTTGAATTTTTCTCTAACACACAGAGGAGAGATCAGAAGGGCCATTGAATTGAAACTGAAATGCTACTCTGTGGTAGTTAGTAGAATAATTCTCATGGCTGTCTCCTTGCTTGACTTGAGATGGGAAACACAGGGAAAGAGGGACAAACTCATCATGAATACTAAATTCTCTTGAGTTGGCTATTCAGTGGTTTCTTTGATTCTCAGGTGTGCATTTTTGTAGACTAACAGAGGGGTGGGCAGTGAATTTTGGGGGGGTATTCTTTGGGAGTGTCTGGCCCCAATTATGCATTGTGATGCTTTCTTGGACTCAGTGTGGGGTGGCATGCCCTGAATCTGGGAAAGTAGGAAAAAAATTCTCCGTGTGTGCAAGTTACAGCACAGCTGCTTTAGGGCAATCCTAGGTTTTCTCATCTAAATTGTGATTTAACTTGCTTTTGTTACCCTAATTCATCACTTACATTTCAATAGCATGTGGGCTTAAAATTTGTCGGAGTATCCACATGGTGAAAATGATAAAATTACCTTATTTAGCCTCCGTCCCTTTTCTGTGTTTAAATATTTTGAAAAACTGTTTCCTTGATGCCTTTTTGAGAACTTGAATCTTCATTAAGGCATCTCTCCTTGAGTTGGTGAGACATTGGTAAGCTCTGATGTACCTAAAGTTCTCTATTATGCGATCCCATATTTTTTCCTTCCTGAACACCTTAAATTGACTGCTGGTGTTCTTTGCCAATAGTGTTGCCAAGCACTTACCCAGACCCCCCAAAAGGGATCCAGGTACTCATTCCCCAGGCTGCCTACAGCTCACAGCTCAGGCCCTTCCAGGGAATCATCCTGGACTGCAGGAACTGCCTCACTGCAAGACTGTACCCCACGCTTGGCTGAGAAGGGGAGGCAGCCTACAGCCATGCCTAGTCCCTAGGGGAGGCTGAGAGGGAGGTAGAGAGGGATGCATGATACAAAGGTCTTGTCATTTTTTGACATGTTTGGGACAATTTCATCTCCATTTCACAGTCCCTCCCTTGGGTTGTCTGTGTCCTTTGTTGCAATTATATTGTTTAAATTCTGTACTTTTTTCTGCTTTTTTCTCTTTTTTTCTACTTTATACTGAACTTTCCTTCAAAATCAGTTTGGAAAAGACAACAGGATTAAGTTCCATTTTTATTTAAAATGTTTTTTTCCTAGATACTTCTCAAAACTAGCTTGAAAACATGTTTATTACAAAATGCTTAAATTCCATAATTTCTGTTAATAACATTGTTTTCTACTGTATTTTTACTCAGAAGTTGCTTGGAAACTTCATTTTTATCCCAGCAGGCATTCTGTACTTTTCTGTTAAGTATTTCTTTTATTAGATTTTTCCTAAAAATTAGCTTGGAAACACAGCTTTTTATCACAACAGGCTTAAATATCCTCATTTTCAGCAGAATTTAGGCTCGTTTTGATGAAAATAATTTTCCCAAGCTAAGTTTCAGGAAAAAAAATCTGGTATAGACCACCTTTTCAACAGAAAAGTATTCAGTTGGAGAACTTGATGCTAATCACATTTGCAAGATAGTTAAAGATGAATCCTTTCTTACTAGGTCTGAAAGATTATTTCTTTACCTAAGGAATGTTTTTGATAACAGTTTAGAAATAGATTCAGCTCAGCATGTTTTATGAGTATTAATATCTAACATTATTCATGGCATCATACCTGTCAAAAGTCTTGCCTGTCCTTTAATGACATTCTTACACCAGCTGTTCCGTCCCCAATTTTTTCTTGCTTCCCCTCTCCCCCCCCCCCTTTAAAAACATCCTCTGTCGTACATGGGTGATCTGGTGATGCCATCCTCTGGTTTAAATTTTTAATGGGCTTTCCATCGTCAAGAAAGTGGTTTTTAAACTATGTTCTGCAGGGTGTTGGGTTCTGTGGAGGGGTTCAGAGGCTGCTGTTGACCCTGGGCAAGCACAAGGGGGAGTCTGAGTCACAGGGGCTCCAGGCCCCCAACTTTGTTATTAGCCAGAACAGTTCTAATGGGTTCTGGGCTACATAATGCCAGGGTTTCCTGTGCATTTCCTTCATACAAATGATTCTAGGCATTTTTTAAAAACCTCATTTTCAGTGGTGTGAGTTGCAAATATTTTTTTTCCCCTCACTTTGTATCTCTATAGAGTGCAATTATGGCCATAGACCCTTTATTTTTCCATTTTAAAAAGAACAACTGAAATTATTACATGCCAAATTAAGAGGAAGTTTAGTATCCTCTTTTTAGGATACTCCCTGATATTTTATGAACTCTGGGAACTAACATGATTGGAAAGTTGAGGTTAGTCAGGGCAACAGGAGATGGGTCAGATACTGCCATTACTCCTTGAAGCCACATGATGTCACTGTGGACAACTGGCCATTTTGACAGATTGTGTAGGTTGGCTTCTGGCTCACAACTATGCAAGCCACTAAGAATCCTCAAAGAAATGTCTGTGTGGTGGGTAATCCACTGACTCTGTATTGTGCTTAGGTAAGGGGTCCCACACCTGAATTCCCAGGGACATAGATCTTGATACTTACTTCTTTTTGGCCCATGTAAAGTCATCTTCTAGGCACCAGAAGCCCCAAGAACACTGTTAATGAACTGACTCTGGGATCTGCTCCTTGTGAAATAGTCCCCTATGTCTTGCTGGCAATTCATATTAGTAGGAGTTGGGCAGCTTTTCACCTTTCTAGCTCTTAAACTACAAAGGGTCTTATTACATTAACTTTATTGGAGGATAGGTCTATATACTCCTCCCCCTCTTAATGGCTCCCAGATGGCTTCCAGGGACCACAACACCTTTACTATAAGTCTTGCATTCCATGGTATTTACCCTCTCCTGGGGAGGGGATTCAAGATGACTTTCTGGAAATCTTTTTTTTTTTTTAAAGAAACTTTATTTTTTTAAGATTTTATTTATTTATTTGACAGAGAGAGAGCACAAGCAGGGGGAGTGGCAGGCAGAGGGAGAGGGAGAAGCAGGCTCCCCACAGAGCAGGGGGAGCCTGATGTGGGACTCGATCCCAGGACCCCGGAATCATGACCTGAGCGGAAGGCAGTTTCTTAACCAACTGAGCCACCCAGGTGCTCATGGTAATTTTTGCTAGAGAAGAGGATGACTCCTCCCCCTCCTCCACCCTTTCAAGTTTTAGTTTTTAGCAGAATATTCTCCAAATGATCATAGTCACTTCCTTTGAGAAGTTAATATCTGGCAAAAGAGAAAAAGACATAAACTTATAATTATTTTAATTTTTTTTTTTTTAAAGATTTTATTTATTTATTTATTTGAGAGAGAGAGAGAGAGAAACAGCATGAGAGGGGATAGGGTCAGAGGGAGAAGCAGGCTCCCTGCCGAGCTGGGAGCCCGATGTGGGACTCGATCCTAGGACTCCGGGATCATGACCTGAGCCGAAGGCAGTCGCTTAACCAACTGAGCCACCCAGGCGCCCCTATTTTAAATTTTTATAAGTACAATAAAAGAGGAAAAGAGTATGTAAGAACAGATGCTGGAAGAATTGTTGGGGTCAAGATTGTGAAGGGGATTGGGGTGCCTGGGTGACTCAGTCGGTTAAGCGTCTGCCTTCAGTTCAGGTCATGATCCCGGGGTCCTAGGATAGAGCCCCTTATCTGTCTCCTTGCTCAGAGGGGAGCCTGTTTTTCCCTTTCCCTCTGCCTGCCACTCCCCCTGCTTGTGCTCTCTCTGCTCCCCCTCCCGTCAAATAAATAAAATCTTTTAAAAAAAAGATTGTGAAGGATCTTATATATCATAGTATGTAAATTTTATTCAGAAGTAATAGAAAGTGAGAAGAGACCTTTAAACATCAGAAAGACAGGATAAATTTTGTTTTTAGGCAACTAATTTCAGAGGTTGTGTGGGAGATAATGAACTCTGTAGGGAGAGACCAGTGGTAGTGAGGCTTCTTAGACAATGAGCTATAGTCATAGTTTAGGCAAGAAATGTTGAGGGCTTGGACCAGTGCAGTCCTAGTGAGACTGAAGAGGAGTGATGAATTCTGAAGATTTTCTGAGGTGGAATTGATAGAAATTGGTGAGACTGTGAGAGTCAAAAAGAGGAGAAGACAAGACTGGCCCTAAGAGTTTGGATGTTGATACCATATTGAATGTAGTGAGTTTTAGATAGAGAAAATTTTGTAATGAAAGAAGGTAAGTACTGTTTGGGGACATTGGATTGGAAAGATATTTCATTGGGTATAGAATTCTAAGGTTGGCAGTTTTTTCTTCCAACACATTTTATGTGTCATTCTAGCATTCATTGCAAATATTAAGAAGTCAGCCAAAATTCTTACTGCTGTTGATTTGAATATAATGGGTCTATTTGTTTCTGACTGCTTTTCAGATTTTTCTCTTCATCTTTGTTTTTTAGCAGTTTAACTGATGTGCCTAGGTATGGCTTTCTTTGTGTTTTCTTGCTTGGCTGGATAGTTATCCTGTTTTGCTGAGCTTTTTGAATGTGTGGTATTATGTCTTTTTTACCTGTTTTAGAAAATTATTGGCCATTATGTCTACAACTATTTGTTCTGAACATTCCATTTTCTCTCTCATCTTTGTATGCCATTCCAACTAATGTGTTAGAAAACTTGGTATTGTCCTACATGCCTTTCACATTGTGCTCTGTTTTTTGTTTTCAATTCTTTTTTCTTTATTCTCAGTTTGGATAATGTAGTTGACCAGTCTTCAAGTTCATGAATCCTTTTTTTTTCTGTTGTTCAGTCTGATATTAATTAAGCCTTTCTAATGCATTCGTAATTTAAGACACTGTATTTTTCAGTCTTAGGTTATCCATTGGTTAGTTTTTAGAAATTCTACTTCTCTGTAGAAATTGTCCATCTTTTCATTTGCGTTGTCCATCTTTTCCTCTCATTTATTTAACCTATTTATTATAGTTAATTTAAAGTGCTTGTCATCTAATTCCAATAATTTGTTTATCTGTGGGTCTTTCCCATTGGTGGTTTTTTGACTTTTCTGGTCATCAGTCATCTGATTACTTTTCTTCATATGTCTCACAATTTTTTATGGTATGATGAACACTGTGTTTAATAAACTTTTTATTTTAGAATAGTTTTAGATTTACAGAAAAATTATGAAATAGTAGAGAGTTCCCATATATCCCAAATCCGGTTTCCCCTCTTATAAATACCTTACATTAATATGGCACATTTATCACAATTAATGAACCAGCATTGATACACTGTTGTTAACTAGAATTCACACTTTATTCAAACATACTTAGTTTTTACCTAGTGCCCTTTATCTATTTTAGGATCCCACCTAAAATAGATAATTTATATTTATATTTAGATGGGATGACTCTTTAGGTTCCTCTTTGCCGTGACAGTTTATCAGACTTCCCTTATTTTAAATGACCTTCAAAATTTTCAGGAGTATTGGTTAGATATTTTGTATAATCTCCTCAATTGTCTGATGTTTTCTATGTGATTAGGCCAGGTTATAGATTTTAGGGAAGAAAACCCCAGGATGAAGTGCCACTTTCTTTACATCAAATCAGGTGTACATACTATTACTGTAAATTATCACTGTTGATGTTAGTGTTTGTCAAGTTTCTCCATTATAAACTTACCTTTATTCCCTCTCTCCCTGCTATACTCTTTGGAGGGAAATCTGTATGCATAGCCTATACTTAAGGAGTGGGGAGTTAAGCTCCACATCTTTGAGGACAGAGTATCTACACAAATTATTTGGACTTCCTCTGCATGGGTGATTTATTTATTCTCTTATTATTTATTTATTTATTTGTTCAACCATTTACTTAGATCACTATGGCCTCATAGATACTTATTTTGTATTTTGGGTTATAATCCAATACTACATTATTTATTTTGGTGCTCAAATTGTTCTAGTTTTGGCTATTGGGATCTCCTTCAATTAACTTCTTTGACATTCACCCCCAACTTGTGGGTTTTTTTTGAGCAATTCCATCCTTTATGGCATTATAAAATGCTCCAGACTCATCTTTGATAGTTCTTGCCTGTCCTAGAATCAGCCATTTCTTCAAAAAACCATTATTCCTTCTACTGAAGAATAGTGTTAGAAACCAATATCTGAGTTCTATGTGTGCTTGTTGCTGCTGGTGGTCTGTTGTTGATTCCAGGCCCTTATACATACACATGTCTATAAATATTTCTGTATGTAACCATCTGTATTTATACTAAGCTGAACATGATTTCATAAGGATGCTTTCAACTCCATCACCAAATGGATTATTATAGCCTTTACCCCTTATATGTAACCTCCCACTCCAGCAGTAAGAAACCTGGTTCCCAATATCTGCCATCCATTTACTGTTTAATCAATATGCATGTAGAGTTTCAAACTGCTAATCTCTCCTCCCATAGGAAACAACTTAATCAATTAGGGTACAGTACTTATGCATAGTTCCTTTCATCTTTAGTCTTATAGACTCCACTTATTTCCAAAGTCACTTAGGTCAGCCCTTTTTCCCTCCACCCCCTTCAATGATGTTGTCTCATACGTTTGTTATACAGTTAGATTCTTTTTTCTTCACATTTTTCATTCTATCCTGGGATCTCCCTACCTTCTAAATAATTTTAAAAAACATTTGTATGCATTAAGGTTCACTCCTTGTGCTTTTGGCACAAGTTCCATGGGTTTTGACAAGTGCATAGTTTCACATATCCACCATTACAGTTTCATATAGAATAGTTTCACTGACCTAAAAAAAAAAAAAGCCCTTTCCACAGATGACAGAAAACTCACAAAATCTTTTCTCCTGGGGAGTAAGTCTTTATTATGGACAAGGTTTGGGTATTTTTCACAATTAGTACTCTTCCTCTTCCTCTGACAAGGCAGTGAGGGGATGTTTGTAGGATTTTTATCTTGAGAACTAGTGAGATTTCTTGGGGTAAATCACACAGAAATTAGAGGGCCCTGTGCTTCACCTATTTAATCATGCCCCAAACCCCATGGTAACCACTGCTCTGCTTACTATTTCTATAGTTTTATTTTTTTCCGGAATGTTATACAAATAAAATTGTACATTATGGAGCTTTTTCAGACTTGCTTCTTTCACAGTGCTTTTAAGATTTATCCATTTCATTTAATAACTTGATAGCTCATTTTTTTATTGCTGAATAATATTCCAATGTTCAAAATATATCAGAGTTTGTTAATCCAGTAACCTATTGAAGGATATCCTGGTTGCTTCTAGTTTTTGGCAATTGTGAATCAATGACTTTTCTAACACCCATCAAAGAATCAAGGTTGGAGGGAAAATTCTTACCCCCAAATAAGGAGAAATAAGTGCAAAGAGAGAGTCATACATGGAGCAGTAATCCCTGGAGTGATAAAATAGAGAAACATTTGAATGGTGATTTTGATATATTGCTGGAGGTTACACTTGGACATGAGACATGACAGTGAAAATCTCCTTGGGGGCCCTCTAATTTCTGTGTGATTTACCCCAAGAAATCTCACTAGTTCTCAAGATAAAAATCCTACAAACATCCCCTCATTGCCTTGTCAGGGGAAGAGGAAGAGCACTAATTGTGAAAAATACCCAAACCTTGTCCATAATAAAGACTTACTCCCCAGGAGAAAAGATTTTGTGAATTTTCTGTCATCTGTGGAAAGGGCTTTACTCCCACTCCAGACCTCTCTAGCCTTCCTGTCTCACCTAAGATGGGGACAGGGGTAGGGAACATACTCAACAAAGATAAGAGGTTCAAAGGAATAGATTTGAAACATTGTAGCCAGGCAAAGGAGGGAAATAAAGAGCTATAGCACTGGGGAGAAAAAAAAGAAACTTGTGAAGGTCACAGACAAGAGACACAAGCCCACTAAAAGACTGAAACTTAACCAGAGGATTATAGAACACTTATCCTCCTTTGTCCCTTATAACCACACAAAAACTGGATTATAGCTGAAAGATATGCAAGATATAGATTCTCTCTGAGGAGCAGTACTTAGGAATTTTCCCCAAAGTCAACAGGTGAGACAAACAAGGACACTAGAGGAATTTGAACCCTCTGACAGTTACAACTACAGCAAACATTAAACATAGCCCAACTCTGGCCAGAGTAACATAAATTCCCACACTAAAAGGTTATTTGCCTCAGTTTCTAATACCCAATACAATACGCCTGGCTTTCAGGAAAAAAAAATTCATGTCAAAAAATAAGAAAAAAATTCACAGTTTGAAAAGACAAAGCAATTATCAGAACCAGAATAAGATATGACACAGATGTTAAAGTTATCAGTCAGGGAATTGAAGATACTTATGGCTAATATGTTAAGGGTTCTAATGGAAAAAGTAGACAAGATGGAAGAACAAATGGGTAATGTAAGCAGAGAGATAGAAGCCCTAAGGAATCAAAAGGAAATTCTAGAAGTTAAAGACCGTAATAGAAAGGATGAATGCCTTCAATGAGCTCATCAGTAGGCTTGACCCAGCCAAGGAAAGAGTCAGTAAGCTTGAAGATACGTGAATACAAACTTCTCACACTGACATTAAAACAGGAAAAAAAAATGTAAAAATCCAAGAATTGTGAGAAATTTCAAAAAGTGTAACATTCATGAAATTGGAATACCAGAAGGAAAAGAGAGACTAGGCAAAAGAAATACTTGAAGTAATAATGATGAAAAATTTCCAAAATTAGGACAGACCCCAAACCACAAATCCAGAAAGTTCAAAAACACCAAGAAAGATTAAAACCAAAAAATCCATACCTAAGAATATCACAATCAAACTGTAGAAAGGCCAAAGCAAAGAGAATATCTTGAAAGAAGTCAGAGAAAAAATACTTTATCTGTAGAGGAACAGGACTAAGAATTACAGTGGACTTCTCATCAGAAATCATGCAAGCAAGAACAGAGAGAACAAACTATTTAAAGCATTAAAAGAAAAAAAAAATACCAACCTGAAATTCGATATTCAGGAGAAATGAAGACTTTCTTCAACAAACAAAAACTGAAGAATTTCATTGCTAGCATATCTGCTCTGCAAGAAATGTTAAAAGAAGTTCATCAGGCAGAAGGAAAATGATATATTTACAAAATATATCTGATGAAAGGCTTGTATCCAAAATATACAAAGAACTCTTAAAATACAGCAATAAAGAAACATCCCAATTTTAAAAATAGGTAAAAGATGTGGACAGATACCTCACCAAATAAGATATACAGACAGCAAATAAGCATATAAACAGGTGCTCAACATCCTATGTTATGAGGGAAATGCAAATTAAAACAATAATGAAATACCACTATAAACCTATTAGAGTGGCTAAAATCCAAAAAACTGAAAATACCAATTGCTAATTAGGATACAGAACAACAGACATTCTCATTCATTGTTGGTAGGGATGCAAAATGGGACAGCACTTTGGAAGACAGTTTGGCAGTTTCTTACAAAGGTGAATATAGGCTTAGTATAATCCAGCAGTTGCGCTTCCTAGATATTGACCAACTGATTTAAAAACTTTGTCTACACAAAATCCTGTGTACAAATATTTATCAAGTTTATCCAGCTTTTTCTTATTGTAGACATGGGAGTGACAACTTCTAAGCTGTTTACATGTTGGAGCTGAAACAGGAATCCTGGATATTATCTTTCAAAGAACTGCAGTGACTGGAGGAAATACTACTGGGAAATAATAGTATTTTCCATTTAAGTATTCATAAAAGCTAAAGTCCACAGGACTGCCTATGTGGTATGATTTTGAAAATTTTTTTGCCTTTCCTTAAAAGAAATCCTACAAATACAAATCTGTTTTGTCCACTGACTAATGCCTTAATTTCCACCATAAAGGTATCATTTAAAAATATTATATCTTTCTTAAGTGAAAACAATAATAATTTAACCTGTTGTTTAAGATCATATAAATGACTTTCTGATTCTTTTAAAAAATATATATATATATTTTTTACTTAAATTGCAGTTAGTTAACATACAGTGTAATGTTAGTTTTAGATGTACAATATAGTGATTCAGCATTTCCATACATCGCCTGGTGCTCATCAGGACAAGCGCACCCTTAATCCCGATCACCTATTTAACACCCCTCCTTTCCCCCACCAGTAACCATCAGTTAGTTCTCTATAGTTAAGAGTCTGTTTCTTGGTTTGCCTCTCTCCTTTTCCCCACCCCCATGACTTTCTGATTCTTTACTGTGAAGTTGTTTTGATAGGAAAAGAACTCAAGGCTATAGTCTGAAATCTGAGATAGGATGGAATGGGCAGACAAGGAAGAAGTGATGCCTGGTAGAGAATGTAGATAAGACCTGGGGGGTTGGAATAGCACAGACAAATTTTACCTACTAAATAGTTTGCTTGGGTCAGCCACTGTGAACTTCCATGTTAACCTGTGAGGAAAGCAGAAGGGTGTATCTTTCTGCCCCAGCACTCTTGTGAGACTGCAAATTTTGGTTTGTCGCTTTCACCTCTCTTCTCTGGGTTGCCACGTGATGCCTGAGCTACACGCATTACTCCCTACATCCTAAAAGCCATACTTACAGACAGTCCTGATGTGCCCCTTTTTCTCAGTCTTTGAGAATCTTTCCTGGAAGTCAAGGTCAAGTTGTACAGGAGAACTCTAATTGGCATGATGGGATTTTGGGTTAAGAGGGACTAAGGAACAATTGTTAAAACATCCTTTATTTATGACAAATGATCTCTACTGAGAGGAGTGTGGTGTGCTTGACTGGCTGTTCAAGAAGGCGCAAAGTCAGGCTGTGAGAGAGCCTTTTCTCTTTTCTGTGGTACAGAACGTGGAGGGTTGCGACAATGCCTTGAGCATGCGCTGTCCCTGATAAGCCCTTAGGGAGTCAATCAAGCGCTGCAGGTTTCTTCCCTCTGACTTGTCCTCGTGACCCCTTATTTCCCTTTGGGTATCTGTAGCCATGTTCTCGATGCCCTCACGGACTTCTAGAATGCTTCTGGCGCTGGAAGGTGCTAAGCGGAGAAGTGGAGCCTGTGAAATACAGCTTTTATAAAAAAGAGGGGCAAAACACACTTGGAGGAATTCCCTGGCCCAAACTGCAGAGCCTTGGGAAAATTGAAGCCATTCTTTAATTATGGAAACACTGTATTAGTGATTTTCAGTGTGTGCTCAGCACTTGCACTGGAATCATCAGGGAGAAGTTAATTTAAAATGCAGATTTCTGGCTGATTCTTTGCCTCCTGAATCAGAATCACTGCAGTGGGGTCTGGGACATCCATGTTTTAAACTAATTTCCTTGGTGATCCTTCTAAGGATCATTAAATATTGAGTGCCCTGGGGACTGTCCTTTAACATTATTTTTAGCTTTTTAAAAATTATAGTATGATTAACATACAGTATAATATTAATTTCAGGTATATAAAATATTGATTTGGCGTTTCAATACATTACTCAGTACTCACCAGGATAAGTATAGTCAACCATCTGTCACCACACAATGTTATTACAACATTATTGACTATATTTCCTATGCTGTACTTTTCATTTTTGTGACTTATTTATTTTATAACTGGATGTTTGTATCTTTTAATCTGTTTTGTTCATCTCTCCTGCCCACCTTCCCTCTGACAGCCCCCGGTTTGTTCTCTGTATTTAAGAGTCTGGTTTTGGTTTGTTTTGATTGTTCATTTATTTTGTTTTTTTAGATTCCACATATAAGTGAGATCATATGGTATTTGTCTTTCTCTATCAGACTTATATTCTAAACTTAAAACACTCCACAGTTGTTATATTCATAAGGCTAATGTTATTTTTGGCTTAAATCGAATGGTAGGCAAAATTCTAAGATGACTTCCCATGACCCATGGCCTTGTAAAATCTTCTCCCTTTGACTGTGGGTGAGTCTTTTAACTTACTTCTAACCAGCAGACTATGACAAAAATGATGGGATATCACTTCCTTGATGATGTTACATTAGATAGCAAAGGTGAAGGGATTTTTCAGATGTAATTAAGCCCCCTGCAGTAGCTGAGTTTAAGGTAACCAAATAGGGAGATTAATTTGGTGGATCTGACCCAATCAGTTGAGTGCTTTAAAAATGGGTCTAGTGGTCAGAGATAGAAGCAGCAGCACAAACATTCTCCTGTTGGCCTTAAAGAGAGAAACTGACATGTTGGGGAGAGAGTTGCATGACAGGGAATTATAGGCAGCTGCTAGGAGCTGAGGACCTCTGTCTTATAATCACAACGACCTGAATGCTGTCAAACCAGTGAAACTGGAAGAGGAGCTTGAACCTCAGATGAAATTGCAGCCCTGGCTGACACCTTGACTGCAGGCCTAAGAGACCCTGAGCTGAGGACCCAGCTAAGTTGTGCTCAGACTCCTGACTCACCGAAGCTGCCACACAATAGATGTGTGTTGTTTGCTGCTGCTGAGTTTGTTAAGCAGCAATAGAAAACTCAATACAAATGTTAAAGGATAAAATATCTTATTTCTCAAGCATTGCCTATTAGATTTCTCAATTGTCTTGAGTCTGCAGCAACAGTCTTCACATCAGGGTCCAGGAGCCTGACGTGGATAGGAGACTTTTCCAAAAGGTACATGGGCACAAAAAGTGTGCAGAGCATCAATTTTCATACCCTCAGTGTGCATACATAGTCTTTTATGTAGTCGCACATACACTTTTCTCAAATTTATTGGCCTGGAAAAGTGCCTGCAATTCAGGAAGTTTTATTTCTTTTCCACCTTTCTTTTCACATTTGCCTTTCCTCCACTTTCCCAAAGGATGTCATACTTTCGCATATCTGAAATCCTAGCACAGGGAATTGTTCGGGGGTGTGAAAATCTCCAGTGAAATGACACATATCAGTATTGATGATGCCTCCATTAATCAAAACCCCATGCACCTGCTATGGGATCTTGTGTCTTTCTCTTTTACACATTTCTATTGTGTATATATTGTGACATTAGAAACAGGCTATTTTGGCTTCTGTGGCAATGTTCTGAACTCACATGTATTATAAGTAGGCATAGCAGGAGTGATGAAAATTTTTTCTATCCCCTACTTGATGTCTGTGAATGCAACACTTCCCAGGGGGAGGCTCATGAGAGAAAAGTAAAGAGAACATACTCTATGCTCTCTGCACTCCAGGATCCAGGCCAAGGAGCCACTCCTACCTGGCACCTGACTGTGTTCGCATCAGAGGGAAGAGAGATACATAGAAAAAGGAGTGATGTAAATTTTCCAACTATCAGAGAAAACTTGTTTATGTACTTTTAAAATATATGATGGTGGGTCTTATATGATATTTTATCCATTTTGGGCAATTTAAAAGAGGGATAGAAGGGTTTTATATAAGAAAAAATTTGCAATTTATAACAATCAAAATGACGGCTTTTCACCTGTTGGACATAAGATGGGAATTTTTAGTTGTCAACAAACAATTTAGAGGAGATCCATAGTTTCTCAAAAATTTTTATGGAAATATACAGTTCAAAATGTGAAGACAATTGATTATATCATTTAATTACAGGCTAAGGAATCCTGGGTTAATAATTCCCAAATTTCTGTGGCTTAGAACAGTGAAGATGGTTTATATCTCATTTGTGTTACTGGTGACTCTATTCCATGCTCTTTTCTGTCCAGGATCTAGGTCTAGGAACTGCCCCTACTTGGGACATGGCTGTGCTCATAGCAAAGGGAAAAGAGAGATCGTGAAAACATGGGTACATTCTTAAGGCTTTAACTTGGAGATGGCACCATGATTTTCATCACATTTTATGGACAAAACCAAACCACATGGCCAGGCCTGATATTAGGGGAACAGGAAACAAAATTCTCCCATTGGAGGGATCAGCAAATATTTGAGAACACAGTATACAGAATTATAGATACTCACTTATAATAGGTGAAATGTGGATGGGCCCAGTGGAAAAGGAAGGGCAAAAAAAGAAAGATAAAGATGAGCCTTGGTATGAAAATAGAGGCACCAGGACACCAGTGAGGATGCAACTAAGTGAATAGGGCTTCACTTATTTGGACTAACCTTTTTTTTTTTTCTTTCTTTCTTTCTTTTTTTTTTTTACTTCTTTCAAATGATTTCAGTTACAGTCATTTAAATCCTTCATGAACAAAGTTTTTAGGCTGCTGACACATACATGAATCAAGTCCAATCAATAGTGGATTTTTTATCAAACATTTGTGAAATTGATGTTTTTGATTGGCAGGTTTGTTTCATTTGTAACTTTCCAGAAGTACAACTTCACCACTTGCCATTGTGTGAAATGATTTGTTCATCTATTTGAAAACAGCGTGTAAGAAGATTGTCAGGGAAAATGATGAGACAACAAATTCTGTTTTGAAATCCTGAAAGTTTCTCAGCATAGCAAACTTCATAGAAACCTTCTGGAATTCTTGATGAGAACTTTAGGATCAGTCAGTCACCCAAGTTTTAATGCCAATCTGTAACATAAATGCTTCCAATATTAAAAGCTGTTCTGTCATTTGATATATTTTAATGTGGAATCTCACCTCCTACAACTGTATTGGGAGATTTTGCCACATGAAAATTTCATATGAAGTTCCCAAAATTATTATGTGTTTAACATATTTAAACATTTTTTTTCCTTTAATTTCAATCTGGAGTAGAAGAAAGATTGATTATAGTTTAAAGAAAGCTTAGGGAAAAAAACATCATGAACCACTCTGTCTTTATTCTCTTTTACTCTCAATAAACTTAATCTGTAGTTACTATAACATAATGTCCTGCTTTGTATCTTGAATATAAATGACCTTTTCCCTCGGGAATCCTGCATGCAAAGTATTTAGAATTGCGCCAGCCATACAGTAGGCACTCAGTAAACATTAGCTAACAAAAACAGTAAAAGCAATCCCGACATTTAAGATGGTTAGGCAACTGAGTGCCACAGGGAAGAACTGAAACCCTATTTTGAAAAGTTAATTTTTGTTCTAGTGTGCAGAGCAATGGAAGTGGTGATTTGAGAGAGCTGATTTAGCCAGTGAGTCCAATCGGAAAGGTGATGTGGGCAGCAGGATTTGGAGGATCAGTTGTATTGGATGTTCTTCTCTGAAAGTCTCTCAGAACTTTTCCTGGTGGCCAGGCTCTGATTTTGAAGTATTGTGTTTCATCCTGGAAATTTTGTACATGGAACTAGAATCAGGAACATTTTACTTGTTCTGCTTTATAAAGGTGGTCAAATAATTGTGTGTATTTATTTATTTATTTATTTACTTATTTATTTATATTATTATGTTCAGTTAGCCAACATATAGTACATCATTAGTTTTTGATGTAGTGTTCAACGATTCATTAGTTGTGTATAACACCCCGATGTTCAGAGCATCTTCTACGTCTTAAAATTCTCCCCTTGAGCTTTTGAGAAATACAGTGATGATTCCAAGATCATCCAGTCAAAAGTGATGGAACTGGACCAAGAAGCCAGGCGTGACTACACATCTAGACTTCTTTTTACTCAGCTATGACTGTTGTGTTACTGAAAGGTAATCAAAATCTCACTTTTTGAAGGCTTGTCCCCATATCAAAAACAATTGCTATGATATTGAGTCATCTTCTACTAGGACATTCCTACAAGATTCTTGGAGACAGTTATTTGTCCTATTTTGCCCATTAGTAAGTACAACCTAATTGTATATAACTTTCCGTCTACGCAAACAACGAATCATGGAACACTACATCAAAAACTGATGAAGTACTGTATGGTCACTAACATAACATAATAAAAAAAAAATTAAACCTCAAAGAATTTTAACTGCTTGTGTTTCCAGGATTAGTAGGTTGGGCTCAGGACTCTGACATTATTCTGAAAACAAATTGGGCTCTTTCTCTTTCCCTAAAAGGTGATCAGTTTAGTCATTGCAAAGTCAATATTTCCTTTTTGAAATAGTTTGAATGTGATGTAAGTCTTTAAGTGTTTGTCTTAAAATATTAGCATAGCACCATTAAAAGGGGATGGTATAAATTTGAGAAGTAGGAAGAGAATACCTAATTTCTTTTGAAAAATTTTTGATGGCTATTACCCAAATTTTCCCAATTTAAACCTAATATGTATTGAATTGTCTTCCAGTATCCTCAGTAGGGGGGAGGTAGAAAGAAACAATGTTTAATTGGATTGTAGATACATGACCCAACACTTGTCATTAAATCGGTGAAGAACCAGCCAAATGAGTTTGGTCTCTTAAAGGCAAAAACAACTCCTTGATTAACTAAATTTCTCACTTTTTAAATTGGGTGGCTTTCTTGTTGCATGGATACAGTATCAGATAAAACTAAAAATTAGAGATTTTCTGCAAACCATACGAAGCATTTACAACATTTATCAAGGCAGCTCTTGTTGAACCTACTTGGAAGCAGCTGAACATGGTGGAGAAGACCCAATCAGCTTTGGGTCCTCTCAGCTCTACTTAGAGCTCCCTCTCTCACTACTCCTGGTGACCCAGCTCCAGGTACCAGGCCCATCTGGTGTAGAGACACCTATGTTGTGTTGCATTCCTAGGGTATCTGTCCTCTAATCCTACCTGAGATAGTAACTAATAATGACTGCCAGCTCTCAGCTTCCAGGGGCTATTTGAGTTTTAATGAGAGATTAAAGGGAATAGCATCTCTAATGATTATATTTCAAGTAGATGGTAGGTGAGATTTTGGGGGTTAGGGAATTCTCAAATCTTATCCCAAGATATCTGTGTTGCTATGGAGGCTGTTCATGCAATGAACACAGTTGATCAAAAACAGAGCCAAGGTCAGACAGTGAGCAATTTAGTCCAATTATTCATCTGGACTCCCACTATTATTCCTCTCTGATTTGCATGCATTAAGGATGAGTTTTGAGACTTTGATACCTATAAATGACAAGCTAGGGAAAGGAAGGATGAGGAATAAGACCACAGATATTAACTGAGAACAAATATATCCTAAACACTGAACTCGGTACACAGGTGAGCAAAAAAAGTAGGGTCTCTGTCCTCATGTTACTTGATAGGATAGTGGTGGGAGCTAGAAAGTGATCAAACATGTACATACATACGATGAATTGCAGTAAATGCTGTGAGGGAAAATAAAAGGATGCTTTTGCCCAGGGGAAGATTATCTCACTGGTGAAGTTCACAGACTCTGGAGCCCAATGTCTGGATTCAAATCCCAGCTCAGCTGTGTGATTTTGTGTTTCCTCCCTCTGAGAATGTGCACAGTGTGGGGTCTTGCTGCCTTTGCCCTGATTTTATGCCCTTTTCTTGATGTGGGTGGTGGAGAGTGGTGCTCTGGTTCTGGATGTTAGCCCAGATCTAAACTGGCTCTTCTGAAAACTCTTCAAAGTTCTAATACTTAAGACTCTTCCGCCAAACTCATAAAATTTTCTTGAAAGCTTACTGCAGGTAAATTGTCAGTTTATTGCACCAACTCTTCAAATCCTTCTTGGTTAAGAGATCCATGCAATTAAAGCAAATATATTAAAACATTTATACTTCTCAGTCTTAACAACAAAATTTCACCTCAAACCAAGAACAACCACTTAACCATATTGAAGAGCTAATTTAGTTTCAGCCCAACAATTTTGAAATAAGCACTTCCATAATAAAGTCTAAATTAGAGTAGCTCTTTTCTAGAAGTTACTGTGTATATATTTATAACTTTATAATATATGCTGTTATAGTTGATTTAATATTCTGTTATTTCCAACTGACATTAAATTCATTCTGTTTATTTGACTTCGGGATTCATAAGTGTCAGTGACCCTTTGTACATGTTTCATGCTCTTTATACACTGAGTGAAGGGAGTGGCCCTGAGTCTGATTTGTAGCTGTGGTGATGATATCTTTTTAATTCCCAGAATATATTTAGGAAGATGCACATGTAAATCATAGTCATATCTGAGGAATAAAAAGACTAAAAAGAACAAAGTAGTTGGTGGTTGAAATGTAAAAGGCAGACTAATGTGGGGGAGAGATCAGAAAGTTCTTTATTAGTACTTTTTAAAAAAATTTTTAAAAAATTTTATTATGTTAGTCACCATACAATACATCATTAGTTTTTGATGTGGTGATCCACAATCCATTGTTTTCATATAACACCCAGTGGTCCATGCAGTACGTGCCCTCCTTAATACCCATCACCGGGCTAACCCATCTGTCCACCCCCCTCCCCTCTAAAACCCTGTTTGTTTCTCATAGTCCATAGTCTCTTATTGTTCATCTCCCCCTCCGATTCCCCCCCTTCATTTTTCCCTTCCTTCTCCTAATGTCCTTCATGTTATTCCTTATGTTCCACAAATAAGTGAAACCATATGATAATTGACTTTCTCTGCTTGACTTATTTCACTTAGCATAAGCTCCTCCAATCCCATCCATGTTGATGCAAAAGTTGGGTATTCATCCTTTCTGATGGCTGAGTAATATTCCATTGTATATATGGACCACATCTTCTTTATCCATTCATCTGTTGAAGGGCATCTTGGCTCTTTCCACAGTTTGGCTATTGTGGACATTGTTGCTATGAATATTGGGGTGCATATGGCCCTTCTTTTCACTACAACTGTGTCTTTGGGGTAAATACCCAGGAGTGCAATTGCTGGGTCATAGGGTAGCTCTATTTTTAATTTTTTGAGGCACATCCACACTGTTTTCCAAAGTGGCTGTACCAACTTGCATTCCCACCAACAGTGTAAGAGGGTTCCCCTTTCTCCACAACCTCTCCAACATTTGTTGTTTCTTTCCCTGTCCATTTTTGCCATTCTAACTGGTGTAAGGTGGTATCACAATGTGGTTTTGATTTGAATTTCCCTGATGGCTAATGATGATGAACATTTTTTCATGTGTCTGTTAGCCATTTGTATGTCTTCTTCAGAGAAGTGTCTTTTCATGTCTTCTGCCCATTTTTTGACTTGATTATTTGTTTTTTGGGTGTTGAGTTTGAGAAGTTCTTTATAGATCTTAGATACCAGCCCTTTATCTGTAGTGTCACTTGCAAAAATCTTCTCCCATTCTGTGGGTTGCCTCTTTGTTTTGTTGACGATTTCCTTTGCTGTGCAGAAGCTTTTTATCTTGATGAAGTCCCAAAAGTTCATTTTTGCTTTTGTTTCCCTTGCCTTTGGAGATGTACCTTGAAAGAAGTTGCTGTGGCCGATGTCAAAGAGGTTACTGCCTATGTTCTCCTCTAGGATTTTGATGGATTCCTGTCTCACATGGAGGTCTTTCATCCATTTTGAGTTTATCTTTGTGAATGGTGTTAGAGAATGGTCGACTTTCATTCTTCCGCATGTGGCTGTCCAATTTTCCCAGCACCATTTATTGAAGAGACTGTCTTTTTGCATTGCATGTTTTTTCCTGCTTTGTTGAAGATTATTTGACCATAGGGTTGAGGGTCCATATCTGGGCTCTCTATTCTATTCCATTGGTCTATATGTCTGTTTTTGTGCCAGTACCAGGCTGTTTTGGTGATCACAGCTTTGTAATATACCTTGAAATCGGGCAATGTGTTGCCCCCAGCTTTGTTTTTCTTTTTCAACATTTCCTTGGCGATTCGGGGTCTTTTCTGATTCCATACAAGTTTTAGGATTGTTTGTTCCAGCACTTTGAAAAATGTCATTGGAATTTTGATCAGGATGGCGTTGAAGGTATAGATTGCTCTGGGTAGCATAGACATTTTAACAATGTTTATTCTTCCGATCCATGAGCATGGAATGTTTTTCCATCTTTTTGTGTCTTCTTTGATTTCTTTCATGAGTGTTCTGTAGTTCCTAGAGTATAGATCCTTTGCCTCTTTGGGTAGGTTTATTCCAAGGCATCTTATGGTTTTTGGTGCTGTTGTAAATGGAATCGTTTCTCTAATTTCTCTTTCTACAGTTGCGTTGTTAGTGTATAAGAAAGCAACTGATTTCTGTGCATTGGTTTTGTATCCTGCCACATTACTGGATTGCTGTATGAGTTCTAGTAATTTGGGGGTGGAGTCTTTTGGGTTTTCCACATAAAGTATCATGTCATCTACCAAGAGAGAGAGTTTGACGACTTCTTTGCCAATTTGAATAGCTTTTATTTCTTTTTGTTGTCTGATTGCTGTTGCTAGGACTTCTAGTACTATGTTGAACAATAGTGGTGAGAGTGGGCATCATTGACATGTTCCTGATCTTAAGGGAAAGGCTCTCAGCTTTTCGCCATTGAGGATGATATTCGCTGTGGGTTTTTCATAGATGGATTTTATGAACTTGAGGAATGTTCCCTCTATCCCTATACTCTGGAGAGTTTTAATCAGGAAAGGATGTTGTATTTTGTCAACTGCTTTTCTGCATCAATTGAGAGGACCATATGGTTCTTCTCCCTCCTCTTATTAATGTGTTCTATCACAGTGATTGATTTGTGAATGTTGAACCACCCTTGCATCCCTGGGATAAATCCCACTTGGTGGTGGTGGATGATCCTTTTAATGTATTGTTGGATCCTATTAGCTAGGATTTTGTTGAGGATTTTGGAATCCATATTCATCAGGGATATCGGTCTGAAATTCTCCTTTTTGATGGGGTCTTTGCCTGGTTTGGGGATTAAGGTAATGCTGGCCTCATAGAATGAGTTTGGAAGTTTTCCTTCTGTTTCTATTTTTTGAAACAGCTTCAGGAGGATAGGTATTATTTCTTCTTTGAATGTTTGGTAGAATTCCCCAGGGAATCCATCAGGCCCTGGACTCTTGATTTTTGGGAGGTTTTTGATCACTGCTTCAATCTCGTTACTGGTTATTGGCCTATTCAGGTTGTCGATTTCTTCCTGTTTCAGTCTTGGCAGCTTATAGGTTTCCGGGAAGGCCTCCATTTCATCCAGATTGCTCAGTTTATTGGCATATAGTTGTTGATAATAATTTCTAATAATTGTTTCTATTTCCTTGGTGTTAGTCGTGATCTCTCCCCTTTCATTCATAATTTTATTAATTTGGGTCCTTTCTCTTTTCTTTTGGATAAGTCTGGCCAGTGGTTTATCGATCTTATTAATTCTTTCAAAGAACCAACTTCTAGTTTTGTTGATCTGATCTACCATGTTTTTGGTTTCTAATTCATTGATTTCTGCTCTAATTTTAATTATTTCTCTTCTAATGCATGGCTTAGGCATCGTTTGTTGCTTTTTCTCTAGTTCTTTAAGGTGTAGAGTTAGCTGGTGAATTTGGGATTTTTCTATTTTTTGAGTGAGGCTTGGATGGCTATGTATTTCCCCCTTAGGACCGCCTTTGCAGTATCCCATAGGTTTTGGACTGATGTGTTTTCGTTCTCATTGATTTCCATGAATTGTTTAAGTTCTTTGATTTCTTGGTTGACTCAAACATTCTTGAGCAGAGTGGTCTTTAGCTTCCAAGTGTTTGAATTTCTGCCAAATTTTTTCTTGTGATTGAGTTCCAGTTTTAGAGGATTGTGGTCTGAGAATATGCAGGGAATAACCTCAATCTTTTGGTAATGGTTGAGACCTGATTTGTGACCCAGTATGTGGTCTATTTTGGAGAAAGTTCCATGTGTGCTCGAGAAGAATGAGTATTCTGTTGTTTTAGGGTGGAATATTCTGTAAATATCTATGAGGTCCATCTGGTCCAATGTATCATTCAAAGCTCTTGTTTCCTTGTTGATTTTCTGCTTAGATGATCTGTCCATTGCTGAGAGTGGAGTATTGAGGTCTCCTACAATTAACGTATTGTTAGCAATATGACTCTTTATTTTGGTTAACAGTTGGCTTATGTAGATGGCTGCTCCCATGTTGGGGGCATAGATATTTACAATTGTTAGATCTTCTTGTTGGATAGACCCTTTAAGAATGATCTAGTGTCCTTCTGTGTCTCTTAACTACAGTCTTTAGTTTAAAATCTAATTTGTCTGATATAAGAATTGCTACCCCAGCTTTCTTTTGAGGTCCGCTGGTATGGAAGATGGATCTCCATCCCTTCACTTTCAGTCTGGATGTATCTTTAGGTTCAAAATGAGTCTCTTGTAGACAGCCTATGGATGGGTCCTGTCTTTTTATCCAATCTGCAACCCTGTGCCATTTTATGGGAGTGTTTAGGCCATTCACGTTGAGAGTGATTATTGAAAGATATGAATTAATTGTCATCACGTTGCCTGTGAAGATGTTGTTTTTATAGATTGTCCCTTAAATTTCTGTTGTATAACACTGTTGGGGTCTTTCTCCTTTTATAGAAGCCCCCTTAATATTTCTTGCAGGGCCGGGTTAGTGGTCACATATTCTTTCAACTTCTGCCAGTCGTGGAAGCTCTGCATCTCTCCATCCATTCTAAATGACAGCCTTGCTGGATAAAGTATTCTTGGCTGCATGTTCTTCTCATTTAGTACCCTGAATATGTCTTGCCAGGCCTTTCTGGCTTGCCAGGTATCTGTGGATAGGTCTGATGTTATTCTGATGTTCCTCCCTCTGTACATAAGGAACTCTTCCCCCTAACTGCCCTTAAGATGGTTTCCTTGGTTCTAAGATTTGCAAGTTTTACTATTACATGCCGGGGTGTTGGCCTGTTTTCCTTGATCTTAGGAGGGGTCCTCTCTGCCTCTAGGACTCGAATGTTTGTTTCATTCCCCAGATTAGGGAAGTTCTCAGCTATGATTTGCTCAAATACATCTTCTAGTCCTCTCTCTCTCTCCACTCCCTCCGGGATTCCAATAATTCTGACATTGGAACGTTTCATGGTGTCCCTTATTTCTCTGATTCTATTTTCATGGATTCTGAGTTGTTTTTCCCTGGCCTCCTCTTTTCCCTTTTTTTCTATTATATTGTCTTCCAGGTCGCTTATTCTCTCTTCTGCCTCAGTTACCCTAGCTGTTAGATTATCTAGATTGGATTGGATCTCACTGATAGCATTTTTAAGTTCTGCCAATTCACCTTTTATTTCTGCCCTTAGAGACTCTGTGTTGCCATTAATTGATTTCTCCATTCTAGCCATTGTCTTCACAATTGCTAGCCTGAATTCCATCTCTAACATCTTGGTTATATCTGCATCCATTTGTAAATCTGCAGCATAAGTCATAATCTCTGAGTCTTTTCTATTTTGGGGGCTCCTCCTCCTAGTCATTCAGTTGATGGGTGTTTGAGGGAATGTATAGAGTCCAAATTATTGACCAGAACCCAAGCAAGATGCACTTGTTTTCTTGGGACCTTAGGGTTGCTGGCCTCTTGTTTTCCCAGCCTGTCTTCTGGGGGAGGGGCCTGCTGCACTGTTACTCAGGCAACCCTGTTTGGGCAGAGTTGCCCTGCCCCCCTGTGGCCGGGGATGGGCTCAGTGGGAATCAGTTTTGGGGGCTTTTGTTCTCTGGTGGCTTTCCCTGGCGGCTTTCCATGTCTCTTCCGCGAGTCAGAGCAGAAGAGACCTTTTCCAACCCTCTGCCTCAGAGCAGAGGGATCGCAGTCTGTTCTTCAGTGAGCTCTCCAGGCCACACTGTCTCCATTTCTGTCCGTGCTGCTATAAACTGCAGCGTCCTGGGTTGTGCACCCCTCCGCGGCACCCCCAGTCCTGCCTCCAGGTTGGAGCACATCTCTGCCCTTTGTGCTTCTAAAACCCCCAACTGCTCCCAGTTCGCGCGTGCGACCCCACCACTCTGGGTTTCCATCCAGGGGGCTGCAGTTTGCAGGCATGACCCTGCCGCTCCGGGTTTCCACTCCGGGGGCTGCCCTAAAGTCCTTTCCCTGCCCCATTGGTCTGTGAGTCTGTGCCCCGTCTGCAGCGCGCGAGGCTGTCACTCACTGGCGGTGTAGGATCCCCATGGTCAGGCATCCTCCCACTGCCATTTATCCTCCGATATCTGCCTGCAGAATCCAATGAGTGTCCATTTAAATGAAATCAACCACAGGCCCCAAAAGGCAATCACAGAGACCTTAATTATTTTAAAAATTAAATTAAAATAATTAAAAATAATTATTTTCCTCTTGTCTTAAGTCCTTCATATTTGTAGGTGTGGACAGTGCTTATATCTGGCTGATGGAGCCAGCATTCCATGGGAGCAGATCTCCTGTATCAAGGCAACAACACTTATTTTATCAGCATTCCATTGAAAATGCTGCTGTCAACTCAGCCAGTAGCTTCATTTTGCAAATTGATTCTCTTTATAGTTACCCATATTGGATGACAGAGTTTCAAAAGGGAAGAAGTGGAAGAAAGAAGTATGCCTGCTGAGATAATTGCACTCGTCTGTCTCCACAGGATATAAAATATCTCCTTTATCCATTCATTCTTCTAAGCATGCTATTTTAGCGTGCAGGTCAGCTAAGAACTCAAATGTTAAAAAGCCCAGATGATATTTCCAGAGCAATACATTACCCAACTTTTGAGCTAGTACAGACAAGGTGACCGATGGCTGGTGGGCTGGTCATATGCCCCAGAGAAGTGTATAGTCATGCTTGAAAGTGATTCCTCTGGGGGAGTCCGGGTTGGGGTTTTGAAACTATGATTTGTTTGCTGCACAACAAGCCAACCATGGTTCCTTCACACAACGCTTGTGTTCCATGCAGCTAGAGGTGAAGCAAGGATGTGTTTTCTTCTTTCTCTTCCTCAAGTTTGAGTGGCGTTTAGTTTGCTATTTGAGCAGGAATATTAGCTCCCCTTATAGATGGGGGTGTCAGGAGATAAGAACTCGTGCTCTCCCCAGCTCTTCCTTATGAAGAAATCTTGATGTAACTTTTGGTGATGCAACTCCTCCTTTAGATTATAGGGGTTTTGTTAGACGGTAACATGGACAGTTTTTTTCAGTTTAATACAACATGAGGATAGGAAGGAGGCAGGAGGGGGCAGTGCTCATGGGAGAGGAAAAAGAGGCAAGGAGAGAAAGGCAGAAATGAGGGATTTGGAATTGCAAATCTGTGGTTAAAAAGAACAGCTATGGAGGTACCAATTTCTCTGTGTTTTCAAGGCCTGTACAGTAAATAGACATGTGTGGAGCCCTCCCCAACCGTTCTGCACGCCTGCGTCTTCCCCTGAGTGTGATCTTAAACAACCCTATCCCATCTCCTGGCCTTCCTCCCTGCCTTCCATTTTAGAAATACCAAGGAGAAGAAGTCTGATTATATGCCCAGGATAGCATGAAAATAAGGGAAGTTTTCTTTAAGAAAAAAAAAAAAAGAAATAAAACAGCCATTGATTATTAGGCAGGAGTCCCCCTGCTCAGGGCAGGGCCAAACTCCCTCTGTTTTCATGATACCTTAGCAGCTTCTGTTCCAAGAGATCTCACAAACCTGGCCTCATGTGAAGGGGTTGGAGATACTAGAAGATGATTAGAACAGTGGGGAGTGTTAAATAGTTTCTCTATTGTAAATATTATTAGTATGATGCTTAAAAATGCTTTTCTCCAAAAAGACTGGACTTTTGAGGGACAATTTCTGTGGAGTTTGGATAAGCAGGAGAGATGTCTGCAACAGGGTCCTTGGAGCTACTAGGGAAGCATTTTTATTTACATGATGATAGCAGTAATACCATGTGGGTTAGTTAGAGGGTAGAGGTAGAGGGTAAGTTAGAAGGATTTCATATCACCAGGTAAGGAACTGAGTATTTCATATGCCTGAGTATATTTGTCTAATTAAAAAATCATTTTGGAAATAAGACTTTATATTTCAGAGTTTGTCTTATATCCAGGCCAGTAAGATTTAGTCTTTAATGATGGCTCTTCTGTGAGTTCTGAAAATATTCCTCAAGTATGGATTTTACTAATTTGTAAGGGATTGCTAGATAATTCTTCCAACTCGTGTCCTGCTTCCCTGAGGCATTTCCAACTTTAAAGTCACTATTTCTCTTTTTCACTAACTAGATGTGTTTGGTATTGCAGGGGTATTATAATTGCTGAGACCCTAGCCTTCCTTCCAACTTCTCAGGTGGGTGGTAACCTATAGAAGCCCTTGTGGCTCCTCTATTTTTACTGGGATTGAAGCATTATAATTTGCTTCTGAAATTTCCTCATACATACTATAGTGAAAAATTTTAGAAATATTTTCACCATTTTTATTAAAATGGAACATACATTATCATAACGACTGTAGAACTTAGAATAAGCTCTGGTAAACAGAGGTATATGTTCCCGAATTTATTATCTTGGGTTCCTAGTACCTTGTGCAAAATATCTATTCTGACAGAGACTTCTAATATTCTCCCAATCCAGTGCTCCTCTCTTTCCAGACACATGGGAGAATTGCAGTTGGGTAAATAGTTACTGCCATTGAATTGTGAGCAGAAGAAACATGTGTCACTTCAGGGCTAGAGCATTTATTTGCTGGTGTGTGACTCTCTAGCTCTGCCCATTCCTTCCAGTGGGAGCCCTGAAGCATCGTGGAGAAATGGTGGCATCTCCAGATGCAATGACCACAGGGAACAAAACTGATCTGCCAATCTATACTGTGCATATAGTAGGAGTGACAAATAAACTTTTGTATTTTTAAGTTACTGAAATTTCTGGGATTCTTTGTTAGTGCAACATAACATAACCTATTCTAAGGACCATTTGCTTCTTCACTAACATACACAGATGATGGCCTGTGGACAAATCTGGCATGCTGTCTATATTTAAAAACTTCTTTATTTTCTGTACTTCTTTTCTTGTGGTAAAGTAGATCTAATATACATTTTACCTTTAATTTTATTTTATTATGTTAGTCACCATACAATACATCATTAGTTTTTGATGTGGTGATCCACGATTCATTGTTTTTGTATAACACCCAGTGCTCCATGCAATACGTGCTGTCCTTAATACCCATCACCGGGCTAACCCATCTGTCCACCCCCCTCCCCTCTAAAACCTTGTTTGTTTCTCAGAGTCCATAGTCTCTCATGGTTGTCTCCCCCTCCGATATCCCCCCTTAATTTTCCCTTCCTTCTCCTAATGTCCTCCATGCTATTCCTTATGTTCCACAAATTAGTGAAACCATATAATTGACTTTCTCTGCTTGACTTATTTCACTTAGCATAATCTCCTCCAGTCCCATCCATGTTGATGTAAAAGTTGGGTATTCATCCTTTCTGATGGCTGAGTAATAGTCCACTGTATATATGGACCACATCATCTTGATCCATTCATCTGTTGAAGGGCATCTTGGCTCTTTCCACAGTGTGGCTATTGCAGATATTGCTGCTATGAACATTGGGGTGCATATGGCCCTTCTTTTCACTACATCTGTGTCTTTGGGGTAAATACCCAGGAGTGCAATTGCTGGGTCATAGGGTAGCTCTATTTTTAATTTTTTGAGGCACATCCACACTGTTTTCCAAAGTGGCTGTACCAACTTGCATTCCCACCAACAGTGTAAGAGGGTTCCCCTTTCTCCACAACCTCTCCAACATTTGTTGTTTCTTTCCCTGTCCATTTTTGCCATTCTAACTGGTGTAAGGTGGTATCACAATGTGGTTTTGATTTGAATTTCCCTGATGGCTAATGATGATGAACATTTTTTCATGTGTCTGTTAGCCATTTGTATGTCTTCTTCAGAGAAGTGTCTTTTCATGTCTTCTGCCCATTTTTTGACTTGATTATTTGTTTTTTGGGTGTTGAGTTTGAGAAGTTCTTTATAGATCTTAGATACCAGCCCTTTATCTGTAGTGTCACTTGCAAAAATCTTCTCCCATTCTGTGGGTTGCCTCTTTGTTTTGTTGACAGTTTCCTTTGCTGTGCAGAAGCTTTTTATCTTGATGAAGTCCCAAAAGTTCATTTTTGCTTTTGTTTCCCTTGCCTTTGGAGATGTACCTTGAAAGAAGTTGCTGTGGCCGATGTCAAAGAGGTTACTGCCTATGTTCTCCTCTAGGATTTTGATGGATTCCTGTCTCACATGGAGGTCTTTCATCCATTTTGAGTTTATCTTTGTGAATGGTGTTAGAGAATGGTCGACTTTCATTCTTCTGCATGTGGCTGTCCAATTTCCCCAGCACCATTGATTGAAGAGACTGTCTTTTTTCCATTGCATGTTTTTTCCTGCTTTGTTGAAGATTATTTGACCATAGGGTTGAGGGTCCATATCTGGGCTCTCTATTCTGTCCCATTGGTCTATATGTCTGTTTTTGTGCCAGTACCATGCTGTCTTGGTGATCACAGCTTTGTAATATACCTTGAAATTGGGCAACGTGATGCCCCCAGCTTTGTTTTTCTTTTTCAACATTTCCTTGGCGATTCGGGGTCTTTTCTGATTCCATACCAATTTTAGGATTGTTTGTTCCAGCACTTTGAAAAAAGTCATTGGAATTTTGATTGGGATGGCATTGAAGGTATAGATTGCTCTGGGCAGCATAGACATTTTAACAATGTTTATTCTTCCGATCCATGAGCATGGAATGTTTTTCCATCTTTTTGTGTCTTCTTCGATTTCTTTCATGAGTGTTGTGTAGTTCCTAGAGTATAGATCCTTTGCCTCTTTGGGTAGGTTTATTCCGAGAGGTATCTTATGGTTTTTGGTGCTATTGTAAATGGAATTGATTCTCTAATTTCTCTTCCTACTGTTACGTTGTTAGTGTATAAGAGAGCAACTGATTTCTGTGCATTGATTTTGTATCCTGCCACATTCCTGAATTGCTGTATGAGTTCTAGTAATTTGGGGGTGGAGTCTTTTGGATTTACCACGTAAAATATCATGTCATCTACCAAGAGAGAGTTTGACTCCTTCTTTGCCAATTTGAATAGCTTTTATTTCTTTTTGTTGTCTGATTGCTGTTGCTAGGACTTCTAGTACTATGTTGAACAATAGTGGTGAGAGTGGGCATCCTCATCGTGTTCCTGATCTTAAGGGAAAGGCTCTCAGCTTTTCCCTATTTAGAATGATATTTGCTGTGGGTTTTTCATAGATGGATTTTATGAACGTGAGGAATGTTCCCTCTATCTGTATACTTTGAAGAATTTTAATCAGGAAAGGACGCTATATTTTATCAAATGATTTTTCTGCATCAATTGAGAGGACCATATGGTTCTTCTCTCTCCTCTTATTAATGTGTTTTATCACATTGATTGATTTGTGAATGTTGAACCACCCTTTCATCCCAGGGATAAATCCCACTTGGTCGTGGTGGATGATCCTTTTAATGTATTGTTGGATCCTATTTGCTAGGATTTTGTTGAGAATTTTGGAATCCATATTCATCAGGGATATCGGTCTGAAATTCTCCTTTTTGATGGGGTCTTTGCCTGGTTTGGGGATTAAGGTAATGCTGGCCTCATAGAATGAGTCTGGAAGCTTTCCTTCTGTTTCTATTTTTTGAAACAACTTCAGGAGGATAGGTATTATTTCTTCTTTGAATGTTTGGTAGAATTCCCCAGGGAATCCATCAGGCCCTGGACTCTTGTGTTTTGGGAGGTTTTTGATCACTGCTTCAATCTCATTACTGGTTATTGGCCTATTCAGGTTGTCGATTTCTTCCTGTTTCAGTCTTGGCAGCTTATGGGTTTCCAGGAAGGCATCCATGTCTTCTGGGTTGCTTAATTTATAGGCATATAGTTGTTGATAATAATTTCTAATAATTGTTTCTATTTCCTTGGTGTTAGTCGTGATCTCTCCCCTTTCATTCATAATTTTATTAATTTGGGTCCTTTCTCTTTTCTTTTGGATAAGTCTGGCCAGTGGTTTATCAATATTATTCTTTCAAAGAACCAACTTCTAGTTTCGTTGATCTGATCTACTGTGTTTCTGGTTTCTAATTCATTGATCTCTGCTCTAATCTTAATTATTTCTCTTTTAATCCGTGGCTTAGGCATCGTTTGTTGCTTTTTCTCTAGTTCTTTAAGGTGTAGAGTTAGTTGGTGAATTTGGGATTTTTCTATTTTTTTGAGTGAGGCTTGGATGGCTATGTATTTCCCCCTTAGGACTGCCTTTGCTGTATCCTATAGGTTTTGGACTGATGTGTTTTCGTTCTCATTGGTTTCCATGAATTGTTTAAATTCTTCTTTGATTTCTTGGCTGACCCAAACATTCTTGAGCAGAGTGGTCTTTAGCTTCCAGGTGTTTAAATTTCTTCCAAATTTTGTCTTGGGATTAAGTTCCAGTTTTAAAGCATTATGGTCTGAGAATATGCAGGAATAATCTCAATCTTTTGGTATGAGATTGAGACCTGATTTGTGACCCAGTATGTGGTCTATTCTGGAGAAAGTTCCATGTGCGCTCGAGAAGAATGAGTATTCTGTTGTTTTAGGGTAGAATGTTCTGTATATATCTATGAGGTCCATCTGGTCCAGTGTGTCATTCAAA
The DNA here is from genome assembly GCF_964656455.1 of Halichoerus grypus. Classification (NCBI taxonomy): domain Eukaryota; kingdom Metazoa; phylum Chordata; class Mammalia; order Carnivora; family Phocidae; genus Halichoerus; species Halichoerus grypus. The sequence goes on along the minus strand of NC_135715.1, from coordinate 57,187,181 downwards.
GCTCTTGTTTCTTTGTTGATTTTCTGCTTAGATGATCTTTCTATTGCTGAGAGTGGAGTTTTGAGGTCTCCTACAATTAACGTATTGTTATCAATATGACTCTTTATTTTGGTTAACAGTTGGCTTGTGTAGATGGCTGCTCCCATGTTGATGGGCATAGATATTTACAATTGTTAGATCTGCTTGTTGGATAGACCCTTTAAGAATGATCTAGTGTCCTTCTGTGTCTCTAACTACAGTCTTTAGCTTAAAATCTAATTTGTCTGCTAGAAGAATTTCTACCCCAGCTTTCTTTTGAGGTCTCCATCCCTCACTTTCAGTCTGGATGTACCTTTAGGTTCAAAACGAGTCTCTTGTAGACAGCCTATGGATGGGTCCTGTCTTTTTATCCAATCTGCAACCCTGTGCCGTTTTATGGGAGCATTTAGGCCATTCACGTTGTGAGTGATTTTTTAAAGATATGAATTTATTGTCATCATGTTGCCTGTGAAGACCTTGTTGCTATAGATTGTCTCTGTAAATTTCTGTTGTATATCACTCTTGGGGTATTTCTCATTTTATAGAACCCCCCTTAATATTTCTTCCAGGGCTGGCTTAGTGGTCACATATTCTTTTAGTTTCTGCCGGTCGTGGAAGCTCTGCCTCTCTCCATCCATTCTAAGTGACATCTTTGCCGGATAAAGTATTCTTGGCTGCATGTTCTTCTCATTTAGTACCCTGAATATGTGTTGCCAGGCCTTTCTGGCTTGCCAGGTCTCTGTGGATAGGTCTGACATTATTCTGATGTTCCTTCCTCTGTACATAAGGAATCTCTTCCCCCTTACTGCCCTTAAGATGGTTTCCTTGTTCTAAGATTTGCAAGTTTTACTATTACATGCCAGGGCATTGGCCTGTTTTCATTGATCTTGGGAGGGGTCCTCTCTGCCTCTAGGACATGAATGTTTGTTTCATTCCCCAGATTAGGGAAGTTCTCAGCTATGATTTGCTCAAATATATCTCCTAGTCCTATCTCTCCACCTCCTCAGGCATCCTAATAATTCTGACATTGGAACGTTTCATGGTGTCACTTATTTCTCTGATTCTATTTTCATGGATTCTGAGTTGTTTTTCCCTGGCCTCCTCTTTTTCCTTCTTGTCTATTAATTGGTCTTCTAGATCACTAATTCATTCTTCTGCCTCACTTACTCTAGCTGTTAGATTTTCTAGAGTAGATTGGATCTCATTGATAGCATTTTTAAGTTCTGCCAGTTCAGCTTTCATTTCTACCCTTAGAGACTCTATGTTGCCTTTAATTGATTTCTCCATTCTAGCTATTGTCGTCACAATTGCTACCCTGAATTCCATCTCTGACATCTTGGTTATATCTGTATCCACTTGTAAGTCTGTGGCAGAAGTCACAGTCTCTGAGTCTTCCCTATTTTGGGGGGTTCCTCCTCCTAGTCATTTGATTGGGGGGTGGTTGAGGGAATGTATAGAGTCCAAATTATTGACCAGAACCAAAGCAAGATGCACCTGTTTTCTAGGGACCTTAGGGTAGCTGGCCTCTTGTTTTCCCAGCCTGTCTTCTGGGGTGAGGAGCTTGCCACGCCGTTACTCAGGCAACCCTGTTTGGGCAGAGTTGCCCTGCCCCCTGTGGTGGGGGATGGGCTCAGTGGAAACCCGTTTGGGGGGCTTTTTTCTCTGGCAGCTTTCCCTGGTGGCTTTCCTTGTCTCTTCCAAGAGTCAGAGCAGAAGAGATCTTTTCCAACCCTCTGCCTCAGAGCAGAGATTGCAGTCTGTTCTTCAGTGAGCTTTCCAGGCCACACTCTCTGAATTTCTGTCTGTGCTGCTATAAACTGCAGTGTCCTGGATTGTGCGCCCCTCAGCAGCACTCCTAGTCCTCACCTACAGGTCAGGGCATGTCTCTGCCCTTTGTGCTTCTGAAACCACCAGCCACCCCCAGTTCATAGGCACGGCCCTGTCGCTGCGGGTTTCCATCTGGGGGGGCTGCCCTAAAGTCCTTTCACTGCTACTGGTCTGGGAGTCTGTGCCCTGTCCCTAGTGCAGGAGGCTATCGCTCACTGGCGGTGTAGCATTCCCACGGCCAGGCTTCCTCCCACTGCCCTTTATCCTCTGATATCTGCCCATGGAATCACAGCTCCCCGTTTCATATCTTGAAACCAACCGCCTGCGATTTTCTGTTTGTAGAGATCCAGATCTATCTTCTTACATCTCAGGCTGATTTTGTGGGTTTTCAGAATGGTCTGGTAGATATCCAGCGCAGTTCCGGCAACCAGTTGGAATAAGGCCCCCTACTCCTGCATCATCTTTTCCTCCTCCCTACATTTTACCATTTTAACCATGTTTACAATTCAGTGGCATTAAGTCCATTCCCATTTTTGTGCTGCCATCACTATCATCCATCTTCAGAACTCTTTCATCTTCTCAATCAGAAAATTGGTAGCTCTTCAACTTCCATTCCGCCCTCCCTGCAGCCCGTCGTAATCACTATTCTACTTTCCATTGCTATGAATTTGCTTTTTTCTGGGTACCTTATATAAGTGAATAATACAATATTTATCCTTTTGTACCTGGCTTATTTCCCTTAACATGACATCCTTAAAGTTCATCCATGTTGTAGCATGTCAGAATCTCCTTCCCTTTTTTAAGATTGAATAATATTCCATTGTGTGTATATAATACTTTTGTTTACTTGGGTTGTTCCCACCTTTTGGCTATTGTGAATAATGCTGCTATGAACATTGGTGTACAAACAGCTGTTCGGGTCCTTACTTTAGTTTTTTTGGGGGTATATACCCAGAAGGAGAATATATCATATGGTAATTCTATGTTTAACTTTTTTTGAGGAAGCACCATACTGTTTTCCACAGTGCCTGCATCATTTTACATTACCATGAGCAATGCAGGGTGGCTTGCCACATCTTTGCCAATATTTGCTATTTTCCATTTTATTTTAAATTAATTTTTTAAATAATAGCCATCCTAATGTGTATAAAGTGGTGTCTCATGGCTTTGATTTGAATTTTCCTAATGATTACTTTTGTTGAGCATTTTTTCTGTGGCTATTGGTATATTTCTTTTGGAGAGATGTCTATTCAGGTCCTTTGCCCATTTTTGGATCAGGTTGTTTATGTTTCTTTTGAGTTGTTGCTGCCTGTTTTTGTTTTTTAATTTTTTATTGTTATGTTAATCACCATACATTACATCATCAGTTTTTGATGTAGTGTTCCATGATTCATTGTTTCTGCATAACACCCAGTGCTCCATGCAGAACGTGCCCTCTTTAGTACCCATCAGCAGGCTAACCCATCCCCCCACGCCCCTCCCCTCTAGAACCCTCAGTTTGTTTCTCAGAGTCCATCATCTCTCATGGTTCGTCTCCCCCTCCGATTCCCCCCCTTCATTCTTCCCCTCCTGCTATTTTCTTCTTCTTTTTTTTTTTTTCTTAACATATATTGCATTATTTGTTTCAGAGGTACAGATCTGAGATTCAACAGTCTTGCACAATTCACAGTGCTCACCATAGCACATACCTTCCCCAGTGTCTATCACCCAGCCACCCATCCCTCCCACCCCACCCCCCCCACTCCAGCAACTCTCAGTTTGTTTCCTGAGATTAAGAATTCCTCATATCAGTGAGGTCATATGATACATGTCTTTCTCTGATTGACTTATTTCGCTCAGCATAACACCCTCCAGTTCCATCCACGTCATTGCAAATGGCAAGATCTCGTTCCTTTTGATGGCTGCATAATATTCCATTGTATATATATACCACATCTTCTTTATCGATTCATCTGTCGATGGACATCTTGGCTCTTTCCACAGTTTGGCTCTTGTGGACATTGTTGATATAAACATCGGGGTGCACGTACCCCTTCGGATCCCTACATTTGTATCTTTGGGGTAAATACCCAGTAGTGCAATTGTTGGATCGTATGGTAGCTCTATTTTCAACTTTTTGAGGAACCTCCATACTGTTTTCCAGAGTGGCTGCACCAGCTTGCATTCCCACCAACAGTGTAGGAGGGTTCCCCTTTTTCCTCATCCCTGCCAACATCTGTCATTTCCTGACTTGTTAATTTTAGCCATTCTGACTGGTGTGAGGTGGTATCTCATTGAGGTTTTTTTTTTTTTTTTTTTAAAGATTTTATTTATTTATTTGACAGAGAAAGACACAGTGAGAGAGGGAACACAAGCAGCGGGAGTGGGAGAGGGAGAAGCAGGCTTCCTGCTGAGCAGGGAGCCCGATGCGGGGCTCGATCCCAGAACCCTGGGATCATGACCTGAGCCGAAGGCAGATGCTTAACGACTGAGCCACCCAGGCGCCCCGACATTGAGGTTTTGATTTGGATTTCCCTGATGCCGAGCGATGTTGAGCACTTTTTCATGTGTCTGTTGGCCATTTGGATGTCGTCTTTGGAAAAATGTCTGTTCATGTCTTCTGCCCATTTCTTGATTGGATTCTTTGTTCTTTGGGTGTTGAGTTTGATAAGTTCTTTATAGATTTTGGATACTAGCCCTTTATCTGATATGTCATTTGCAAATATCTTCTCCCGTTCTGCTGGTTGTCTTTGGTTTTGTTGACTGTTTCCTTTGTTGTGCAAAAACTTTTTATCTTGATGAAGTTCCAGTAGTTCATTTTTGCCCTTGCTTCCCTTGTCTTTGGTGATGTTTCTAGGAAGAAGTTGCTGCGGCTGAGGTCAAAGAGGTTGCTGCCTGTGTTCTCCTTTAGGATTTTGATGGACTCCTGTCTCACATTTAGGTCTTTCAACCATTTTGATTCTATTTTTGTGTGTGGTGTAAGGATATGGTCCAGTTTAATTCTTCTGCATATGGCTGTCCAATTTTCCCAACACCATTTGTTGGTGTTTTTTCCATTGGACATTCTTTCCTGCTTTGTCAAAGATGAGTTGACCATAGAGTTGAGGGTCCATTTCTGGGCTCTCTATTCTGTTCCATTGATCTATGTGTCTGTTTTTGTGCCAGTACCATACTGTCTTGATGATGACAGCTTTGTAATAGAGCTGGAAGTCCAGAATTGTGATGCCGCCAGCTTTGCTTTTCTTTTTCAACATTCCGAATTCTGGCTATTTGGGGTCTTTTCTGGTTCCATACAAATTTTAGGATTATTTGTTCCATTTCTTTGAAAAAAGTGGATGGTATTTTGATGGGGATTGCATTGAATGTGTAGATTGCTCTAGACAGCATTGACATCTTCACAATATTTATTCTTCCAATCCATGAGCATGGAACGTTTTTCCATTTCTTTGTGTCTTCCTCAATTTCTTTCATGAGTATTTTATAGTTTTCTGAGTACAGATCCTTTGCCTCTTTGGTTAGAGTTATTTCTAGGTATCTTATGGGTTTTGGGTGCAATTGTAAATGGGATCGACTCCTTCATTTCTCTTTCTTCTGTCTTGTTGTTGGTGTATAGGAATGCCACTGATTTGTGTGCATTGATTTTATATCCTGCCACTTTACTGAATTCCTGTATGAGCTCTAGCAGTTTTGGGGTGGAGTCTTTTGGGTTTTCCACATAAAGTATCATATCATCTGCAAAGAGTGACAGTTTGACTTCTTCTTTGCCGATTTGGATGCCTTTGATTTCTTTTTGTTGTCTGATTGCTGTGGCTAGGACTTCTAATACTATGTTGAATAGCAGTGGTGATAGTGGACATCCCTGCCGTGTTCCTGACCTTAGGGGGAAAGCTCTCAGTTTTTCCCCATTGAGAATGATATTCACTGTAAGTTTTTCATAGATGGCTTTTATGATATTGAGGTATGTACCCTCTATCCCTATACTCTGAAGAGTTTTGATCAAGAAAGGATGCTGTACTTTGTCAAATGCTTTTTTGCATCTATTGAGAGGATCATATGATTGTTCTTTCTTTTGTTAATGTATTGTATCACGTCTATGTTCCTTTTACACTCTCTCTTTGCTTAGAGGACCCCTTTCAATATTTCTTGTAGGGCTGGTTTTGTGTTTGCAAATTCCTTTAGTTTCTGTTTGTCCTGGAAGCTTTTTTTCTCTCCTTCTATTTTCAATGACAGCCTAGCTGGATATAGTATTCTTGGCTGCATATTTTTCTCATTTAGTGCTCTGAATATATCATGCTAGTCCTTTCTGGCCTGCCAGGTCTCTGTGGATAGGTCTGTTGCCAATCTAATGTTTCTACCATTGTAGGTTACATATCTCTTCTCCGGAGCTGTTTTCAGGATTTTCTCTTTGTCTCTGAGACTCGTAAGTTTTACTATTAGATGTCGGGGTGTTGACCTATTTTTATTGTTTTTGAGAGGGGTTCTCTGTGCTTCCTGGATTTTGATGCCTGTTTTCTTCCCCAAATTAGGAAAGTTCTCTGCTATAATCTGCTCCAATATACCTTCTGCCCCCTCTCTCTTTCTTCTTCTTCTGGGATCCCAATTATTCTAATGTTGTTTCGTCTTATGATATCGCTTATCTCTCGAATTCTGCCCTCGTGATCCAGTAGTTGTTTATCTCTCTTTTTCTCAGCTTCTTTATTTCCCATCATTTATTCTTCTATATTGCTGATTCTCTCTTCTGCCTCATTTATCCTAGCCGTTAGCGCCCCCATTTTTGATTGCACCTCATTAATAGCCTTTTTGATTTCGACTTGGTTAGATTTTAGTTGTTTTATTTCTCCAGAAAGGGTTTCTCTAATAACTTCCATGTCTTTTTCAAGCCCAGCTAGTATCTTTAAAGCGATGATTCTGAACTCTAGGTCCGACATCGTACTGATGTCCATGTTGAGTAGGTCCCTGGCAGTCAATACTACCTCTTGTTCTTTTTGTTGAGGTGATTTTTTCCGTCTTGTCATTTTGTCTAGAGGAGAATAGATTAATGAGAGAACAAAATACTGACAGGGTAACAACGTCCCCAGGAAATATACTCTAAACAAATCAGAAAAGACCTGAAGCAGTGGGAAAAGAAAGGGAAAGATAGAAAAAAGAAAAAGAAAAAGATAAAAAGAAACGAAAACAGAACAAAGCAAAAAAACCCAGAATATGATCAAATATGATCAGGCTGGTGCATAGATCAGTGCCACACACTAGATTTTGGGTGTATTTTGGTCCGTTAGAAGAAAGTGCCTCCCAAAATTTTAAAGAAAGAAAAACTTATATGTGTACAAAAATAAGGGTTGATATGATGAAGGGATGGAATATGACTGTAAAGATGAAAATTATAAAACATTTTATAAAATGAATTGATAAGAAGTTGTTTGAAAAAAGAAGAGGATTAAAAAAAAAGAAAAAGAGAATGTGATCAGGCAGGAGAGTAGAACAAAACCATACACTAGAGGTTTAGGGTATATTTTGATCTGTTAGAAGAAACTATCTCAAAATTTTAAAGAGAGAACACTTATATATATATGCCAAAAATATGGGTAACTACTATGAAGGGATAGAATATGACTCTAAAAATGAAAAATAAAAAAGATTTTTTAAAAAAGGGATTGATAAGATGTTGGTTGAAAAAGGGAAAAAGAAAAATTTAAAAAAAAATTAACTTTGAAAGACTAAAGAATCATGGTAAAAAAAGCCATGGATTCTATGTGCAGTATTCCCCTAGCGCTGGAGTTCTGCCATTCTCACTGATCGGTAAACTTGGTCTGGCTGGCTGTTCTCGCTGATCTTCTGGGGGAGGGGCCTGTTGCCGTGGTTCCTAAATGTCTTTGCCGGAGGCGGAATTGCCCCGCCCCTGCCGATCTGGGCTAAGTAATCTGCTCGGGTTTGCTCTCCGGAGCTCTTGTTCCCTGCAAGCTGTCCGTACAGCTTTGGAGGACGAGAGTGAAGATGGCAGCCTCCCAATCTCCGCCTTGGAGGAGCCGAGAACTCGCGGCCCCGCTCCTCAGTGAGCCCCCAGAGAAAAGCCGTCAATCAATCCCGTCTCCCCGGTCTCTGGCCGCACTCTGTGCTCACCCGGCCTGTGACCGAGCGTTTCTATCTCTGGCACCTGACCCCCTGTGGAGTCTCCAAACCCAGCAGATCCCTGCGGTGCGCTCCCACACCGCTCCTCCCGGGGGAGGAAGTGGAGTCTCCCCGGATCTGCCGCTTGTTGGGTCCCTGCTGGAGGAGCAGTGGCCCAACTGTGCTGCGGATCACGGTTTATGGCAACCCCGAGCTGAGAGCCCACGCCTCCACTCCGTCTCTGCAGCCGGCTTCCCCGCTCCGATACCTGGGAGCTCTGCCGCACTCAGGCACCCCTGGTCTTCCTGTGACACTGAGGGTCCTGAGACCACACTGTCCCACGAGGGTTCTACCCCCCGCTTAGCCACTGGAGCGATGTCCCTCAGTGGAGCCGACTTCTAAAAGTTCCGATTTTGTGCTCCGCGACTCTATCACTTGCCAGAAGTGGCTGACAGAGGCCCCCTCCCCCACTGTCTATCCTCCCGAATATCGCCTCGGATTCACTTCTCTGCATGTCCTACCTTCCAGAAAGTGGTCACTTTTCTGTTTAGAGAGTTGTTGCTATTCTTTTCTTCGATCTCCTGTTGAGTTTGTAGGTGTTCAGAATGGTTTGATCCCTATCTAGCCGAATTCCTGAGACCATACAAAATCCAGGTCTCCTACTCCTCTGCCATCTTGCTCCGCCCCCCTGCCTGTTTTTGTAAATACAGTTTTTTTTGGAACACAGCCATTCATTTTTATAGGTGCCGTTGTGCTATAACAGCAGAGTTGAATAGTTGTGATAGGAGCTGAGTAGCCCACAAAGCTTAAAACATTTACTTTGTGACCTTTTACAGAAAAATATTGCCAAGTGTAGAACATTAGAGCTTCTCTTTACTTTCCCCAGGAAACCAGGCAAGTGTACTCTCCTTGTCACTCTTCCGTTTTCATCCTCTCCACTCTTGACCTCAAGACATGAAACTTACTCCATTGATCAAAGCTGTGAAGAACGGTAAAATTTGGGAGTTGGGAAGGAGAACAGATATAGGAAGGACAATATTTCAAGGTCATGAGGTGAAAACATGAAAGAGGAACTCCACAATGCTTATTTTTTATATTAATATTTATTCATTACCTTTAATGTACTAGGGTAGTGCTAGATACTTTTCATGCATAATAACATTTAGTTGTCAGAACATATCTCTGAGATAGATGTTCTTATTAACCTTTTTTTAAAAATGAGGGCATTGAGGGATTTTTGCCCAAAGTTACATTGTAAGTGACTGAATCAGGATTTAAACTCAGCCCAGTCTAGCTCTAGAGTCTCAGCTTAGCCCCTCCATCACTATGCTGAGCAGAAACAAGTTACATGTGGAAAAAGGGAGCTTACTAAGTAGGTTGGAGAAGAGCTGTGTTCCAGAAAGTGGATGTAGGGAAGGTAAACGTTATAGATTTAAACTAAATTTCAGGTGGCCTTGAGTGCCAGACTGTGGATTTTGGACTTTATTGTGAGAACTTTGGGGAGCTTACATGATGGAAATCAATCTGGGGTTGTGAAGAGTTGAAGGCGTGAGGTGAGGTAAGGCAGAGGGAGAGCTTGGCAGGCTGTTATAGTACAACCTAGCACAATGAATAAGGCTTCAACTATGATGCTATAAATTTTAAAGTGGATAATAAAAAGTTGTGAATCTGTTTTCTTAGAGTAATGACTCTAAAAGTATTTCTAGGTTAATTTTAGAGGAGAATATAGGTCACCCCTCTCCTTTCTCTGTCCTTGGCTGGATTTTTCATCTACCATGGAGAATGCTGAGAGAGATGCCATAATAAAATTGGGAAATGGGACATATCTTCCCCTGAAGCACCTTTGCCTATGAGTGTAGTCATTTGTGCCTTTCTTAAGGCTTGTGGGGACCTTCTTAATTCACGCAAGGACTGAGAACTTGAATTTGATCTCCTTCTAGTTACTAATAAGTTACAATCTTACTTTGTTCTATATGACAGATGGGACTCTGTTTATAGTACTTCTATTAGTTTTGCCAGATAGAAGAGGTCTTAATTTATTCTGAAGGGGTCTATAGCAGGAATAAGTCAAACTGTTGTTACCACAAATGCATATTTGAGAATTGGAGGCCTGTCGATGTTCAGAGAGCTTCTGATATTATGAAAGGTCCAGGAACAAGGTAAACATTTAAGGTGAGTTTAATGAAGAACTATAACAATTGTACCTAGCTTTGGCTTTATCAGGATTTGCTTTAAAATATAACATTCACAACAGAATGAGTTCTCATGATTCATGTAGTTAGGTTCCATAAAGTCTCTGTGAACACAGAGTTAGCAAATAATGAACCATTGCTGTTGTGGAAATGCAGGATAAGTTCCTGCAAGCCTCTGGTCACAATATTTTCATTAACAGATCAATACATAACCTTGTGGTATGTGTGTGTCTATTTAAAGACATCTTATTTAAAACAGATGGTTGATTCTTGAACATTGAACTATGGCCAACAGCATTGTAACTCATGCCTGAACGAAGCTTCTCTAACACACATGTTTTCTGCATAAGGCACATCATAGCCTTCTGTGCTTAGGAACACTAGCCAGCACTTCAGCACCCCAGTGATTGGGAGCCATTTTAACCCCAAAACTGGCAAGTGTGGCACTAACTACCCAGCAGAAAGGACACCTATTTCCAGTACGGGAACTGGAATAAGAAGGTGGAGCACCAGCTTGTTCCACCTTGGCTGGGAACATGTGCATCGAGTGACTCGAAGTTTTTGCCACTCTGCACATTTTCCTAAATGATCACAGAAGCTCCACAAATATTGATTTTGGGGTTACAAATAAATTGTAGCAAGTAGGTAAATTTGTAAACATAGAATCCATGAATAATGAAGATCGATTATATGTGATTAATGAATGACATTATTTTTATAACCAAAGTTCAATTTGGTTAATTATGTGCTAACCCATGCTTAGTTAAACCCTGTCTGGGGAAAATCCTTGATCCCACACAGTTCTTCTCTGATTTGTAGGGAGAAAGCATAGGGAGGTAGCAACAACTGGACCAGGTACTTGCCTTGCAAATCGAAACCCTGCATGACAGTGAAGACACTTTCACTAGTCCAGGTGTGAAAAACACCACTTGAGTGATGACTAACCCATATGCTCACCCTAACTAGTGAGAACTCACAACAGACTTAATCTCTTTTTGCCTCTTGCGCATCACTTACAACAGTTAGAGCATGTGAAGCACAGAGGGTTTTAATCTTGGGACAGGACTTCCACCCTAGGAGAATAAAAAACACAAGGAATTGCCAAAGCTAGACTTGCATGTCTCCCAAGACAGGAGCATCAATCAAACAGCAATGGAGGATGCTGTTTGGTGCAGCCAGGGAGTTAAACCCAGGCACAGAAAGACCAGGAAGTGTAATCTGGGTCCTGCTTACAAGCCTCGGTGAATTAAATTCATAGGTGAAATCCAGAGAGGTAGAAAGAATGATTCAGCTGGTTAATTGTAAAGTTTGATTCAAATTTGAAAGCTATCCAAGCTGCCCCCTCTTGAACAGTGAGAACAGTGGGGTCGTTTCAAACTTTGGAAGCAATCGCCAAACAAGGAACTGAGTCCCCAAAGCCCTTAGGTCCAAGATGTCCTGGTGCTAGCTCATTGTCCTGTCCAACACCATGGAGAGACTTCAAGGTCTCACCTCAGACCTCCTGCACTCCACTGGCACCCAGGGGCCTTATAGCAGTGGTGACTCCTCCCCACGCTTCCCAACTCAGACCTGTCCTTCATTGCAGGCCCCATGCTTTCAAACCATCTGTGAGTCAGGCTTGTCACTGCTGTGTCCCTGCAGGGAGAGCCCAGACTCCTTTGGCTTTACCCTGGTCCTCTTCCATGATGCCCTAAATCTTGATTAAAGTGCAGTCGTAGGTACTATCATTAGAAGTTCTGGGGATTGTCATAAGAATGGTGAAAACACAGTAAGCTTTGGCACTTTTGAAGGCTTATCTGCAAAATTCAGTTCTGTGCAACACTTTATTTCTGGATGATGCTAAAGTAAACAAGACCTAATCATTTTGGATGAATTGCTTGGTTCACAGCCTTCCTGGTTCATGCATATTTCTATTCTAGGTAGAAAGAATGATAGTAAAATTTCTCAAATGAGAGAACTAGCATGAAGGAGCATGGCAGGGTCTCTTGGTTAGTGCCCCAATAGCCAGGTCCCACCCCGTTCTTCCAGGATGGTTCTGCTGAGGCCACCATCTCAGAAAATATCAAATTTCTGGTCTCCCTTGCAGCGAGGAGTGGGCATGTGACTGACATATAGCTAATGAGATTCAAGGGAAAGTCAGTGGGGAAGATTCTGGAAGAAGGTTTCCTCCTGGATTTAAAAAAAAAATTGAACAATACAGAGACGTATCAGGAAAGTTCTCTGACAGCCCACGTGACTCTGGCCCTCTCCCCTCCTGCCTTTGCACTGAGTTGTGGTTAAGTCCGCTATAGCCCAATTGCTGTCACAAAGAGACCTACTACTCATGCACCAAAAATGGCAGGTGGGAGAGAGAAGTCCTGATCCTTGATGACACATTGAGTCCTTGAGCCAACCGTGGCACTGCCTTTATTCAGATTTCTTGTTATGTGAAAGAATTAAAACTCCTAAAGAGTTATTCTGGATATTCTGATATGTGTATCTGTAAACTTCCCAACAGATCAGGGGAGGAAGGGACTTCCTTTTAAGGTTTGTGTTCTGGGTTTGATCCTCGGAGCACATTTGAAAAGTAAAGAAACCGATGGGCAAAGTTGCAGAAAAAATCATGTATGTAGACTGGTGGAGCAAGTTGTTAATGAGGCCAGGGCTGGCGTTGATTTTTTTTTAAGATTTTATTTATTTATTTGAGAGAGAAAGCATGCACAAGCAGTGGGGAGAGGGAGAAGCAGGTTCCTCGCTGAGCTGAGAGCCCGACGTAGGGCTCTATCCCAGGATTTTGGGATCATGACCTGAAGTGAAGGCAGACACTTAACTGACTGAGCCACCCAGGTGCCCCTGGGGTTGATTTTTTTGGGCAGTTTGGTTGGTGTTTTCATTTCATGGTCACCAGCTGAACCCTTGATGCTCTCAACAGCAACAAGAGCACCACCACCACCACAATGGTGATAGCTAACACTTTACTGAGTGCTTACACTGGGTACTGATACTGTTCTAGGACCTTTACACTTAAGAACTAATTCTGCTGGGAACCTATCAGGTCTCCAAGGTGGCCCTCGATGGTCCCCAGCTCCCGGTGTTCACACCTTCGGGGCCTCACTCCTCACACTGTACCAGGGTTGCTTTGTGTGGCCAATGGCATCAGGCAGAGGGGCTGGTGTGTCACTTCTGAGATTAGATGATGAAAGACAGCCTTCCTTCTTGGAGAAGAACTGAGGACTCCACCCAGACTGCTGCTTGGTATTTTTGTGGACGTGTATTATTTGATCACTTGGGTGGGGTGGTCCCCAGTGTGGAAGAAGTGGTATAAATCCATCATCATCTCTACGAAAAGAATAAGCTCCCGTGCCCACGGTGGGTCAGCAGAATCACCTTTCTACATCAAGGACACTGTGTACAAAGGACTCAGCCCACTTAGAGTCATTCTTTTATTAAATCGGTGACTTCAAAGGCTAGTGCAGATCCAAAGCCTGAGCTCAGTAGCTCTCTCACTCTGATATTTAGTGCCTGTCAAGGATTTGGACTTGTGTAGAGGACAAAGAAAATTTGTTAAAAATAGGGGTTACACTTTGGGAGGGATTTATTTTGTCACAGGTTGGTTCCTGCTTCAAGCAGTGGGTTAACTTAGAGTTCATATGCTTTTCAAATTTGTATTAATTAATTCCCCCTCCCAATGACCTCTGAATGTGTTAGAATGAGAGCTCCTGGCAGGTCGAGGTCTTGGAGGAGATGTCAGACATTTGGAGAAATCATAGAATATTCATTCCAGAGACAATGTACGCAGAGGCTCCCAATTACTGAATAGAAGTGTGGCACAAAATTAAAAATCCCCTTTGTAATAATAAAAATTGTATCATTTTACAGTCTAGCTCTTTTAATTTTTCAGAATACCTCTACATACATTCTTTCCACTCTTACATTGTTTCTTTCCACTCCACTCTTATTCTGTTACAGCTGAGGAAAAGTGACTTAGAGAGGTCAATTGATTTGTTAAGGTCATCCAACAATTACAGCTTGTTTATTTGGTGCTTACTTGCCTATTTACTATTCTAAGCACTTTACAGATACCAACTCATTTAATCCTAACAACAACCCTGTGAGGTAGTTTTTGTTGTTAGCCCCATTTTTATGAATAAGGAAGTAAGGCCCAGAGGGGTTAATTAACTTGTCTAAGATCACATAGCTAGAAAGAAACCGAGTCAGGATCTGGACTCCTTTTGTCTGACCCATGAGGGCTGCCTACCTCCAAATCTTTACCCGCTACCAGGCCATGCAGTTAATCATTGAGCTTTACTGTATTAACTAGCAATATAGGCTGGAATCTGAACCCAGCTTCACATTTGAAACTCTAATATTGATTTCTTTGCTCAAGATGGTAGCCATCTTGTTATAGAACCAAATATATAATTACATATCAGATGTCCACCGTTCTAGAAAACTGTTAACTTGTAAACATGGCCTATCTTTTCTAACATGCTAGGTTGCCTGCCATGTTTGATGGAAAGACCTTCAAATGATAGCATTGGGAACCATCCCATAAACCTTGAGAAATCTATCAGTCTGTTACTTCTGATTCCCGAGTATCCCACATGGACCACAGGGCAGCTCTGAAGGTGCCAAGTCATATCTGCACATGGGTGCCTGTCCTTCCCCCAGTCTACCTTAAACCTAAATGGAAATCTGGCAGATGTCTTCCTGGGTTGCTTTCCCCAGGCCCCAACCTGGATTTAGCTCTCAAGGTCTTATTTCTCTGAGAGTGATACCTGAGATCTGGGGCCAGCCCCTTATTGCCTTGGGTATTTGTTACCATTGTGCATGAGCCGACTATTTCCGCGTGACTTACAGGAGGCAGCATGGTGCAGGGGATGTAGTGTGGGCTGAGGGTCAGGTCAGCTGGTCAGGGTTTTTCTCTCTCCTTTACAGTTTTCTCTCTTAAAGGCTCTCCTCCTCTTCCTTGACCTTATGCATATGCAGAGGAGGCAGCATCTAAAATGGCTTGTGCCTGTTTCTCCCACCAGACATCAAAGATTGGGCTGAGTTATCCTCTGTGCCTCCTGACATCAAAGACACCAGCAGTTTTGACATCATGGAGGGAGGGTGGTGTGGGGCCAGTGGCTGGAAAATGTTTACATTTGTACAGAAAGAATCAGACTACCTTCTACCTTGCACACATAGTACCTGAGCGCTTACTTTTCCTGTACTTATTTGCTTAGTAGGGAGAAAACTGGACCATGAGCAAATGTCCATTTCAAGAACTTTCTCATATACTGTTACACTGACAACAGTTCTGTCAGCTAGTTCTATTATTATCCTAAAAGATCTTATGAGGTTACACTACATCAAAAACTAATGATGTAATGTATGGTGATTAACATAATAAAATAAAAAAAAAGATTTTATGAGGTTTTAGGACTTGTCCAAAGGGTGACACAAGGATTCAAATCCAGAGCTTTTTACCTTAACTCCAATGCTCTTTTCATTATGCCACACTGCTCTGCCCATTACCATCCTCTTTCAAGAACTTTTTTTTTTTTTTTTAAGATTTTATTTACTTATTTTTGTGAGAGAGAGCTCGAGCACATGAGCGGGAGTGAGGGGGGGAGGGGCAGAGGGAGAAGCAGGTTCTCTGCTCAGCAGAGAGCCCGACATGGGGCTTGATCCCAGGACCCTGGGATCATGACCTGAGCAGAAGGCAGACACTTAACTGACTGAGCCACCCAGGCACCCCTCTTTCAAGAACTTTTTAGAACTTTGTAAGGAAGATCTTATAGAATATCTAACCACTAACTTTGAGTCACCCAATAATTTAGAACTGACTAATAATAATAACATCAGCTAATAGTTACTGAATGCTTACTATGTGTCAGGCACTGTGTTATGTGCATCAAATCTCATTTAGGTCTTAAAACCAAAACCCTGTAAAGCTTTGCTCCTCAAAATGTGGTCCGCAGACCAGCAGCATGGGCATTACTAGGAACCTGTGAGAAATGCAGCCTTCAGACCCTGCTCCAGATCCCCTGAATCAGAGCCTGCATTTTACTAGGATCCTAGGCAATTTGTGTGATTATGGATGTCTGAGATGTTCTGCTCTGAGGAACTGCCCTTGCCCATTTTATGGGGGAGAAAAATAAGGCTTGGAGAGATTTCAGTAATTTAGATGTCCATTTAGCCAATGCATTCAAACCAGGATGCCTGCCTCCAAAGCCTTGCATATTACAGATGACTACTTTCCATATTTGAGCCTCAGCCTGTATGCCTGTCACATGGGGATAAAGGTGCCTAAGAGTTTGGGTGTCATTGCATGAAATGCAAGATAATCGTGCAAAGCAGAGCAGGCTGAGCATCTTGCCCATAGCTAAAAGACAGCTTGGGTTATTTTCCGTAAAATGGTGTTAATAATGCCCACTTGGCAGCATTCTGAGACTCTCCACCATAATGCCTGCCAAGAACTTAGCCAGGGTTCAAGAAATGGTGATTATATTTTATGTGTATAATGACGAAAACTCATGGTTGAGGACTAACAAGTGTTTCTTCACAAATTTCCAGGCAAAGTGTGATTTCTCCTTGTTTAGAAGGACAAGGACTCCCTTTTCGTGGCAACCCCCACCCCCCATTCCTGTAGCAAGAAACCTAAAAGTGAGATAAGCAGGAACAGAACATTTTATCTACCCAGAGGCCTTGGGCTTTTCCTGTACTTATTTGCTTAGTAGGGAGAAAACTGGACCATGAGCAAATGTCCATTTCTGTATTTTCTAGCAATATCTCCCTGCTATGGGTATGATTCTAAAAGTATTTCAGCCTTGTGAATGAATGCCACTTTTTTTTGTATCAATGCATCACAGGGCCCCTTTCTTTTCTCACCAGGGGAGACATCATGGGTCTTTCTGGAGTAGCTCATGCCAAGAGGTCACACAGGGACTTGGCGTCCAGAGATCTGGTCATTTGGAACTTTGCTGGTGTCATAGATGTGGTCCTACCTCCAGCTGATGGGCTCCTGGTCCGTCATCCCACTGTTTGCACCCTTCCCCCTCTGCTCTTGGGTTGCTGGGGGAGCATCTCTTTTGGGGAGTGACCAGTGCCATTCTTTTCACTGACTGCCTTGCACTGTGTTGCTTCTAAGTCTAGGCTTCTGTTCCCATGGTTCCCATTTCTACAAGGAGGTACAGGGCGGTGGTTAATGCACCCCAGTGTCTGGTGACAGACTGCCTGCATTCAGATCCTGGATCTGCAAGTTACTTCACCTTTTTTGTGCCTCATTTCCTTTGCCGACAGGGAATAGTAAAAGTACCTACCTGCTTCTTTGTGGGAAGGGAATTCCCTTCCCTTGTGGGTTGTGGGAATTTAGACAAATTTAGAACAGTGCTTAATGTATAGTAAGTATTCAGTAATGGCTCTTGTTATCTTTTTTGTTTTTCCCAGGAAATCTGTGACCAGGACATTTTTGTTTCCCACTTAGCCGATGAACACATTGGGGTCACCCAAGTACAGATTCATAATCCCTTGTACCAAAAAGCATTGAAATAAGAGATTTTTTTTTAAATAATTCATTTAGTAAAACCTGACCAGAACTGACATGATAGTATCTATGATCTTTATTTATCTCACCTAGTGTAAATATTCATGTTTCACTGAAAGAGTAATGTGTTAGATTTTGGGTGTGGCTATGTACCCTGCTGGGAGTTGATGAAACTTTGAGACTCAGATTGCTTGCCTGAAAAACACAGTTAGTGATATCCTTGTTATGGGGTTGCTAGGGGATTAGATAAAGGAATGCATATATATTGAGAAGACTGGCCATCCTGTTCTTCTCTCAGATGGAGACTAACTAGAGCCGAGACTTCTGGGACGAATATAATAGGGCCCCCAGAATGAGCTATTTAAGGAGCCTCTTGAGAAAATGATTGAAATGTAGGCCCAGTTCTTGATGTGTAGGTTCTGGGGCAAGCAGGAAAAGAGCCAAACTCTACCCTCCACCAATGCCTTACTGGGTCAAAGGGGGTCAGAGGGGCTTTACTGTTAATTATGAGGCAGCAAGGGCAGATGTCCACTCTGAGCTGGGTTTAGATGCTACTGCCCATCACCCCAGCCCTGACCCCACCTGCACTGACTGCATGTGCCTGTTCTCACAAACCGCCCAGGCTCTGCCGTGGCCTCCTGTCTCTTCTGCCCTCCAGGCACTGGGCACACAGGTTGTCCTTCCATTTCATGAACTCTGAGTTCACTCCTGGCTCTGTGACTTGACATTTGTGGACCCCTCTGCCTGGAACATTCCTCTCCCAGATCTTCCTACAGCGGGCTCATCATCTAAGTCCTAGGTCTATTGTCACCTCCTCAGAGAGAGGACCTGGCCACCCCACCTAGCTAAATGACAGCTTGCTTCTC
Organism: Halichoerus grypus; assembly: GCF_964656455.1. NCBI lineage: Eukaryota > Metazoa > Chordata > Mammalia > Carnivora > Phocidae > Halichoerus > Halichoerus grypus. The sequence goes on along the minus strand of NC_135715.1, from coordinate 57,168,684 downwards.
ATCATTCTCTATCTTACAATCCTGGTTTTCTCCCTTTTTTCTACCGAGCACGTACCCATTATCTCATGTTATCTGATCTATTGGTTCATCTTCTTATTGTCTTTCTTACTGCATACGAATACAAGTTCTTAAGTGTGGGGGCTTTGCCAGTCTTGTTCATTATTGTGTCCGCAGGCTCTAGAACTGTGCCTGGCACATACATTTATTGACAAATAAATGAATCAATGAATGGGAAACTGTAAGGGAAATCCAGCCTGGAAGACCCTGTGTCTACTTTATACAATGGCATCAGGAGGCATCAGATTTTATCCCCTCTTCCAGCCTGTTTTGAGGAGCATGGAAATCCTGCTGGTATCATGGAAAGCAAATCTGAGGCGACTCCAGCCTGAATGATTGAGGCTCAAGGAAAAATATGAGGCAGAACACAATATCCTGTAGAGCAGTTTCTCATAGTGGCAGTTGGGGTTAGAGTATGGAATGAGCCTGGGATTTGGGGTGGTGAATTTGTGGGGATTCAACTATACTTATAAAATGTTATTCCCTTTTAAGAAAAAGAATCTCAAGCAAATATAGCAAAGTGTTAAGATTTGATAAACCTGGGTAGAGGATGCATGAGTATTTGGTATACGATTCTTGATAGTTTTATCATTGTTTGAAATATTTTTTAATAAAACTTAAAAAACAGATATTTCTATTAGGTAAGATCCAGGAAGATAGATTCCTCTCTGTGGATAGGGGTGGTTTTACTGAGAGGTGGATGGAATTCATAGATGGAAGCTTACAAAAAAGAAGTGATTGGGAGAGAGGGAATCAGAACCCTCAGGGTAGGGCAACCAGGTTAGGATCCTCTTGTGAGGGGCTGATTTCCTTGGGGACTTTTCCTCTAGACTCTAGGCATAGTTGGCGAGAATTAACCTCTCCCTCTCCCCATGTTTTAGTTACCTTTAAAAATTTGTTCTAACCCTTTAATGAAGAAATTCATGTAGTACAGTCTGTTATGGCATTCTGGAGAGATGAAAGATGGGGTAGTAAAGAGAAAAGGGAATCTTGTTCCCCTTCTCCCTCGCATCTTGAAGAGGAAGCTTCATTCTTTTTTTTTTTTCTTTCTCATTAAACTTTTGTTTTAATGGGTCTCAAAATTCTGTGACAGATTTTTGGTCAAGTTGTTTCCATTAAAAAGTACTGGTTTTAAAAACTAATAACTTAAAACTGCCACACACACACACAAAAAAAAAACAAATGGTCCACAAAACATTCTCCTTTCCTTCTGAAGGTTTTACGATGCATTGTTATCATTAACCAGTCTTTTACTATTAAATGGCCAATTGACACAAACAGTTCTAAGATGGTTCTTCCACCACTGATTAAGACTGGGGTGGCAGGTATTGGGGATAATATTCATTTAGCCTTCTGAGCTTTCTGGGCAGACTTGGTGACCTTGCCAGCTCCAGCTGCTTTCTTGTCCACTGCTTTGATGACACCCACAGCAACCGTCTGTCTCATGTCACGAACAGCAAAACGGCCCAGAGGAGGATAGTCAGAGAAGCTCTCAACACACATAGGCTTTCCAGGAACCATATCAACAATGGCAGCATCACCAGATTTCAAGAACTTGGGACCATCTTACAGCTTTTTTCCAGAACGACGATCTATCTTCTCCTTCAGCTCAGCAAACTTGCAAGCAATGTGCGCTGTGTGACAGTCCAGCACAGGTGCATATCCAGCACTGATTTGGCCTGGATGGTTCAGGATAATCACCTGAGCCGTGAAGCCAGCTGCTTCCATTGGTGGGTCATTTTTGCTGTCACCAGCCACATTGTCATGACGAACATCTTTGACAGATACGTTCTTCACATTGAAGCCCACATTGTCCCCAGGAAGAGCCTCACTCAAAGTTTCATGGTGCATTTCAACAGACTTTACTTCAATTGTAACATTGACTGGAGCAAAGGGGACCCCATGCCAGGTTTAAGAACACCAGTCTCGACTCGGCCCACAGGGACAGTACCAATACCACCAATTTTGTAGACGTCCTGGAGAGGCAGACACAAGGGCTTGTCGGTTGGACGAGTTGGTGGCAGAATGCAGTCTAGAGCTTCAAGCAGTGTGGTTCCACTGGCATTCCCATCTTTACGGGTGACTTTCCATCCCTTGAACCAAGGCATGTTAGCACTTGACTCCAGCATGTTGTCACCGTTCCAATCAGAAATTGGCACAAATGCTACTGTGTCGGGGTTGTAGCCAATTTTCTTAATGTAGGTGCTGACTTCCTTAACGATTTCCTCATATTTCTTCTGGCTGTAGGGTGGCTCAGTGGAATCCATCTTGTTAACACCAACAATTAGTTGTTTTACACCCAGTGTGTAAGCAAGAAGGGCATGCTCACGGGTCTGCCCATTCTTGGAGATACCGGCTTCAAATTCACTGACACCAGCAGCAACAATCAGGACAGCACAGTCAGCCTGAGATGTGCCTGTAATCATGTTTTTGATAAAGTCTCTGTGTCCTGGGGCATCAATGATGGTCACATAATACTTGCTGGTCTCGAATTTCCACAGGGAGATATCAATGGTGATACCACTTTCATGTTCAGCTTTCAGTTTATCCAAGACCCAGGCATACTTGAAGGAGCCCTTTCCCATCTCAGCAGCCTCCTTCTCAAATTTTTTGATAGTTCTTTTGTCGATCCCACCACATTTGTAGATCAGATGACCAGTAGTGGTAGACTTGCCCGAATCTGCGTGTCCAATGACGACGATGTTGATGTGAGTCTTTTCCTTTCCCATTTTGGTTTAGGTTGAGCAGTGGTTTTCATGACACCTGTGTTCTGGCAGCAAACCTGTTGCCGAGGAAGCTTCATTCTATTGGGTAGATGCATTTGGGATTCCCACATGTGGCCTTTGGGACTGTGAGCAATTGCCCAGCGAGAGCTGGGAGGGATGGGGTATGAATCCTTGATGCTGAAGGCTGCTCCTGAGTGAACGCTTAGAGCTGTATAAAGCTGGATGCTTGTCCTTGTATGTTAGTGAGACCTAGAATGTGACCAGTAAAGGGAAGTGGGCACCTGAGTTGTATATGAATAATAGAATGTCAAACGGAATGCAAAATTCTTGGAATTTGGGTAAAGCCCAAATCTAGAATAGGATGTAAGTACCCTTACATTCTAAAGACACATCTAAGAAAAAGACACATCTAAGCCAGTCTTACGAAGAAATGACAAATGTGATCCAGCAAGTAACATCCTGCTTCACCTATTTTTGCTTATAAAAAAAGAAAAGACATTTGAAAGGATTTTATTGAAAGAAATCCATACAAATGAGAACTCTTTGGCTTTTTTTCCAGCATGTTCCCAACACCTCTCCCCTTCCCAAGAGGACCACTATAGAGATTGGCAGTGCCTACGCAAGGGGATGCTGGTCTCTTAGTCCTGGCAGAGGCCTGGGGGACAGTGTTACCATTGGGACAGGGCATGGAGAAAGAGGTCTGGGAAATCTCATGTGTCCCTGGGTGTCAAGAGTAAGACTGATGCCCACCTCCTGCCTAGAGAGTTCTGAAGCAGTAAGGCTGTCTGGAGCAGCCCACAGAGGTAGGGAATGGGGAGGAGGGAGCGGTGCACTGCATCTGGGCCAGTCTATAATGATGTTTGTGTTCCCATGGCCATGACCAGTAGAAGTTAACAGGGCCTCAGCCATCTTCAAGTGATCCTCCTCCAAAAGGCTACCTGCAATGGGAAGGAGACAACAGCAACTAGAGGCCGAGGCTGGACTGCTGAGGACAGGAGATGGGGGAGATTGAAAGAGGCGGCCCAGATTGCCCAGGGCCCAGGTCAGAGAACTGGGCAGTGCTGAGTTCAGAGCTGGCAGGGAGGCTCTGAAAGATGGACACCTATATTACTTGAAGACTTGATATCCGGCTACGGTGATCTCAGGGTGGATCTTCTGTAGTTTGCTCCCCTTCCCCCCTGCCTCTCTGAGTCTATAAGTGTGCAAAGATAGAAAATGAAAGGTGGAAAAGGCATAAGAGACCAGATCATGTACCCTGGTACCTAATGGTAGGTGTTTGACCCATGGGCCAGAACTGGATTAGGGAGAAGGAAGAAATTGTTAATAAGATATGATATTGCTGTTTGATATGATTATACTGAATTTTTTAATACCTGAGAGTGAGTCTTAAAGTGAATTAAAGTGACAAAGACTGCCTGAGATGTTGTCTGGGAGGGAACAGGAAGCTTTGATGGTGCATGCCAGTAATGGGAGAAAAATAGCACTGTTTCCTGGTTGTGTCTTATTGTAATCAGCTCATATAATAAACCACAAAGAACTTGGCACAGTATCTTATAGATGACAAATTCTTGGGAAATGCCAAAAGGCAGTTATTATGACCATCATTTTTGTCCTCCCCTACATAGCAAGTGAGTCAGGTCCAAATCACCACCAGACTCAGAGGACACAGGGCAACAGAACAAAACAGTGTCTGGAAACCAGTGTAAAAATCCAAGAAAGTATCAGTAATCAAATCACACTTTAAAGTTCACCCTCAGATCCGCTTGCCAGAAAATGCTAAAGAAAGAAACAGGAAAGATGAAATATTTTAAATTTGTGTTGAATAAATGTGCTGTCCTTCTCAAGGAGGGGGGAAGGTTATTGACACACCTTGAGTGACATATTCTAGATGCTCCCCCTGGAAAGGTCTCTTGATGGAAGCCTTCAGGGCATTTCAGCAGATTGGGATGGGGGTACATTTTGGGTGTGGTTTTCATACAGTCTGTGGGCCTTGGGATTGCAGGGCATGGGTCCATTCTTGTTCCTCTGGTTTTCTTGTGGAACTAGCCCAACTGTCATTTTGCATATCGAGTCATGTCATTTCACCATGGCCTCACCCTAGAAATGGAGAAGAGCCTTATGTGTAAGCACTCACTTTGTGGAGAATCTGGAAGGTACGACTATGCTAGCAAACACAGATGAACAGAGGGAAAGCATGGATGGTAGAAATTTATGCTAATCCAAAAATGTCAATTGCTTCAATCCTTACCAACCATCTTCTTTGACACCCTAAGTTTTCACAGACTAGTCTGAGTTTTATTTTTGTTTCTTGCTAATCTAATATTTGGGGATGATGAGAAACACTGAAATGGAAAGAAAATAGGTAAAGTAATGGGGCAGGAGAGCCTAATCCATAAACTGGATTGAATACTTTGGGGTTAGCTATAAATATTGTTTCATAATTATGTGTCATTGTCTGGGTGATTTATATGGACACTCTGTGAAGTATGAGAGGAGAGATGTACCCTGTACCTGTTTTGCTTCCTCTTTGGATTTCGCTCTGTTAATAATAAAGCTTATAAAGTCAAGAAAATTACCACTGACACAGAATCACAGAAGGTACCAGGGCATTGGGTAGGAATAAATTTTAGGCAATTGAGAGTGCATTTGAAAGAATCCTTTGTTAGAGCATTTCCTGGAATAACACACTATTGAGATTTGCCATGATTGATTCTGGGAATCTTGGGGCCACTTTCTCTACTATTGTTAGGAAAAACACCCATCCAAGGAATCAATATGTTCAAGTAGAACATGCACAGAACAGTTTAATATATCCATCTCTCCTTGGGAATAGCTTATTTTTTAAATCACAGGAATACTTGCTCTTTTGAGTGCTGACCCCACCTTTATCTTAGGTGACCTGAGACAATAATTTGACAAAAAAAAAAATTCTTCAAATACATGATGGAAGTTGACTCATTAATGTGCAGATGGGGACATGTAAGGAAATAGAACCCTCTAAATTCAGCAATGTTATTATTCTGCCATAGCCCATGTACCTGCCTCCACCTTTATTAGCTCTCTGCCCTCACTGAGACCTCCAGACTTTCCCCTTCCTGTTCCTTTCACTTGTTTGTTATATACAACCCTGCTCATTTCATTCATTCATTAGGTAGCTCCTTGCTCATGCACTTTGTTATATAACTCCCTGTGTATCTCAGGCACTTGGTACACACCTCCACTCAGTTCCACTAGGCAGCATGCTGTGAGAGGGCCAGATGAATGGGAATAGAAAAAGCATCAGGACAGAAGTGGCAGGTACCCTGTCCCTTACAGCCAAGTCTGAACAAATGTGAAAAAAACCTCAATCAAATCCAGGCTCGTGTCAGTACCCAAATAATTGGCTTGAATCACAAAAGGGCAAAGACACCCCCATCTTGACTGACATATGGGTCTGGCCTCCATGTGAGAAAAACCAGTAGCTGCTTAACACTCCCAAGGGCACTGGCAAGAACTAGGCAAGTATGTGAGATTGCCTGGCTCACTGGCTAGAAGTCAGACGTTCTAGTGTTATAGTTCTTCTCTCCAGAATGGCGGTAGGTGGTTGGAGGGGAAGGTAGAGTTAGCTGAAAGACTGGGCAGCAGGTTCTGGTTGAGGTGGGACGATCCTGTGGAATGGGAAAAAAATATAAAATCTGTGGCTCTATTTAGTACCCCTCTACTCCTAGCTACTCAGATTTGAGATAGAAGATAACTAGGAGGTTCCTAGTTTGATGCTAGCTTGAACTCCTCTTGCCCTATGGCCAAGCCTTCAGATGACTGACTTAGTATACTTTCAGTTGCTTCTTGAGGGCAGTATCTGTGCCTTACCTATTCTCTCCCATGTCTCTGGACCTCTCACTATACACGGAACATGGTCAACATGTCTCAGGTGACATCTGAGTAAATACTGGAATGAATATTTTAGACAGCTTTAATCTATAAGCCTTATCATTTATTTTTCATTTTTCCCCAAGCTCTCACATTTAATTCTTCATTTTATTTTATTTTTTAATTTATTTTTTAAAAATATTTTATTTATCTATTTGAGAGAGAGATACAGAAATAGTGAGAGAGAGCATGAGCTGGGAGGAGAGGGAGAAGCAGGCTCCTCACCAAGGGGCGTCTGACGTAGGGCTTGATCCCAGGACCCCAGGATCTTGACCTGAGCTGAAAGCAGATGCTTAACCAATTGAGCCACTCAGGTGCCCCTAATTCTTTATTTTAGACACCAACCAGTTTTAGATACTGATTTAGATTTTCAAGTCCTTGCACTGCTTTAAATGCCCTTGTGTCCTTCCTTACTCTCCTCCCTGACCCAAGTGAGAATTATGTTCTACCCATAACCTGGGCATGCAGCTCCCACTGATTGCACAAAATGGGATTTTTACAATCTCTTCCCCTCCCCAGTTTTGTTGAGATATAATGACATTAAATATTGTGTAAGTTTAAGGTGTACAATGTAATAACTAGTTTTTGCAAAAAATGATGACCACAATAAGGTTAGTCAACACATCCTTATCATTTATTTTCCTCACTTCAGTGGACTTTGTGGTCAGAAAGATCTGCATTTGGACTCCAGCTGTATTAATCAATAACTGTGAGATTTTGGGCAAGTTATTTACCTTTTCTGAGCCTCTTCTGCTCACCTATATATTGTGGATAACAAAGCAATGTCTTAGCATTTTGTGAAGACGTAACAAAGTCAAAAGTATAATATACCTAAGAGTGCTAATGAATAGGTGTTAAATCTTTATTAAATCCCTTTTCTCCCGTGGACCATGGCTAGGCTCTACTTCAGTGGTGAGTTTACCTCTCCATGCATCTCTCCAAGCTACTGTTATAACCTAAAGGTTTATTATCTTTATTTGCTATTAAAAAATAAAGAAATTAACTTGGCCATGGTCACATGACTGGAGTTCAATATAGCCAGGATTTAAACTCAGTTTTTTTGTTTTTTTTTTTTTAAGATTTTGTTTATTTATTTGAGATAGAGTGAAAGAGAGAGTACAAGCAGGGGGAGCGACAGGCAGAGGGAGAAGATGCAGGGCTCCATCCCAGAACCCTGGGATCATGACCTGAGCTGAAGGCAGACACTTAACCAACTGAGCCACATAGGCATCCCAATTCTTTTTGACTCATGTGCCCACATGCCCTTTTTATTCTGTACATTAGCAGGGTGCTACCATCAAATGTATTTTATTCTATTCTAGCATTTTGAAACTGAACCAAGTTTTTATTTTAATTTTTAAAAAGATTTATTTTGGAGAGGGAAGGAGAAAGAGAATAGGGGAGTGGGGTAGAGGGAGAGAGAGAGAGAGAATCTCAAGCAGACTCCTTGCTGAGCATGGAGCCCAATGCAGGGCTTGAGCTCATGACCCTGAGATCATGACCTGAGCTGAAATCAAGAGTTGGACACTTAGCCGATTGAGCCACTCAGGTGCTCCTGAACCAAGTTTTTAAAGTTCTGCATTTTTACAGAATCACACATGATGAGTACAAAGCAGATATCAACAAATGCTCAACTGCTGTGGTTGTATTTTAGTGATCCAATATCCCATTCTTTATCCAGCACCAAAAATAGATTCCCCTGAGTGTATGTCCTCACCTTTATCCATATACTCATGTGTGGACAGCTGAAAAATGATATCCATGTCAAGTTCCTGGAACCTGTGAATGTTACCTTAACTGGGAAAAGGGCCTTTGCAGATGTAATTAAGGTAAGGATCTTGAGATTAGGAGATCATCCTGGATTACCCAGATGAATCCTAAATCCAATGACAAGAGAAAGAGGGATATTTGAGACAAAAGAGGAAAAGACACAGAGAAGAGAAGGAAGCAATAGGACCACAGAGGCAGGTATTGGAGTGATATGGCCACAGGCCAGAGAATGCCTGGAGCCATCAAAATTGGGAAGAGGCAGGGAGGGATGCTCCTGTACAAACTTCCAAGACACCTTGATATCAGACCTCTGGCCTCCATAACTGCAAAAGAATAAATTTCTGTTGTTTGAAGTCACCAAATTTGGGGTGATTTGTTACTACAACCTCAGGAAACGAATACACCATGCATTTATATGCATAAGCTAAATGAAATCAGAAATTACATTTCTTTAGTGCTTTCCCTCTCCTGTGATTCCTAACTCAGACATTGTTCCAGACTTTGAAGCGATGTTGTTTGCTTGGTTTCCTATCTTAATTATTAATTCTATGGCTGCCTTGGCTGGTAGTGTAGCTGTAGGGCCTCTACCAATCAATCTCGAATAGACCAAGGTCTGATGACATTGAGTGAAGTTTGGAGAGTTTGGGGCTTAGAGACCCAGGGTCAATGTTTTGTCTTTAATCATTTGCTTAGAGGAAGACAGAAAGGTGAGGTCAGAATTTCCATTAAATATGGAAGATATTAATTAGGAAAATGGGCAAAGATGATTGTCTCATTACCTGGCAAATTGATTTTAGCTCACTAGCAACTGGTACCCCTAGATCTGAAAGTCATGCCAATGGGTAGTTTAACACATTCTTTGAAGAGATGTGACAGTTGCCTCAGTGAAGAATGTGCATCATTTGAAATTAAAGTAAATTCCTGTAGGATAGTATTAAGGTAAAAATGAGAGTGATCTCTTGACATCTAGAAGTGAATAAAGTGACCAAAGGTTATTTGCAAGTGATTTGTAGTGAATAATTGCAGACCTAAGATGGAAAATGAAATAGATTAAATCTTCAAGACTTGAGATAAAGACTCCAGTTCTGGAGCTAATGTGGTATAAGATCTGTATCTTACTAGATAGGAAAGAAAGGAAAATAAATAGCTTTCTGATAAAAGAAACTTGTCTGTAGTGATGATTTCTCCAAGGACCTGTTTTCTCTGTTAGAAAATCAAAGAGGAAAATTATATTGCAAGGTCACGGAATTAATCTTTCTCTGAACAACAACAACAAAAATGCAATTAAAAAGACAGATTTATACCTGGAAATAAATCTGTTGAAAGTGATTGTGGTTCCTATTTGAGTGTCAGCTAACTGGGGACTGATACATGAATAAAAATTATTCCTGATTAAAAGAACTGTGGAAGCCGGGTTTGGTTTCAGGTCAGAGTCCATTGGTCACTCAGAGGTGGTTGCACTCTGTTCCACAGGAAGGGCAAATCAATCAGAGTGAGAAAGAATTAGAAGCTGAGATGTTCCTGTTCATCCTGATTTTGTCACAATTTTATGAATTCTCAATTTTAACTGTAATAGCCATCACAAATTTTCATTTTTCATAGCTGTTACTTGGTCAGAGATGTCACACAGCTGTTCCTATGTCTCTGATCCTCCACTCTCTCTTTTATTTCTATACATTCCTATCATCAGTTATGGTGCTTTGGGTGATAGGTAACAGGTGTAGGGGATGGCATTTAGAGGGGAACTTCCTCTAAACTGTCAACATCTACATATAATCTTCTGGGGAAATAATAACAAATGTTATTTATATCTAGATGTTGACAGTTTAGAGGAACTTTTGCACATTCCAAAGTGCAATTTTTGGAAATCAACTACTTAACTATAACCATAAAGCATGCTTCTATCTGTCACATAATGTAAGAAAAAGTACCAAGACAGAAAACTAAAATAAAAAAAGTGAGTACATCTCTTGGAGTTCCTTACCACTGTCTCATCTAGGTTATCTGGGACTCCTTGGTCACAGTGTTTTTCATGCTAGGTGTATGTTATCTACTATTGTGTAACAAACTATCCCAAGATTAACAGATTAAAATAATAAACATTTATTATATCAGAGTTTCTGTGAGTTAGAAACTGGGAAGCAGCTTAGCAGGATGGTTCTATCTTGGGGTTTATCATTAGGTTACAGTGAAGCTGTTGGCTGGGGATGTAGTCATTTCAAGGCTTGAGTGTGAGAAGATCTGCTTCCAAGTTCATTCACATAGTTGCTGGCTCTTGGCAGATTGGGTATTAGCAATAGCTGTAGCCAGGTTGGCCTTGAAGAGTGGAAGTCTGTGTTGTTGAACCCATGCATAACCTTCCTCCCTGCCACCATGGCTTTTTTGCTCACAAGCCTGTTGGGCAATGGCAGGGGTGGCTGGGGAAAGAGGCTGACTAGTCTCTATGGAGTAGCCATCCAAACTGCATGAACGTTAAAATCCTCTGAGATCCATTCAAAAATGTTTGTCTACATACCTCTTTCCTAGACCTCCTAGCCACCAATTTTCTAATCTTATTCCTTCCAAATCCCTGACCATCCTGCCAAACCATTAGCCACAGCTCCTAAATTGGTATAGACATGTATCTTTGGGCACCTCTCTCATCATTCCTTGATATTTAATTATGTGTCTTCTCTCATGGAAATTTTCACACTGTCAAGTGGACATATTGGACAAGATTAATTTTTAGTGGCATAAACAGGTATAATATCTTAATCAAAAGGGCTTTATTGTTTTTATATAACAATTAGTCTGAAGATTAGAACAATTAGTCTGCAGTCTAAGCTGGGTCCTCAAGGGAAACTTTAAAAACCAAGGCACCTTCCAGCCTTCCACTACTACCCCTAGGCCATGGTTTTCCTACTCTTGACGATAGCAAAGTTCTATTGACTTTTTGCTCAAATACATCTTTGTGCCTCCATTCTAGCAGAAAGGGGGAAAGAAAGGAGTAGAAGGGTTATGCCAACAAATCCTTTTTATCAGGAAAACAAGAGCTTCCTTACTCTGCTCTTATCATTCAGAACTAAGTTCCATGGTGTTCTTCAGTGAAATAGGGTCTGGTGAGATGAATATTTCTCGCTGGGATTCTCTATGTGAGAAGAAAAGGATGAATGGATATTGGCAGTTTCTACTATTTATGATCTTTTTCTTTTCTACAGTTAGTATATGTTGAAGTTGGTGGATAGAAATGAGAGTAGGTTGAGGATCTGGGGGTAAGGATAGGGAAAGGAGGAGGGGACTGTCAGGGGGAGGAATTGGATGCTAGAGGAATGGGTGCCCTTTGTTTTTAGTAAAGTTAGTTAATTTCCACTTCATGTCAGGTCCCATTGTTTTTCTAAGAGAGGAGACCTAAAAGGTAAGGATTCCTTAAATTTCATGCCACTTTTCCTGCCTTCCTTACCTTGTGAAAGGAGAACCTCTTGTTCACCCATTATTGCATGATGAGTCTTATGAGGATTTGCTTTGGTCCATGATACCTGTTTGGTGGTTCTGTGTCTTCTCTGTCAACAACCAAAGTGGCTTCTTTGGGTTTGGACTTCCATTTCCCTCTTCCTCTGGAGATATTGGCTGTATATTTGCTGTCTAAACAGAAGAATGACTCTAAGGTGATGGTTTTTGCTGAGTAGTTGGGAAGGGCAGAGATTATTAGACCAGTGAGGCAGGTAATTTTAAGTAGGTGGGACTTGGGAAGATACCAGATCACACCATCTGTCTAATATACCAAGTTTTCTACTTGGCCTAAGCAAGGGTGTTTGGCTGTAGACATCATCCTTTAACTCATTTTAGTTAAAGACTGACTACCCAGGCCCCATGTAAATGCTCTAGATTCCTGGGAAATAGCCTTTGAATAGGGTGGCCTTCTGTGCAAAAGCTTTCCGTTCTACGTTCATGACCATATTTAAATAACAAGCCGCCAGTATCACTGAATATTAGTAAAATGTCAGATTTTCCTACCAAGATCTTATTCTTATGCCATCTTCTGACACTGCAGTGGAATAGAACATAGATTATTGGTGGGGGGAGGGGATCATTAACACATTTGTTATGTGTGAGTGTAATACACATTATAAATCATACATATATACATTGATAAACTGAAAGCATGAAGCTACAGAATTTACCGTGCAATAAAAAGTTCTGGGTCTAAACTAATAATGAATACAGTGACATGAACCTGGTGTCACAGCTCATAAACAACATGGAAAAAGATTTTAATTCTTCACTTACCCTGAGATAATTATTGCCAGTGTCAGTGGAAACCTATTCAAACTATCAGAGTTTCTCCTTTTTGGATTAGTAGGTTTTAATAATTTAAGTCATGCCTTTGATTTCTAGGTTGTTTCCCTGGCAACCTAGTTGGGAGTCTTTTTGGCAACTAAGTGGGTGAGAACATGTCCCACAAGCACCCCAACTTATGAAAAAGTGTCAACAGCTTTTTCTTTTTTTTTTCATTTCTAACCAGTCACAGAGCATCACATTAGAGCTGAATTACCCCTGCATATTTGTTCCAAGGAAGATTTAGATCCTTACATTTTGTAGTTTGGGATTCTACTGATCTCCACCTGACATGACACCACCCATTCCTCTCCATTCTATGTTCTTTATTCTGGTGTGGCCAGTGTCCCAGGTCATTGATTCTGTGGGAAAGCCAAACTTCTCAGAAACAGAAGGGCTTGTGGCTGCCAACCTGGTCATTGTCTGTGACCCTGATGTTCCCTCTATGATCCATGCCTTGTCATGACTTCATGATTTTCTGTCCCCTCCAACCCAGGGATATACTTTGTCAGCTGATCTGTCACGACACTTGAATAAAGTTCTCTTCTTGTTCATGACCCACTTCGGCATAGTAAGAACATAAATTTGAAGAGGAGGAAGGGAGTTTAGAGCACCAATTTTTCATTACCTGCCATCCTATTCTCTGGCAGCTCATTACACAAAGCTGCCAAATCCCTAGGTAAGATGTGAGGCTACCTTGAAAACTACATTTACTAAAAACTTCATTTGTAACAGACACCCAAGGGAACATAAGAAAGTGGCAAAGAACAATTAGGTGACAGTATCTTTTTCTGGATCTACTTTATTATTTATCCTTTTCTTGCAACTGTCAGAACATATTTGTGTGTACATTCATTTAAAAACACTGCAGGAGCTAGAAGAAATCCAGTTTTCAGTTTTTCTCCAGATTGTCCTTTTTCATATCCCAAAAAATACAGCTTGCAGGAGTCCAGAGAGCAGGAGCTTCAGGTTAGCTGACAAGGGAAGGTATAAGAAATCCCCTCATAAAAATATTGTACTTTAACATCTTATTTCTCTTTTTTATCCTCTCATAGTACTCTTTTCTTTCTTCACATGAAAAATTATTTTTCTTTATATTTGTAATTTCTCCTCAGATTCTTAATTTTCCTCAGATAAGCCCCAATCCTGGGTTCCTTGGTTTAGCTGGCTATAGCAGAGAGAACTAGCTGTCCACCACACATTTGTGCTCCCCTTTCCGCAGTGGGCAAGTGTACAGCTAGAGACTACACTTCCCAGGCCCCTTGAATCAAGGTAGGATTGTATGACTAGTTTTCCCCAAATAGAACACGAGCAGAAGTTTTATGCTTCTCTTCTTAGCTTGGTTTTTAAGAAATGATCGTGCATTCTTTGCCCTTTCTTCTCAGGACCTCTGCCGAGATTCAAAGAACTCCAAGGCCCAAGGGGATGATGGAGCCACAGGACAGAGGGTGACTGTATCTTGAATTAACATGTGAAAACAGTTGACAAACACTTGGACAGTGCCATGAGTATGAAATAAACTTCTCTTGTGTTAAGTCACTAGAATTTTAGGGCTTCTTTGTTATAGCAGCTATTGATAGTCTATCTAATATACCATCTTTAATCTGAATCTTATCTTTTCCATCATTGGTCCTCTATAAACTGGCTGCTTTCTGTCTTCATTTGTTCCTTCTTACTCTCCATGATTTTCCTGGGTGAACAGCTAATGGAATAGGTAAGGCTGGGGGTAGAGGGCAAATGGAGAGATGATGAATTCTGCTTTGGGGATATTAATCGGATATTAATGCCTAGGGGATATCCAGGTGAAGATGTCAAGTAAGAATTTAGACATTGCCTCTGATTTCAGAGAGGTGTAGACTAGAGGTAAAAGTTTCAGAGTCAATAGCCTAACACTTACATTTAACTCCAGAAGGATTGTTGAGATTATCTATGGAGAGAGAGTAGAGAATGGAGAAATGAGCCTTAGGTTTCTCAACATTTAGGGAGTGGGTAGGGAAGGTGTTTGACAGATTAGAATGGAAACTAGAAGGAAAACCAGGAGAGGATGAGGTCAAAGGAGCCAAGAGAGAAGAGTTATTCAAGAAGGAAGGAGTGGTCAGTATTTCCAATGCTATTGACTAATGGGGTAACGATGGTAGCATCAATGACCTTGACAAGAGATGTTTCCTAAAGTTGATGGTGAGAAGCCAGACTAGACTGGTTGAGGATAGAACTAGAGGTAAGGACTGGGGACTATCTGGTGTAAAAGACCCTTCAAAAAATTACACAGGAAGAGCAGCAGAGAAATAAGGTAGAGTGGGAGGAGGTGTGGGATGTGGGGTCAAGGAAGATTTTCTAAAGATGGTAAGCACTTGAGCCTATTATATGCTATTGGACATGATCCAGGGGGAAAGGGAAGAAATGATACAGGAACACACGTACCATGACACTGCCCAGCTGTTCAACATGACAAGATGCAGTGCAATTTCTTCTTACTCCACAGAGTCTTCCATGGTTGAATCAACCTACAGTGACTTCTGCCTCCTCCAGCCTCCTCCAGCATGTATGATATGTATGGCTTTTCATATACTTACTCTGAACAGCTTAGTATGGTGGAAACACCAGTGTTTGGAGTTGGCAAGACTGGGACTGAGTCTTTTCTCCATCCCCTTTCCGATGCTTCTCCAGACACATCTCTTTTCACTTTTCCTTCTTACTTTCTATTCCCAACCATTCAGATGCACTTGAAGTTCGTGTATATTGCCTCTGTAAATTCTTGACCTTTGCAGGTGCTATTGCCCAGGTCAGGTATGCCCATTTCCTCTTCTCCCCCTCTAAGAATGGCTAAATCCTACTAATCAAGGTCAAGTGTCTTCTATATAATACTTCCTTGATCTTGCTAGTTAGATGCTCGTCCAGTGTGTTCCCACAGAAACACTGCATTCTTCTGCAGTAGCACTTATCACACTGAAGGACAATTGTCCTTAATAGTCTTACTCTCTAATAGGCCTTGAGCATCTTAACAGTAGAAATCATGCCCCATTTATCTTTGGATCCCAAGTGACTTTCACAGTGTCAAATACATGATAGACATTCAAAAAACGTTTAATGAATGAATGGGTGACTGAAATAGTCAGAAGATTGGCTGTTGGGAGTCAGTTGTCATTAACAATCTTTACTTACCCAGTGTCTAAACAATATCTTTTTGCTCATGTAGTTGCTCAGATAGAGCCCACATTTAATCATACATCATTATGCTAAAGGATAAAGAAATGTTCATGTCACTGCAAGAAAGTTAGTAAAATATATTCCAATAATAGGTGATATGACTTAAGAAATTTTAAGAAATGGAAATAGAGTTGAAATTGAGTAGAACAAACACAATCTATTGATTAAATTGCTTGGAAAAAAGCTTTCAATTTTAAAGAAACCAAGGGACATTATACAATGTATTTCTAGTGGTGAGAAAGTTAATTCTCATTGGGTAGTGAAAATGAATATAGGATACAGTGTCAGGAATAATTATCTCAATTGATGATGAAAAAATATCTTTCTGTTACTGTTGTTTTAACCCCCCCCTTGAGATAGAGGGGTCGGGGGGAAAGGTATTGTGTCTCATTTTCAGGACAATTTCCTTTAACAAATATGTCACTTTTCAGTGAGACCATTTGTGAATTACCTGCAGGTGCTTTGAAAAGCCAGACTTACAATTCTGTCATAAGCATCCCATTTTTTATGAAATCAGTCACCTTTAGGCTCTTATTAGAAGAACTGTTGGGATCTCCCAGCTGCTTCATAATGGACATTGAAAAATATCCTTGCACTTTAGGGGATCAAAGTGACAATAGCGTACTGAATGGAAGGTATGGAACTTATGAGCTGTAAGTTGTCTGGAGCAATTGGAGGAAATAACGTTCTTATGGCAAATTATCAGCATGACTAAATATGGCTTAACTCAAAACTGTAAAATGGAATATTAATCCCAAAGGAGAATTTTCTTCTATTCCCCTCCCCCCATATTTAAAAGTAAACTTTCACTGATATGAGTAAGAGTTTCCTAAGGAAAATGAAGGCAAAAGAAATTAGCTTCAGGTTATCAGAGTGTAGGTTAGGCCTAGACATAAACATCTTTATAAAACTCACTTAATGGTTGAAGAAAGCCATGGTGAATGGAATGCTTTGGATTCTTAACACCAGAATGTAAGTACAAGACTCTGGACTCTGGGAAACAAACAGGGTTACAGAAGGGAGGTGGGTGGGGCGATGGGGTAGCTGGGTGATAGGTAATAAGGAGGGCACGTGTTGTGATGAGCACTGGGTGTTTTACGCAACTAATGAATCGTTGAACATTACATCAAAAACTAATGATGTACTATAGGCTGGCTAACTGAACATTAAAAAAGCACTATATTCCTAACTCTAGAATGATTTCACATGTCATCTCATATTTATAAAGCATATTTGATCACAGAATTGAACTACAAGTTCTATGAATCCATTCAACAGACTGAGAAGTACATACAATGGAGGGGTAATAATATGAAGAATAAGGATCAGGGCAGCAAACCCTAGGAGACTGTTAGAAGTGCAGAATCCAGAATCTCAGCTAACTCATGTGTACATAAGAATTTGAGAAGCACTGTGCTAGGCTGTCTACTCTGAGTTAAGTCCAGCTATTCTGCCACTCTGGGCCTCCGTTTTTCCATTTGTAGATTGGATGGAGTGGTATTAATCACTAAGTTCTTATTCCTGACCTTGAAGAGACCCTGAAGTGGAGGTGACCCCTGGAAGGGAGAGGGTTATGTCTGTGCAAGACACCTGGCCAGTGGTGCACTGAACACCATGTAAACTTTGTACCATGCAAAATGCCATATACATGCAAAACTGCTCTGTTTTTGGATGAAATGACATGTCAGGACTGTGACATTTTTTTCTTTGGAATTTCATGCCGTGATGGCAGGGGTCATTTGCAGTCACGTCTGGGAGCCAGGGAATTGAAGTCCAGAGAGAAAGAGCGCAAGTGAGCAAGCTTGGGGCAGAGCAGCTGTGGTGATCCAAGAGGGTCAGGACCCAGTTAAGAGTAAAGATGAAGGGTCATATTAATGATGATACATTCATCATGCTTTTCCCTCTGTAGAGTTCTCACTGGACGTACTTCAGTGCATTCTACCTAGTCCTTACTGGCCTCCATATGTTAACCACCATTAAATATTTACATGGTCTTAGTGTACCTCAAATCTTTTTTCATTTAATGCTAGCCTGAGGGCTCCAGAGTCTTCTCTCTCATTTCACTTCTGTATCTCCCTCTCTAAAAATGTCACAGTGTTGTTCTCAGGTGCTGCGTCTTGCTGACTAACAACTGTTCAGTTAAGTTGTTCCTTTTCAGTCCCATCTACTAGCAAATTTTTACAAGAGCTACAGACGTGCAGAGAAAACAGAAATGACAGAAAAGTTGGCATTCCAAATGGTGTAAAAAAGAAAAGGATCTGGATAAGCCAATGATAGTGTAATTAACCCCTATATGATTTGGAGGTGACTGTGTCACTTGTTGTCTTTCCTGGGACCCATCTGAGAAAAACTGATCATCAGGGCCTGTTATTGCCCATCTTGAGTGGACATGTTTCCCAGGCTGCTCATCTTTCCTTAATCTAAACAGGATTGGCTTTAGTCTCTCTAAATAGTTATTTGTGTAGGAACACTATTTAAGGAGTCTCTGACATTTTCATCATGAAGATGTTCTGGTACAGGAAAATCAACCCTAGTTCTGGAGTTGGAAGGCTAGGTTTGGGTTCTGACTCATTAGCTAAGTGCCCTTAGGAAATTCATGTAGTCTTTCTGAGCATCAGCTGTCCTCCAAAATCTATTCTTTCCTTCCTCATGGGCACCTGGTTGCCCAGTGAGAGACCACATTTCTCAGCCTCCTTCATAGCTAGGCATGGTCTCATGACTAAGTTCTCTCCAATGGAATATAAGGAGAGGTGGTGTGTGAGGAAATTGCCTACCATGGATTCTTTCTCCTCATTCCCCTTCTTTTGGGCAGCTGGGTCCTGGACATAGGGATGACTTTTTAAATGGTGCAGATGAAGACAACACCCCTAGGGAATGGCAGACCAACAAGATAGGGGAACCTGGATCCAAAGATGTCTTTACAAAACACAGCTGACCTGCCAGCTTACACCTCCAAGCTCCATATTATAAAGTATGAGAGTAACAAATGTCTATTTCATCCACTGCATTTTTTGTCTCTTTATTATAGCTGCTTATTCTTTTTGTTTTGTTTTGTTTTGCTATTTTTTTAAATTTTATTTTATTATGTTATGTTAATCACCACACATCACATCATTAGTTTTTGATGTAGTGTTCCATGATTCATTGTTTGCGTATAACACCCAGTGCTCCATGCAGTACGTGCCCTCTTTAATACCCATCACCAGCTAACCGATCCCCCCACCCCCCTCCCCTCTAGAACCCTCAGTTTGTTTCTCAGAGTCCATAGTCTCTCATGGTTCATCTCCCCCTCCGATTTCCCCCCCTACTATCTTTTTTTTTTTTTTTTTAACATATAATGTATTATTTGTTTCAGAGGTACAGGTCTGTAATTCAACAGTCTTATACAATTCACAGCGCTCACCATAGCACATACCCTGCCCAATGTCTATCACCCAGCCACCCCATCCTTCCCAACCCCATCCTTAATACAACATCTATATCTTTATTTATATGATTGAGGAAATCATAGCTTTTGACAGAACTGTTGTGAGGGTTAAGTTATATGATGTATGTGTTTTATAATTTGTAAAGTACATACTATTATAATATTAGCTTTTATTGTTTTTGTCATTCCTTGCATTTATGAGACCAGAGGTAGGCATGAAAGAGGAAGGGATAGAAGATGGGTGCCAATAATAAAGTGTCTGGAGGGGCATAAGTCACTTCTAGAAGATATCCTGATCCTGCTGGGAAAAATGGGAAGGTATGAATAGAGAAGCATAATGGTGAAATTATGGATTTGGATTCAGACTGCCTGAATTTAAATACAGATTCTGCTACTTATTATTGTAGGCAAGTTACTTAACCTCTCTGTTCTTCAGTTTTCTCAGAAAAATGAGGATGATAATGGTGCCAACCTCACTGAGTTCTTGTAAAGACTAAACATGAGCTGTGAGAATTCGTGCATATATGACACTTTGAACAATGTCTGACACATAGGAATCATGCAACAAATGGCATTAGTATTTGAATTACCGCTGTGTTTACGGGAAAGGACAGTGGAAATGAGGAGATGGGTGTATAAATGGGTAAGTGGCCTCTCCATCTCAAGATTGACCATTATCCAAGACTACTTCAATATCCTTGTGGAGACTTACTAACACTCTGAGTCCAAAATTCCTTCTCTTCTCAACTCCTTTCCCGTACTTCATTGGTTCTCAAATGTACATTTTTACATTTCAAAAACTGGAATGAATCTTAAAATGGATGGTGTTTTACCATTGTCATGAGCCAGGCAGGAACTGTGATGCAGTTGTCACTCCCTGTCATTGCATGAAAAACCTGGGCCATAGCTATTTACATATTATTGTTACTGCAATTGAGTTATGTACAGTGTTGGTTTCATTGTTATTTTAAATATCTTAATATTATGCTGATATTTGGCATTAAAGTGATAAATTATGAATCCAAATAGATATGGAAACAGAACAGCATGTGCATTTAGTATTATTGAAGCAGATATTTTTAGCTGGAATCATGATAAAATTCCATATTCACTTGAAAAGCAAGAGCCAAGAGTATCATAAGTAGATGAAACTGTTATGTTTTATTGCTGAGATGTATATATATACAAGGATTGTTGACCCCATGCCTAGATATGCAATTCAAGACGGAAAAATTGTCAAAGTTCTCAGAATATATGAAAAGAACTTGTAAAGCTACAAGAAGCTGTGTGAAGAGGATTATGTTTAAGGCATCGAACCACTAGACATCAGTTTGTCAGAAACTTCTTGCTAACTTGGAATGGAAGCAGATTGTCAGCAACATGTAAGTCAATCTTGGGAAAAAGTATAAATTAAATTGAATGGGAAATGCTGATAAGCTCAGTAATTTTGGCATGTTTAGAAATTTTTATGTTAAAGGTATAAGAGATCCTGAAACAAATAATACATTATATGTTAATAAAAAATTTTTTTAAAAAGGTATGAAAGAGATAAAGAACTTGATCATGGGTACAGAAAAGCATCATATCACTGTAATAATAAGCAAAATTTCAGAGGCCAGAAGTTGTTACCATATTTAATTTAGTCCATAAAAATTAAGAATGAGATATTCTTCAAAAATTAAAAAAAATGGATGGATGGTGGTTGAATTGATAGAAGACTGGCTTAAAGTAATCTGATATAGACCACCTGGAGCTGTGCACCAAAAATGTTGATTCTTAATGTAATTTGGAATTATGTTCAAATAATTAAATAATAAGCTCACATAAAGTTTAGGGACTTGGTTATTATTTTTGAGAGGCATGACTGGACATCTACAACCCTTCAACATCTCTAGCCACAAACCATTTAAAGGCAATTTGAGGAAGGAATATGGATCCTGGCTGTTGTCTGAGAACTTTCTGGTAAAATAAAGTGTTAGTACTAAAATTGATAGTTTGGGTGGCAAAGGGCTTGAAAGAAAGATGGAGAGATAAGTGTTGCTCTTAGTAAGATGGACAGTAATGTGCAGGAAAACATGAACATCAATGACTTTGAGTCAAAAAGTGATTTGAACAGAGCTGGATTCAATGTGAAAAAGTTTGGGGAATGCCTGAAACAACTTATTATATATATACATTTTCCTTTTAAATGTGCAGGAGTGATATATGAAAGAAATCTGCATCTAAAATCTAAAAGGGTTTTTTGATAAGTTGTGATAAGAATATATCATGTTACAGCTTAATTATCTTCATATTTTTTCTTTCTTAGTGCCTCATGAAATAAGCGTGCATACCATATTCCAGTTAATGATGTGTTAGGGACAAGCCACTTCCAAAGCGGGAAAAGTGGGAGCACTGGAACTGCCCAATCTCTGATGTCTTAGATGTCAATATTGACACCCCAACCATACTTTCATGTCCTTCCTGATTTCTTACTTCCACACTCATACAAAATATGTTCTGTATGCCAAGAAAGCCTTTAATTCCCTCAGTTCCTCTTTTTTACTTTCCTTTCCACTTCATTGATCCCTTCCTGTGTCCATCCTGCCATCTAGTCTAGACCCCATGAAAGGAAGCTGGCACCTTCTGCCTTCCCTCCCCTTCCCTTCGGCTACGCCTTTGTCACAGGCACTTGGCTAATTGTCAATTTGGGGTCCATGCTTTAATTTCATTAGAAATTAATTATGATGTTTTAAATATACACCAAAGTATAGGCATCTATATACCCATCACCCAAATTTAACATATGTCCTATTTGCTTCAGATTTATCTCCTTTTTTTTTTTTTTTTTAAAGATTTTATTTACTTATTTATTTGACAGAGTGAGACACAGCGAGAGAGGGAACACAAGCAGGGGGAGTGGGAGAGGGAGAAGCAGGCTTCCCGCTGAGCACGGAGCCCAGTGCGGGGCTCGATCCCAGGACCCTGGGATCATGACCTGAGCCGAAGGCAGACACTTAACCAACTGAGCCACCCAGGTGCCCCTCAGATTTATCTCTTAACGGGTTACAGTGAAAGCCCCGCTCCCCCAAACTGTACCCCTCTGTGCTAGTTGATAAAGTTTTGCCCCCCAGCTCCAAGCCCATAACTCTGTACTCTGCTGTCATGTGAGGGCTAGGACTTTGTTGACATCCCTCTCCTTTGTCAGTGGATCCCTCCTACCTTCTTTCAATAGTGGGTGGAGGAGGGAGATGGGAAGGCCAGAGGAGGGAAGAGGGATGTGCTTTTCCTGCCAGTGTCATCTCGGTAGTGCCGCTGCAATCGGTCCTAGCAGCAGTTGGCTTCAGTGTGCTGGTTCCTGGACCTTTCATGCCACCTCAGAGACATCAGCACCAGTTAATCAGCACCCTTTCCCTTAAGTCTGAGTCCCCGAAGTATCAGTACCAGCTGAACAGTGTATCTCCTCAGAGATCTGGGTTCTAGACCTGCAGGACCTCACTTGTAAATCTCTGAGTTCTAATAACCCATCTCTTCCTTCACTCCCTCACCCCAGGAACAGCAGGAGGAGTTTCCTGCCATTACAATTTCTGTATTACCTGCACACTGGGTATTAATAAGACTGATGAGTCACTGACCTCTACCTCTCATAATACATCATATGTTAATTAATTGAATTTAAATTAAAAAATAAATATAAAAAATGTAAAGTAAGATAAAAAAGTAAAATTTACTGTCTTTTACACACACACGCACACACACACACACACACACAAGAAACAAAGCTAAATGTCTGGCCTAATAGGAAAAAGATTGACTGCCTATGTATATCTGGCTTTGGAAAAATCAGGCTATCTCTATCAATCTGTGATACTATGCATTTGAAGGTATCATGGTCACCAGGATGTAGCAGGAAATCAGTGAGTGGTTCGCTTTTCTTTCACCCCAACTGCATGTGTTGTCTTCCTTTGAGGTAATGACTGTGGGTGTTGTTTATTTACATATATAAAAATAAACAAATATATATTAGCCAGGCCATTTCTAATCCAAACCAGAAGGCTTTGACTGTAGTAGGGTTTTCATGGTTTTGTGTTTTTTTAAGTGTGATAATATATTATTATTTTTCTTCTAAATATTATATCTGCTTGTTGCAAAAACTTTCCAGTAGTCTGAAACATACAAAATACTTAAATTCTCTCATCAAAAAGCAAAAAAAACACAATTTCTGTGTTACCTCAGGGTTCACTTCTTGTTTTCTGAATCCATTTCCCAATACCTGTTTAATTTCCTATATTAAATTCTCTTTGTTATAACAACTGTTACACTTTTGTCTTTCTGGTGGGGACTTGATGGATACATTTCCCCTTTCTCTCCAGAAGAAATGACTATTTAGAAGTTGGTATAGATCACTCACACATTTTGGTTACATAACATTGATACGAAAAATTCATTTATAATTTTGAATATTGTTTTTTTCCCGATTTTGTTGTTTTTCAGACAGATTCAAGATGAAACAGATCTAATTGATTCATTTACGTTTTATTGTATGAATAAATTATACTTTATTTATTGTCCTAGGTAATAGGTAGTTTATGCCCACTTTGTTTTTAATATAAACATTGAGGCAAAAAAGATTTTGATGTCTCTTTGGGCTCATGTGCAAGAATCTCTGTAGGGTATAATCGTAGAAGTGGAATGGCTGGAGAGTAGGGGATGCACCTATTTAAATTTACTAGGTTAAATTTGATCTTCACATATACTGGTACTGTACTTTTCCCCATAACCTTGTCAGCTGTTATTATTAACAGTTTTCCCCCCAATCTGATGGTATAACATGGTTTTGATTTAACTAATTTGCATTTTCCTGATTATTAATCAGAATGGTCATTAAAAAATTGTATATTGGATACTTGAGTTTCCTCTTTTACATTTTTTCCCTATTGGGTTTTTTGTCATATGGTAAGGGGTAGGATATATATATATATATATAAAATATGTAAAATATATGTATATTTAGTATACATGTTAATATATATACTAATCCATTGCCATTATATATATTTCAAATATCTTTTCCTATACTTTGGCTTCTCTTTTAACTGTATGCTGTTTTCTATCACAGAGAAGATTTAAATATTCTGGAAGCCTAATTTATCAACTTTTTTTTAATGAGTTTTTACTTTTTTATATTTTGTATAAGAAACCTCCTCCCACCAAGTCATGAAAATATTCTATATTTTCTTTAAGTTTAATTTTGCTTTTTAAATTAAATTTGTTCTTTAATCTACTTGCATTGACTTTTTTGTATGGCATAAAATTACAATGTAATTTTTTCACTTTCCACATGGAGGACCTTTTGTCTGAGCACATTTTATTCTATTTATTGGTCTATGTGATTCTCCTTGTTCCCACACCACACTTCAACTTTTATAGCTTTGTTGTTCGTCTTAATATCTGGCAGGGTATCAAGGGTAAGTGACTCATTGTTATTTATTTTCTTCAAATTGTCTTGGTTATTTTTGGCCTTTTATTCTTTCAAAGTGAATTTCAGGATCAAACTTCATGAAAAACCCTGTTGGGATTCTGAGTAGAATTGCTCTGAATTTATAAGTCAGTTTGGGGAGAATTTTTATCTTTATCATATTGAAGGGGCCCTCCTACTTCTAAGGTCTTGCTCATTGATATGTAATTTTTAGACTAGTAACACTGACATCACCTGGATCCTGTTAGAAATACAGAATTTTAGATTTCATCCCATACTTGCTGAATCAGAATCTTCATTTTAACAAGAGCCCCAGAGTTTTATGCACATTATTAAAGCTTGAGAAGTGTAGTTTTAAAGTCATCCCTTTCCTCTTTCTAAATAGAGTTAGGGACTTAGGGTTTTGACTTTATTTTTTAAACCTTTCTCTCCACTAGATTCTCTTAAACAAAAAAGAGACATGCTAAAATATCTTTCATCTTCATACATTCACTCCAACCCTAGGTGCATATCACCCATTACCATTTTGCTCCCTTCATAGTCAACCTCCTTGAAGCAGAGGTCTGTCCTCATTGCCCCCACCTCCTCACCTTCCAGCCATTCCTTGGGCTTCTGTTGCTCATAATTTTATCAAAACTGCTTGAACTCCTAAAAACAAATGATATTTTGCCATTAGTGACAACATGGACGGACCTAGAAGATAATATGCTAAGTGAAGTAAGTCAGAGAGAGAATGACAAACACTATATGATTCTATATGATTTCACCTACATGTGGAATCTAAAGACCAAACCAACAAAAAGCAAAAACAGACTCATAAATACAGAGAACAAACTGATGGTTGCCAGAAGGAAGGGGGTTGGGGGAATAGGCAAAATGAGTGAAGGGGAGTGGGAGGTACAGGCTTCCAGTTATGGAATGAATAAGTTATGGGGATAAAAGGTACAGCCTAGGGAACATACTCAATGGTATTGTAATTGCATTATATGGTAACAGATGGTAGCTACACTTATGGTCAGCATAGCATAAGGTATACATATGTTGAATCACTATGTTGTACATTGCAACTAAGGCAACATCGTGTGTCAACTACACTTCAGTAAAAAAACAAAAACAAAAACAAAACATAACACTGAGTGAAGAAGGTAGAATAAAGATTACATATTATATGATTTTGTATGTACGAAGTACAAAAATAGGAAAAGACTTAGGGTAACTGGATCAAAAAGCAAGAACCATTTATATGCTGTCTATAAGAGACTCACTTCAGACCTAAAGAACATGTAGATTGAAAGTGAAGGGATGGAAAAATATTTACTATGCAAATGGAAGCAAAAAGAAAGCTGGGATAGCAATACTTATATCAGACAGAATAGATTTTAAAACAGACTAGAGACAGAGACACTATGTAATGATAAAGGGAACAATCCAACAAGATGATATAACAATTATAAAAATATATGCACCAAACACAAGAGCACCTAAATACATGAGCAGCTATTAACAGACATAAAGGAAGAAACTGACAGTAATACAGTAATAGTAGAGGAGTTTACTACCACACTTACATCAATGGACAGATCATTCAGACAGAAAATCAACAAGGAAACAGTGGTTTGAATGTCACATTAGACTAGATGAACCTAACTTATATTCAGAACATTCCATCCAAGACCAGTTGAATAAATTTTTTAAATTAATTTTTTATGTTAGTCACCATACAGTACACCATTACTTTTTGATGTAGTGTTCCATGATTCATTGTTTGTGTATAACACCCAGTGCTTCATGCAATACGTGCCCTCCTTAATACCCATCACCAGGCTAACTCATCCCCCCATCCCCCTCCCCTCTAAAACCCTCAGTTTGTTTCCCAGCATCCATACTCTCTCGTGGTTCATCTCCCCCTCTGATTTCCCCCCCTTCATTTTTCCCTTCCTTCTCCCAATGTCCTCCATGCTATTCCTTATGTTCCACAAATAAGTGAGACCATATGATAATTGACTTTCTCTGCTTGACTTATTTCACTTAGCATAATCTCCTTCAGTCCCATCCATGTTGATGTAAAAGTTGGGTATTCATCCTTTCTGATGGCTGAGTAATATTCCATTGTATGTATGGACCACATCTTCTTTATCCATTTGTCTGTTGAAGGGCATCTCGCCTCTTCCCACAGTTTGGCTATTGCGGACATTGCTGCTATGAACATTGGGATGCATATGGCCCTTCTTTTCACTACATCTGTGTCTTTGGGGTAAATACCCAGGAGTGCAATTGCTGGGTCATAGGGTAGCTCTACTTTTAATTTTTTGAGGCACGTCCACACTGTTTTCCAAAGCGGCTGTACCAACTTGCATTCCCACCAACAGTGTAAGAGGGTTCCCCTTTCTCCACAACCTCTCCAACATTTGTTGTTTCTTGCCTTGTCAATTTTTGCCATTCTAACTGGTGTAAGGTGGTATCTCAGTGTGGTTTTGATTTGGATTCCCCTGATGGCTAATGATGATGAACCTTTTTTCATGTGTCTGTTAGCCATTTATATGTCTTCTTCAGAGAAGTGTCTTTTCATGTCTTCTGCCCATTTTTTGACTTGATTATTTGTTTTCTGGGTGTTGAGTTTGAGAAGTTCTTTATAGATCTTGGATATCAGCCCTTCGTCTGTAGTGTTATTTGCAAAAATCTTCTCCCATTCTGTGGGTTGCCTCTTTGTTTTGTTGACTGTTTCCTTTGCTCTGCTGAAGCTTTTTATCTTGATGAAGTCCCAAAAGTTCATTTTTGCTTTTGTTTCCCTTGTCTTTGGAGACGTGTCTTGAAAGAAGTTGCTGTGGCCGATGTCTAAGAGGTTCCTGCCTATGTTCTCCTCTAGGATTTTGATGGATTCCTGTCTCACATTGAGGTCTTTCATCCATTTTGAGTTTATCTTTGTGTATGGTGTAAGAGAATGGTGGAATTTCATTCTTCTGTATATAGCTATCCAATTTTCCTAGCACCATTTATTGAAGAGACTGTCTTTTTGCATTGCATGTTTTTTCCTGCTTTGTCGAAGATTATTTGACCATAGGGTTGAGGGTCCATATCTGGGCTCTCTACTCTGTTCCATTGGTCTATGTGTCTGTTTCTGTGCCAGTACCATGCTGTTTTGGTGATCACAGCTTTGTAATATAGCTTGAATCAGGCAGTGTGATGCCCCCAGCTTTGTTTTTCTTTTTCAACATTTCCTTGGTGATTCGGGGTCTTTTCTGATTCCATACAAATTTTAGGGTTGTTTGTTCCAGCAGTTTGAAAAATGCCATTGGAATTTTGATCAGGATGGCATTGAAGGTATAGATTGCTCTGGACAGCATAGACATTTTAACAATGTTTATTCTTCCGATCCGTGAGAATGGAATGTTTTTCCATCTTTTTGTGTCGTCTTCGATTTCTTTCATGAGTGTTCTGTAGTTCCTAGAGTATAGATCCTTTACCTCTTTGGTTAGGTTTATTCTGCGGTATCTTATGGTTTTTGGTGCCATTGTAAATGGAATCAATTCTCTAATTTCTCTTCCTACAGTTGCGTTGTTAGTGTATAAGGAGGCAACTGATTTCTGTGCATTGATTTTGTATCCTGCCACATTACTGAATTGCTGTATGAGTTCTAGTAATTTGGGGGTGCAGTCTTTTGGGTTTTCCACAGAAAGTATCATGTCATCTGGGAAGAGAGAGAATTTGACTTTTTTGCTAATTTGAATACATTTTATTTCTTTTTGTTGTCTGATTTCTGTTGCTAGGACTTCTAGTACTATGTTGAAAAATAGTGGTGAGAGTGGGCATCCTTGTCATGTTCCTGATCTTAAGGGAAAGGCTCTCAGCTTTTCCCCATTGAGGATGATATTCGCTGTGGGTTTTTCATAGATGGATTTTATGAACTTGAGGAATGTTCCCTCTATCCCTATACTCTGAAGAATTTTAATCAGGAAAGGATGCTGTATTTTGTCAAATGCTTTTTATTCATCAATTGAGAGGACCATATGGTTCTTCTCTCTCTTATTAATGTGTTCTCTTTTTTTTTTATTTTATTATGTTATGTTAGTCACCATACAATACATCATTAGTTTTTGATGTGGTGTTGATTCTTCTCAAGTACACATGGAACATTCTCTAGAGTAGATCATATATTAGGCCACAAGAAAAGTCTTAATAAATTCAAATAGAATGAAATCCTATCATGCATCTTTTCCTACCACAGTAGTATAAAACTAGAAATCAACCACAAGAAAAAAATCCGGAAAGAACACAAATATGTGGAGGCTAAATAATATGCTACTGAACAATGAATGGGTCAGCCAAGAAATCAAAGAGGAAATAAAAAAAATACATGAAGACAGATGAAAATGAAAACACAACAGTCACAAATCTTTGGGATGTAGCAAAGACTATTCTAGGAAGGAAGTTTATAGCAATACAGGCCTACCTCAGGAAATAAGAAAAATCTCAAATAAACAACCAAAACTTACCCGTAAAGGAGCTAGAAAGAGAACAAAGTCCAAAGACAGTAGAAGGAAGGAAATAATAAATATTAGAGCAGAAATAAGTGAAATAGAGACTAAAAAACCCCAATAAAACAGATCAATGAAACCAGGAGCTGATTCTTTGAAAATATCAATAAAATTGATAAATCTTTAGCCAGAGTTATCAAAAACAGAAGAGAGAGGACTCAAATAAATTATATATGTGTATATATATGTATATATAGGTACATATATATATAAAATCTTGTATATATGTATATATGTGTATACATAATTATTATTATTAAATGGTCATAAAAATAATGAGATTTTTGCCATTTGCAACAGCATGGATGGACCTAGAGGGTATAATGCTAAGTGAAATAAGTCAGAGAAAGACAAATACCATAATGATTTATCTCATATGTGGAATTTATAAAACAAAACAAATGAACAAAGGAAAAAAGAGACAAACGAACATACTCTAAAATACAGAGAAGAAACTGGTCATTGCCAGAGGGGAGGTGGGTGGGAGGATAGGTGAAATAGATAAAGGGAATTAAGAGTACACTTACTGTGATGAGCACTGACTAATGTACAGAATTGTTGAATCAGTATATTGTACACCTGAAACTAATATATGTTAATTATACTTCAATTAGAAAATAAAAATTTTTGAAAAGGTTGAAAAAAAAAAAGGAAAAGATAATGTATGGTTTTAGAAGTCAGGCTAATGGTTACCCTTGGGGGATAAGTGCAAGGGGACAAGGGGAGGTTTTGGGGGGTACTGGTAATGCTCTATTTCTTAATCTGGTTATGTGAATGTATTCACACTATAAACTTATGTACTTTTTAGTATACATATTATATACTTTAATAAAAAGCTCAAAAATACTTTTTAAAAAGGGGGGGAAGCCAGCCTGCTTGAGCTCAGGTTACTAAAGACCTCTTAATTTCCAAATCCATTAGGCATCTCTGAATGCCCACTTTACTTGACCTTCTTGAAGAATCTTTGCACCTTGTTAATTCATCCTTTCCTTTGTCTATTTTCTTTCTTTTTTAAAGATTTTATTTATTTGACAGAGAGAGACACAGTGAGAGAGGGAACACAAGCAGGGGGAGTGGGAGAGGGAGAAGCAGGCTTCCTGCTGAGCAGGGAGCCCAGTGCGGGGCTCGATTCCAGGCCCCTGAGATCATGATCTGAGCCGAAGGCAGACACTTAATGACTGAGCCACCTAGGCACCCCTCTTTTGTCTATTTTCACAGCAGGTGCCACAGCTTGGGCCCCCATCACCTCCTGCCTGTCCCATGCAATTCTCTCCTAACCTATGTTTCCCTTCCCAGAGGATAAACTCTCTAGAGATGCTTGGGTTCTTATAAATGCAAATCAGATCCTGTTACTGCTTTCCTTAATACCATTCCCTAAAGCTCCAATCTCACAGGTAAAACCCAAACTTCTTGGGCCATCATAAGAGCACCTTGTGGGTTAGGTTCATGCCTGACCCGCTCACCTCATTTCCTTGCCATTCCCTTTCATGAAGCTTGCGTTCTAGCCAGACTAGATGACTTGCAGTTCCCTGGTAGCCCATGTCATTTCTTGTGTCCATGCCTTTGCATTTGTATTTCCTTCTGTTGGGAATGCCTTTGCCCCTTTGACTATTTATCAAGCACATACTCATTTTTCCAGACCCAATTCAAATGTCTTCCTCTGTGAAGAATTCCCTCCCCACTTAGAGGGGATCTCTCTTGGCCACCATGGGCTGAATTTCTAGGATTGTACTTATCCCTTAGTATAGCAGCTACTGTTTACCTCTTCTTCCCTACCAGCCTGTGAACTAGTAGTAGAAGGACTTACTCTTGTCTTTATATCCCTAGTGCAGGCATAGAGTAGGCATGTAATGAATGCTTATTGCATGAACGAATGGATGACTGAATCAGGTTAGTAGAGGAGACATTTGTTCATGATGCCAATGTGGTCTCTGCTTACAGTGGTGTCTGTTCCTGGAATTTGACCACAGTCTTCTGGGGACCATAGAAAATTCTCCCTCCCCTGGGAAACCCCTCATGAGATGCTCCAGCTGGAAGGGACTTCTCTTCTTCCGCTGAAATACCACTTCTTTCTGGCCCCGCTCTTAGGCACTTACCTCTTCCACAGTATTCGTGCCTCTCTTGCTCAACACACGTCATCTGTAAATTTTCTGAAGCAAGGGGCTGTGTTTTATTCTTCTTCATTCTTCAAATGCTCAGCAAATGTCTTGTACATGGAAAGCACTTGATTCATGTCTATTGAAGTGAATCAGCATGGTTTTAACTCACACCAATGGGGAGTTTTTCATCTAGAACATAAAGGAGGCTTAGATTCCTGAATTGGAGAGAATGTTATGTGGGTGGAGCACATACTGAGTGATTATTAGCATCAGGCAGGTGGGTCATTACAAAAATCAAAATAATTGCTAAAGAGAGAGCCTCAGGTCTGAAAAGCTACGTCTGCAAGGAGGCTGCCTGCCTTACAGAAATGCTCTCAACCCCCTACTGGGGGCTTGGTAAACCCATTATATTGCAGCCTGGGGTGGAGGCAAAAGCTGCCTTTCACTAACCTGTCTAAACTTCAGATTAGATTTTGGGGCTAAGCTCTGGGAAGCTTCTGAAGGCATTTTTAAGAAGACGCCAAAGGAGAGAATGTGATTAAATTTTCTTGAGCTATGGGAGACCCTGGGAGAAAAAGCATTCCTTTTGCTTCAGCTCCCTTAGCTGAAACATCATGGTGGAGGAGAGTTCCTTTCTTACTCCCAGAGGGCTTAGAATTCTAATCTCTGGTTAAATTAAGCATAACTGGAGAGGAAAAAGAGCTGACGTGGTAAAGACAATGAGCTGAAATGGAACAAGTAAAGCTTGTGTGTGGCATACGCCTTCAGCAATTAGATGAGCTCAGATCTCATCCTGATTCTTGTCCACACTGCTGGCCTGAAGAAGGAGCCCAGTAACTATCAAATATGCCAACGGTGAACATTTCCTTTGATTTTTCTCCTGAGGCATCAAAGATTTCAGTATTTTATTGTAATAGGTTTTCATCATGTGCTGTTTCAAAAACTGCCTTGAAAACAGACTTGCAACTCCCAGTCCCTTTCTTGTCTGTGTTGGGAGTGAGGATGTTTGCGACCCCGGTGGCTGACACTGGAGCTCTGGCCACACTAGGGCAGGTAGGCAGAGTATGGAGGTCCCCAGAATTCCTCTGACATCAGACAGAAGTCCCAGCTGGGCGACCTTTGGGCTTCTAGGATTTGGAAATGCTTATCAGAATATGCAGTGTAAGCACATGGTCACTCTGCGGCCCATAGAGGGTCATATCTACTTTAAAAAAATTCCTCAGTATATACAAACCCATCGAAGCACAGTTGGAAGGTGTTCCTGTGAAGGCTAGAGCAGAGCCACATTTCAGTGGCTTTCATTTTTTTCTTTGCAGAGTAGAAACAGTGAAAGTATTAAAGGAGGTTGGAAGAAAACTCTAATGTTCTTCATGTGGCCAATGAACTTACACCTCTTCAATTCCAACATCAAAGAGGCCTGGGTCTTCCTCCACGAAAGTCACAGTCCAGTTGAGAGCACGGTGAGTGAAGTTGTGTTGGATGTTTTCTGTTCGCCCTTCCAGTTCTACTCTCTTCCCTTTTCCATCTTGCTTTGAGTCCCATGACTAAGTCAGGGGGTCTCTTACCCTCTGGCTCCAGGTTGGGTTTGGTTAAAGGGAAACACTAGCAAGAGATTAGAGGGAGGGAGGATCATCAGGCTGGGGTATTTATTCCTTGGCTCCTGCCTGCTGGTTATCACAGGTTATATGAGTTCTTCTACTTAAAACCATAGCTTCTGTTAAGTGGTCCTCCCCTATAATTTCACTGGTTTCTCAAGGTTTTGGTAACTGCCTCTTCCCTCTGCTGCTCCAGTGCTAGGAGGGGGTGACAGTGCCCTGGTGTTACTATCCTCAGGGAGCTTCACTGACCCTTACTGTCTCTTGACCCTGGCCACATTTTGTAAACAGTTCCTCTATTAAGGGCCTCCCTGGGTACCCTTACTGAGTGTGTCATTCAGGAGGCATCTTAGAAATGCAACACAGGGGCACTTAATATTTCCCACTTAATATGTGGGAAATTGTGGAAGGTATCCTAGAGGAGGTGAGGCATGAAACAAGTACGAGTTAGCCAGGTGGAGGGAATTTTAGGCAGCTGGCCACAAGGAACTCAAGTTGGAGGAAGTTTGTAGTGGTTGAAACATCTTGTTCCTGAGGGCAAAGACATTACCTATCTTGCTTGTTGTTATAGACTCAGCTCCTGTGGAGCCCAGAGCACATCCTTTGTGATTAGTCATGATTGTTGAATGAGTGGAAGAATGGATGAAGGCAAGGCGGGGAACTGCAAGAGAAGAGGCTGGAGTGTTCTGCAGGTCCTGATCACAAGGACACTATGAAGTCTTGGTAAGGAGGTGGGAAAAAGGGGGGAGGGACATATCTAAAAATATGTAAGAGGAAAAAAAAAATCAAAACTCAATGAATGACTGGATGAGTAGAATAAGAGAAGATTCAAGGATGACAGCCAATATGGACCTAGACTATCTTTTTTAATAAGCTATTTTCTCCTGTATTCATTTGAGGTCCTTTTGTGGCTTTTAATCATATTGACACCTTGGGAATTCCTGCTAGCTTGAGACTTCTACCCTGAGGCAGATTATACCTTATGTGTCTAGATATTCATTCAATCAAATGTCCTGGGACCACCTGAGCTAAAGAGAACACAGTTTCTAGCCTTGCTCTGTAGTCTCTCCTTAAGCCCAGGCTCTGGGAATTAGCACTAAACTCATGTGAAGAAGGTCACATCTGCCCCATGGACAGGCAGCTCTCTTTGAGGGGCTAGCACATTTCTTTTGAAAGATGGGTTATTCTTCTTTTAAAATGTAAATACTTTAAGCAGTTTTTCATTTTTTTCAACATGAGCTTTCAGTCTTCCTTTTACCAGTATTTATTAAGAGCCTACTGTGTGGATAGATTTGGGGATTATAGAGATATGATCCTTGCTTTAAAGGGCTCATAGGCAATTTCAACTATAAATACTAGACAGTATTCCCTCCCACACAGGATGTTCCTAAAAATATCTGTAGAGAAGTGTCTGAAGTTTGGGACCCAAATCTTAACTCCATCAAGGAAGAGCTGTGCATATGGAGATTCTCATGATTGCAGAAAAGTGATTTAGTTACAACTTCTAGTGGGGTGAGCGGTATGGTGGGTCAGCCAGGCATAGATGGAAAGTGCATGTGAAGATGGCATACAAGCTCAGCTTTCTGAGGTCAGGGATTACTGCTAAAATGAGGTTGCATCTGTGCATAGTCTTAAAGGGATGATTAGGAGTTGGCTGCCCTATGAGTGTCTGGATGGAGAGCTGATGTTTCTGTCCCAATGAATGGGATTTACTCTCATAGCAACTTTGAAGTATATGATACAATATTGTTAATTATAGTAATCATGCTATACGTTAGATCCCCAGAATTTACTCATCTTATAACTGGAAGTTTGTACCCTTTGACCAACATCTCTTCATTTCTCCTATCTTTAAGTCCCTGGGCAACCACCATCCTACTGTTTATATGAGTTTGACTTTTTTAGATTCTACATATAAGTGAGATGATACAGCATTTATCTCTCTGTCTGACTTATTTCACTTAGCATAATGCCCTCACAGTCCATCCATGTTGTCACAAATGACAAGATTTCCTTCTTTCTCGTGGCTAAATAAGATTATATTGTAAATATATACCACATCTTCTGTATCCATTCATCAGTTGGCAGACACTTAGGTGTTTTCATGTGTTGATTATTGTGACTAATGCTGCAATGAACATAGGGGTGCAGATTTCTCTTCAAGATAGTGATTTCATTTTTTTGAGATAGACCCAGAAGTAGAATTGCAGAAAAAAAATAATTATGTCAGGTGATGTATGTATTAACTAAGCTTATTGTGGTAATCATTTTGCAATATATATGTATTAAATAATATGGTACACCTTAAGTTTATACAACATTATATGTCAGTTATAGTTCAATAAAGCTGGAAAGTAAAGAGTGAATTGTGTGTGAAGAGGTAGTTAAATGGCAGCATAGGAGCCAAGCAGGAGTCAAATCACACACAATTGCCTGCTATTCTCTTTCTCTTTCTATTAGCTAGTATTCTGTTATAAAATAATATTTATGGTAAACAATTCCAAATGATGTAGAAAGTTATAAAGTGAAAAGTAAAGCTCTTCACATCCTAGTCCTACTGCCCAGAAGAATCAAAACCATTAATATATTTCATGTTTTCTCTCATTTTCTATGTGCACACCCATCAGCATATTCAGTCTTTATTTTACAAGTTACACTCTGCTTAAAAAAAGCAGTTTGCAGAAGTATGCAATTTATTTTTGATATAATTCCATTACATTTCTATCTGACCTCTTCTAATTATTGCATCTTCCATTAGGAATTATCAGAACTTATTAACCAGGCTAAATGATGGACCTTTTTGTAGCTTCCCATTCTTTGATATTACAATTAATCCTGCAGGCAACTTCCTTACATCTTTGTGCAAATGTGTGTATCTGTGAAATAAATTCTCAATAGTGGAATTGATAGATGTCTATTGCCACGTTATTAAAAAATTGCACCATTGTTGGCTACACCTGTGGTCAGAATAGCATAGTACAGAGTTGGTGAATCGCTATGTTGTACACCTGAAACTAATGTAACATTATGTGTTAACTATAGTCAAAACAACAAAAAAGAATAAACTTTCTGATAGAATATGTTCCCATACAGTTTTAAATAAAGATTTTCATTTGTGAACACAAAAAAAAAAGGTTGCAACAGTTTACGTTCATACTAATTAATGTATGTTGGAGGGGGTCATCAAGAGGACATGACCACTGGTTGACCTCTGAACTGCACCCAGGCAATTAGAGGCTCCTCACCTGCTTCCCATCCTTGGAGTATACCTTTTTTTTTTTGTTATGTTAATCACCATACGTTACATCATTAGTTTTTGATGTAGTGTTCCATGATTCATTGTTTGCATATAACACCCAGTGCTCCATGCAATACGTACCCTCCTTAATACCCATCACCAGGCTAACCCATTCCCCCACCCCCCTCCCCTCTAGAGTATACCTTCTGCCTGCGGCCATTCCCACAGCCGGAGCCATTTTCAGGGATGCCACCTTGAGAGAGCTGGTGTGGTTGAGATTGTCCAAGCTGTCTGTCTGAACCCAGTGCAGATCTCTATATAAACTTTTAAGATTCTGGTGGGCAAGTGTGGACATCTATTCATCTCGTGGTTTCCCAAGACAAGCCTCCTAAGTAAGCTCTCTTGCTTATTGAGACGGTCACCTACCAGTCTGGAGTGGCGTATTCAGGCTCTCCTTGCCCTCTGGGTCAGGAACCAGTTTCTGTTTTCACCCAGGGAACTCCCAAGGTTGTGAACCAAAAATGTCTGAGAGTGCTGGATACTAGATTTTATTCAACTTGAAAAGTCTAGATATTATCACACTTAATATTTCACAATATTGGGTATAATTAGACTTTACCTGTTGTCTGTCTGATAGGTGGATTCCTGCTTATTTTCACTTCTCCTCTCTCCTTCAACTATATAATTTACTTAGGCATTGGCAACTTTTTATTTACAAATTACAAATCCCAGTTAGAATGAAAAAGAAAATCCCATAGGTACTAATTAATAACTTTCCCTTATTTGACCATTTATTTTTATCCTCTATGTGTACTTCCTCCAGGACATTTCTACAGTTTCTGAAATGTGTTTTCTTTTTCTGCCTTAAATAAGTGACTATTTTAAATTAATGTACATACTAATTTTTTCCTTAGCCCATCCTTGCTGCCTTGAGTACTTAACCCTCATTATTTCCTAGTTTTTCAAGGGTAATGTGGCACCTTAATTTCTGCTTATGTTGTAGTCAGAGAGGTAGAAAATAGGTAAAAAAAAACAAACAAACATAATTTCAGATAGAGCTATGCCGTGCAAAAATAAAACAAGGGTAGGTTAGAGAGTGTGCAAACTGGAGAAGGACTCAGAAATGGAGGTGAAGCAAGATCTCCTGGAAAAAGTGACATTCAGGCAGACCGCAAATGCTAAGTGAGAAGAAAGAAGGGGGTGAACCAGACAGAGGGAAGAATGTGCAAAGGCCCTGGGGTGGGAGGAGCTTAGCATGTTTGACTAGCAAGAAGATAGCTTGGCAGGAGAGTGATGAGCAAGGGAGAGGAAGGAAAGGCCATCATAAGGAGTTTAGATTTGACTGGCTGGAAGGGAGACCATTGGAAGGTGTTAAGCTAGGGAATGACATGATCTGATTTACCTTTTTAAAAGGCCGTTCTGGAGGTGCGGGCTACACTGCCTGTTTCCCTCACTCTCCAGCCCTCTTAGCCTCAAGATCTTCTCCCTTTGTAAAAAATAGCCCTCTTTTTTTTTTTTTTTTTTTACCACGTGGCACTCTGAATTTCCCAATCGAACAAAGCACGGATTAAACTGTAAAGGTGGCTTTGTATGTGGCCCTTTATCGCTCCTCTGAGTCCTTCAATTCATTTCATCAGAAATAGTTTAATTATATCAAGTCATTGGGTGCTAGCTGAAGGATTTGGGGATAGATCTGTCAGAAGATTAGATGTCATTTAAAAACAACCATTGTTGTTTTAGAACATGTCCAAGTACAGAACTGAGTCGCTTTTAGGTATATCCTTCAACTCTTTAGAGATGACTGAAATGTTCCATTCCCATGAAAGTTTAAAAGGAGAGCAATGTAACATAAATCCTTTCCTTTTTTCCTCTGTCTCTATTTTTTACTAAATTTCTCCTTGTTTAAAAACATTGCCTATAAAAGTCAACCTGAGTGTGAATTACAATTAGAGATACAGTCTCTGAGGTTGCCAAATTAGGTTCTTCACAGATCCATTAACATTTCCCCAGTTCTCTGTTGGCTGATATAGATCCAGCTCCAGGAGGACTTTTGGCTACTTCTCCATCTAGCCTCTGCACATTGGCTGATGTCTATCAAGCTAATTGCTGGCTAATTCTATAATAGATGCATCCCAGGTGTTTTTCACCATCTCTTGAAGTTTGTACTGTTTTCTTCTGTACTTGGACTCCTACTTACATCTTTACTGACTTGTATAATGCATAAATGTCTAATCGCTCAGAAAGCTATGCCTCTCTCCTTGCTGTAAGCCCTGGATTAAAAAAAAACCCTTGCTGGCAACAGTGAGTTTAGTTTAGGAATTTTGATTAACAACAAAAATCAAGTCTAGAAGACTTGGTTATTTGGAACTCAAATCTTGCAACACAATAGCCAAATCACACGCAACAAACAGAAAGGGAGTTTGTAGGCATGGTGGGGGTGAGAGTGAAAGAAAGTGACAAAGAAGAGAAATAGGCAGTGCCCACTCAACTTTGCTGTCTTCTGTTTCATGTACTATTTGTTGGTACAACAGCAGTAAGTGGACCTATAGCTTTAAGGCAATGCCAGCTATCTCTCCATGTTGCTTTTACTCTAGAAGCCTGAAAGTTTGGAATCTGATGTTTTCTAGAACCTCAGATGATAGACTCTTTGGTATCGTGGATGGAATTTTTTTTTTTATCCTTGAGGCACAGCCAATGATCTGTTACTGACATTT
Organism: Halichoerus grypus; assembly: GCF_964656455.1. Lineage (NCBI taxonomy): Eukaryota > Metazoa > Chordata > Mammalia > Carnivora > Phocidae > Halichoerus > Halichoerus grypus. The sequence goes on along the minus strand of NC_135715.1, from coordinate 57,129,635 downwards.
TGTTCAAGTAGTACCTTCCTAAGGACACCTACTCTGAACCACTGTGTTTAAAATTGCAATATTCCAGACTCCTTATTCCCTTCTTTTCTTTACTTTTTCCTGGCATTTGTCACCCTCTAATATACTGTGCTTCTTATTTATTCTGTTCACAATCTTTATCTTTCTTCCCCTGCTAGAATGTAAGCCTCAAGACTATAGGGATATTTGTTTTATTGATTCACATATCCCAAGCATATAGTAGATGCTTAGTAAGTACTCATTGAGTGAATGGATGATATCTCATAGTAGGAATGGGTCATAAATATTAGCTTAAGATTCTTTCTTAGTTTGGGCATCTGATTAATTCAGCTGTTCAACCAATCATCACTTGTGAACATTTGCATGATGTAAATGTATTCTATCTACATTTATCATAACTTTTGGTATAATTTCCTTACCAACTATGTACATTTTACTCTTACTTTCAGACTACCAAAAGCCACAAAACTAGCTATTACCTTCTAGATAGACAAATTGATATAATAGAGTCTGATCCCTATAATTAAGTATATGATATCTTAGGATCTTTTTATTGCATGCCACTTTCTATTTTATTGTGATGTGAACATCCCCTCTCTCCTTGGATTTATCATAGTGTGATATAGGGAGAGTCTGCGTTGTGTGAATGGAAGTCTCAGTCCTTGGATTCCCCACCAGAAGACTTACATGGGGATCCACGCTTGAATAAAAATAGCCAGAAGGAAAGTAGGAAGCACAAAACAGTTTATTAAAGTGAAAGTACACCCTCTAGGTGGGAGAGTAGGCAGGTTCCCAGAGGTGGAACAGGCCCTAGTTTATTTGGGGTTTGGTTGTTTGTTGTGTCTCTCTGGGCTGGGAGGAGCTGTGATATTCAGTGGGGTGGTCTCTAATGGAGGCTGCTTCCAATAATCTGGGGGGACTCCTCACAGGTTGTTGGGAGGGGGAGTTTTTGACCCTACAGGGTTTGTACCAGAACCTCATGGCAGCCTTTCTCCATGGGGTAGGGCTGTACCCACAATGCAAATGCATCATCATGAGTCTAGGAGTCACCCTGGGGCAGAGGTGGAAGAGGAGAGTGCATCTGTGGCTCTTGATTGGTCAGCCCCAAGGTCTTGAAGCCACAAGGTCAGGATGTTGTGCCCCAGGCTTCTAATGTGTAAATTATTTAGCACTGTCCTTGCCTCTAGCTCCTGTCTCTATCCTTCCCCTTCAAGGATTTGGGACTCTGTCTCTAGAATGTTCCTTCTACTGCTCATATCTAGCTTCTACGTAACAATAGCACTAGGCACATGGTAGATACCAATTAAGGACTTGATGACTAACTATAAAGTGCCATAGGAATTTCAATCTTTTTTTTTTTTTTTTTAAAGATTTATTTGTTTTTGAGAGAGAGCTAGAATAAGCATGATGGGAGGGGCAGAGGGAGAGAATCTCAAGCAAGTTTCTTGCTGAGCATGGAGCCGAGGTGGGGCTTGATCTCATGACCCTGAGATCATGACCTGAGCCAAAATCAAGAGTCCCACGCTTAACCAACTGAGCCACCCAGGCACCCCAGGAATTTCCATCTTAATTATAACTATAATGATTTAAAAATTTAAGTGGTTAATAGTTCTGTTATTGATGGTGATAGTGCCTCAGGATTTATTCTCATGAGATGTAAGTTGCATGCTGGCCTGCTGCAAATGTTACCTCCTGGTCGTGCTCCCTGCCTCCAGCTCTTTCCCCCTTGACTCTATCTTTTACCACTCCATCAGACTTCCCTCCCTAAAACCAAGCTCTGGTCATCCATGCTAATTTCAGAAACTTTCAATAGTCCCCAGTGTCTTTGTAATTAAACACAAATTCTTTAGCATTTTATTGAAAGTCCTCTTTAATGGCCTCAAATCACCTTCACAGTCTCGTGTCTTACTATTTTCATTTTCCCGGAAAATCATGAGAGTCCTTGCTCCCCCCTCTACTCTGGCATTGCCATTCCTGAACTTGTCTCATGCTGATTCCTCCGACTAGGCATGCCCCACAGCCTGGATTCTGTCCAATTCTTTTCATCTTTTAGATCTAGCTGAAAGGCTACCTTCTTTATGAAACTTTTTTTTAATTCCCCCAATTGTTTGTGCTTCTCCTTTCTCTGAAGTACTCTAACTTGCTGCTGCTTTTTTTTTTTTTTAAGTACTGGGACTTAAAAAAAAATTCACACTGTGTAGATCGTAGTTCTTTTTAAAAATTTTTCTTTTGTTGTGGTAGGAACACTGAACATGCGATCTACTTTCTTTTTTTTTTTTTAAAGATTTTATTTATTTATTTGAGAGAGAGAGAATGAGAGAGAGCACATTAGAGGGGGGAGGGTCAGAGGGAGAAGCAGACTCCCTGCCGAGCAGGGAGCCTGAAGTGGGACTCGATCCAGGGACTCCAGGATCATGACCTGAGCCGAAGGCAGTCGCTTAACCAACTGAGCCACCAGGCGCCCGCGATCTACTTTCTTTTTCCAGTTTTATTGAGGAATAAAATTGACAAATAAAATTGTAATATGTTTAAAGTATAGAGTTTGATATACATACACATTTTAAGGATTCCAGCATACAAGAGATACCACACGGTATTTGTCTTTCTCTCTCTGGCTTATTTTACTTTCTAGATTCATACCTTCTACATTCATCTGTTTGTCAAACATGGCAGGATTTCCTCCTTTTTAAAGATCAAATGATATTCTATTGTGTATATATACTGCAATTTCTTTATCCATCATCTGTCAGCAGGTATTTAGGTTGTTTCCATACTTTTGCTCTTGTGAATAGTGTTGTGATGAACATTAACATGGGAATGCAGGTATCTCTATGAGCTCCTGATTTCAATTTCTTTAGATATATACCCAGAAGTAGGATCGCCGGATCATATGGTAGCACTATTTTTAATTTCTTGAGGAACTTTCATAATGTTGTTCATAATGGTTATACCAGTTTACATTCCCACTTTTATGCACATCCTCACCAACATTGGTTATCTCTTGTCATTTTTTTAAAAGATTTTATTTATTTAATAGAGAAAGCACAAGCAGGGGCAGCAGCAAGCAGAGGGAAAGGGAGAAGCAGGCCCCCCCGCAGAGCAGGGAGCCTGACGCTGGACTCGATCCCAGGACCCTGGGATCATGACCTGAGCTGAAGGCAGATGTTTAACCAACTGAGCCACCCAGGTGCTGCTTGTCTTTTTGATAATAGCCATTCTAATAGGTATGAAATGTTATCTCATTGTGATTTTGATTTGCATTTTCCTGATGATTAATGATTTTGAGTAGTTTTCCATTTACCCATTAGCCACTTTTATTTCTTTCTGGGGAAATGTGTATTCAGGTCTTTTGCCCATTTTAAAATTCTTCCTTCCTTCCTTCGCTATTGAGTTGTATCAGTTTCTTGTATATTTTGGATATTAGATATGTAGTTTGCAAATACTGTCTCTCATTCTGTAGGTTGACTTTTCATTTTGTTGATGGTTTCCTTTTCTATGAATAAGATTTATAGTTTGATGTAGTCCCATTTGTTATTTTTGCTTTTGTTGCCTTTGCTTTTGGTGTCAAATCCAAAAAATCATTGCTGAGACCAATGTCAAGGAGCTCATCTCCTATGTTTTCTTCTAGGAGTTTTATGGTTTCAGGTCTTATTTTCAAGTCTTAAATCCATTTTGAATTATTTTTGTGTATGGTGTAAGATAGTGGTGCAGTTTCATTCTTTTACATGTGGATATATAGTTTATCCAGCATCATTTATTGAAGATACTGTCCTTTCCCCATTGTATTTTCTTGGCTACTTTGTCAAAAATTAATTGACCATATACGCATGACTTTATTTATGGACACTCCATTCTCTTCCACTGATCTAATGTGTCTGTTTTTATGTCAGTCTATATTGTTTTGATTACTAGAGTTTTATAATATAGTTTGAAATCAGAAAGTGTGATGCCTCCAGCTTTGCTTCTTTTCTCAAGATATTTTTGGCCATTTGGGGTCTCTGTGGTTCCAAATTATAGGATTTTTTTTTTCTGTCCTGTGAAAAATTCCATTGGAATTTTGATAGGGATTACATTGAATCTGTAGATTGTTTTGTGTAGTATGGACAGTTTTACAACATTAATTCTTTCAATTCATGAATACAGAATATCTTTCCATTTATGTCTTCAATTTCTTTTATCAATATTTTATAGTTTTCAGTATATAGAACTTTCCCTTCCTTGGTTAAATTTATTCCTAAGTATTTTATTCTTTTTGATGTTATTAAATGCAATTGTTTTCTTAATTTCTCCTTCTGATAGTTTATTGTTAATATTTAGTAACATACCTGGACTAGTATCCTGCAACTTTACAGAATTCATTTATTAATTCTAATGGTTTTTTGGTGGAATCTTTAGATTTTCCATGTATAAGGTGACGTCATCTGCAAACAGAAAATTTCTTTTCTGATTTAGGTGCTGCTCCTCCCCTCCTCCCCTCATTGCCTCCTCCCCTCCTTCCTCCCTTTGCCTAATTGTTTACTTGAGATTTTTTTTTTTCATAATGTAGTTGTTTATTGCCATAAATGTCCCTGTTAGAACTGCTTTCAGTGCATGCCATTTGGTTTGTTGTGTTTCCATTTTTACTAATCTCAAGGTTTTTGGGTTTCCGTTTTGATGATTTCTCTGGCCCATTGGGTTTTCAAGAACATGTTTAATCTCCACATATTTGTAAATGTAAACTTGAAATTACAGAATAAAGCACAATGACAGCCTACACAGAGTGCCTCAGATGCTTTGCATTTGTATAGAGCAATCTTAACTTGCAATTATTTACAGTTTGATCTGAGAGTCTGGCCTGACAGCTAATGGTTTGTTCTCAGCCACATTTTACCTTTTACCATGCTTGGGGGAGATAGGACTACCAAGCTTTCTTATTCTCTACAAAGTTCCTGTTCTTTGTTCCTACTTTTTGACATTTTTGTGATCTAGGCAGCTGGAGTATAAGTTTTCTTGACCCCCTTGCAGACTGCAATTCCATCTCAATCAGAACTGTCAAGTGGATTCCTGAAAGCCACTATTTGGCCTGATTGGAGAATAGAGCCCTACCTGCCTGCAGACAACTCTTTGCTGGATATTTCCCAAATCTAGGACATTTCCTGCTTGAGTACATGCTTGAATCACAGAATATGCTCAATCTAACCTCAGCATCTTTTACTTCTATGAAGTTGGAACCAGTTATCAGAAAGAAACATTCTCTATTGAGTTCAGGAATTTTCAATTACTGAAGTTTCCTTTTAGAACAGAAATGTACTTTTTATTGTGAGGGACTACACAATTTTTTTTTTTTAACCTCTGAATGAATGTCTGGTTATTTTGTTTAAAGTTTGACTCTTGGAAAGCAATCTTGTGCTAATATTTATGTAAAAGTGGCAGGTTATGGGACAGAAAATCTAAGAGGTAATTTAAAATGCACTTTTGAGTATGTTACATTCAAATTTTCCGGGAGAGTAATATGTTTTATTAAGCCAGATACACAAAATTTTATATATTCCTTAATACATGAATGATTTTTATCAGTGATATTTATAGTATTGTATAGCTAACTCATCAAAGATAAATCTCGGGGTGCCTGGGTGGCTCAGTCATTAAGCGTCTGCCTTCGGCTCAGATCATGATCCCAGGGTCCTGGGATCAAGCCCCACATCGGGCTCCCTGCTCAGCGGGAAGCCTGCTTCTCCCTCTCCCACTCCTCCTGCTTGTGTTCCCTCTCTTGCTGTGTCGCTCTCTGTCAAATAAATAAATAAAATCTTAAAAAAAAAAAAAAGATAAATCTCAACAGGTGCTACCAGAAATTAGAGATGATCTTGCATGAATCTGATGCTTATGGGTCTGAAGTCTCAAGTCTCCAGGCATGGGGCATTTGGCTTTCTATCATCAAGAGAACCAGGGAATTTCCTATGTTTTGCCTAAAATGAAACTCAGCTAATTTGCCTTCCATTTAACACTTTAGTCACCTGCCTCCAGTTATTTTTCAGTGATAGGCAAGAAACTACTTTTAGCAAAGAACAGAGAAATTCCATTCATTTCTTGAATGCCTGTTTTCTGTGGGTACTTTGTGTCCAAGGAATTTTTAAAATGAGTAAAGTGTGGTCTCTGCTCTTTAGGGAGTTACAATTCAGTAATAGGGACAGGTAAGACATAAATAGCTTGAATACTAGGTAGCTCTAATCAGTGCCATAATTAGGATGTTGTGAAAATATTAGAGTATGAGAGATTAATGGTTTTAGAATACAAAAGACTTCCTTCTCCTATTTTCTTCCAGAAACTTCCTTAGGCTAACACTTCTGGCCTCTCTCCCCATCAAGTAAGGAGAAGTGATGTTGCTCAGATCTACTCTCTTCAATCTATCAATATCAGTGGTAGAGGTCCCTGCCCTTGTAAACGAAGACTGTCCATGTTTGCCTGAGTGGGAAGCTTAGCTCTGGCATTTATTTTAACAGGCCTCTTTCACTCTTATACTTATGCCTTGTTCTTCAACAATGGTAATAAATCAATGATAATGTTGGCAGAGATCAGAATGTATGGCATAAAAACACATAAAAACACTGTAACTGAAACAATTTAATTGTAGAGAAATGCTAAGTCCCTTCTCATTTTATTGATCAGTTACTTGAAAAATTCTGTACTGTGTTAGTCAGATTTTTGCTGATGCGATATTGCCTAATGAATAACTCCAAAATTAATGGCTTATGATAATAAATATCGATTCACTGCTTATAAGTCTAATGGTTGGCTGGCCATGGCTCTGCCAGACTTTGCTAGGCTTGGCATGTCTTTCATTCTGGAATCTTCTCTGGCATGAATTGTTCTCATGGTGGAGGACAGGAGTGCAAAGGGGCAAACCAAAGCTTAGAATACCTCCTACAGTCTCTGCTCAGAGCTGGCATAGTGTCATCTCTGCTCACATTTGATTGTTTAAGGCAAGTCACATGACCACATCCAAAGCCAATGGGGCAAGGAAGTTGAACCATGACAAAGATGGGGACAAAAGAAAGGGTTGTGATATAATTTCCCACATATATCTCTGGTTTTCACTTAGTTTCTTGTATATAGAATCTTTAGCTACTTCATGCTATTTGCATCGTCTAACTTATTTATTCCATTCTGTCTTTGATAAAACTATGAAGACATTCACAACTCTTTGATTAGTCTCCTGCCATAAAGTACCATTAAAAACACTTGTAGGTGAATATTACCACCCAAACTACCCATGTGAATTATTTTAATATCTTATTCATAAAACTTCACAGGATCCTGTGAGGTTGGACAAATTCTTTACTACCAGAAAATATTTTATTTATTAACATTCTTAGATGAACCAGGGTCATAATAACTTTTCTGTTTGTGGTGAGCAGACTGTAGAGTGCCTCCATGACCCCTGCCCACTGATTCTCTGACTCTCGTGGTCCCCTCTTCTTGAGTGTAGGTAGAACTTGTGACTTGCTTATAACAAATAGAATATGACAAATGTGATGAGATTTATGTGATTATATGTAAGTAATTAGGTTACATAATACTGTAAATCCTATCCTCCAAGGAAATTCTCTCCTGCTGGCTTTGAGGAAAGATATCACTATGTTGGAAAGGCCCACATGGCAGACAGCTGAGCGTGGCTTCCAACCAACAGTTAGCAAGAAACTGAGGTCCTCAGTCCAGCAGCTCACTAGAAACCACATGCTGGTAAACAACCACGTGGGCTTGGAAGTAGATTGTTCCCCAGTTGGGACCAAGATGAGATTGTAGCCCCAGCTCACATTTGGATTGGAACCTTCTGAAATCATGAATCATAAAGAGGATCCAGCTAAGCCTTTCCCATATCTTGGTCCACAGAAACTGAAATAATGTGTATGTTTTATGTATTGTTAAACATCATTAGCAAACTTTTAAATCCATTATCCATTTTATAGTATCAAGGATAAAGTGTCTTCGTTAGTTTCTATTACCTGCCAATTCTGTTTGTTTCATTGTGGTTTCCTATTTTGTTACAGTTGGCTTTGTTTATGTATTAATATCAAGAATTTTGGGTGGTAAGCTCCATGTGAGTAGATTTTCGTAAATCCCTTTATCTCATATGTGTGCGTTTACAGAAAATTAAAAATGCATACTTGTTTGTTAATTAATATTTATTAACTCTATACAATGTGTTTGGCACAATCCTATGTGATGGAGATAAAAGAGACAGAAATGGTCCCTGCCTTCATGAAGCTTACATTTTATTGGAAGAATCAGAGAATAACAATTAAATACAGTTTCTAAATTACACATTTGAATAACTGTGTGAAGAAAATAAATAAGTTACTGTAATCTAGGAGTAACTAGATCTATTCTTTTTTTTTTTTTTTTAAAGATTTTATTTATTTATTTGAGAGAGAGAGAGAGAGCACATGAGAGGGGGGAGGGTCAGAGGGAGAAGCAGACTCCCTGCTGAGCAGGGAGCCCGATGCAGGACTCGATCCGGAGACTCCAGGATCATGACCTGAGCCGAAGGCAGTCGCTTAACCAACTGAGCCACCCAGGCGCCCGTAGGAGTAACTAGATCTATTCTATTCTAGCAAAGTCTTTTGAGGAGTTAGCATTTAAACTGAGATTTAAAAGATGAGAAAGTGTGGGGTGCCTGATGGCTCAGTTGGTTAAGCATCTGACTCTGTTGGTCTTGGCTCAGGTCATGATCTCAGAGTTCTGAGATCTGGTCCTTCGATGGGCTCCACATTCAGTCTGGGGTCCGCCTGTCCCTCTCCCTCTGTTCCTCTCCCTGTGCACTCCCTCTCCCCCTCTCTCTCTGGAATAAACAAATAAAATTAAAAAAAAAAAATGAGAAGGTGCAACTACATTCTCACCAGTTTAGAACTGGATTAGTTCTGTTGGTGTAAAATTGTGTTTGTGTGTGTGTGTGTAGAGATAACATGGGTGGGATAGGAATTGGGTTCAGAAATGAATGCAAACAAAAATACTCTGGATTTCAGGAGATTGAAAGAAAATATAAGTAACAAGTAACAAAAAGTGTATATATTTGGAATATAATCTTGTGATGACTTATAATGCTATGTCAGCAATTCTTAGGATAAGAAAAAAGACACTGAAAAATCATAAAAAGTTAGATATTGAGTTCTATCTAGTATATGTTGACCATTTACATGCTTATTTATGAGAGCAGAGTCAAAACATTTCTGAAACTGTTTTGTATATCCATCTCCCTCTGCAACTCTTTCTTTTTTCTCTGCAGTTGTTCTGCTGGCTTTTATTAAGCCATAGATATTTCACCCCATTGTGAATCTAAATCTTTTGCTTCTGTCACTTCTGCACACACAATGAATTTTAGAACAGGCCAGTATTCTGGGAATGCCAAGAAAGAAATAAAGTTTTCTCTTATTTTGGCTTGAACTTTTTTCTTTCCAATTAGTTTCCAGAGTGTTTGTTTCTCAGGCATTTTCTCTTGATGGCAAAAGTCTGTCTCCCAAAAGCCATGTTTGGAACTGAAAGTGCATCTGTCTTGAGAGGCTGGCGCCATCTCAAGTATAAATGTGTGCTTTGTAAACATTAGTAACTGTTGAGAGAGACAAATAATGGAGATTGTGTCTATGAATTCTGTGTGTTTGTGTGTATATGGGAGAGGGAGAGGGAAAGCAGTGGGGAGCGGAGAAAGAGAGATTAGGAGGGAGCCAGGAGGAAGAGGCAGAAGAGAAGTAAGAGCAAAAGGACATTGTTTGAGACCATTGATAAACAAAAATCAGTTTTTGAGACAGCTGATAAATAGAAATCAATTTGACCTGAAGCAGGTGCCAGGGTTACAAAGACAATCACACTAGAACTATGTTTACTGACTAGACAGGAAATGATGGAAAAAGGGGAGCAGCCACTTGGGGAAATCTTTTCAGACAGACAGGAAGGTACCAGAGAAGAAAACTACAAATAAGACAAGAATCCAGCTAGTCCTCCTTTTTTGGGCTATGTTCTAGGAGCCTCTAAGAGAGGCTGACTCAAGGTCCTTGTGACAAGACAATGGTTTTAATGAGTCAGGAGCCAACAGGACTAGGATCTAGATAAGTAGATAGATACCTGGAGTGTTGTTTTATTTTCTTAATTAAGTTTTTTATTTTAATTCCAGTATAGTTAACATATGGTATTATGTTTCAGGTGTACAATATAGTCATTCAACAATTCTATACATCATTAGTGCTCATCATAATAAGTGCACTCTTAATCCCCTTCACCTATTTCACCCTCCCCAACTCCCCTCTGGTATGCTTTATTTTAAATGAGTACCCTCAGTTAAAGGTATTTTTTTTCAACAAGAACATTCTTTATTTGAAGCATACTTCAGAATACATGGTTCTAAAAGAGATATATAAAACATTCTATCCGGGCGCCTGGGTGGCTCAGTTGGTTAAGCGACTGCCTTCGGCTCAGGTCATGATCCTGGAGTCCCGGGATCGAGTCCCACATCGGGCTCCCTGCTCAGCAGGGGGTCTGCTTCTCCCTCTGCCCTCTTCCCTCTCGTGCTCTCTGTCTCTCATTCTCTCTCTCTCAAATAAATAAATAAAATCTTTAAAAAAAAAAAAAAAAAAAAAAAAAAAAAACAAAAAAAACCAAAAAAACATTCTATCCAAGAAAAATGGAATATATATTTCCTTCAAGTACAACACAGAAGGATCCCCTGGTTAAATCACATAAAAAGATACCTAACAAATATTACAAATTTAAGAAGACTGAAATCATACCAAGCATATTTTCCAACCATAATGGTACAAAACTAAAGATCAACAATAAAACAAAGCTGGAAAATTTACAATATAAATATTAAATATTTAATATGTAAATATTAAACAACTCACTACTGCACAAGCAATGGGCCAAATAAGAAATCAAAATATGTCTCAAAAGAAAAGAAAATATTCCAAAACCTATGGAATGTAGCAAAAGCAGATGTTAGGGTGAAATTTATGCCTGAAATGCTTGTTTTAAGTTGTTGATTTGAACTTTTTTTCCTTGACATCACAAGGACCTAGAAAAAGAAGAAACTTAGCTGAAATTTAGTAGAGGAAGGGAATAACAACAACAAAAAATCAGAAATAGAGATCAGAATAAACAATAATATAACATTGACCAGAATGACCAGTTTTTCCAAAAAAAAAAAAAACCAAAAAACAAAAACACCAAAATTGGCTACATTAAGAAAGAAGACTCAAAAACCAAGGTGAGAAATGAAAGAGAAAACAACAGATAACCACAAATACATAGTGGGGTAACAGGTTACTATAAACAGTTATATACAAACAAATTAGATAGCTTAGGAAAAAAAACTGGATAATTCCTAAAAACACACAAGTTACCATAAATCTTGAATCCAAAAAATAGGAAATCTTAGACCAATAACAAGAATGAAAATTGAATTAGGAATCAAAAACCTCCTGGCACAAAAAAGACCAAGACCACATGGTTTCATTAGTGAATTCTACCAAACATTTAGAAAAGTAATTAAGGACAAACTTTATCAAAATCTTACAAATAATGGAATAGAGGGAACACATCACAATCATTCCATGAAGCCAGTATTACCATGATACCAAAGCAGGATTAGAACAATACAAGAACAACAAAAAAAGAACAATATAAGTATTGCTATTCCGACTTTCTCTTGACAGGTTTTTTTTTTTTTTAATATTTTATTTATTTGACAGAGAGAGACACAGTGAGAGAGGGAACACAAGCAGGGGGAGTGGGAGAGGGAGAAGCAGGCTTCCCACCGAGCAGGGAGCCCGATGCGGGGCTCGATCCCAGGACCCTGGGATCATGACCTGAGCCGAAGGCAGACGCTTAATGACTGAGCCACCCAGGTGCCCTGACATGTTGTTTTAAAGTGCAGTAGGGAAGGATTACTTGGGAATTGATCCCCAAAGGTCTTTGTTTTCCTAGTACCAGAGAAGTTGAACACTTGAACTGATGTTACCAGCAAGATGTGGCAAGAGTGGAATTTGAAATGGAGTACAATAGAAGCTTGATTAATATGTTAAAGGGTGTTAATGCAGTCAAAAAGTGACTCTATAAATTCCTAGTGATTCCAGAGGAAGTCAAAGGACAAGGCCATAGTCCTAATATCCTACTTGGTTTTGGCAAAAGAAAAATGTTTATTACTGCTGGAACTCCTGAGAGGCATCTATTCATCATGCTACTCTTCTCACCCCCACTCCTTATGTCAGACACATCATTTTCAGCCTTTTTTCTTGAGCATTTGACATGGTAGTTCTTTAAACTCTTTTTTTTTTTAAACTTGCTTTTTAAAACACTCTGCCTCTAATCTTTTAAACATTTCTCCTTTAACTCACTATGCCATTGGAGCTTTAAAAACCAAACATATATTCGATATTGTTATTCAATTCAACCATAATAATTGAGCACCCAGGTGTGAGGTGTTGTGCTAAATGTGGGGATGAAAAGATAAGGACCCTGCTTCTTCAGATGCTATCATACCAGCAGGTTAATGGGGGCAGATTTGCATTAAACAAGTAGACACTCCACAGTACTATATGCACTCTGACGGAGGTGGAGTACAGTGGACAGTTCTGGGGATGTCTGGAGTGCTTAACTGGTGGTTACATTTGAATTGGTTGTGAAAAATGGCTAGGAGCTCACTGAGTGACAAGAAATGAGGGAAGGGCAGAGGGGGCTTTTCAGGGTGAAGAGAATTAAGTGAACAGCATGGCATGTCTCAGAAATGGATGGAAGGGTATGGCTAAAACATGCAGGGTAGGTTTGGGGGAGTGGTGAGGGGTATGGATTAAGAGAGAGGAGCCAGTTTCTGGAGGTCTGGTATGCTGGGTGAGGTTTGTACGTTGGGCAATGTTATCCTATAGCTGACAAGGAGCCATTAAAGGATGGAGAAAGGAAGTGTTATGACCAAGATTTTGCTTTAAAGATGAAATTATATTAGCTATGCCATGGATGGATTTAAGGACAGGTTAGCTAGGTGAATGAGACAAATTAATAAGCTATTGCAGTTGTTGATGTGAGATGTGAAGTGGGTCAGAACGAGGTAGGTGGTGGTGGTGGGGATGGACTACTGACTTAGATCTATTTAAGAAGTAGAAAAATAGGATTTAGTGACTGATCAGATACTCGGAGTAAAGAAGAAAGGAGACTCTATGATTCAGGAGAAGAAAAGATGTTTGGGTGAAGAAAAAGAGCTCAGTTTTGGATATGTGCTGGAGGGGTCATAGGACACAGAGTCAATAGAAGTCAGTCTCATTACAATAGAGGGTGAAGCTCTTGAAGAAAATGAGATCCCCTGGGACATTATAAAAAGCGAAAATATTCTTGGGAAGAGCAACAGTTGAAAAATAGGTAAAGGAAGAAGATCAGTCAGCAAAGGGTAAGAGAGCTGCCAAAAAGGTGGAGAACCTCTTAACAGTGCAAAATGCCTCTAATCCTGTGGGTTGAAATGGATAGAATTAATTACCTCTGCAAATGAATTACCATCTGGTCAGGAGTACTCACAAATTCAGAGTATTGTTGGTGCTCAAAATAATGTCACTATATAAATGCTTGTCTTAAAACTGAGTGTGTGAAAAACCTCTTCAGTAGCTCTGGGGACTTAATGAAACTTATAATAATAAAGGGAGCCAATTTGATCCAGAATGTAAAGGAGTGAATTAAAAAAATTTCAATATGAGGGAGACTTAGTTTGAGCAATCATTTGGAAAATATATTATTTCTCTTACATTTATCCTATTGCCTTAAATCCCTCTTTCTCTAAGTTTAGCTCAAGAAGAGATTGGTATTCAAAATTAGATTTTATGGGAGATACATTTTAGAAAATAGTAGCTGAAACAGTTAAAAAGCTGTATATATCAAATTAATTGTGTCCAGTGTTTTTCTTCCTCTTTCATTTAAAAAATGTCTTGGCTATCTTTCCATATCAGTACACAAAGAGTTTCCTCCTCCTCCTTTTTTTTTTTTTTTTTTTTTAAGTTACTGTGCGGTATTCCACTGAATGAACGTATGATAATAGCTAACTTTATATTGCTGGAAATTTAGGTAATTTCTGATCTTTTCCACTGCAAACAGTGCTGCAATGAATAACCAACCATGTACCCATGTCATTTTTACAATCTGCTAATATATCTGCATGATAAATTCCTAAAAGTGGAATTGCTACATTAAATATGTGCATTTGTAATTTTAATACATATTGCCAAATTGCCTCTATATGAGTTGTTCCAATTTGCATCCTCACCAGCAATATACAAGAGTTCATCTTTTTTCCACTGCTTTGCCAAAAAAGTTGTGTCCAAATTTTCAAAATGTTGCCAATTGCATAAATTTAAAAAACACAGTATATTTTAATTTGCATTTTTCTTATTATGAATGTGATTGAAGGTATTTCCTATATTTAAGAGCCATTTGTAGTTCCTTTTCTGTGAACTATTTATTCATTTCTTTTGCCTTTTATATTAATTTTTATTGGTTGTAGGAATTCATTATATATTAATTAAAATAATACATAAATTTCCAGAAGTTTTTGTTTTTTGAGTTTGCTTATGGTGTTTTTGCTTTGCAGAAAATTTAACATAAAAGTAGCCAAATATATCAGTTGTTTAAAAATTGTTTCTAAGTTTTATAAGGTATAATAGTTATAAAGGTCTCTGTTATTCTGAAGTTGTAAAAAAGTTCTGTTTTCCCTCTAATACTTCATGGTTTTCTTTGTTTTTTAAGTTTAATTCTAATTTTTAATTTTTTTTTTAATTTTTAAAGGTATTTGGAACTTTTCCTGATATAAAATTGCCCTAGGTAGAGAATTAGCTTAGACCAGGAAAATAAGTAATTGGGAGTGAGAAATTCTCACTCATCTGAAGATGTTCTTTTATCCTAAAAGAGTAGAGTGACTGCAAAAACTTTTCAAGTGGAAGTTGGCTGCCATGATTTCAGCACTCCAAAATACTAGAAGCAATTTCATTTCTATACTTTGTTATTTATTTCAGCAGTGTATTAAATACAACTTAGATAAAGAAGGGTCTTTCCTTAGATTAGCTTGGAGGCAGACACAAAGAATTCTGACCAGGGGTAAGTATGGAATAGAACAACAGAAAATTAAAAAGCCTTAAAATATTGTGAGGCATTGACTAGAATTTTGAAGACAAATGACATAGTAGCACTTTATTTATTTTTATTTTTTTTTTTACTACTAACCAGATTATTTATTTATTTATTTATTTATTTATTTTTAAAGATTTATTTATTTGAGAGGGCGAGAGAGAGCGAGCACGTGGGGAGGAGGGGCAGAGGGAGCAGGACAGAGAGAATCCCAAGTAGACTGCCTGCTGAGTGTGGAGCCCCAATGCTGGCCAATCCCATGACCCTGAGATCATGACCTGAGCTGAAATCAAGAGTCAGATCCTCAACTGACTGAGCTCCCAGATGCCCCATTACTAACTAGATTTTAGAGTGAAACTGGAGAAAGATTATTGGGAAACAAAGTATTAAATTTTAGTCCCAAGGGTGTGATAAATAATGACTTTAAAATAGCTGTTCCATTCATGTTGCATTCATGAACCCAACCAGTTGGGTTCAGGTCAGGCCAGGTTTTGTTGCCAAATGAGTTTCTAAAAAAAATTGTTTCTAGAACTTTCTGAATTCTGTCTTCAGAATTTCAGTTAAGAGATTGTGGACCTACATTCTGCAGATCATCTGAGTTGTTTCTCTGCAATGATTTTCTCTGTATTTATCAGTGTCAGGAGAGGATAGTTCTCTGTGGCAAGGGTGGAGGGGATTTTATTCTTTGGAAAATGACTACAAGAGTAGAAAAGGAGACTTATGTTTTAAATATGTCTTTATCTATAGTCTCACTTTATGGAATACTATGAACAAAACTCTTCCCATACAATGTATTTGTATATGGAATATGCTCAGATAAAACCAAAAGTCATTTTTCTCCATATATTTCAGAGTTTCCTCATCAGTTCTGTTGTGGCTTGTAGTTAATATTCTACTGGCTAAATATTCTGCGTATGTGTTTACACTGTGCATGGTTTTAGATATTGGGGAAACAAATGAGAGATGCTCTTATAGTCCATTTAATGAGACAAACAAGAAAACCAGTGTGGTTGAGTGTTAGGTACAAATAGGAACAGGGTGCTTTTGGGGCAGAGAGGAAGCACAGCTGAACCAAATAGAGGGAGATAAGAGAGCTTGAACTGAGTTCTGAACACCCGAAGAAACCTGAAGTTGTTCTTTTAACCTAAAGGAATAGAGTGATTGAGAAAACTTTTTTAAGTGGAAGGTGGCTTCCATGATTTCAACACCCCCAAATACTAAAAGTAATTTTGTTTCAATTACTTTTTGTTTATTTCAGCAATGTATTAAATATAACTTAGGCGGGTAAATAAAAAAGTTAAGAACTAGAAAAATAAATATGCAAGGTGCATGTATAGGGAAGTTCAAATGGCTTACTTAGGCTGGAGTGAAAAGTGCATGTAGGGGGGTGGGTAAAGTACAGCCAGAGAGGTAGGAAAGAGATCATGAAGGGCCTTGTGTCCTGAGCAATGGCCTATGACCACTGTTTTGAAAGCTAGGGAGTTAGGGATAACATTGAATAATTTTAAGCAGAAATCTGACATGACTGTGTTTGCTTTTGATAAATACATTGTGATATTTCTGTGGAGGGCAAATTTAGGTGGGCTGGAGGGAGGCTGGGAGACCCAGGCAAAAAAAAAAAAAAAAAATGATGAAGGCCTAACCTAACAGGATGGGTAGGAGGAGGGAAGACTGGAGAAGTATTAAGATAGTAGAAGCTATAGGGACCAGTGATTGACTGAATGTGGGAAAGGTAGAAGTAAAGATGAGTCCCAGTTTTCTTGGTTGAGCAGTTTGGTGGATGGTGGTGCCTTTATTGGGGAGGCGCTGGTTTGGAGAAAGGTGATCAGTTCTGCTTTGTATATGTTGAATTTGTCAGTAGGATAAACTAATGTGAAGTTACCCAGGACATGGTTAGCAGAGTTTTGGTATGTGGGAAAGAGGTCAGTGCCAGAGAATAGTTTTGGGCATTATCTCAATATTCCTGGTTTTTATGCCAGAGATTTCGTTGTGACTATTTAGGATAGGCTTATAGAGAGTAAAGGAGAAATTCTGGGTCTATGCCTTAGACAAACGTATCTCCTATACAAATTGGGAAGCTATTATTTTTTTTTAAAACAGTTTCCTGATGGGGTGCCTGTAAGCAATGCATTAACATTTCCAACTGACTGGATCAACTGCTCAGATTGGTTAACATGTAGCAGAAAATGGCTAGGATGAAAAAGTGGTAGATGGGGCCTAACTCTGCTGCTCTTGATTTGAGATATATGAGTTTAAACTCTCTTTCCAAGTAATCTCAGTGATCCACCCTTCCACACTGGAGAGGTGACCTGGGTAGCAAACTATGATCTCCAATAGTCATCATAAAACATTCTTTTTTTTTTTTTTTATTTTTTTTATTTTTTTTAAAGATTTTTTTTTTATTTATTTATTTGAGAGAGAGAGAATGAGAGACAGAGAGCATGAGAGGGAGGAGGGTCAGAGGGAGAAGCAGACTCCCTGCCGAGCAGGGAGCCCGATGCGGGACTCGATCCTGGGACTCCAGGATCATGACCTGAGCCGAAGGCAGTCGCTTAACCAACTGAGCCACCCAGGCGCCCATCATAAAACATTCTTAATTTCTTGTCTTCCTATATTTTGCCAGTGGGAGAAGGTTGAAATGTTGTGGGCTTAATGCACATAAGAACTTGGAATTATATTGAGGGTGGTTGGGTCAAACTTTAGAATTTAAGTCTGTTATTGTTTAGTATGAACTGTCATGTTGTTGTTCTCCAGCTCTGGGAAGCTGTCACATCCAAATCTTTCTATCCCAGAATATAAGTGAAAGATAGAAAAGAAACTTCCAGAATCTCTCTCCATTCCCATTTTATGCTACTCTCCCACTCATTTAGTATGTTACAGAGTCACAAATCTTCATTTTCTTCAAATCCTGGAACTATTTTATCTACTACAGGACATCTGCATGTTCCCCCCCATTCTTACTCATGACTGGCACTTTCTCATTCTTCAAGTTTCAGACTATATGCTCCCTTCCTCTCTGATCACCAAATGCAAGTTCATCTCCCTTTCCCCCTTCTCAGCAGTCTGTCCATTTTCCTACTTGTTTTGTATATTTTCCTTACTCAGTTTTAAATTTCACAAGGTAATAACCCATGTCTGTGTTCAATATCCTTTCCTAACCATAATGATAATGCATAGATATTTCAAATGCATTCTCATTAGAACCATTAACTATACTAAGGGGTGGTATTAACATATCTTATTGATAAATGAGAAATTCGAGGTCCAGAAAGCTCAAGTAAGTTACCCAGGTTCACACAGCTAGGAAGTGCAGAGCTGCACTCCATCCCAGGATTTCTGATGGACAGGCCATTGCTACTTTCATCGTCATGAGTGAAACATCACAGTGTCACCTTTCAAAGGAGCAATGTTGCTCTCCAATAAGCCATCTACTTGGGAAGGCTTCACCTGTCTGTCTTTCCCTTTAAGACAGTTTCTTTAATACCCTCCCCCCCACCCCAAAACCTTAAGTAGATTTACTAGAACTCCATAGAGGGATGATTTTATTTTCCCTGTAAAAGGGAAATAGCCACTGCTTTCAGAACTGATTAGAAGTGATGTCTTTCCCTGAGGACACAATCAGCCCTGGAGAGTAGGTTCTGATGATGTCTGAGTTTCTTTCCCCTCCTCTGCCCTGGAGGGGGTGAATGGCTTTCAGCCTTTACTTTTTTTTTTTTTTTTTTTTTATTATGTTATGTTAATCACCATACATTACATCATTAGTTTTTGATGTAGTGTTCCATGATTCATTGTTTGCGTGTAACACCCAGTGCTCCATGCAGAACGTGCCCTCTTTAATACCCATCACCAGGCTAACCCATCCTCCCACCCCCTCCCCTCTAGAACCCTCAGTTTGTTTCTCAGAGTCCATAGTCTCTCATGGTTTGTCTCCCCCTCCGATTTCCCCCCCTTCATTTTTCCCTTCCTACTATCTTCTTCTTCTTCTTCTTCTTCTTTTTTTTTTTTTTTAACATATAATGTATTATTTGTTTCAGAGGTACAGGTCTGTGATTCAACAGTTAATGACTATGTAAGGGAAAAAGAATGAGCTGATGCCAGAGAAGAGGTTGGTCATATTGGAAATGGTAACGGGTGTGCAAGGTTATAAGCCATGTGGCATTGGCAGGGGGGCTGACTTTGGAGTCCTTTCCCCATACATGGTAATTATTTCAAGAAGCTAACTAATTGCCAATTTCTCCCTTTAAATTATATCTCTTCCTGTCATTAAGCAACTCTGTAACACAGATACATAAGTAAAAGTGCCAACTCTATATTTACTTGCACAATCTCTTCCCTCAATATTTACTTCCAAACTAGGCAAGAGGGGGCCACCCTGACAAATCAGAATTTCAGAGAGTACTGACAGCCCTCTAATTAGAATAAGATGAAATATAAATTGATTTGGGTAAGGCTCATCCTCCTCCTCACTCCCCAGAACTATCTTAGATTTGTTTTAAATACAAAACCAGTTCTGACGTCTATATTTTGTTTTCATGCCACAATCCCCCCTACCTCCACCCCCATTCTGATAAATTCCTCCTTGGTTACTATGATGGTATAAAGGAGAACGCTTTTAATACTGTCATCTCAGTTTGCTATCTGAACAAAGAGAATAACACAAAGAAGTGGAAAATCCCTTCAAGGGCACCATGGTAGTTCTACTGTATCAGGAAAGGCCACAGAATAACTCAAAGCTCACTGTTGTGCAAACGTATCATTGTATTTTGCAAGGTCATGTTGAAGCAGAAATTTAATTTCTAGCCTCAACAAAACCTTCTGTACCTACAACCCAGAAGATCCAGCAAATTGCCCTTCAGTTAATGAAATTTGAGGAGAAATTCTAATCTATATTTTTCAGATCTATAATTGCATACATTAATATACTGAAAAATAGACATTATTAAAAATAATTGGGCATGAGCTTCTATATACTATAAAAAAAACATGCAGAGCAAAAAGACTAGAAATGTGGGAAGTTATTGATACTGGTTGTTACTAGATGGTGGGCTGATGGGAGGTTTGTTTTACTCTCATCTATTATGTAATTAGCATGTGTTACTTTCAAAATGGAAAATTAAACAAAAAAATGAGGTTAGAGAAAACACACTAGTGTGGTAGTGTATAAAACACTTATAATAAAAAAAATTGATGGAAAAAGCACACTGGACAAGAGTCATGTAGCAAAACTGGGAACTTTGTACTATAAACTGAAAGAAAAAAATCTAAATAATTTGGTTCACCTAAGCATCAAGCTTACCAGCATGGTGTTCTTAAGGCTATTTATGAAAATGATACAAGCACTTCAGGGGACATCTATGTACAGCATATGCTTTAATTGTTATTTATGGTTAGTTTTACCACTCTATTTCATGAGTATCTTGTTTTTTTAAATTTTATTTCACACTTAATGTTTAAAAGCTTTATTGAAGTATAATTTATAATATTTACCCATTTTAAATGTACGAATTAATTTTTTAATAAATTTATAGAGTTGAGCAGCCACCACCAAGCCCCAATTTTATTTTTTTTATTTCATTTCCATTTTTCACTTCATTTTTTAAAAATGACAATTCCAGTATAGTTAACACAGTGTTATATTAGTTTCAAGTGTACAATATAGTGATTCAACACTTCCATATATTACTCAGTGCTCATCAAGATAAGTGTACTCTTAATCCCCTTCATCTATTTCACCCTTCCCCCTACCCACCTCCCCTCTGGTAATCACCAGTTTGTTCTCTGTAGTTGAGTCTGTTTTTTGGTTTGTCTCTTTTTTTCCTGTTCATTTATTTCTTAAATTCTACATATGAGTGAAACTATATGGTATTTATCTTTCTCTCACTGTCTTATTTTGCTTAGCATTTATACTCTAGCTCCATCCATATCCTTGCAAATGGCAAGATTTCATTCATTTTTATGGCTGAATAATATTCCATTGTATGTATATATACCACCTCTTTGGTATCTATTCATCTATCAATGGACCACTTGGGCTGTTTCCATGATTTGGCTATTGTAAATAATACTGCAATAAACATAGGGGTGCATATATCCTTTTGAATTAGTGTTTTTGTATTCATTGGGTAAACACCAGTAGTGTGATTACTGAATTATAGGGTAGTTCTGTTAAATTTTTGAGGAACCTCCATACTGTCTTCTACAGTGGTATCAGTTTGCATTCCCACCAACAGTGCGTGAGGGTTCCTTTTTCTCCATATCTTCATCAACACTTTTGTTGTTGTGTTGTTGATTTTAGCCATTCTCACTAGTGTGAGGTGATACCTCTTCGTAGTTTTGACTTTCATTTCCCTGATGATGAGTGATGTTGAGCATCTTTTCATGTGTCTGTTGTCCATCTATCTTCTTTGGAGAAATGTCTGTTCATATCTTCTGCTCACTTTTTAATTGGATTATTTGGGGGTTTTTGGTGTTGAGTTGTATATGTTCTTTATATATTTTGGACACTAAACCTTTATTGGATATGTCATTTGCAAATATCTTCTCCCATTCCATAGGTTGTATTTTAGTTTTGTTGATTGTTTCTTTGGCTGTGTAAAAGCATTCAATTTTGATGTAGTCACCATAGTGTATTTTTGCATTTATTTCCCTTGCCTCAGGAGACCTATCTAGAAAAATGTTGCTATGGCTGATGTCAGAGAAATTACTGCCTATGCTCTCTTCTAGGATTTTTAGGGTTTCAGTTCTCAATTTTAGGTCCTTAATCTATTTTGAGTTTATTTTTGTGTATGGTGAAAGCTGGGGGTCTGGTTTCATTCTTTTGCATGCAGCTGTCCAGTTTTCCCAATACCATTTGTTGACAAGACTGTCTTTTTCCCATTGCATAATCTTTCGTTCCTTGTAGAAGATCAATTGATCATATAATCGGGGGTTTATTTCTGGGCTCTTTATTTTGTTCTATTGGTTTATGTGTCTGTTTTTGTACCAGTACCATACTGATTTGATCACTACAGCTTTGTAATATATCGAAATCTGGCATCATGATGGCTCCCGTTTTACTTATCTTTTTCAAGATTGCTTTGGCTATTCGAGGTCTTTTGTGGTTCTATACAAATTTTAGGATTATTTGTTCTACCTCTGTGAAAAATGCTGATGGTATTTTGATAGAGATTGCATTAAATCTGTAGATTGCTTTGGGTAGTATAGACATTTTAACCATATTTGTTCTCCCAATTCATGAGCATGGACTCATTCCATTTGTTTGCATCATCTTCAATTTATTTCATCACTGTTTTATAGTTTTCAGAATACAGATCTTACACCTCCTCAGTTAAGTTTATTCCTAGGTATTTTATCATTTTTGCTACAAGTGTAAATGGGATGGTTTTCTTAATTTCTCTTTCTGCTGCTTTATTGTTAGTGTATAGGAATGCAATGGATTTTTATATATTGATCTGTATTCTGTGACTTTACTGAATTCATATATCAATTCTAGGAGATTTTTGGTGGACTTCTTAGGGATTTCTATATAGTATCATGTCATCTTCAAGTAGTGAAAGTTTTATTTCTTAGTTACAAATTTGGATGCCTTTTGTTTCTTTATATTATCTGATTGCTGTGGCTGGGATTTCCAGTACTCTGTTGAATAAAAGTGGTGAGAGTGAACATCCTTCTTTTGTGCCCGACCTTAGGGGAAAAGCTCTTAGTTTTTCCTCATTGAGGATGATGTTAGCTGTGGGCTTTTCATATAAAGCCTTTATTATGATGAGGTATGGTCCCTCTAAACCTACTTTGTTGAGGGCTTTTTTTTTTTTTATCATGAGTGGATATTGTACTTTGTCAAATGTTTTTTCTGCATCCCTTGAAATGATCATATGGTTTTTATCTTTTCTTTTATTGATGTGAAGTATCACATTGATTGATTTGCAAATATTGAACCATGTTTGCATTTCAGGAATAAATCCCACTTGATCCTAGTGAATGATTTTTTAAATGTATTGTTGCACTCCGTTTGCTAATACTGTATTGAAAATTTTTGGATCTATGTTTGTTGGAGATATTGCCCTGTAGTTTTTTTTTTTTTTTTTTTTTTTTTTTTGGTGTTGTCTTTATCTAATTTTGGTTCAGGGTAATGCTGGCCTCAGAATAAATTTGGAAGATTTCCTACCTCTTCTATTTTTTTGGAAAAGTTGAGAAGAATAGGTATTAACTCTTGTTTAAATGTTTAGTAGAATTCACCTGTGAAGCCATATGGTCCTGGACTTCTGCTTTTGGGGAGTTTTTTTTTTTTATTATTAATTCAATTTCATTGCTGTTAATTGGTCTGTTCAAATTTTCTATTTCTTCCTGCTTCAATTTTGGTTACTTATATGTTTCTAGGAATTTATTCATTTCTTCTAGGTGTCTTCTTTGTCTCTTGTTACAATCTTTGTTTTAAAGTCTATTTTGTCTGATATGGTATTGCTACCCTGGCTTTTTTTTCACATCCTTTTGCATGATAAATATTTCTCCATCCCCTCACTCTCAATCTGCATGTGTCTTTAGGTCTGAAATAATTCTCTTGTAGGCAGCATATATATGTATCTTTTTATTTTCATTACATTGCCCTATGGATTTTGATTAGAGCATTTAGCCCATTGACATTCAAAGTAATTATTAATAGGTATGCATTTGTTGCCAGGTTGTTACTTGTGTTATGGTTGTTTTTGTAGTTCTTCTCTGATCCTTTCTTCTCTTGCTCTCTTGTCTCACGATTTTCTGGCTTTCGTTAGGGATATACATGCATTTTTTCTCTTTATTTTTTACGTATCTATTACTGGTTTTTGATTTGTGGTTACCATTAGGTCTGTACATAACAGCTTCTGCATATAGCAGTCTATATTAAGTTTATGGTTGCTGAAGTTTGAACCCATCCCTTACTCCTCTCCCCACAACTTAGGTATATGGTGTCCTTTTATTTTGTAATGCCCTTGACTGATTTTTATAGATATACTTATTTTTTCTGCTTTTGTGCTTCTTACTTTTCTTACTCTTGTTTATGGTCTTTATGTAGGACTTGTCTAGTGGTCATGAATCCTTTAACTTTTGTTTGTCTGGGAAACTCTTCCTGTCTCCTTCTATTCTGAATGATAGCCTTGCTGGATAGAGTATCCTTGCCGGTAGATTTTTCCTTTCAGCACTTTGAATATATAATGCCATTCTCTTCTGGCCTGCAAAGTTTCTGCTGAAAAATCTGCTGAGAGCCTTATGGGGTTTCTCTTGTATACAACTGTTTTCTTTTGCTGCTTTTAAAATTCTCTTTTTATCACTGCTTTTGCTATTTTAATTATTGTGTGTCTTGGTGTGGACTTCCTTGGATTGATTTTTTGGGGGGAATGTCTGTGCCTCCTGCATCTGTATATGTTTCCTTCTCCAGGTAGGTAAGTTTTCAGCTATTATTTCTCCAAATAAATTTTCTACCCCCTTTCCCCTCTCTTCTCCTTCTGGGATCCCTATAATGCAAAAGGTATTATGCTTGATGGAGTCACTGAGTTCCCTAAGTCTATTCTCATTTTTCATAGTTTTTTTTTCCCTCTCACCTGCTCAACCTGATTACTTTCCATTATTCTGTCCCCCAGGTCACCAATTCATTCCTCTGCTTCCTCCAGCCTGCTATTTATTCTATCTAGTATATTTTTAATTTCATTTATTGTGTTCTTCATCTCTGATTGGTTCTTTTCTTTTTTTTAATCTCTGTGTTAAGTGTCTCACTGTTGTCCTCCACTCTTCTCAAGTCCAGTGAGTACTTTTATGATCATTATTTAAAATTCTCTATCAGGCATATTCCTTATATCTATTTTGCTTAGGTCTCTTGCTGTGATTTTATTCTTTCATTTGGCACATATTCCTTATCTCCTCTTTTTGTCTAACTCTGTCTGTTTCTGTGTGTTTGGAAAGTCAGATACATTTCTTGCTCTTAAAAGTAATTGCCTTATGAGGTAGAGTTCCTTTAGTGCCCTATAGTGCAATGCCATCTGTTCACCAGAACCTGGAGCCTCAGGGTGTCCCTTTGTGTGTTGCCTGTGCCCTGCTGCTGTGTCTTGGCCACTCTTTCCTTTAGCTTAGTCATCTGTAATGACTCTCTTTGCCTGTTTTGGGCAATGTTTGGTCTCTGTGGTGTTAGTGGACCAGCCTGCATCTGCCTTGGGCTTGAGTCCAATGAGGCATTTGCCAGAGATGCAGTACACCAAGCTGCAATGCACTTTCCCTGTGTTGTCCCCTGTGAAGTTTTCATGGTGGGTGGGGCCTGCAATCAGACCAACTGTCTGGTCCCAGCCCACTGCCTGGGGTCTCAGTCTGACTGGTGTGGTGTTTATCTCACCCTCGCCCAGGGTGGAGTCACTTTGGAGTGGTGCTGGCCCCTGTTAGGGCTGCTTGCATACACCAGGCTTGTGGCCTCAATTTAAATGGACTCTGACCAAGAGTGTATTGGAGGGGATGCTGCTGCTCCTGGGACCATGCAAATTAGTGTGGGGTGTGAAGTTTTAAGAAGGTGTGCTCCAGTTTAATGAGAACCACCTCTGCTACCACCTTGAGCAGGGCTAGCCAGTCTGGGTCCACTGGGTACATAAGTTTAACAAGATGTGCATAGGTCTTATGCAGAGTCCATTGCCACCACTGCTGGGACGGAGGCCTTGCAAAAAGCATCCAAGGAATTGGCAAGGTTCACGGCAGTCTTCTGGGAGAGGGGACCCATAGTACCAGAACTGAGGCAAGCATGACTGGAAAGGGTGGATCCACTGAAGCCTAGTATCATGGGGCTTGGTATAAGCATGTTAGGTAGTGAGTGTGGGTGTCATGCTGGTTCCCACAGGTGGCCACATGTGGCCGTATGTTTATGCTGGGGGGCTGGGAAGGAAAATGGAGCCTGCCAGCTCTTTTGTTTCTGGAGAAGTCCCTCAGCCAAACCTGCCCCTCTGACATGCTCTGAGATTAATAAGTAACTCTTCTGGGGCACCTGGGTGGCTCAGTCATTAAGCAACTGCCTTCAGCTCAGGTCCTGATCCCAGGGTCCTGGGATAGAGCCCCTCATCGCGCTCCCTGCTCTGCGGGAAGCCTGCTTCTCCCTCTCCCACTCCCCCCACTTATGTTCCCTCTCTCGGTGTGTCTCTCTCTGTCAAATAAATAAATAAAATCTTAAAAAGAAAACAAAACTCTTCTTCCCATATACCTTATATGTTTTTCAAATTGCTGCTTCTACACTGTATCTCTATAGGCTGTTTGTCATGCTGTCTCTTTAAGGGCAGGTACTTAGCTTCCTATTGCACCTGGGAGTTCTCAGAACAGTCTGCTGATTTTTAAAATTCTAGTCTTTAAGTCCAGCTGGTTGTATGAACTCATGAAATTTAGGCCATCTAGTTTTGAAAGCCAAATGTTATGGGGATTCAACTCCCCTGTGCCAGCTTCCCAGTGTGATTGTCTGTTTCTCTTCCTTCTATGTGCTCATAGCACCCTCCCTCCCACTGATGGTTCAAGGTTCTATTTAGCTCCCTACTGCATCTCTGTCCTTCCTACCCTCTTCAATGTGGCCTCTTCTCTACCTTTAGTGGTGGAGTTGGTTCTGCCAGTCTTTGGGTCATTTTCTGGGTTATTTACACTGATGTATTATCTAGTTGTATCCATGGGATGAGGTATGTTTAGGGTCCTCATACTCCACCATCTTCCTAATCTCTCCCCCTTGGGAATCAGCTTTGCCTGAGACAGCAGGGAAAGAATAATAAGTTTCTTTGTTACTTCTCAGAGAAACTTGAGGTCAAATAGATCCAAATTTCCCCAAGTTGATGACTATTCCTTAGCAGTTAAAAAGAAGAAAAAGAAAGGAAAAACAAAAGCTCATCTCTCGAGCATTTTAGTTATACTTTGTCACTGATGATTCCGAAGCCCTCCCTGTTGGTTTTCTTTGTTATACAGTTGGTAAGTGAGTGACTTTGGCAACTTACCAAGGCTCTCTGTGCTTTTGTTCCCTTATCTGAAAAAAGGAGTAAAAATGTCTTCCATCATAGGATTGTCATGAGGATAACATGATTTAACTTCTATGATTTCTTTTTTTTAAGATTTTATTTATTTCACAAAAAGTGAGAGAGCGAGTGAGCACAAGCAGCGGGGAGGGGCAGATGGAGTGGGAGAAGCAGGCTCCCCACTGAGCAGGGAGCCCAATGTGGAACTCGATCCCAGGACCCCGGGATCATGACCTGAGTTGAAGGCAGACGCTTAACCAACTGAGGCACCCAGGCGCCCCTAACTTATATGATCTCTTAAAATATTGTCTGACATAAAGGCAAATGCTCCATAAATGGTATAAGTGCTCTTAGCATTTCCCTCCAACAGTCAGAGCATCATCATCATCACCACAACAGCAACAATAGCCTTAAAAATAGCCTAGTGGGGATGCTGAAGATGGTGGCAAATCAACTTGGACTAGAATTTCTCATTTACACTTTTGCTATTCCTCCTTCAGGGGCCAGGGTTATTTCAAGAGTTGACACAGGCTCAGTGGCTCTCAGGCACAGTGCATCTGTCCTGATTCAGGCATTTATTTTAAAAAGTGTTGTTTTATTTTCGAATTCAGAAAAACTCAGAGAAAAAAATTTTAAAAACCACTTAAGGTATTCTAGTTCGTGGAGGCCACTGTGATGTTTATGGCAAGAGTGATGTTCTAAGTTTGCCATGTGTGGGTAACTGAAAAGGAATAAAATGACTCATCTGGTTTGTTTTCCATAATCTCTCATGAACTTTGCTAGTTCAGACTTTTAAGTGGAAAAAAGAAAATCTTGATTCTATTGTTTAATAGCAGAGACCATTTTTCTCTATAAGCATTCTCTCTACGCATACATTTATACAGATGACAGTCCCTCAGCCCTTTCATTTTACTTCTTGGTTTAACTGTAATACTGTTTTAGTGACTTTTCAGTTTTCTATTTTAACTGGAATAGCATCAGATATTGAGTTTGTTGTCTGCTTCACATTTCCTTGCCCTTTCCACCTACTTATTCATCAATGTTCCTCCCCATATCTGACTGGACCCTAGTGGGAAACAGATGTCAAACTGAAATTAGGATAATTTGAGGATAGTTTAATAAACAGACTATTTACAAAGGCATTGGTGGGTCTAGGGAACCCCAAGGAATAGTGGGTCACCTGGTGCTAGTAACAGAGGGGACTGCTGTGGGGGAAGGGAGTGGCTCCTCAAGTCCTAATGGAACCAGTGTGAGGAGGGAGGGAGCTGTGATGAGAGGAACTGTGACCATAGCATAGTGAGAGAAGCAGCCAGCCAGAAGTGTCCCCATGGGGAGGGACTGGAGCACCAAATATTCCCACTTCTCTCTATTCCTTCCCACCAGTTCCCTGCCAGGACTTCCCATTGGTTGATCCCAAGGGCAACCAGAAGGTGTGGGAGCCTGTTGGTGCAGTGACTACTGGTCAGCCTTAGCTGGGTGGAGTATATCTGTAGGGAATACAGATGATAGCCACATGCTCCCTACCCTTTCTTCCTTCTCTTCCACTTTCAATCAACTAGGTCCCATCACTGGATACTTTTGTTCAAGTTTCTTCCATTTAACAACAACACAATAAAGAAATCTTCCTTCCTTACTATGTATCTTTTTAGCTTTCTTGAAGAAATGACAGGACAGTTAGGGTTGAGCTGATGCTAGCCAGGTAAAGAGTGCATTTAAGGCAGGGAGAACAATAGCCTCAGCAAAGTTCTTAATTAGGAATAAGCAAAGGTCAGTGTGGTTGAAGCCTAATGAGCAAGGCACAAAAGAGACTAAAGGACTAGCCAGGACCCAGATCATGCAGGGCCCTCTAGGTTTCAGAAAGGATTTTGGATTTTATTTTGAGGACAAGGGGAAGCTGATGCAGTCACTATTGCTGTATAACAAATTATCCCAAAATTATGTTCAGATGTTGTGTGGGGCTACTGTTAGCTCATCTCAATTGGGTTGGATGGTTAAGATGTTTCATTCATGGTTGGCAGTTGATGCTGGGAGGTCATCTGAGGCTCTGGACTGGAGTGCATATGTATGACTTCTCTGGAATAGTGGTCTCAGAGTAGTTGAATTTTTTACAGCTGGCATCCCCCAAAGTAAGGGTCTCAAGGAAACTATATGGAAGTTTCATGACCCTTTTGGACCTAGCTTCAGAATTCACACAATGTCACTTCCACTGCATATCATTAATTATGAATGAATCATCAGGCTATCCTAGACTAAAGGACGAGGGGAGTTATACTTTACCTCTTGATGTGGAGAGTCATAATCACATGTGGTCTTGGGAACATGTGTGATGGGAGTTATTGTGGCCATTTCTGAAAATCCAATCTGTCAACCCTTTGAACTATTTTGAACACAATAGTAATGCAAGCCAATACATGTTCTGCAAAAAACACTATGATTGCTTCTCAAACTAAACTTTAGAGAGTGAACAAGGCTGTACATGGTAATCTATGAAGGTAGTACAGGCAAGAGATGACAGTGGTTTGGTGTAGAGTGCTTGACAGCAGAGATGGTAAGTGATGAGCAGATCTGAGTGAAGTTCTAGAGTCTGTATTGCCAAAGCTTGATGAAGGACTGGGTGTGGTGTGGGATGGAGAAGTGATGCCAAGTGTGACTCCCAGGTGATCGGGCTTGAAGTTCCTGGGAAAATGCCAGTGCCATGTACTGAGGTTAGGGAGTCAGAAGGAGGATCGGTTATAAAGGAGAAAATCAAGGCTTCACTCTAGGTGGAGTGTAAGTTGTATTTGGGGCAACCAAGGAGACTAGTCAAGAGGCTATGCACTCATGTCTGGAGCTCAGAAGAGAATGCCAGACTGGAAATATAAACTTGGCAGTTATCATCATATTGATGATATGTAATAAAGCTATGGAAAGGGAGGAGATATGATTAAAGAAAGCCTGCAGAGGGATGAGAGATGGAGTGGTAGGGGAGAACACTAAGGACCTGTATCCAGTTACTGAGCAGAGGAGAATCTTCCAAAAGAAACAGAAATGGCCAGAGATTGAGTGTATTTTCAGTGGGAGGATATGTATTTTTTCCAAACCCACATCAAGAAATACAAAATCTCAATGTCAAAAAAATTGGAAATGTTAAATACGCTTCTCCCAATTATCTCTTAACAAGGATTTTTCCCTCTTGATCAAGCATCTTTCATACTTCATAGCCTAACAGGCAGTTTATGATTTTCTGTGATTTCTGTGAGTGAGGTATTTGTTTAAAATAATTAGACATTAGGAGTGAATGCTGATCTCTCTTCTCAAATAACTTGTTTTGCATATTGTGTTCTTTTTGTTTAAAGCTACCTAGGTGTAAAAACTACCTGGGTGTAAAAATAAAGTAATAACCTAGAATTAACTTTAAAAAGTGTCACATGGTTTGTTTTATTAGAGGTAGTTTGTATAGCATCCTGCTTGTCAGAGAAATAACTATTTTGACATAAATGTGATGAAAATCCAAAAGGAGGCTCCAAATCATGTAGTAGACATAGATAGGATTTCTCTCAAAGCAACAACATCATGAGGTGTGTGGAGTGGCATCAAGAATATGGCTGGGTTGTATCATTTGGTGCAATATAAAGGTAAAACATAGAATATCCCACTTTGTGTGTGTGTGTGTGTGTGTGTGTGTAAAATCACAGGAGTAGAGACTGGCTAGGATGAAGTTGGCAGAGGTAAAATGAAATAATGAAACAGAAAAGTGGGAAAGAGCTGTGTAATTCATGACTAATATGAGGAACACATAGAGGAATTATGTGGAGGATATTTGGAAAACATCCTTGATGAAGATAATATTCCAGTTTTAATATTGATCCATCTATAGAAGTAATCACTGGATCATCATTTAATGAGTCTGACACCTTCTCAAACTTGTAACACTGATCACCTGCAACAAGTGATTATAGAGGTCTCCACTGGAATTATTTGCCTCCTCTTTAGAAAGGGGATCTTTGCTCAGATAGTGGTATTTTCATAGCGTGAATTTTGATGCAATAAAAGTGAAAATAATGCTTAAGTAAGAGAGTGGTATGATCTGATTTGTTTCTTAGGATGGACGGGGTTGGGGGGAGTTGGTGGGACTAGAGGCAAGGTGAACAGTTAGAATACCTGTAACAACCTAGATGTGACAGGATGGGCACCTGAACTATCTTGATAGAGGAGATGGAAGGGAGTGCCTAGATTTGAGGGCAATTTTTGAAGTGGATTAAATAGACATTGATGACTGATTCAGTTGAGTCAGATGAGATAAAGGTTGTGATAAGGCTGATGTATAGCCATAGGCGAACACAAATCTCTAAGAAGGAACGGATTGTGGATATGATATGAATGATAGAACTACAGAACACACCCATGTGTTATCTTGTCAACAGCTCTATGAAGTGGGTCAGGCAGGCATCATCCTCCTCTGAGGAAAGGCAACTCAGTCACTTTTAAAACCTAAGATACTCCAGATCTGTAGAGTTACTTCTTGCTTGCCCCTGGCACTCAGGAGATGAGGAGTAGGAGTAAGGGAAGGGATTTATCCATCTCTCCAGCACCATTCCAGCAATGACAATTTCCCCCTGTACTTTTAGTTATGGTCCTCTTCCGGGAACACAGTCCCAACTAGTCAGCTGGTTATGACAAACATCTTAGTGTAAATGAGGCAGTCTTATGATTCATTGATTTGTACATTTCTCATCCCAGTTCCCCTTCTAGTATGCCTTTTAGGTACTGGGGAGGCTGGAAAGTTAATAGCTACAATTTCCACATTCTCTTGCAATCAGGTTCCATATGTGGCTCAGGTTTTATACATACATGAGATTTGGAAGAAGAAAGTAAGTGATATGTGGCACTGTGGTAGAAGATTTAGTTCTTCTGAGGCAGGTCTGATGAAAGATCTGGGGAGAGAGGTGGATTGTGGCAGGACCCAAGTTTTCCCTGGAATGTTCTCACAATGGGTAGGGTATTTCTCCTGTCTACAGCTGCTCTTGGCTATGTAGCATCTACTCTTGATTCTTGGCCCTTCTGGAGATGTTGTATGTCACTCAGTATTCTCTAATACATACCTTTCTGATCTAACTAGCAAGAGTAGATTCTGTTGACTGAACCTAAGAATAATGATAATACTCAAACTGTGTGTGTGTATCTATCTGCTATAATAGACATACATATGTTCATGTTGACCAGTTTCTTTTGGCACAAGTCACAGCTTTGATAGTGATTTCAACCTGAAACTGACATTTTAAAATTTTGAAAAATTTAAAATTATTTAAAAAAATCTATTTAGCAGGCATTAATTAAACACTTAGGATTTTTAAAGTACTGTGAGAGACCTGGATAAATTTGATATAGTCAATTCTGGCCTTCAAAGAATTGCAAAATCTAGTGTCAGTCTCCTGCTTAAAATTCCCACTGGAAACTAACCGAGAAGGGCAGATTCCATGCCTTTTTCATTCGCCACTGTATCTAGGGCTGAGTACCTGTGCTTAGCACATACCTGTGAGCACATACATACGTACATGTACATATTCACATATATATACACAGACATGCATTTATTACATGAATAAATAAAACTATATGCCAAAGATACTAAGTAAATAAAATGGAGAGAGGTTCTTTTGGGATATTTAATGCCAGACTGAAACTTCTCTTGGCCACCAAATCCTAGTTTTAAATGTGACGCTAAATTTCCCTAACATAATTTTTTTTCTTTTTTAAAAGATTTCATTTATTTATTTGAGAGAGAGAGCACGAGTGGGGGGGGAGGGACAGAGGGAGAGGGAGAAGCAGGCTCCCTGCTCAGTAGGGAGCCCCATGCGGGACTCGATCCCAGGACCCTGGGATCATGACCTGAGCTGAAGGCAGATGCTAACCGACTGAGCCACCCACGTGCCCCCTAACATAATTTTCTTATAGTAAATTTCTTGCTTCCAGGGTAATTTCTTCAGGACAGAATTAAAAGTAAGGTTTTCTTTTGCTTCCTGATTGTGTAGTTCTCCTAAAAGTCTACTTCCTTATTGTGGTCATGCAGAGTCCCACTTGGTTAAAACATGCATTTCCAGGCAACTTTTTCTTTTAGGTACTCATCCCCCAACTATTTCTTTTCAGGACAAACATTAGCTTATCTACTGCCCAGTCTGTTCAATTATGCTACCCAATCCAGGTAACCAGCTCCACAGGGTTTTTTCACAATTTCATACATGTTATCCCCCCACAATTTGCATTAGTAGTGCTAGGTAGACAGTGGGAGGCATATTTTGCCACATAGTGCCATTTTATAATTGAGAAAAGAGTGAAATAATGAAACTATGAGACTTGCCTGACTTTACTCAGAACTGAAGAAAGAATCAGTTTTTGCTTGTTGTCATTTCCTTATAATCAATGTGCTTGTTCAAGGTCACCTGAAATTTGTACTCTAAACACACTCCTAGGACTTTGAAAGTAGGGACAACTCAGGCATAAAATGAGAGTGGTGGCTTAAAAGAAATAATTGACAGTCTTCTCCAATCTACATTCTCAGACCACAGAGCTCAAGTAGAACTTAAACAACATGCCATGTGATAGACATCAGGCAGGTAAGCCTATTAGGGAGAGAAGGTACTTAAAGCCTAATGTGTTTTTTTACAGTTACATTCTTTGCTTGAGGCTGAAATAACTATCCATAATACAGAGAGCATTGTAGCCACTTCTAAAAATGAACAGTTGCCCACCAGCTGCTCAAACTAACATCAATTTTCTCCCCATTACAATTCAGAAGAAATTATAATGCATCAGTTTTTAACTTTATTTTTCAGGTTTCTAGAACTATTGATTCTTTGAAAACCTCAAATTCAGTCTTAGATTTCTATAGACTTGGCTGGGGTTGACCTAATGACCTCATTAACCTAAGGGGCTTCATTGAAACACTTTAGATCTAGCATGTCAGAATATCAGCTTGTGGCACCTCAGAAAAACTGCTTTGTGCCACCTTAGGCCAAATAAGCTTAACAAACATTTATTGAACATCTTCTCAGACCGAGGCTTTGAGATAAGAGCTCTGGAGGTAATAATTGGAAAAATTTCCTTCCTGTCACAGTTCTTAGACTAATTGGGAAATAGTCAAATAAAAACAAAACAAATCAAGCAAAACTCACCTAATCACAGACGAAAATATGAGCTATGATGTCGGCACCTGGAAAAATCGTCTGCAACAACTGAAGCAAAGGAGAGGCAATAACTGAATGCCCAGGTCTCAAGGAGCCCAATATTTCAAAGGGCGTTAACCTTATACACTCAGGTGATCATTAGTCGTTCATCTTAGAGGTTTTAGAGTGAAAAGTGAGCAAAAAGAAACTAGAAAAAGAAGTCTAAATGAAACCCAAAGTAAGTGGAAAGGAAAGGAAACAAACAAAAACCACACACAAAAAAACCACCTGACTTTTGGTCAGTGAAACCAAAATCTCATTCTATGAGAAGGTTGATAAAATTTATAAGCCACTAGGCAGGCTGATCAGAAAATGATAAAGAATGAGAGAAGTGACATCATGAGAGATTCTACAGATATTAAAAGGATAATAAGGAAGTATTGTGATCACCTTCACACCAGTAAATCTGATGATTTGATAAAATGGGAAAATTCCTTGAAAGACACAATAGTCATAACTCATATAGTTAACTGAATGCATATGTCACTTAAAGTAATTGAATTTCTAGTTAGAAACATTCACACACACACACACACGCACGCGCGCACGCACGCGCGCCAACTCCAGCCAATATAGATGTCTTCCTTGGTGAATTCCACCAAACATT
The DNA here is from genome assembly GCF_964656455.1 of Halichoerus grypus. Lineage (NCBI taxonomy): Eukaryota > Metazoa > Chordata > Mammalia > Carnivora > Phocidae > Halichoerus > Halichoerus grypus. The sequence continues at coordinate 57,094,689 of NC_135715.1, read as the reverse complement.
TAAGAAAGAAATAATAGCAATTCTACACAAACTCTTCCAGAAAATTGAAGGGAAGGGAATACTACTCAGACAATTCTAGAGGTCAGCATTATCCTGATACCAAACGCCAACAAAGATTATAAGAAGAGGAAACTGTGGACTAATATTGCTAATGATCACAGAGGTAAAAATTTTAAACAGATTTTTAGAAAATTAACAGTATATAAAATGGGAGAACATACCAGAATGACATGGGGTAGTCTTGTTTATATCAGTCTTGTTAAGATACCTGTTTTCTTTAAACTGATCTGCAGATTCAGTGCAATTCCAAATCAAACTTTAGCATGCTTTTTCCTAGAAATTGACAAGCTGATTCTAAAATTTATATGGATATGTAAAGGTTCTAGAAGAACCAAAAGAATCCTGAAAAAGAAGAATAAAGTTAGGAGCTAACATTATCTCATTTCAATACTAATTATAAAGGTACAGTCATAACATTGGCCTAAAAATAGGCAAAAGAGGAACTGTATATAGTCCAGAAATAGACCTACACATACATGAGCAACTGACTTTTGGCCAAAATGCAAAGACAATTCAGTGGAGAAAAGAAAGTATAAATAGATTAGCTGAAACAAGTGGATATCCATGTGCCAAGAAAAAAAAAATGTACTTGCATTCATACCTTCCAACATTTACAAAATTTAATTCTAAATGGATTATAGACCTAAATGTAAGTCCTAAAGAAAAAAAATCCTTTTTTTAAGTAGCCTCCCTGCCCAATGTGGGTCTTGAACTCATGATGCCCTCCCCCCAAATAAACTCCTAAAAGAATACACAGGAGAAAATTTTTGTGATATTGAGTTAGACAAAGATTTCTTTTTGTTTTGTTTTTTTAAAGATTTTATTTATTTATTTGACAGAGAGAGACACAGCAAGAGAGGGAACACAAGCAGGGGGAGTGGGAGAGGGAGAAGCAGGCTCCCCGCTGAGCAGGGAGCCCGATGAGGGGCTCGATCCCAGGACCCTGGGATCATGACCTGAGCCGAAGGCAGACGCTTAACGACTGAGCCACCCAGGCGCCCCTAGACAAAGATTTCTTTGATATGACACTACAAGAACAACAAATAAATAAAAAACAATGATAAATTAGACTCCATCAAAATAAAAAACTTCTCTTCAAAGATACTGTTAAAAGAATGAAAACAACAGAGTAGGAAAAAAATGTGAAAATCACATTTAGTAAAGAACTGGAATCCAAGCTTTATAAATACCTCTCAAAACTTGATCAGAAAACAAATATCTTAATAAGAGAATGGACAGAAGATATGAGCAGACTCTACCTAACTCTATAATGTGATGCTTTATATATTCAAAATCTGTATCATTAGGTGAATATGTGTTCAAGATTGTTATAACTTACCTATTATTTTTAATTGGTATTACCATAACTCTTTGTTCCCCATGCCATTTTTGCCTTCCATTGTATTTTTTCAGATACTAAAATTTCCACTTTTTTTTTTTTTTAAATAATTTAGATGGTAGGGGATCTATATTACCACCCCTTCATATTCAGGGGGTCACCCGAATAAACACTGAGAGCACCCTGCAGTCCCCATAAAGGAAGGGCAACTTTCTCAATGACAGTGATGTAAGACAGTAACCACAGTGGCCCTGGAAGTAAGAGTCCCTTGAAATTTCTGACATTTGAAGAACTTAAAAAGAGTGGGAGATGGCACAGTTAGCCGGTTTCCAGAAAATGACAAAGACCTAATATATACAAAATGGACAGGGTTCACAACTGGGCTTCCAAGAACAATTTATGAAAACCATTTATACAGTCTTAAAATAGAATGTGGAGCATAATAACCAAAAAATACTTCCTGTTTTAAGATTGTAAGCAAAAGTTTTATAAATGAAGTAGATGGTTTTAAAGCAGCAGTGAACCCAGATGCTATCACCAACTGAGGGGTTTTAGCTCAAATTTTATTTAGGGGAAAAAAGCAGTAGTTGATCAGGATGCTCAGCCATGGCAGCTCTAAAAGACCTTGATAGTTACATTTGGAGAGAGGGCACACAGAGGCACTTGTAAGCACATGCATTTCATCTGAATGAATTTTCTTTTCCATAATTACTTTTGCTTTTGAAAATTGAAAAGATGTGCTTTATTTATTTTTTTTTTTTTAAAGATTATTTATTTATTTATTTGAGAGAGAGAGAGAATGAGAGGCAGAGAGCATGAGAGGGAGGAGGGTCAGAGGGAGAAGCAGACTCCCTGCCAAGCAGGGAGCCTGATGCGGGGACTCAATCCCGGGACTCCAGGATCATGACCTGAGCTGAAGGCAGTCGCTTAACCAACTGAGCCACCCAGGCGCCCGAAAAGATGTGCTTTAAAAAACAGAGCTCTCGTTCTCCATTTGAGTGCTAGTTTGGAATCTGACAAATATAGAACAAAACTAACCTTGAATTCAGTGCCTGCCTTGATACTCAGGCTTCTGCCTCTTATGTGTCTCCCAAAGAACTAAGAAGGAACTCCACATACCACCCAGCAGATCCCTTGAATTGGCTGTTTCACTTCTCGGCAAATCACTGCCTTTTCTGATTGTCTTTTCGGAACTACTAAGGGCTGAAATGTGGATGCAAACCAAAGCAAATCATTTTTTTTCTAAGGATTTTTTTGGTTTAATTCAGTATTTGAGTAAAGTCACTTTAAAAGCAGCAGCTATCAACTCAGAAAAGCAGTAGTTTCCATTACTCTTTTTTTTTTTTTTTTGGGGAAAACCTTAGTTGTAGGGCTATAACATCTTCTTTAAGTAGAATTTAACATAACACTACTTCATAATTAGCCTTTTTATTGTCAGATAATTTGATTTCAATATAATAAAAAGCATGTGTTAATTAAAAAAAAATACTCTACCTCCATTGCTAATAAAGTCTATAAAAGAACACACTGTAGGACCAGTAGGAAGATTGAGCATCTGGCTGAGGGTAATAGATTCTGTCAACTAAGGTTTCATAGGGAGGTATCTAGTGGCATCACAGCCTGGAAGGGTAAATATGTTTCTGCAGGTGAAATGAGGGTATTATAAGCAGAGAGAAAAAGAATGTTCAGAGGCAGAAGGGAGACCTTCAAACCTTTCTACTGTGGTCACAGTTTAAAATACTGACTTTTACTTGGGTCGAGGTAGGGTTAAATGCATGATGGTGACTCCAAGTCTTAGGTCTGCATTTTTGGATCCATGAATATATATATAGAAGACTTTGGGGATGTGTATGTCATAATCCTACTATCTTAACTCTAGTTTCCTAGAAAGGAGAGACTGAGGCAAATCTTACAAGCTAATGTTTTTTTAAAAAGTGCAATTTTAGGATTGCAACAGAGTAGAAGTGAGGTGGGGAAGGAGCAAAAGCAATTACAAGGTGGTGCGTTACTGTCCTGCAAGAAAGCCAGCTCATTGTTTTATTGTGTGTAGTGTCTAGACAGTCCATAGAGAACCACCCTGTCTGGGAACAATTCTTGGGGTAGAGGAGTAGGAGTAAGAAAAAGGAAGGAATTTATCCATTAGCTCCTTCATCTCCTGTTTCTTTGGGGTCAAAATTTGGATTATTGTTTCTGATTTGTTACTCATTTTCTTTTATAGACACAGAAATATATATCCTTGCACACTCTTTGTATGAGACTTCACAGTCCTCCAACTGGGTTAGGTGGAGTATATACCCCCACTCCAGTGATGTTGTGCCTGGCCAGTCTTAGGTAGATGGTCTCATTGAGCATTACTAGTTGACTGTTAAGAAACCTAATAATGGGATACCTTGGCAAGATTATCCAGAAGATGATAAAGCCTGGATCACAGAATTCCAAGCTTTAAATAGGTTCTAAGCACATAGGAATCCTACCCAGCTTAGTTGTACTCATACATCTGAAGATTAGTGTGGTCAGGATTTGGGGAAGAAGTCTACCAGCTGGGGCTCAGATATGCTTGTCTGAGAGAGTAGCTGAAGCAAATATACCTCACAGATGGAGGGGAAAATGCTAACAGTGGAAAGTGAACTAGGGAAGATAGGAGCTAGCCAGCAAGCTGAAGGGTAACACTGCCAAGATGGGCTAGTGGGAATAAGCTGGATAGCCCAGGCAGCTGGACTAAAAAAATACTTTCCCTCACAGGTAAGCCTGTCCCTCCATCGCCGTGTTAGTCCACATGGTTCTGAGCAAAGCCTCTTCATAACTGTATATAAAAGCCTGAGCCAATATTGAGCAGCTAGGTAGCATATCTTAGTGGCTATGAGCACAGGCTTGGGAATCACACAGATCTGGGTTCAAATTCTGACTCCTTTACTGTGTAACTGTGGGCATTTTCTAAATTTCTATAAGCCTTTCTCAGATAAGGAGAAACAATTTGATGAATGTTTTGTAGTGATTAGCACCGTTAGATGGGAGATCCTCCACCTTCCAGGTCCATGGTAACATTGTAAGTCCTAACATCTTGTTGGATGGCTGGGGCCATATGACATTCTGGCCAATGAATTGTGAATGGAAGCCGTGGGTGCCATCTTGGGGCTGGTACATGTTCCTCTAAAGACCTCTTTCCCTCTAGCATATGGTAATCAAATGTTCAAAATGGTGGCCGCTCTGTCAATTTGCTCCCTGAATAAGTACTAGGAGCAGAATCCCACTGCTGATCTGCGGAATACCTGTAGTGTGAGCAAGTCCTAAACCTTCATTGTTATAAGCCATTAAGATCTTTGATGGTGTTGATTACAGCATTATAACCTGTCCTCTCCAGATTTGGTGTGAAGGCACTTAGTAAAGCTTCTGGCACATAGCAAGTACTCAAGAATACAGTTATTAAAATGGAATCTTAGTATAGTTCAATTAGGCATATTCTCCAAAGATCTTTTGTTTTAATGTCTTATCATTAATGAAAAGGAAATAGGAAGGAAGAAGCAAAAAGGATCTGAGTATCTGTGGAATTTTAAAGTTTCTTTTTTGTAATCATTAATGTTATGATCAAAATGAATAAGCATACAGGCAGATCATTATTGCACATGTAATTATCTTAGAAAAGTCAAAGTGTTGAGACAAGTAATTGATTGCATGAAAAGTTTATGTAGAAGCTGAAGTATAAATGCATGTGAATTCCTCTTCTAATTTAATACCTGTGATCATTTCCACCTGGTCGTTTACTTGGACAAGAACTCCAGATAATACATTGATTATTCATTCAAGGGCTATTTTAAAAATAACAGGACAGAAGATGAGAAAGCATCCCATTAACTTTCTTCAGGTGACATTAACACTGCTACTTTAGTAGTCTCCAAATGCCAGTTATGATGTGCTATATCAGAATCATCTGGGGAGTCAAATGGAAGAATTTTAATTTGCAAATAACTTTAAATCCACACAAAAGTTGCAAGATTAATACACAGAGCTCTTGAATTCCTTTTATCAGGATTTACTAATTTTTAACATTTTCCACATTTGTTTCCTTTCTCTTGAGATGAGAATATTCTTTTAAATTACCACAGTAGAGTTATCCAGCTCTAAGGGTTTAGCATTGATGTGCTATCTTTATCTAGTCTATAATCCAATTTTGTTTATAGTCCAATTTTGTCAGTTGTCTTTATAATGCCCTTTATAGCATAATTGTTTTTTCAATACAGGATCCAGTGCAGGATTATGTATTGCAGTCATTTTCCATGCCTTGTTAATTTCTTTTCATCTGGGATGTTTCAGCCTTTTTTTTTTTTTTTTTGTCTTTTGTTGAATTGATACTTTTGACAAATACAAGTAATTTATTTTATAGAATGATCCTTACATTGTGTTTGCTTCTTGTTTCCTCATAATTTGATTCAGGTTATTTTTCCCTTTCCAGAATGCTATAAAAGTGATGTGTACTTTTCTCAGGGTATCATATCTAGAGGTTCTCAAAACCCATTCACCTCTCCTTAATGAGGTTAATTTTGATCACCCAGTAAAGGTTTTGTTCCGTTTCTACATCTGATGGTTACCATTTTGCCTCTTGCAAGTAACAGGCAATTTATGGTTAAGTACTTTAAGATAATGCATATCCTGCCCTTCATCAAGTATTACACCTTAGGTTTAGCAATAATTATGGCCCCAGAAAAACAATCTCTACATTTACTAGTTGGTCTTCTGTAAGGAGTAACCCAGTGTTCTATTCTATCTATATATCTATGGATGCGTCTATGTATGTTTCATTTTTTTAAAAATTTTTTATTGTTATGTTAATCACCATATATTACATCATTAGTTTTTGATGTAGTGTTCCATGATTCATTGTTTGTGCATAACACCCAGTGCTCCATGCAGAACGTGCCCTCTTTAATACCCATCACCAGGCTAACCCATCCCCCCACCCCCCTCCCCTCTAGAACCCTCAGTTTGTTTTTCGGAGTCCATCGTCTCTCATGGTTCGTCTCCCCCTCCAATTTCCCCCCCTTCATTCTTCACCTCCTGCTATCTTCTTCTTTTTTTTTTCTTAACATATATTGCATTATTTGTTTCAGAGGTACAGATCTGTGATTCAACAGTCTTGCACAATTCACAGTGCTCACCATAGCACATGCCCTCCCCAGTGTCTATCACCCAGCCACCCCATCCCTCCCACCCCCCCACTCCAGCAACCCTCAGTTTGTTTCCTGAGATTAAGAATTCCTCATATCAGTGAGGTCATATGATACATGTCTTTCCCTGATTGACTTATTTCTCTCAGCATAACACCCTCCAGTTCCATCCACGTCGTTGCAAATGGCAAGATCTCATTCCTTTTGGTGGCTGCATAATATTCCATTGTATATATATACCACATCTTCTTTATCCATTCATCTGTTGATGGACATCTTGGCTCTTTCCACAGTTTGGCTATTGTGGACATTGCTGCTATAAACATCGGGGTGCACGTACCCCTTCGGATCCCTACATTTGTATCTTTGGGGTAAATACCCAGTAGTGCAATTGCTGGATCACATGGTAGCTCTATTTTCAACTTTTTGAGGAACCTCCATACTGTTTTCCAGAGTGGTTGCACCAGCTTGCATTCCCACCAACAGTGTAGGAGGGTGCCCCTTTCTCCACATCCCCGCCAACATCTGTCATTTCCTGACTTGTTAATTTTAGCCATTCTGACTGGTGTGAGGTGGTATCTCATTGAGGTTTTGATTTGGATTTCCCTGATGCCAAGCGATGTTGAGCACTTTTTCATGTGTCTGTTGGCCATTTGGATGTCTTCTTTGGAAAAATGTCTGTTCATGTCTTCTGCCCATTTCTTGATTGGATCATTTGTTCTTTGGGTGTTGAGTTTGATAACTTCTTTATAGATTTTGGATACTAGCCCTTTATCTGATATGTCATTTGCAAATATCTTCTCCCATTCGGTCGGTTGTCTTTTGGTTTTGTTGACTGTTTCTTTTGCTGTGCAAAAGCTTTTTATCTTGATGAAGTCCCAATAGTTCATTTTTGCCCTTGCTTCCCTTGCCTTTGGCGATGTTTCTAGAAAGAAGTTGCTGCGGCTGAGGTCGAAGAGGTTGCTGCCAGTGTTCTCCTTTAGGATTTTGATGGACTCCTGTCTCACATTGAGGTCTTTCAACCATTTTGATTCTATTTTTGTGTGTGGTGTAAGGATATGGTCCAGTTTCATTCTTCTGCATGTGGCTGTCCAATTTTCCCAACACCATTTGTTGAAGAGACTGTCTTTTTTCCATTGGACATTCTTTCCTGCTTTGTCAAAGATGAGTTGACCATAGAGTTGAGGGTCCATTTCTGGGCTCTCTATTCTGTTCCATTGATCTATGTGTCTGTTTTTTGCCAGTACCATACTGTCTTGATGATGACAGCTTTGTAATAGAGCTGGAAGTCCAGAATTGTGATGCCGCCAGCTTTGCTTTTCTTTTTCAACATTCCGAATTCTGGCTATTTGGGGTCTTTTCTGGTTCCATACAAATTTTAGGATTATTTGTTCCATTTCTTTGAAAAAAGTGGATGGTATTTTGATGGGGATTGCATTGAATGTGTAGATTGCTCTAGACAGCATTGACATCTTCACAATATTTGTTCTTCCAATCCATGAGCATGGAACGTTTTTCCATTTCTTTGTGTCTTCCTCATTTCTTTCATGAGTATTTTATAGTTTTCTGAGTACAGATCCTTTGCCTCTTTGGTTAGATTTATTCCTAGGTATCTTATGGGTTTTGGGTGCAATTGTAAATGGGATCGACTCCTTAATTTCTCTTTCTTCTGTCTTGTTGTTGGTGTATAGGAATGCCACTGATTTGTGTGCATTGATTTTATATCCTGCCACTTTACTGAATTCCTGTATGAGCTCTAGCAGTTTTGGGGTGGAGTCTTTTGGGTTTTCCACATAAAGTATCATATCTTCTGCAAAGAGTGAGAGTTTGACTTCTTTGCCGATTTGGATGCCTTTGATTTCTTTTTGTTGTCTGATTGCTGTGGCTAGGACTTCTAATACTATGTTGAATAGTGGTGGTGATAGTGGACATCCCTGCTGCGTTCCTGACCTTAGGGGGAAAGCTCTCAGTTTTTCCCCATTGAGAATGATATTCGCTGTAGGTTTTTCATAGATGGCTTTTATGATATTGAGGTATGTACCCTCTATCCCTATACTCTGAAGAGTTTTGATCAAGAAAGGATGCTGTACTTTGTCAAATGCTTTTTCTGCATCTATTGAGAGGATCATATGATTCTTGTTCTTTCTTTTGTTAATGTATTGTATCACGTTGATTGATTTGCGGATGTTGAATCAACCTTGCAGCCCAGGGATAAATCCCACTTGGTCGTGGTGAATAATCCTTTTAATGTACTGTTGGATCCTATTGGCTAGTATTCTGGTGAGAATTTTTGCATCCATGTTCATCAAGGATATTGGTCTGTAATTCTCCTTTTTGATGGGGTCTTTGTCTGGTTTTGGGATCAAGGTAATGTGGCCTCATAAACGAGTTTGGAAGTTTTCCTTCCATTTCTATTTTTTGGAACGGTTTCAGAAGAATAGGTGTTAATTCTTCTTTAAATGTTTGGTAGAATTCCCCTGGGAAGCCATCTGGCCCTGGGCTTTTGTTTGTTGGGAGATTTTTGATGACTGCTTCAATTTCTTTAGTGGTTATAGGTCTGTTCAGGTTTTCTATTTCTTCCTGGTTCAGTTTTGGTAGTTGATACATCTCTAGGAATGCATCCATTTCTTCCAGGTTATCTAATTTGCTGGCATAGAGTTGCTCATAATATGTTCTTATAATTGTTTGTATTTCTTTGGTGTTGGTTGTGATCTCTCCTCTTTCATTCATGATTTTGTTGATTTGGGTCATTTCTCTTTTCTTTTTGATAAGTCTGGCCAGGGGTTTATCAATCTTGTTAATTCTTTCAAAGAACCAGCTCCTAATTTCATTGATCTGTTCTACTGTTCTTTTGGTTTCTATTTCATTGATTTCTGCTCTGATCTTTATTATTTCTCTTCTCCTGCTGGGTTTAGGCTTTATTTGCTGTTCTTTCTCCAGCTCCTTTAGGTGTAGGGTTAGGTTGTGTACTTGAGACCTTTCTTGTTTCTTGAGAAAGGCTTGTATTGCTATATACTTTCCTCTCAGGACTGCCTTTGCTGCATCCCAAAGATTTTGAACAGTTGTGTTTTCATTTTCATTGGTTTCCATGAATTTTTAAAATTCTTCTGTAATTTCTTGGTTGACCCATTCATTCTTTAGTAGAATGCTCTTTAGCCTCCATGTATTTGAGTTCTTTCTGACTTTCCTCTTGTGATTGAGTTCTAGTTTCAAAGCACTATGGTCTGAAAATAGGCAGGGAATGATCCCAATCTTTTGGTACCAGTTGAGACCTGATATGACCTAGGATGTGATCAATTCTGGAGAATGTTCCATGGGCACTGGCAAAGAATGTGTATTCCATTGCTTTGGGATGGAATGTTCTGAATATGTCTGTGAAGTCCATTCAGTCCAGTGTGTCATTTAAAGTCTTTATTTCCTTGTTGATCTTTTGCTTAGATGATCTGTCCATTTCAGTGAGGGGGTGTTAAAGTCCCCCACTATTATTGTATTGTTGTCAATGTGTTTCTTTGCTTTTGTTATTAATTGCCTTATATAATTGGCTGCTCCCATGTTAGGGGCATAGATATTTACAATTGTTAGATCTTCTTGTTGGATAGACCCTTTAAGTAGGATATAGTGTCCTTCCTCATCTCTTATTACAGTCTTTGGTTTCAAATCGAATTTGTCTGATATGAGGATCGCCACCCCAGCTTTCTTTTGGTGTCCATTAGCATGGGAAATGGTTTTCCACCCCCTCACTTTCAATCTGGGGGTGTCTTTGGGTCTAAAATGAGTCTCTTGCAGACAGCATATCAATGGGTCTTGTTTTTTAATCCAATCTGATAGCCTGTGTCTTTTGATTGGGGCATTTAGCCCATTTACATTCAGGGTAACTATTGAAAGATAGGAATTTAGTGCCATTGTATTGCCTGTAAGGTGACTGTTACTGTATATTGTCTGTGTTCCTTTCTGGTCTATGTTCCTTTTAGGCTCTCTCTTTGCTTAAGGACCCCTTTCAATATTTCTTGTAAGGCTGGTTTCGTGTTTGCAAATTCCTTTAGTTTCTGTTTGTCCTGGAAGCTTTATCTCTCCTTCTATTTTCAATGACAGCCTAGCTGGATATAGTGTTCTTGGCTGCATATTTTTCTCATTTAGTGCTCTGAATATATCATGCCAGTCCTTTCTGGCCTGCCAGTGTCTGTGGATAGGTCTGTTGACAATCTAATTTTCTACCATTGTAGGTTACATATCTCTTTTCCCGAGCTGCTTTCAGGATTTTCTCTTTGTCTCTGAGACTTGTAAGTTTTACTATTAGATGTTGGGGTGTTGACCTATTTTTATTGTTTTTGGGAGGGGTTCTCTGTGCTTCCTGGATTTTGATGCCTGTTTCCTTCCCCAAATTAGGGACGTTCTCTGCTATGATCTGCTCCAATATACCTTCTGCCCCTCTCTCTCTTTCTTCTTCTTCTGGGATCCCAATTATTCTAATGTTGTTTCGTCTTATGGTATCGCTTATCTCTCGAATTCTGCCCTCGTGATCCAGTAGTTGTTTATCTCTCTTTTTCTCAGCTTCTTTATTTTCCATCATTTGGTCTTCTATCTCACTGATTCTTTCTTCTGCCTCATTTATCCTAGCAGTTAGCGCCCCCATATTTGATTGCACCTCATTAATAGCCTTTTTGATTTTGACTTGGTTGGATTTTAGTTCTTTTATTTCTCCAGAAAGGGTTTCTCTAATAACTTCCATGCTTTTTTCAAGCCCAGTTAGTATCTTTTAAGTGATGATTCTGAACTCTAGATTTGACATTGTACTAATGTCCGTATTGAGTAGGTCCCTGGCAGTTGGAACTACCTCTTGTTCTTTTTGTTGAGGTGATTTTTTCCATCTTGTCCTTTTGTCTAGAGGAGAATAGATTAATGAGAGAACAAAATGCTAACAGGGTAACAACGTTCCCAGAAAATATACTCTAAACAAATCAGAAAAGACCTGAATCCGGGGGAAAAGAAAGGGAGAGAAAGAAAAAAGAAAAAGAAAAAGATAAAAACAAACAAAAACAGAACAAAACAAAAAAACCCAGAATATGATCAAATATGATCAGGCTGGTGCATAGATCAGTGCCACACACTAGATTTTGGGTGTATTTTGGTCCGTTAGAAGAAAGTGCCTCCCAAAATTTTAAAGAAAAACTTATATATGTACAAAAATAAGGGTTGATATGATGAAGGGATGGAATATGACTGTAAAGATGGAAATTATAAAAAATTTTATAAAAGGAATTGATAAGAAGTTGAAAAAAGAAAGAAGAGGATTTAAAAAAAAAAGAAAAGGGAGTGAATGTGATCAGGCAGGAGAGTAGAACAAAACCATACACTAGAGATTTAGGGTATATTTTGTTCTGTTAGAAGAAACTATCTCAAAATTTTAAAGAGAGAACAACTTATATATATATATGCCAAAAATAAAGGTGACTACTATGAAGGGATAGAATATGACTCTAAAAATGAAAAATAAAAATGTTTTTTAAAAAAGGGATTGGTACGATGTCAGTTGAAAAAGGGAAAAAGAAAAATTAAAAAAAAAAAGTTAAAAAAAAATTAACTTTGAAAGACTAAAGAATCCTGGTAAAAAAGCCATGGATTCTATGTGCATTATTCCCCTAGAGCTGGAGTTCTGCCGTTCTCATTGATCGGTAAACTTGGTCTTGGCTGGCTGTTCTCGCTGATCTTCTGGGGGAGGGGCCTGTTGCCATGGTCCCCAAATGTCTTTGCCGGAGGTGGAATTGCCCCGCCCTTGCCGGTCAGGGTTAAGTAATCTGCTCGGGTTTGCTCCCGGGAGCTTTTGTTCCCTGCAAGCTTTCCGCACAGCTTTGGAGGACTAGAGTGAAAATGGCGGCCTCCCAATCTCCGCCCCGGGGGAGCCGAGAACTCAGGCCCCGCTCCTCAGTGAGCCCCCAGAGAAAAGCAGTCAATCAATCCCGTCTCCCCGGTCTCGGCCACACTCTGTGCTCACCCAGCCTGTGACCGAGCGTTTCTATCTCTGGCACCCAACTCGGTGTGGAGTCTCCAAACCCAGCAGATCCCTGTGGTGCACTCCCGCACTGCTCCTCCTGGGGGAGGAAGGGGAGTCTCCCCAGATCTGCAGCTTGTTGGGTCCCTGCTGGAGGAGCAGTGGCCCGACTATGCCAACCCCGAGCTGAGAGCCTGCTCCTTGGCTCCATCTCTGCAGCTGGCTTCCCCGCTCCGATACCTGGGAGCTCTGCCACACTCAGGCATCCCCGGTCTTTCTGTGACCCTGAGGGTCCTGAGACCACACTGTCCCGTGAGGGTTTCACCCCCCGCTTAGCCACTGGAGCGATGTCCCTCAGCGGAGCAGACTTCTAAAAGTTCCAATTTTGTGCTCCGCTGCTCTATCACTTGCCAGAAGCAGCCTCAGAGGCCCCCTCCCCTGCTGTCTATTCTCCCGAATATCACCTCAGATTCACCTCTCCGCACGTCCTACCTTCCAGAAAGTGGCCGCTTTTCTGTTCAGAGAGTTGTTGCCCTTCCTTTCTTTGATCTCCTGTTGAGTTTGTAGGTGTTCAGAATGGTTTGATCCCTATCCAGTTGAATTCCTGAGACCAGACGAAATCCAGGTCTCCTACTGCTCTGCCATCTTGCTCCATCCACTCTATGTATGTTTCTATGTGTTTATGTTCTGTCTCTGTTTATCTACATTATCAGTTATAGACTCATGGACCCCTATTTTATTCAGTGGGTTGTAATCTATAAATATTCTTACCTGTTTAGATGCTCAGATTATTCTAGCTTTGGCCAGTAGAAACCCCTTTAAGCTGACCAAACTGGCTCCGATGTCTTTTTGACATGTTCCCCATTGTGTGTGTGTGTGTGTGTGTGTGTGTGTGTGTGTGTGTGTGTGTGTGTATTTGCTGGCAACACTTCCTTACTTTCTAGCAAGGCAAGATGTTTGAGGCTCATGTTGCACCTACTCTTCCCCAGACCTGGATTTATAGTTTCCAACACTAAGCTAATTGAATTAAATGTCAGGGAGTATGGCCCAAGTAGTATTTTCAAAGAAAACTCCTGAATAGTTCTGATGCTCAGGTAGCTACGTGAATACTATATTATTTGATAAAAGGGGTTATAAAATGCCTCATAATTATGTTAATGATCAGATCCCCTAGCCCTATTATTAGTTCTTCATTCCTGCAGGACTCTGTTTTACACTTTCAGACCATCAACATGAAACCCAATTACCTTCAGGAAATGTCACCTTACTCCCTGGTCAAAACTGGAACAAAGTGGTTCTCTCTTCTGTGCATCCCTTTTTGCCTGGTTCTAGTCCTGCTTTACCTCATTGTCTTTTATTCCCACCTTCAGGTGCTTATTGTTTCTTGTTCTGTTCCTTCCTCTGACCCATCATTTGCCTGCATAAAGAAGGCATAACATATTTCAGGAAAGGAACAAGTTGTTGGATATCAAGGTTTATTCATTCAATAGTCAACAAATATTTGTGGGTTAGTCTGAAACTTGAACTTGCTGGGGGTTATTTTTAAAATATGCATGAAATCAAGTTTCCTCTTCCTGGATGGCCAAGAGCAACAGGATTCAAAACTCACTATGATTTCTTTCTCTCCCTTGGTTTTGGTTTGAGTGCTTAGGTGTTCATTATTGAAGAAATCCTCTAAAATGACTGGCAATTGATTATAATGTCTTGGCTAAAAGGTTAACTGATAGTAAAATTTGAGTATGCGCTAAAGAGCACCCGTCCCCTGGCATTCACTTAGCTTTTCTATTTGCTTCCTCTGCAAATACTCCATGAGTAAATTTTTGTATGTAATTACTGACTAGAGATAAGGGGCAGGTGTAGGAAAGAAGGATGCACAAGACCCGAATGTGGAAGTTGGTAGAAGTGAGGCAGGCATTAAATACTTAAGACAAATAAATGTCAAGTTAAATCCCGGTGTCCAGGGAGAAGGTGGCCCAAGAATAATAACAGATGAAAATGAATCCTCATGGGAGTCACCACTAAAAAGAATTTTTGATATGAGAAATTAGAAGGCAGAAAGAGCCTCCCTTGGAATCTTGATAGACATCCTAGATTCATGATGTGAAGCATAAGGAAAACTAGGAGCAGGGTACTGCCCAGATATAAGGCTGGGGGGATCAGATAGCAAAGCAAACCTATTGCTTTGTATATCCAGAGGGCCTGAAATATGTTTCCTGGATTTTTTTTTAAAGTTTTTTATTATGTTCAGTTAGCCAACATACGGTACATCATTAGTTTTTGATGTAGTGTTCAACGATTCATTAGTTGCAAATTTAAAGTAGAGTCATTCTGGTTTCAGGGGGTCCACGCTGAGGGCCTCAAGGGGAGAAAACCCCACAGCAAGATGTGTTCCTAGCTCTGGACTCTGCAAGAACAATGGGTTGCTGTAACTACTTGACCGTATAAAGCCTGAGCAGTCCTTATACCTGGAGAATAAAGCTTTGTTTACACAGAAACTTGCACAGCCACAGTTGACAAAAAGCCACACTAGGGAGATTGTCTGTTGGCCAAGGAGTGTGCAGATCTATTTGATCTTGTTTCTTCTTTAAGCCTTTTTTCCCCAGGAGACAGTAGTAGAGCTTCCTGAGCTGCTATAAGGAAATGTAAGTTCCATTTACACCAGCATTGAGGAGATTGAAGGCTAGGTCCTCTAACCCCCTGCAGATCTTCCACTTTCAATCATTTCCCCGTCATGGAAATACAGGGCACTCTTTCTCACAGTCCTAATGCCTATAACTCCCCGTGATCCTCACTGTACAACTCTGGCTCAGACGAGGCAAGAACAGAAAAACAATTGGCCAAGATGCAAGTGTAGCCAGGAAGTGTGTGAAAGGCAGGAGGGGCATTAGGGCAGGCAAGTGGATGCCTGCTCCAGAGCATCTCTGTTGCTGTGATCTGGGTTAAACTACGAAGCTGGTCAGAAGAGAGAAGGATGCAATAAAAAATAACAGGTGGCTAACTGGAGTCCTTTGCGTTGTGGGACAAGTTCCGCAAAGCTCCTGAATAACGGAGGTCTTTCTACCTGCAGGCAGTCGGAGAGCAGGTAAATGCTTTGCTAATATGGTTAGAGACACAGCTCTAGAGAAACCCTGAGGGCAAATGCAGATGGCGAGGCTGTCATTTAGCAAAGGCAGAGTTTTGAGAAATGAAATGTTGTTCCCATCACAGTTATAGCTCTTCCTTCATTGTAAATTAAATGAGCTCATGGCTTCCCAAAATAAACCATAAATAATTTGTAGATCATCTTTTGATGAATAATAGCAATCCTTAGAAGAGATGAAATACAAAAACGTGCACTTCTTAATAAAGGAGAACAGTGAAATTGTTTGCTGGTTGTTGGATGACAGCCTGTAGAATTGATGTGCTCTTAATTAGGGTATGTTTGGTGTGTCAGGCTCAGAGAGGAAGGTTTATTTTCTGTATTTTGCTGACTTGCACAATTCCCCTTAAGAAAAACAACAGCAACAACAAATCAGTTACTGAAAGCCCCAGCTAACAGCATTGGTTGAGTAATTCACTTTTCTTGTCATTTGTGTGTCCAAATGGCCTGAGCCTGGGGCTGAGTCCCCATGACTGGGCAGCATCTGGGTCCCTGGGTCAAGTGGTGCCTCCCCTCCCACCTCTGTCCTCTGATCCCTTCTCTCCCAGCAGGAGCCCTTTGAAGTTACAAGCTGAGTCTCCTGTCAATGACCTCACCTCAGGTAGATGTACAGAGCTGTCTCATAAAGAGATTTTTAGGATTTGTGGCATTTGCTTTGAGTATCCTCTGAACAAAATGTCATAGGGGACAAATAATCAGGTTTTATAAAAAGGCTTTATAATTATATATTGGTTTTATTTAGAGACCATCCATATTTAATATTATCATTTAAAAATATTTCCTCTTGCTCTGCTCACTCAGATTCAGGTACCTCTGCTCTTCAGGTGCAGCTCACCCCTTGATAGCTGCTGCCGGCCTCCTAGAAACAGGGTCCAGGCTTTCTCCCTAGGGGAGGGACGGTGGATGTCATCAAATGCTCAAGTAGTGAGTTCAGGAGAGGTTCACATCTATCAGAAGCCTTCACTCTGTGTGCTTAGAAGAATAGAAAAAAATAATAGAAAAGAGAGCACCTTTAAGAAAGATGGACGTAGTTGTTGAAAGCATCTTTGTGTTGGCTGTGGTTCACTTTATATGCATAAGTATGTGTACTGGAAGTAGCATTCATTGATCTTTCTGTTGGGGTCAGTCTCTAGCACTATCCTAAAAGAAATATAATTCTAGCCACATATGCAATTTTAAATCTTCTACTAGCCACATTTAAAAAGTTAAAAGAAACAGGTGAAATTAATTTTAAAAATTTAACTTAATGCAATCAAAATATCATTTCAACATGTAATTAGTATAAAAATTATCAGTGAGATATTTTATATTCCTTTTCTTTATACCACGTCTTTGAAATCTGTGTATATTTTACACTTATTTTTTAATTTTTCTGTTGCAAGTATTTCTCTGTATTGCTAATCCCCTTACTCAACACAATTGCTAGTGGCTGAATGCTATTGAATCACAGAAAAGTACTGGAATTTTTCATTTTGGGCTATTACAAATGACACAGTATTGTATCTGAAAAAGATAGTGAATGAGAGAACTCTTTTCCTCATTTGCCAATCAAAGATTACACAGGTACCCCTGGAGTTTGGAGGTGGGGGAGAGAGAGAGAGATACAGACAGACTGGGAGATAAAGTAAGAGAGTTAGACCCTGATATGGGAAGCTGTGTGCATCTTTCTCATCTGGCATTCCTACGTGCCAAGTCCTGTGCAGGGGTGGGAGATGAAGGAACCTTATTCCTCTTTAAATTTTGAAATCCAAGAGTAAAGGAGATAAATGGCACCCTTGGGGGTCTTTCTGCTCTGGAGGTGCTTGTTCCCATGGAAGTATCCTTGAGCCATGACAACTCATCAGAACAGAGATGGTGGCATGCAGCACCTTGGGCAGATGGGTCTAAGTTTTCTCTGCCTCCAGTGGGGTGTGGGGAACTGTCAGATATTTCCTTGGTCGTAAAAAGTGGTTTGAACGAGATGCTGAGAACAGGAAGGACCCAGAAGTGGCCATAGGGTCATGGCTGGGTAATGCACCTGAAGATAGCAGTATGGACAGTACAATTCTGACGATGAGGTGGCTTTCCAGTAGACACCAACATTAGGAGGTGACCGTGACTTTCATACAGGCTATCATAGAACAAATTAAGATAGAGGAGTGGATCACTCCCTCCTTACCAATGTTATACCCTGCAGGATAAGGTGTGGAGAAAATTCTAAAAGAAACTTAAGTTTTGAACCCCAAACAGTTAAGAGATCACTGGATTTGACAGACTTCACTTGGAACTGAGTAATTAAGTATCATGCCATCAGTTGGAAGTGTAAATGGGTAAAACTGGAAATTTAATCTGGTTATAGAAAAATAAAGACATGTTTGTTTTGGAAAATAAAAGGGGAGAGGGTGAAATGCTCAATCTTTAAAATATGCATTACTTCTGTACTTCTTGCCATGGCTATATTTTTCAGAGGTGAAACAAAAATAAATGACTTCGATTGTTCAGGCACTGCAGAATTGTATATGAGTCCCAAAGGTGATTATTTTCTTTGAGAAACATAGACAGTAACCAAAACACAACTTATTTCAGCTGTCTGTATCTGACATGTCATTTCAACTCTATCAAAAGTTTCTGTTTTTCTTGAAAAATAGTTTCATTTATCTCTTTTGGTAGCAAAACAAATTAAGAAGTCTTTCAAGAGGAACAGGATGTGGAAGCTCACTGAGGCAAAGTAAGCTGGACATGAGGTTCAGAGAACTGTTAATAGGAGAGTCATCTTCACTGAAAGTTAGCATAATTGAGATGCCCTGAATGTGTCTTGTGTAAGTGACAAGAAATTGGTAGTAAATATGAATGTGGCTTAACTCCGTTTCCATTATTTTTTGATGATTTACTTAGGTTATTCAAGTATTGGATGGCTGTTTGGGGGGGGGGCAGGTTAATAGCCACATCACCACAGTTGAGCATACATTCAAGTTCAGTGCAGTACAGAATGTCAGAACAAGTGCAAGATGCAACTTTTTCCCCTATAGTTTGCCCTCCGTGGAAGACAATGTGGACAAATGATGTGTCACGGAGTTTTAGAGGAAGGAGCTAACATCAGAACATCCAGTCTAGTGACTTTCAACCTTTCAGACCCAAGAACACTTACTTACAACAAATCATTTGTATCACACCTGTCCTACCCTAAAATAAGATTCATAGACAAATAATTTATATACATGTAATGTATATAAAATGTCCTAACTAGAAGAGAAAATGAGAGTAATTGGTGATGATACATATTTCAATACTAAATTCACAGGCATGGTGATGGAAGACATGCTGAAGTAGCCAGGAACTTGTACTACTTACAATGAGTAAGTTAGATTCCAAAGAAGATCAGGAGCCATTCTATACAATGCAAGTGTAGAAGCACAGGTAGATATTGGGATAGAAACTAGTAGGGCCATTATATATTAAAACTACGCAAAAAGGGGTGCTTGGGTGGCTCAGTCGGTTAAGTGTCTGCCTTCGGCTCAGGTCATGATCTCGGGGTCCTGGGATTGAGCCCTGCATCCGGCTCCCTGCTCATCGGGGAGTCTGCTTCTCCCTTTGCCTCTGTCCCTCCCTTCTGCTTGTGCATGCTCTCTCTCATTCTCTCTCTCAAATAAATAAATAAAATCTTTAAAAAAAACTATGCAAAAATATTCTGTTTTTATATGTGAAACAAGTTCTAGGCTAGTTAATTATAATAAAGCCTGCCACGTACCTCAATGTCAGAGGGACATTAGAAAGTCGTGCAGGATGCAGGACAACTCCTGATTGTTGCCGACTATGTTAAGCCTTGCAGAACATCCAGCATCCCTGTCCACACTTGCTAAATGCCAGTAGCACTGTCCAATCCCGTGACAACCAGAACTTCTCCCATGCATGGCCCAAATATCCCCTCTACAGGTAATGCTGCCCCTGAGGAGAACCAATGATCTAGTCTAATCCTCTTGTTTTATAGACAAGTAAATTGAGGACCAAATGACTGGTCCAAGGTCTCTCAGCTGGGTAGAAGCAGAACAAGGAATAATTCCTCTGATTCCTGCCCAGAGCCTTATCAACTTGGGCTACATTCCTTCCTAGTGCTCCCAAAACATTTTGGGAAATGGAAGGTCAAATTAAAATTCTTCCGGTTTTTGGAAGAGGGGACCAGAGCATGCATTCTGATATTTTCATGTAACTTAGGATTACTGGAGGAGGCTTGATGAAGCTAATGGAGTTTATGATAGAGGAACTGCCCTGGCATCCCTCCCTCTCATAAGCGCCTCTTGGAGTTGTCACTTCCTCGGGTCCATTTCTCACCATATCTGCTTTGGGCAAGGCTCTGCTTTTAGGCAATTCTTTCCTCCCCACAGGAATAAGCAACCCGACACTGTACCAGTCATAGCCTCTGCAATATTAACAACATGAATAATAGTTTTCTACTGCCCTATGGTAGTTTCATGTGTATTATATTTTTGTGTTAAGTACAACTCTCAGTAAAATACTACTGCTGTATATCTACCTACTATGTGTCAGGCTCTGATCTAGGCCCTTTTGCAGCTTGATTTATTTTCTTCATAACATTTAAGGTAGGTATTATTAGTCCCAATTTTCAAATGAGAAAACTGATGCTTAGAGAGGTTAAGGATGGAAGGACAGAAGAAAGAACATCCCAGGTAGTTAACAGAGTCTCCAAAAAATCCTGAAGTCATATAGTAGGGGCTAGTTTAACTAAGGTCCAAAGAATTTGTAGAAGAAGAATTGGAGTTGTTGTTCTCTCTCCCTCATTGTGTCATTCCTTCTGAATCAGTTTTATAACCTCATTTCTTCCATCCTGTTGACATCAGATTTTCTGAAAGAGGGTCTCCACACCATAAGTGCAAGTTTGAATCTCTTGCAGTGTGTCTCCACACCACATTCTTTGACTTCCCTTTGGTTCTCGGCTTAGAGGGTTCTGAAGCTCTTGACACAAGACCCCTTCTTCTTAAGTCTTTCATCTCTCCAATGTCTGTTCTTTGTTTCTCCTGTTTTCTTCCAGCTTCTAAATGTGTTCTTCTTATCACCGTGGGCAAAGAATCATTTCCTACAACCACAGATGCCCTTCTGTGCTTCTAGACCATTGTAATTTGTTTGAATGGAATTAATTAGTTGATTCACATAAGACTTGGTTCCATAAAAGATTTGAGGCACCTTGTGCGATGTCTCTCCTGAGCCATGATTCTAATTTCCAAACACTTCCAGGGAATCCTCATCGAGTGATGATATTGACATCTAAAACTGGGTATGGCCAAAGTGGAATTTACTTTTCTTCTGTAAATAAGCTCTTATACTTTTTGATTTTTTTAAAAAGATTGTATTTATTTGACAGAGAGAGAGACAGCGAGAGAGGGAACGCAAGTAGGGGGAGTGGGAGAGGGAGAAGCAGGCTTCCCACCGAGCAGGGAGCCCGATGTGGGGCTTGATCCCAGGACCCTGGGATCATGACCTGAGCCGAAGGCAGACGCTTAATGACTGAGCTATGCAGGCGCCCCTACTTTTTAATTTTTCTTCTTCAGAATACCATCATTATTCCCTCCAGCATCCTGTTAATAACTGCTTCATTTATTATCTCTTCATGTTTATTAGGTCATGGGCTAAGTCCCAATGGTTTTAGCTTTTTGGAATCTCAAATATTTGTCTTCCCTCTTCCATCTCATTGCCACTGGCCTGCCTTACTGTAACCAGTTATAACATTTTTGTTTCTACCTACCTCCAAGCCATCTTGGACTTTGCTTCCAGAATAATTATTATAATGCTCTTTAAACCCACAATGATGGGACGCCTGGGTGGCTCAGTTGGCTAAGCATCTGCCTTTGGCTCACGTCATGATCTCAGGGTCCTGGGATCGAGTCCCGAGTTGGGCTCCTTGCTCAGTGGGGAGTCTGCTTCTCCCTCTGCCTGCCGCTCCCCCTGCTTGTGCTCTCTCTCTGACAAATAAATAAATAAAATCTTTTTAAAAAAAGAAACCCACAATGATTCCCACTCCTCCACTGCATATATATTTAATGGAATAATATTTTTATATATTAAATATTTTTTTCTTTCCCTTGATTTCTTCTTTCTCCTCATTCCATCAGGTAACCAGTCCTCTTGCTCATTGTCTCAGGGCAGAGATGAGGGAAAACTAAAAACAGAAATAACCAAGGAGTCTTCCACATTTCCCCCCCCAAACCCTAAGCCCTAGAATATAGAGAGCTCAGCTTTTTTTTTTTTTTTGTAAAAATCTTTAATGGTTTCCTGGTCAAAAATGTGGAGGAGTCAAGATTGTCCCAGACTAAAGAGCAATTCAATCTGGGCTAGAGGGACAAGATGTATGGTGATGGTGGTAGTAGGAAGGACATGCTCCACTTTCCAACTAGTGCTACCAGTAGTTGCAAAGACTCAGAGAAGTTTGTGAACTTCTAGAGAGAGGGAACCTGGACTTCTCAGCATCACTGCTGGGGATATGGAGTGGTAGGGGTGGCCATATGTTATATTAGACAGATAAGGCAATCAGTCTTTTGAAGGAACCTCAGGGGCTGGCAAGTTGGGAAGGAATATCTTAGTAATAAACTGGACAGGAGACTCAAGGAGCCAGTAGTCCAGTACCTTCCCAATGCCTGGGCAAGATGCAAACCCGGAACTCACCCTCTCAGGGAGAGAAAAGGGGAGGAACACTGGAAAAAAAAAAAAAAAAAGATTCAAATCTCTGGCCAGTTCAGGAGAGTGGGGCTTAAACTAGAAATGAAGTTGAATGATTGAAATCAAGTTATATTGCTTACCTGTGGAAGTCTGTGGGCTAAGATGCACAGTTTCACACAATATTAAGTATAAAACGTTTAAATTGAGTATGAAGCCCTGTAGAATGGTGCTCGAGTCAATGTTTCTAGTCTTACTTGTTTTTTCCTTTTTGTTTTGTAACTTACATTTTATTTTGACGAGTCTGTTTACAATTCCTTGGTCATGTTTTCCTGCTTCTGCTGCTTCGTTGGCCCTTCTCTCTGCCTAGAAAGCACTCCTCCCGCAACATCCCCTCACCCCAATCCTACCAGCTTTTCAACACCTTCTTAAATGCCATCTGGTTCACAAAAACTTTGTTGTTTCCCCTTGCTTAACTCACAGGCATTTTACACATCCTTCTCTGGCCTTTGCTAGACGAGGAACTCCAGACTCCACATTTACACTCAACTCTAGTGTGGGTACAGCAAAGCCCATGGACTTCAGCATTGTTTGTGCTCATCCTCACAAACTACCACTACTTAAACTACCACGACCTGTTCTCATGACCTGTCCACCATTGATAATTAACAGGTAGAAGGTAAGAAAGGATGAGTTTTATGGTGACCATTCTAGATGATCATTTAGTGCAGGACACCCTTGATCAGCTTAGAGGATAGAGGAGGGGAGTAGTTCATCAAATGAGCTTGAACAATGATCTGTAACCCAGTTCTGTTAACTTGGGCACAAGAACAATGGAGTTTAAGTGTCATACTCTGAATCTAACATCAAAAGAGTCTCTGTAAAAAAATTTTTTTTTTTTGTAAAAATCTTTAATAAACCTGTTTCACTTAGAATTTTCCTGATCTGTGATCTGAATGTTGGGTAATTGTTAAAGCAGCAATAAGTGTGGCTCCCCAAATATACCAGGAAAGATTGTTGTCCAAATTGGGGATATTTCTAAGGGCACTCACCATAATCTGCCTCATGTCCTGGTAATTACTTGAGTGTGTCTCCTATCATTTGATTATAAACTGTTTGAGGTTAGAGTCTGTTTGCCTATTTTTATATACTTATTAATTGACTTGTAGTTAAGTGGTCAGTAAATGTCTGTTGAATTGGATTCTTTCATATCATTTATTAATCCTATTTGTTCTTTTCATGAATCATTAATTTTTTTAACTAATCTCAAAATGAGTTGAGACACCGTACATTAAGTGCCTAGAAGAGACCATAGTAACAGAGACTATTTAGGGTTTTCTGAAACAGTCTCATTTTATGTATTCTTTCCCCCCCTTTTCAATAATAGCACTTCATTAAATGTGAAACCATATGCAAACCATTTTTCTTCATTTGTAAGATTTTCACATAAATTGATTTGTCAGGAAAAGATGGCAGAGGAGTAGGGGACCCTATTCCAACCAGTCCCTGGAATTGAGCTGGATATCTACCAGACCACTCTGAACACCCACGAAATCAGCCTGAGATGTAAGAAGTTAGATCTGGATCTCTACAAACAGAATATCAGAGGCAGTTGGTTTCAAGGTACGAAGCAGGGAGCCATGATTCTGCAGGCAGATATCAGAGGATAAACGGCAGCAGGAGGGAGCCTGGCTGTGGGGATCCGACAACGCTGGTGAGCGATAGCCTCCTGCGCTGGGGACGGGGCACAGACTCGAGACTGGTAGTGGCAGGGAAAGGACTTTAGACGGAAACCAGAGTGGCAGGGCCCTGCATTCGAACTGGGAGTGGCTGGCGGTTTTAGAAGCACAAAGGGCAGAAACATGCCCAGACCTGGAGGCAAGGACTGGGAGCACTGTGGAGGGGTGCACAACCCAGGACGCTGAAGTTTATAGCAGCACAGACAGAAATGGAGATAGTGTAGCCTGGAGAGCTCACTGAAGAACAGACTGCAATTTCTCTGCTCTGAGGCAGAGGGTTGGAAATGGTCTCTTCTGCTCTGACTCTTGGAAAAGACATGGAAAGCCACCAGGGAAAGCCACCAGAGAACAAAATCCCCAAAAAACTGGTTTTCACTGAGCCCATCCCCTGCCACAGGGGCCAGGGCAACTCTGCCCAAACAGGGTTGCCTGAGTAACAGCACAGCAGGCCCCTCCCCCAGCAGACAGGCTGGGAGAACAATAGGCCAGCAACCCTAAGGTCCCTAGAAAACAGGTGCATCTTGCTTGGGTTGTTGTCAATAATTTGGACTCTATACATTCCCTCACCACCCCTCAACAGAATGACTGGGAGGAGGAACCCCCAAAATAGGAAAGACTCAGAGATTATGATTTATGTCACAGATTTACGAATGGATACAGATATAACCAAGATGTTGGAGATGGAATTCAGGCTAGCAATTGTGAGGACAATAGCTAGAATGGAGAAATTGATTAATGGCAACATAGAGTCTCTAAAGGCAGAAACAAAAACTGAATTGGCAGAACTTAAAAATGCTATCAATGAGATCCAATCTAATCTAGATAATCTAACAGTTAGGGTAAGTGAGGCAGAAGAACGAATTAGTGACCTGGAAGACCATTTAATAGATAAAGGGAAAAGAGGAGGCCAGGGAAAAACAACTCGGAATCCATGAAAATAGAATCAGAGAAATAAATGACACCATGAAACATTCCAGTGTCAGAATTATTGGAATCCTGCAGGGGGTGAGGAGAGAGAGAGAGGACTGGAAGATATATTTGAGCAAATCGTAGCTGAGAACTTCCCTAGTCTGGGGAATGAAACAAGCATTTGTGTCCTAGAGGCAGAGAGGACCCCCTCCCAAGATCAAGGAAAACAGCCCAATACCCCGGCATGTAAATAGAGAAAAAGCAATAAACTCGCTAATCTTAGAACCAAGGAAACCATCTTAAGA
The DNA here is from genome assembly GCF_964656455.1 of Halichoerus grypus. Classification (NCBI taxonomy): domain Eukaryota; kingdom Metazoa; phylum Chordata; class Mammalia; order Carnivora; family Phocidae; genus Halichoerus; species Halichoerus grypus. Next base: position 57,069,402 of record NC_135715.1, on the reverse strand, counting down.
GCAGTTACGGAGAAGAGATTCCTTACATACAGAGGGAGGAACATCAGAATAACGTCAGACCTATCCACAGAGACCTGGCAAACCAGAAAGGCCTGGCAAGACATGTTCAGGGTACTAAATGAGAGGAACATGCAGCCAAGAATACTTTATCCAGCAAGGCTGTCATTTAGAATGGATGGAGAGATGCAGAGCTTCCAAGACTGGCAGAAACTGAAAGAATATGTGACCAATAAGCTGGCCCTGCAAGAAATATTAAGGGGGGTTCTATAAAAGGAGAAAGACCCCAAGAGTGATATACAACAGAAATTTACAGGGACAATCTATAAAAACAAGGTCTTCACAGGCAACAGGATGACAATAAATTCATATCTTTCAAAAATCACTTTCAACGTGAATGGCCTAAATGCTCCCATAAAACGGCACAGAGCTACAGATTGGATAAAAAGACAGGACCCATCCATAGGCTGTCTATAAGAGACTCATTTTGAACCTAAAGATACATCCAGACTGAAAGTGAAGGGATGGAATTCCATCTTCCATGCCAACAGACCTCAAAAAAAAGCTGGGGTAGCAATTCTTACATCAAATTAGATTTTAAACTAAAGACTGTAGTTAGAGACACAGAAGGACACTATATCATTCTTAAAAGGTCTATCCAACAAGCAGATCTAACAACTGTAAATATGCCCCCAACATGGGAGCAGCCATCTACATAAGCCAACTGTTAACCAAAATAAAGAGTCATATTGCTAACAATACGTTAATTGTAGGAGACCTCAATACTCCACTCTCAGCAATAGACAGATCATCTAAGCAGAAAATCAACAAAGAAACAAGAGCTTTGAATGACACACTGGACCAGATGGACCTCATAGATATTTACAGAACATTCCACCCTAAAACAACAGAATACTCATTATTCTCAAGTGCACTTTCTCCAGAATAGATGACATACTGGGTCACAAATCAGGTCTCAACTGATACCAAAAGATTGAGATTATTCCTGCATATTCTCAGACCATAATGCTTTAAAACTGGAGCTCAATCACAAGAAAAAATTTGGCAGAAATTCAAACACTTGGAAGCTATAGACCACTCTGCTCAAGAATGTTTGGGTCAACCAGGAAATCAAAGAAGAACTTTAACAATTCATGGAAACCAATGAGAACAAAAACACATCGGTCCAAAACCTATGGGATACTGCAAAGGCAGTCCTAAGGGGGAACAACATAGCCATCCAAGCCTCACTCAAAAAAATAGAAAAATCCTGAATTCGCCAACTAACTCTACACCTTAAAGAACTAGAGAAAAAGCAACAAACAGTGCCTAAGCCATGCATTAGAAGAGAAATAATTAAAATTAGAGCAGAGATCAATAATTAGAAACCAGAAACATAGTAGAGCAGATCAATGAAACTAGAAGCTGGTTCTTTGAAAGAATTAATAGATCTATAAACCACTGGCCAGACTTATCCAAAAGAAAAGAGAAAGGACCCAAATTAATAAAATTATGAATGAAAGGGGAGAGATAATGACTAACACCAAGGAAACAGAAATAGTTATTAGAAATTATCAACAACTATATGCCAATAAACTGAGCAATCTGGATGAAATGGAGGCCTTCCTGGAGACCTATAAACTGCCAAGAGTGAAACAAGAAGAAATCGACAACCTGAATAGGCCAATAACCAGTAACGAGATTGAAATAGTGATCAAAAACCTCCCAAAAACAAGAGTCCAGGGCCTGATGGATTCCCTGGGGAATTCTACCAAACATTCAAAGAAGAAATAATATCTATTCTCTTGAAGTTGTTTCAAAAAACAGAAACAGAAGGAAAGCTTCCAGACTCATTCTATGAGGCCAGCATTACCTTAATCCCCAAACCAGGCAAAGACCCCATCAAAAAGGAGAATTTCAGACCGATATCCCTGATGAATATGGATTCCAAAATCCTCAACAAAATCCTAGCTAATAGGATCCAACAATACATTAAAAGGATCATCCACCACGACCAAGTGGGATTTATTCCCGGGATGCAAGGGTGGTTCAGCATTTGCAAATCAATCACTGTGATAGAACACATTAATAAGAGGAGGGAGAAGAACCATATGGTCCTCTCAATTGATGCAGAAAAGGTATTTGACAAAATACAGCATCCTTTCCTGATTAAAACTCTTCAGAGTATAGGGATAGAGGGAACATTCCTCAAGTTCATAAAATCCATCTATGAAAAACCCACAGCGAATATCATCCTCAATGGCGAAAAGCTGAGAGCCTTTCCCTTAAGATCAGGAACGCGTCAAGGATGCCCACTCTCGCCACTATTGTTCAACATAGTACTAGAAATCCTAGCAACAGCAATCAGACAACAAAAAGAAATAAAAGGTATTCAAATTGGCAAAGAAGAAGTCAAACTCTCTCTTTTCACAGATGACATGATACTTTCTGTGGAAAACCCAAAAGACTCCACCCCCAAATTACTAGAACTCACACAGCAATTCAATAATGTGGCAGGATACAAAACCAATGCACAGAAATCAGCTGCTTTCTTATACACTAACAATGCAACTGTAGAAAGAGAAATTAGAGAAACAATTCCATTTACAATAGCACCAAAACCATAAGATACCTCGGAATAAACCTAACCAAAGAGGTAAGGGATCTATACTCTAGGAACTACAGAACATTCATGAAAGAAATTGAAGAAGCCACAAAAAGATGGAAAAATATTCCATGCTCATGGATCGGAAGAATAAACATTGTTAAAATGTCTATGCTGCCCAGAGCAATCTATACCTTCAGTGCCATCCTGATCAAAATTCCAATGACTTTTTTCAAAGTGCTGGAACAAACAATCCTAAAATTGGTATGGAATCAGAAAAGACCCCGAATCACCAAGGAAATGTTGAAAAAGAAAAACAAAGCTGGGGGCATCATGCTGCCCAATTTCAAGCTATATTACAATGCAGTGATCACCAAGACAGCCTGGTACTGGCACAAAAACAGACATATAGACCAATGGAACAGAATAGAGAGCCCAGATATGGACCCTCAACTTTATGGTCAAGTAATCATCGACAAAGCAGGAAAAAATATGCAATGGAAAAAAGACAGTCACTTCAATAAGTGGTGCTGGGAAAATTGGACAGCCACATGCAGAAGAATGAAACTCGACCATTCTCTTACACTACACACAACAATAAACTCAAAATGAATGAAAGAGCTCCATGTGAGACAGAATCCATCAAAATCCTAGAGGAGATCACAGGCAATAACCTCTTTGACATCGGCCACAGCAACTTCTTTCAAGATACATCTCCAAAAGCTAGTGAAACAAAAGCAAAAATGAACTTTTGGGACTTCATCAAGATAAAATCTTCTGCACAGCAAAGGAAACAGTCAACAAAACAAAGAGGCAACCCACAGAATGGGAGAAGATATTTGCAAATGACACTACAGATAAAGGGCTGTTATCCAAGATCTATAAAGAACTTCTCAAACTCAACACCCAAAAAACAAATAATCAAGTCAAAAAATGGACAGAAGATATGAAAAGACACTTCTCTGAAGATGACATACAAATGGCTAATAGACACATGAAAAAATGTTCATCATCATTAGCCATCAGGGAAATTCAAATCAAAACCACATTGAGATACCACCTTACACCAGTTAGAATGGCAAAAATGGACAAGGCAAGAAACAACAAATGTTGGAGAGGTTGTGGAGAAAGGGGAACCCTCTTACACTGTTGGTGGGAATGCAAGTTGGTACAGCCACTTTGGAAAACAGTGTGGACGTGCCTCAAAAAATTAAAAATAGAGCTACCCTATGACCCAGCAATTGCACTACTGGGTATTTACCCCAAAGACACAGATGTGGTGAAAAGAAGGGCCATATGCACCCCAATGTTCATAGCAGCAACGTCCGCAATAGCCACACTGTGGAAAGAGCTGAAATGCCCTTCAACAGATGAATGGATAAAGAAGATGTGGTCCATATATAAATGGAATATTACTCAGCCATCAGAAAGGATGAATACCCAACTTTTACATCAATATGGATGGGACTGGAGGAGATTATGCTAAGTGAAATAAGTCAAGCAGAGAAAGTCAATTATCATATGGTTTCACTTATTTGTGGAACATGAGGAATAGCATGGAGGACATTAGCAGAAGGAAGGGAAAAATGAAGTGGGAGCTATTGGAGGGGGAGACAACCATGAGAGACTATGGACTGTGAAAAACAAACAGGGTTTTAGAGGGGAGGGGGGAGGGGAGATGGGTTAGCCCGGTGATGGGTATTAAGGAGGGCACGTACTGCCTGGAGCATTGGGTGTTATATGAAAACAATGAATCGGGGATCACCATATCAAAAACCAATGATGTATGGTGATTAACATAATAAAATTAAAAAAATAAAAAAGATTGTCACATAAATTTTTAATTCAAATTAGTTATGCACTAGATGATGTATCCTAATCCTCATACTGAAAAATAGAACATCTGTTCACATTGTAGATGTCCACTAATGTTTGTTGATTCTGAATCATATTTTCTTTCTTCTTAGAGTTGTGCTTTGCCTATAAAAGCAAGTTGGACAAGGTTCTCCTTTTCTAGATTTGAGTTTACATCACAGATGATGCAAACACATATATGAAGCATAGTTTTTTATTAGATTAAAAGTGTTTCTGATCAGTGCTTTCAATTGCAAAGTTTTAGATTGAAAATGACTTGTCTTTTCCTTGCTTACCAGGGTAATGATAGAATTCATTTTGTACCCTTGGGTACTGTTTGGCTCTAAGAGGTAAAATAAACATAAGGGAGTAAATGCCAATCAGCCTGGTGCCAAATAGGCCTATAGACCTTTGAAGTTCTCATTTTCTAACTGTGCTCAGTTTAGGAACTTTTTGGTTATACCAAGCAGTGATAAAAACCAAAATGTAAAAAACAAAAAAAAACAAAAACAAAAACAAACCAAAATGTGACCTTTCAGGCTTGAACAGGTACATGGAAACCAACCTTGTTTCCCCCAAGAATGAACCAAATGCCTTCTTTGCCATTATATTTCATGTGGTGTTTGAGCCTTTGGGGCTGTTGGGGAATTTCTGAGACATTCAACAGGAAGTACCAGTCAGATCCCCACTAGAATGTGATTGTGCATGTGTGTATGTATATGTAAATATATGTGACAATAGGGATGTGTGATGACACAAATGTACAGGTAAATGACTTTACCATTACCTGTAAATTTTATGAGGTCAGAGTCTGGGTCATTTTGTTTGCCCTTCCTTTTCCTATGCCCTGAAAAGTGTAAGTGATTGAGAAAAAATTACTGATGAAAAAATCATCCATCTATAGATCAGATTCTATGTGGGCCAACAGGTCCCTTAAAACTGTGGATGGATCAGAAACATTCAGAGAGGTTCTGAATGTTTTGACATTTAGCAATTGTGATGGTTAATTTTATGTGTTAACTTGCCTGGGCCACAGGGTACCCAGATATTTGGTTAAACAATATTCTGGTGTTTCTGCAAGGATGTTTTTAGGTGAGATTAACATTGTAATTGGTAAAGTAGATTGTTCTCTATGATGTGTGTAGACCTCATCTAATTAGCTGAAAGCCGGACGTGAACAAAAATTGACCTTCTGAATGAGAGGGAATTCTTTGCTTTCCAGGCTTTGGACTTCATTTGTACCATTAATTCTTCTGGGTCTCAAGCCTGCTGGCACATACTGCACATTTGGAATTACCAGTTTCCATAATCACATGGGCCAACATCTTACAATAGATTTGTTTCTATATCTGTATATATAAATCCTATTGTTTTGGTTTCTCTAAAGAATCCTGGCTAATATAGCAACTGTGTAATTGTAGGCAAGTCATCTAGTTTCTCTCTCTTTCCTCTTCTCTAAATATGGAGATAATATTTGCTCTTCAGAGTTAAGATTATATATGATTGCACACATGAATCAGATGCCTGTGGTTAAAACGTGATTCTAAATGATTAAAGATAGTAACTCACTTAACCTTAATAAAAAGCCAATGAGATAACTTATACCTATTTTATAGACAAGGAAACTGAGGCACAAAGGCATTCAATAGCTTGCCCAAGTTTACATGGTTAGCAATATTACATGTTCACTGAAACCCACGAACTCTTTCCAAAGCACACCAAAAATGTTACATTTCCTGGTCTACCCTGTAGTCAGGTAGGGGCTATATGACTGATTTCTAGTTGATGAAGTGTGGACAGAGATGATGTATGTTATTTCCAGGCCTGGTTATAAAGCACAGTCACAAACCATCACATTCGCTTTTTCCGTTTCCATGACCACATTGAGGTCATTTGTTGAAGGAGTCAGAGCTGTGAGATTAAAGGAACATGAGTCTCTGACTCATCCCTTAGGGAAGAACTGCATAAAGAGCTGCTCCATGAGAAATAAATTACATTGTACTTTGCATGATGAGCAATAATTTCTCACTGAATCAAACTTCTGAGATTTTACGGTTTGTTAGCCCAATAGAACCTCACTTAGACTATCTAATAGTGTGTTAGTTTTGGGGTTTAAATCAAGGTATTCCAGCTGTAGACATTATTTCCTTAACTGGTGTGGTGCAGTGCTTTTCAGCTCTAGGCACATGGAAGGCACTTAAAAATATTAATTCTGATTATTATCTTGCCTTTTGAGAAGTCTTCATGATGTAAATAAAGTAAAAACATTTGGGTATTTTTTATTAAAGTATAATTAACATATAGTGTCATATTAGTTTCAGGTGTCCAATATGATTGCACAATTCTATACATTACTCAGGGCTCATCAAGTTAAGTGTACTCTGTAATCCCCTTAACCTGTTTCACCCATCCCCACCCACCTCTCCTCAAGCAACCGCTAGTTTGTTCTCTGTATTTAAGTCTGTTTTTTTGTTTCCCTTTTTTTCTTTGTTCATTTGTATCTTAAATCCCACATATGAGTAAAATCATATGGTATTTATCTTTCTCTGTATGACTTATTTCACTTAGCATTATAACCACTAGGTCCATCTATATTGTTGTAAATGGCAAGATTTCATTCCTTTTTATGGCTGAGTAATATTCTGTTGTGTGTGTCTCTGCGTATATGACCTCCTTTATTCATCTATGGATGCACACTTGGGTTGCTTTCATATCTTGGCTATAATAATGCTGCAATAAACATAGGGGTGCATATCTTTTTGAATTAGTGTTTTCATTTTCTTTAGGTAAATACCCAGTAGTGGAATTACCACATCATATAGTAATTCTATTTTTAATTTTTTGAGGAACCTCCATACTGTTTTCCACAGTAACCAGACCAATTTGCATTCCCCCAACACCCCAACAGAGCACAAAGTTTTCCTTTTTTCCATGTCCTCACCAACACTTGTTATTTTTTGTCTTTTTGATACTAGCCATTCTGAAAGGTGTAAGGTTATATCCCATGGTGGTTTTGATTTGCATTTCCCTGATTATTATCGATACTGAGCATCTTTGTTTTAATCAAAGCTAAATGGGTTTTGTTATAGTTAGATTTGTTAATATGCTAATGTGCATTATGAATTTCCTAGAGAGTGTGAAGTGTTCTTAAAATGACTTGGCCCATAGAACTCTTTCTGTGAACAACACTTAGGAAATGTATTTTGGAAGCAGCATATGTAGCAAGCACTCTGGAGCTACACTTTCTGGGTTCAGATCCCAATTCCTCCACTAATAGTGCTATGGCCTTGGACAGAACACTTCGCCTTTCTGAACTTCAGTTTCTTCCTAGGTAAAATGAAGATAATAGTAACTACTTTACAGGGTTGTTAAGAAATTTTCTTGGTCTGATATTTTAAAAAGGTTTAGAATACTGACTGGCATGTAGTAAATGCTCTGTGTGTATGTGCGCGCGTGTGCGTGTGTGTGTTTAGTAAATTAATGAATACATCCTTTTCTTACCTTGTCTACTAGTTTTCTATACTGTAAGCCCCTTGAAATCCAGGAGTGCTTTTTTCAATATGTGGAGCTTTACTACCTTAATACCTAGGAATTACTATTAAGCATATACCTGGTGCTTAATAAATGTTGAAGAAATGAATGGAAAAGTGAATCTCATCCCATGATATGAGGTGAGTAATCTGTAACTAAGTTTTTGTTATCTTTATGCAGATCCAAGTTAAAGAATACCCACCTTTTGGCATTGTTATCAATAGATACCTGGTTGAGAAGAATGCAACAAGTAACTTTAGCCCCGATTCTTGTGCTTGAGGTGCACAGGTAAGATAAATGACAATCTCTGTTTTACTTCTTGAGTATGTTACATACCATGTCAGAACTTGGGAGAAGAGATTTTAATTAGTTAAGCAGCAGAGTTAGATTAAGGAATGATAACTAGGCTGTAATTAGTGTTAGTTATTTACCCCAAAACAATATTTTCCCTTGTATGCACCAGTGAGTGCTAATCACAGGTTCACCTTGGTGCATATTGGCCATATGTTTCCAGATCCTTCAACCAAAATTTCTAATTGTTGGGAAGGGAGATTTGAGCTAAAAAAAATGTAATTGATAGAAGGTAAAAAATGGATTAAAAAAAACACTAGGGAACAATACCAAAAAAATGGGAGGCTGAATTAATAAGAATTTGTACTGTATGGAGAGAGGAGGTAAATATGCTACTTCCTAGGCAGAGGCAAAGAGAGAAGTCAGGAGCACCAGGTGGGTTTGGAGGACACAAGAATGGCCTTTCCCACAAGTAACGTATGTGGTAGTGATATTTGGAGGGGTCTCTCACTGGTGATAAGATACGTCCAGACAGTGACATCTGAAAGTAAAACTAAAAGATAATCAATTCAAAACCATTTCCTTGGACTTATCTCTTGTCAGGAAAGTGAGTTGAAAAGAAGAGAAGTTTGTTGTAACACAGTGTTTTCAAATTGGGGTTCCCAGACCCCAGACACCTTAGGATGTATAGCTTGAGTGCCTAAAAGTTCTATGAAAGAATTTTCAGATACTATGGGTTGGTTTTTTTTTTTTGGCGGGGGTGGGGGAAAGGGAGGGCTTGGGATTTGGTTTTGTTTTTTTAGAGAGAGAGAGCATGCAAACAGGGCAGGGAGGGGCAGAGGGAGAGAGAGAATCTTGAGCAGGCTCCAGCCCCAGTGTGGAGCCAGACACAGGGCTTGATCTCACAACCCTGAGATCATGACCTGAGCTGAAATCAAGAGTCAGATGCTTAACCAACTGAGCCATCCGGGCGCCATAGATACTATGTTTTCACTATGATGACAAACTAACCACCCCTCCAGCTCAACTAACAGATATTTTGAATTATTTGTATGGCCACAATATTAAATGGAAAGAAGACAGAATATGTCCTTCATTTCAGTACCTGGATTTGCTATCAGTCAGAAAAATGGGTAGATTAAAAATGAAAATGAAATGTTTATATTAAGTGAGAGCCAAATGATGCCATGGTGTGCTTAAGTAAGAATTTGAGTAGATAAATGTGGTGGAAGAATTGAGTTGTCATATAGCACGTGGCAATGTAACTCAATAACATTAAAAAATATTAACCAATTATATAAAAAATCTCATGAGTATAGTTAACAAACAGTTTCAGGTGTACAACATAGTGATTTGACAAATTTATCCTGTGCTCACCGCAACTGTAGCTACCATTTGTCACCATACAGCACTGTTACAATATCATTGACTATATTCCTTATTCTGTGCCTTTTATTCCTGTGACTTATTTATTCCATAACTGCTAGCCTGTATCTCCTACTTCCCTTCACCCATTTTGCCCATCCCCCCAGCTCTTCCCCTCTGGCAACCAGCAGTTTGTTTTCCGTATTTCTAGGTTTGATTATTTTTATTAATTTTTTTTTTCCACATATGAGTGAAATTATATGGTATTTGTCTTTCTCATCTGACTTATTTCACTTAACATAATACCCTCTAGGTCCATCCATATTGCTGCAAATGACACGCTTTCACCTCTTTTGATGGCTGTGTAATATCCTGTGTGTGTGTGTGTGTGTGTGTGTGTGTGTGTATGCCACATCTTTTTAATCTGCTCTTTAAGATGGACACTTAGGTTGCTCATGTGCTACTGCAAATTATGATGCAATAAACATAGGGTGCATATATCTTTTCAAATTAATGTTTTCATTTTCTTAGGTAAATACCCAGTAATGGAATTATTGGATTGTATGTTATTTCTGTATTTAATTTTTTGAGGCACCTCCATACTGTTTTCCATGGTGGCTGTATCTGTTTACATTCCCACCAATAGTGCATGAGGTTTACTTTGTCTCTGTATTTCCACCAACACTTGTATTTCTTTGACTTTTTCGTTTTAGCCATTCTGACAGGTGTAAGTTGATATCTTATTGTGGTTTTGATTTGCATTTCCTTGATGATGAATGATGTTGAGCATCTTTTCAGGCTGGCCATGTGTATGTCTTCTTTGGGAAAATGTCTGTTTAGGTTCTTTGCCCATTTTAATGGGATTATTATTATTTTGGGGGGGTTCGTTATATATTTTGGATGTTAACCTCTTATTGGTTATATCATGTGTAAATATCTTCTCCCATTCAGTAGGTTGTCTTTTAATTTTCTTGGCAGTTTCCTTTCCAGTGAAAAAGTTTTTGTTTTGGTGTAGTCCCAATAGTTTATTTTTGCTTATATTTCCATTGCTAAAGGAGACATATCTAGAAAAATGTCTCTGCAGCTGCTAAGAGATTACTGCATATGTTTTCTTCTAGGAATTTTATGGTTTCAGGTCTCTCATTTAGGTCTTTAATCCATTTTGGGGTTTTGTGTATGGTATAAAAAAGTGGTTCAGTTTCATTATTTTGTATGTGTAGCTGTCCAGTCTTCGTAGTATCATTTATTGAAGAGACTGTCTTTTCCCCATTGTATATTCTTAGCTTCTTTGTCATAGATTGATTGACCATATAAATATGGCTTAATTTCTGGGGTCTCTATTCTATTCTATTGATCTATGTGTCAATTTTTGTGCCAGTACCATACTGCTTTGATTACTACAGCTTTATAGTATGTCTTGAAATCTGGAATCATGATACTTCCAGGTTTGTTCTTCTTTCTCAAGATAGCTGTGGTTATTCAGGGTCTTTTGGTCTCATACAAATTTTCTAGTGTTGTGAAAAATGCTGCTGTTACTTTGATAAGGATTGCATTGAATCTGGGGATGCCTGGGTGGCTCAGCTGGTTAAGCAGCTGCCTTTGGCTCAGGTCAGATCCTAAGGTCCTGGGATCAAGTCCCACATCAGGCTCCTTGCTCAGCAGGGAGCCTGTTTCTCCCTCTGCCTGCCACTCCCCCTGCTTGTGCATGCTCACGCTCTCTCTCTCTCTGATTTAAATAAATAAATAAATAAATAAATTAATTAATTAATTAAAAAAAGATTGCACTGAATCTGAAGTTGGCTCTGGGTAGTATAGACATTTGAACAATCTAAGTTAACAATTTAACTGGGTTGTTAAATTTAACAACTTAACAATCCAATTAATTCTTTCAATCCAAGATCATTTATTTATGCCATCTTCAATTTCTTCATCAATGTTTTATAGTTTTAAGAGTACAGGTATTTTACCTCCTGGTTAAATTTATTCATAGGTCTTCTTTTTAGTGTAGTTGTAAATGGGATTGTTTTCTTAATTTTCCTTTCTGCTACTTCATTATTAGTGTATAGAAATGCTACCAATTCTTTATATTAATTTTGTATTCTGCAACTTTACTGAATTCATTTATTACTTTTAGTAGTTTTTTTGGTGGAGTCTTTAGGATTTTCTGTGTATAGTATCATGTCATCTGCAAATAGTGTAAGCTTTACTTCTTCCTTAACAATTTGGATGCCTTGTATTTCTTTTTCTTGTCTGATTGCTGTGGCTGTGACTTCCAGTACTATGTTGAATAAGAGTGGTGAGAGTGGGCATCTTTGTTTTCTTCCTGACATTAGAGGAAAAGCTCTGTTTTCCACCATTAAGTATGAAGTTAGCTGTGGGTTTTTCATATATGGCCTTTATTATGTTGAGGTATATTCCCTCTAATCTCACATTGTTGAGAGTCTATCATGAACAGATGTTGAATTTCATCAAATGATTTTTCTGTACCTATTGATATGATAACCTGATTTTTATTCTTTGTTGATGTGTTGTATCACATTAAGTCTTCTCTGAATATTTGGAGAATTCATCTGTGAGACCATATGCTGGCCCCAGACTTTTATTTTTTGGTAGTTTTTTATATTATTGATTCAGTTTTGTTACTAATAATTGGTCTGATCAAATTTCATAATTTTTCCTGATTCAATTTTGTAAGATTGCATGTTTCTAGTTCTTTATCTATTTTCTAGGTTGTCCAATTTGTTGGCATATAATTTTTTTTGCCTATAATTTTCCACAGTATTGTCATAATTTGTGTTTCTGTGGTGTCAATTGTTACGTCTCCTCTTTCATTTTTGATTTAATTATTTAGGTTGTTTCTTTTTTTTCTTGAAGAGTCTGCTTAAGAGTTTGTCCATTTTGTTTATCTTTTCAAAGAAACAGCCCTTGGTTTGATTCATTTCTGTTGTTTCTTTAGCCTCTGTGTCATTTATATCTATTCTGATCTTTTTTATTTCCTTCCTTCTACTCACTTTGGGCTTTGTTCTTTTCTTGTTGCTTTAGTTGTAAAGTTGATTGTTTATTTGAGCTTTTTGTTATTTCTTGAGGTAGGCCTCTCTTGCTACATAATTTTCTCTTAGAACTGCTTTTGCTGCATCCCAAAGACTTTGGACCATTGAGTTTTTATTTTCACTCATCTTCATGTATTGTTTTGATTGATTTATTGACTAATTGGTTCCTTAGTATTATGTTGTTTAGTCTCCATGTAGTTGTGTTTTTTCTAGTTTTTTCCTTGTGATTGATTTCTAGTTTCATTGATTTCTACTGTTATAATCAGAAGAGATGCATTATATGATTTATATCTTTAAAACTTTAGGGGTTTTATCTTTAAAACTGGGTGGCTCAGTTGGTTGAACATCAGACTCTTGGTTTTGGCTCAGGTCATAATCTCAGGGTTGTGAGATTGAGCCTGCATCAGGCTTTGCCCTCAGCAAGGAGTCTGCTTGAGATTCTCTCCCTCTCCCTCTGTTCCTCCCCCCACTTACACACTTTCTCCATCTAAAATAAATAAATCTTTTAAAAAATAAGTAAATCTTCAAAACTTTATTGAGGCTTGTTTTGTGGCCTAACATATGATCTATCCTGGAGAATGTTCCATGTGCACTCGAAAAGTGTATTTTGTTGATTTTGGATGGAATGTTGTGTGTGTGTGTGTGTGTATTATGTTCTTGTGGTCCAATGTGCATTCAAAGACATCATTTCCTTGTGGATTTTCTACCTACATGGTCTATCCACTGATATAAATAGGTTCATAAAGTCCCCTACTATTATTGGATAACTATCAATTTCTCTCTTTATGTCTGTTAATATTTGCTTTATGTATTTAGGTGCTCCAGTATTGGGTGGGTAGATATTTATAATTGTTATATCCTCTTGTTAGATTGATTCCTTTATCATATGTAATGTCTTTCTTTGTCTCTTATTACAGTCTGTTTTAAAGTCTATTTTGTGTGATATAAGTATTGCTGCCCCAGCTTTTTTTCTATTTCTATATCATGCTAAATGTTTTCTCATCCCTTTACTTTTAGTCTGTATGTGTCTTTAGGTCTGAAGTGAGTCTTCTGTAGGCAGCATATAGACTGGGGTCCCTTCTTGTTTTTCTTTCTTTCTTTTTTTTATCCATTCAGTCACCCTATGTTCTGGAGCAGTTAGGCCATTTACATTTAAAGCAATTATTTTTTTGGGGGGGGGAATGTGCACAGAATAAGGTAATTATTGATGGGTATGTACTAATTGCCATTTTGTTATTTGTTTTGTGGGTGTTTTTGTGGTTCCTCTCCATTACTTCTCTTGCTCTCTTTGTGACTGATGAGTTTCTATAGTGCTATGTTGGCTTTATTTCTCTTTATTTTTTGTGTATCTATCATAAGTTTTAGGTCTGTGGTTACGAAGAAGTTTTTCTTTTATTAGAAAATAATTAAATGGTCATTTAAGTTCCAACACATTCTAATATAATTTATCATAATATGCTCTTATATTCATTATTTTCTTTTTTTTACTTTCTCCTCCATGTTTTATGTATATATTGTCATATTTTACATCTTTTTATTCATAGTTTTCTCACATCTAATTATGACCATTCTTTTCCACTTAAAGAAGACCCTTTAATATTTCCTGTATAGCTAGTTTAGTGATCATAAACTCCTTTATATTTTGTTTGTGTAGAAAACCCTTTATTTCTCTTTCAAATCTAAATGATAATCTTGCTGTTTAGAGTATTCTTGGTTGTAGGTTTTTTCCTTTCAGCACTTTGAATATATCATGTTACTCTCTTTTGGCTTGCAAAGTTTCTGTTGAAAAATCAGCTGATAGCTTCCCTTGTAGGTAACGTCCCTATTTCTGCTTTTACAATTCTCTCTTTATCTTTAACCTTTGATGTTTAATTATTATGTGTTGTGTTGTGGACCTCCTAGGGTTCATCTTGTTTGGGGCTCTCTATGCTTCTTGAACCTGGACGTCTATTTCCTTCCCTAGGTTAGGGAAGTTTTCAGCTATTATTTCTTCAAATAAGTTTTCTGCCTTCTTTTTCTCTTCTTTTTCTGGGACCCATATAATGCATATGTTTATTTGCTTGATGTTGTCCAAGGGACTCTTTTTTTTTTTTTTTTGAGACTTAGTATAATTTTATTTTATTTTATATATTATTTTTAAATTTTTCATTATGTTCAGTTAGCCAGTATATAGTACATCATAATTTTTTGTTGTAGTGTTCAGTGATTCATTAGTTGTGTATAACACCCAGTGCTCCAAGGGACTCTTAACCTAGCCTCAATTTTTAAAAATTATTTTCCTTTCTTCTTGTTGTTTTTATTTTTTTAATGTTCAGATTGGTTGCTTTCCATCACTGTCTTCCAGATCACTGATGTTCTTCTGCATCTGCTAATCTTCTGTTGATTCCCTCTAGTATATTTTTTTAAATTTCAGTTATTGTATTACACAACTCTGGTTCTTCTTAATATTTTCTGTCACTTCATTGAAGGTCTCAATGTGTTCATCCATTCTTTGCTCCAGGCTGATTAGCATCTTTCCAATCATTACTTACATTCTTTATCAGCCATATTTCTTATCTGTTTTTCAGTTCCTTTTCTGTAGTTTTTTTCTTATTCTTTCTTTTGGAGCATATTCCTCTGTCTCTACAGTTTGCTTGACTTTCTGTGTTTCTGTGGTTAGGTTGAAAAGCTACTTCTTGTAAACTTGAAGGAATGGTCTCATGTATGGTTGTCTCCTATATAGAGCTATTTGTGTTGGTGACTTTTGCTGGCTGGCTGGAGCTGTGGTTGGTGTGGACTGGGGTCCCTGGGCTCTCCACACAGTGAGTGCCTTTAGCAGATGGCTAAAGCTAAAGTGGGCACAAGATGGGATGTCCTGAGGCTCTATCCATAGAAAACATGTAGGAAGGATAGCTGAAGTAGTTTTATCTGGGGTGTCCTGGGGCTCTTTGTGCAGACGGTATCCTGGCAGGGCAGTTATAACTGAGGTGATGTGTGGGGCAGGTGATGTGTAGGACTCTCTACACTGAGGGCAGTCTGGTGGGACAGATGAAGCTGAATTTGTTGCAAGTCCGGGTATTCCAGGGTGCTTAGTGCAAGGGGTGTCCTGGCTGGATGACTGGAGCCAAGGCTTTGGGCAGGAGTATTCTGGGGCACTCTGTGCAGGGGGTGCCCTGTCTGGGTGGCTGGAACTGATGCAAGGACAGGCTTGGGGTTCCCTGGGTGCTCCATGCAGTGGGCACTTAGGCAAAGCAGCTGGATCGGCCAGGAGGTTCTGCAGTGTTCTGCACTGGGGGTGCCCTAGCAAGCCATCTGGAGCTGAAGTAGTGTGGGCCTGGAGTATTCACAGGTGTTTTGCACCTGTGTCACATTGGCATGAAGGCTGGAGCTGTGGTGAGCACTGATCAGGAGTGTTCTGGTGTGTATTGCCTTATGGCTGCCTTGGTGGGATTGCCAGGGCTGGTGTGGTCTAGGGGTCTGGGGCTCACTGAGGAGGCAGGCTGGTTAGGATGTTCAGACTGTGCACTGTTTGTGCTTTCAAGATGGGTAATGGAGTGTAGACTGTGTCCATCAACCCTTCCCACCCAGAGTGTTTCAGAAGCACCTCTCCCTGACACACACACACACACTGTTTGGCAGAGGTCTAGGACTGGCTTTTTTTATATGCTAGTTGTTTTTTTAAACCATGGCTTTTCTTTTGTGCCCCAGGGTGACCAGGGCTGGTGTGGGCTATGGGACCTGGGGCTCATTGAGGTAGTAGGTTGGCTAGTGTGTGTGAACTCTGCTCCTGTTCAATTTATTAAGGTGGGGGGTTAGTGTAAATTGTGTCTACCAGCCCCTCTCACTTGGAGAGCATTCCAACAGATCCCCTCTCCATTTGGCAGACTTCTAGGGCTGACCCTTTTTTATGCTAGTTAAATCACAGCTTTTTTTCTGTGCCCCAGCATGACCAGGGCTGGAGTAGGCTAATGAACCTGGGGCTCACTGAGGTGGCAAGCTGGTTAAGGCATCCTGACCCTACTCTGGTCTGTGCTTTCAAGGTGGAGGGGTAGCATAAACCATGTTGTGCTCCAGTCCCTCTGACCCAGAGAGAATTCACTCAGCTCCGTCACCACTTGGCAGAGTTTTAAGCCTGGGTCTTTTATATGCTAGTTTGCTCTTTTAAACCATGGCTTTTTTTTTTCTATGCCTAAGGACAGGGGAATCTGTTCCTAGTCCCTCAGTACTATCCCTTTACCCACTGCAGGCTGGAGGTCTCCTTTGTTACCTTGTCTCTGTTTCTCTTCTCTTTTACTGTTATATCTTTTGTTGTACAGAAGCTCTTCAGTCAGCCCAAAGTTCCTCAAGAGGAATTGCTCTGTACATAGGTGTGTGTTCCATACATTTGGTGTGTTCCATGAAGGAAGTAAGTTTGGAGTCTTCATTCATCACCATCTTGGACTCTTTCTGTCCATACTGTTTACAGAAGAGATGCTAGCAGAGTTCTATCCTACTTGGACTTTATTTTACATCCTAATTACAGATAGAACATGTAGGAGGTGGAAAACCTTTACACATATTTGGGGGACTCAAGAGTAGATGGTATCTGAGCATTGCTCCCAGGGTTAGAGTCTAATAGAGGTGGCAAAACTCACATAGATTTTGACTGTTGAGTATAGCTGGAAAATGGAGTTGTTGACAGTACAATGGGGTTTCCCAAGCTTCAGCCAGGCATAGATATGGAGGAAGGTGCTGGAAGACTGAAGGAACAAAATGACAGAAACAAGAGCACTCTTCCTAGGGACCCACATGTGCTACCAATGGACTTGTCCACAAACACGAGTGTGGACAGAGGATTTGAATATCAGATAGTTACCTTCCCTGTCCCACAAAATCCCTATCTTTTTGTCATATGCTTTGGTACCATCTAAGAACCGCAGAACTTAGGTGCAATCATGGGGAGAAGCAAGGCAAACCATAAATTAACTCTGAGATTTTCTATTGTCCTGGAAGATGATAGCTAAAAAGAGAAATTAAACTGAGTCATGGAAATAATGAAGAAAATGATTTTTAGGTACGTCTGAGTTTATAGACAAAGGTATATGCCTCTGTAGCATTAATTATAGGCATCCCAACTCGAATGAACCTGGACAGGACCAGATCAATCCCTCTTCTTGTTATAAGCAGATTTATTTTAAGCAATCAAGATTATCTGTTACATTAAATAATGTTAATAGGAATTTTATCAGTTTTGTAGTTTTGTTTTATATTTATTTTGGTTTTATGTTGTTTAAGAGCTATAAGAATTATACCCAATTTTAGGGGCACCTGGGTGGCTCAGTTGGTTAAGTATCTACCTTCAGCTCAGGTCATGATCTCAGGGTCCTGGGATCAAGTCCCATGCTGGGATCTCTGCTCAGCAGGGCACCTGCTTCTCCCTCTCTCTCTGTCTGCTGCTCCCCCTGCTTTCTCTCTCTCTCTTTCTGTCAAATAAATAAATCTCAGGAAACAAATTGAGGGTTTCAGAAGGGAGGGGGTGGAGGGATAGGGTAACAGGGTGATGGGTATTAAGGAGGGCACATGCTATGATGAGCACTGGGTGCTATATGCAACTAATGATTCATTGAACACTACATCAAAAACTGATGTACTATACAGTGGCTAACTTAAATAATAAAAAAAAAGAATTATACCCAATTTTATGTTTTTGCATGTTGAGTATAATAATACCACTAATTCACATCAACATTTTAGTCCACTAGAATATTTTTTATTTGAAAGGGGCCCAGAATTTTTAAATTTGAGAAACACTGTTGTGAACAAAGATGGTAAAATTCAAGGAATCTAAGAACATGGAATTAAGATTTTGACATTGTTTTTCCAGTTGACCAGAAACTGACCACTATTAACTCTGCAAAAACAATTTCGGTTAATTATAGAAGCTATCTTAAGATGGAGAAGGTCATCCATTTATTCTGGATCAGCCTTTAGTAAGTTCACATTGAGCACTTACTAGGTATCTGAACTTGTGCTAGGAATACAAAGATAAATAAAATATGGTTCCTGCATTCAAATAGGATCTTCAACTATAGGGAAATAGGCATATATAATTAAGTGAATAAGATAATACTGCCGTTGGGGTTTGAACAATATTGCAGTGAGAACACAGCCAGTTATTCTTCTATAGTGGAAATGTGGTATGTTGCAAAAATGGATACAAATTTATCTCCTCCCTGTGTCCATGTCCTTGTAATTCATGCAGAACTACAGTTTATTTTTCTACCCCTTCAATTTGGGTGGCTCTGTGACTTGAATCAGTAGAGACAGTTTATCAATTCTGAGCTTAGGCGACAGGAGCCATTTGCACTTCCACTTTCATTTTTGGAATCTTGCTGTCACCATGGGAACAAGCCTGGGATAGCGTTTTGGAACATGAGAGACCATATGGAACAGAGGCAAGCTCTCCCAGCTAAGGATCCACTAGACTAGCCTGCCAAGAGCTAAGCACAGACACACAAGGTAACACCTAACCTGGACATCCAAGGGAGTGGTTTCTATAGAAAGAAAAGAGTAGGAAGACAGGGAGTTTCAGACAGAAGAGGAAGCATAAACAAAGATATGGGGGTCTTGTGTTCATGGTGTTCTGGGAATAATCAACACTGTAGTTGGAGTCATGAAGAGTTCAAAAAAAAATACAGAAGGCTGTCCTCAGATGGTGAAGGTATGGGAAGAGAAGCCTTTATAAGAGGTAGTAATAATAAAACATTGTCAAAAAATATCAGAGAAGTATACGAGAGAGGCTTGTGAAAGGGTAACTTTGCAGGGGTATGGTCAACAGTGATCAATGAGGTCAGGTAAGGTGAGAACAGGAAAACATTTATTTGATTTGGCAGTGTGAGAAAGACATTGGTGAATTCTGAAGAGTGTTTTTTGTTTTTTTTTTTTTGTGGAACTGCTAAGCCCTCTCTTGTCAGCAGGAAAATTGTCTTACAGAAAACAAAAAATAGTTAAAACAGCTCTAGCTTATTATCACATCAGCAAGCTCAGATGAGCATCTCCAGTGTGTGTGAATCCTTGGGTTTACATGCAGGGTAATCTCACACTCTATCCCAGCTAAATGCAGTTTGTGATTTCTTTCCTGCTGATTATGCAGGTGTACATTTTTTCCTTCTTCATGATGAGGATGTATTGGCTGTGAACTTTGGAAGATGGAGTTTTTTCTTATTTCTTGATACTCCTATTAAGTATCTCTCAACAACTTCAAATACCTGAGATCATTGCAATCTCTGGGCTATACCACTGGAACTTTTGGAACACATCTATGGGAGTAACTTTCAGTATGTGGAATTAGAATTTCTAATTCTAATTTTCTGCAGAATTAGGATGATAGAAAAAATATTAAAACAAGACTGGGGAAAAATATTTGAGAACAGGACAGTATAGATATGGAAATCTGTCTTCTACATTGTGTTATTTCTGAAAAAACAAAAAATTGATCCTGTTGTTTCCCCCAACCACTGACTCCTTATAGCTACAAAATGAAGTCCAGCATCTCCTCCTTTCTCTCTTGATGCATTCAATTCCATCCCCAACATTTACCATTTCAGTTGTTTCTGGGCCCCCCAAGTGCTAGGAGAAGATGACCCTCCTGTTCCTACCATTGGCATCTTTGTGGCAAGCCACACCTTAGCACCTCATTTTACTGGCTTCTGGAATTTTGACCAAGGGCAGATCACAAACTATTTGGCACCCAGGACCGCACAAAGACTTGTCTGAGCCTGGATGTTTTTGGACATACATTACACCAACTCCCCATCACTCTTCCTGTCATTGAAATACTAACAGCACTGGTATGAATTATATGTGGGCACATGCGTGTCAGATCCTTATTTGTTACTCAGAATGACCCCACCTCCTTGGGGGCAGTATTGAAAAAATCTGAACACCTTCCCCAAACTCTAAAGTATCATTATCTCATTTTAGCTCCTGACCATCAAACTCTTCTCTTTAGCCCTACTTGCTCACTGGCTCCTGGGGTGGCATACCTTGTTCCATGGAGGGAAGGAGTTCAACCTACTCTGTCCATGTATGTCCTCCCAGCCAAAAAATAAATACAAATAAAAAATAATATCTCTGGGACATCCTCTTTCACTCCTCACTATTTTCCCCTTACAACTTCCTTTTTAAATTTTTATTATTTTTACTCTTCTCTGCCTATATCTTCCTCAGACTTGCCCTCAGATTTGATACCTCCCCTTTTGGAATGGGTCTTGCTCTTTCAACAGATCTTTTTTGCACACATACCCCATTTCTCCTCTGCTGGGAAATATGGCTGAATAAGTCATGGCCCATTCTCAGGAAGCTCCCAAAGCACTAAGTTTTTAAATTTACCAGAGCAGAGACCACCAGACTAGAACTTCTCAGTGTTAGGTAACGTGCCTTGACAGCCCCAAAGTCTGGCACTGTGCTTGCCAGCTAGTAGAAGCTTCAAATCTTCATTTATTAATCATTTCTTAAACTCTGTGTGCCTGTGAAATGGCTTTAATAATATATCAGCCTCATGGTGTGGTTTGAGGGAATTACATTAATATATTATAAGGTCCTGGCTGGACTTCCAGGGAAGATGGCAGGGTAGGAAGATCCTTGTTCCATGGATACAACTGGATGTCACCCACATCAGTGTAAATAACCTAGAGACTGGCCGAACAGACTCTTCATAGCTAAATGTAGAGAAGAGGGTCACATTGAAGAAGGTAGGAACAGCAGAGACACAGCTGGGAGCTAAACAGACAGAAAGACTTCAGGAGGGAGAGATGCCACAGACATGGAGATGGGGAGAGAAACACACCCTCACACCAAGCATCCCAGGCATGGGGAACCCACACGTGAAGACGAATCTCTCTAACATTTGGCTTTGAAAACCAGAGGGCCCTAATTTCATGAGTACTTAAAACCAGTGGGGCTTAACATCTGGAACTTTAAAAATTGGTGGATTGGCTTTGGGAGATCTGGAGGGCAATAGGAGATGGAGTTCAAGCCCTTAAGGAGCCAGCACAACAAACAGCCCCTCGGAGATACAGCATAGAAGCAGCAGTTTGAAAAATGCCAGTGGTGTACAAGAAGGAGATTTATTTACTAATCTAATCTGGAAAAGCAGGGTTCTTTAGGAGACTTCTCCAGGAACAAAGGAGCTAGAGGGTGCCATTCCCTACCCCACCCCTAGCCTAGACACATAGACACCTACACGAATGAGCATGGTGCCAACCTTCTCCACCCAGACTGCTAACAATGTGTCCTACCTCCTGCATTCTCCCGCAAACTTGATCTGTCCAGCCAGGCCTTGGCTCCAGGTCTTGTCCCACAGCAGACTCCTCCCTGCATTCTTCTGCAGATCTGCCCCTCCAGCAATGTGGCAACAGTTTTCTAAAGTGGATTCAGGTCCCCTCCCAAAAGAGACCTGCGTAAACCTTGCTACCACTGTGTGCACCACCCCTGTATTCTCCTGTAGAACTACCATCTCCTATATGCCCTTGTTAGAGCCTATCTAAAGCAGAGCCACAAACCTGGCAGTGTGCAAACAGCCCTGACAAGGATAGCATCACTCCAAAGTGACTCCTGCCCTGGGGAGAGGGGAAGATAACCACACACAACAGTCCAACTGCAGCCCCAGCAGTGGAGTGGGGCAGATATCTAGTCTGACTGCAGGCCCTACCAAGAAAGCTTCTCAGGAAACAACACAGGGAAAGCATCCTTTAGGTCAGTGCTACTACATGTCTGGCAAGTCCCTGGTCTGACTCAAGTCCCAGGTGGCCTCACTCTGGCCCACTAATACCATAGGGACCAAACCCTGCCCATTACAGGCAAAGGGAGCCATTGCAGATGACTGGACTGAAGTCAAAAGTGGCTCAGCCAGAATAGTAGGGCACATAAAACACACATAGCAGACCCTCCTTAAGCAGCAGGTTCTGGTGAAGAGCAGACATTGCAATATAGGGCATTATAGGATCTCTTCTTCATAAGGCCACTATTAAGAGCAGGAGCTATAGCTGACTTTCCTAATACATAAAGACAGACACAGAGAGACAAAATGAGACAGAAAATATGTTCCAAATGAAAGAACAGGACAAAATAACAGCAAGAGAGCTAAATGGATATAAGTAATAAGCCTGATAAGAGAATTTAAAGTAATAAAGATAATCACTGGATTTGAATGGAGGACCTCAAGAGACCCTAAATGAAGAGTTAGAAAACATAAATAGGAACCAAGCAGAGATTAAAAACTCAATAACTGAAATTAAAAATACACTAGATGGAATAAATAGTAGACTAGAGGAAGCAGAAGAATGGATTAGCAACCTGGAGAACAGAGTAATAGATAACAAGCTGAACAGGAGAGAGGAAGAAACAATGAAAATACTTAGAAAACGTAGTGATATCATCAAGTATAATAACATTCATATTATAGGGATTCCAGAAGAAGAGAGAAAACAGGGAGCAGAAAATTTATTTGAACAAATAAAAGCTGAAAATTTCTTGACTCTGGAGAAGGAAATAGAAATTAAAATCCACAGCCAGGAGGCAGAGAGATCCCACAATAAAATCAACCCAAGGAGGCCCATACCAAGACACACAGTAATTAAAATGGAAAAAGTAGTGATAAAGAGAGAATTTTAAAGGCAGCAAGAAAAAAGAAAACAGTTACATAGAAGAGAAACCCCATACGGCTATCAGCTGATTTTTCAGCAGAAACTTAGTATGTCAGAAGAGAGTGGCATGATATATTCAAAGCACTGAAAGGGAAAAATCTGCAGCCAAGAATACTCTATCCAACAAGGCTATCATTCTGACTGGAAGGAGAGAGAAAGAGTTTCCCAGACAAATAAGTTAAAGGAATTCATAACCACTAAACCTGCTCTACATGAAATGTTAAAGGGGAGTGTTTGAGTACAAAGGAAAGATCATAAGTAGGAGTATAGAAAGTAGGAAGCAGAAAGCAGTTAAAATTCAGTATATTTATAAAAATCAGTCCAGGGATTCACAAAATAAAAGGATGTAAATTATGACACCACATACCTAAAATGTGTGTAGGGGGAGAGGAGTAAAAAACGGGGTCAAGCTTAAGTGACCACCAACTTAATAGACTGCTATATGCATAAGGTGTTACAATATAAACTTAATAATAGCCACAAATCAGAAACCAGTAGTAGATATTGAAAAAATAAAGAGTAAAGAATCTGAATATATTACCAAATAAAGCCAGCAAACCATGAAAGATGAGGACAACAGAAAAAAGGAACAGATAACTACAAAACCAACCATAAAACAAGTAACAAACTGACAGGAAGTACATACCTATCAATAATTACTTTGATTGTAAATGGACTAAACACTCCAATTAAAAAACACAGGGTGACAGATGGATAAAAAAGCAAGACCCATCTATATGCTGCCTACAAGAGACTTATTTCAGACCTAGATACATGCAGATTGAAAGTGAAGCTATCAAAAAGCATTTATAATGCAAATGGAGGTGAAAAAGGAAGTGAAGGTAGCAATACTTCTATCAGACAAAATAGACTTTAAAATAGACCATAACAAGAGACAAAGAAGGACACTACATAAGCATAAAGGGAACAAACCAACAAGAAGGTATAACAATTGTAAATATTTATGCACCCAACAGGGGAGCATCCAAATACATAAAGCACCCAATAACAAACATAAGAGATGTAATTGATAGTAATATAATAATAGTAGTGGACATCAACACCCACTTACATCAATGGACAGGAAATAGTGGCTTTGAATGACATATTGCACCAGATGGATCTCACAGATATATTCAGAATATTCCATCCCCAAATAGCACAATATACATTCTTTTCAAGTGTATATGGAACAGTCTCCAGAAGAGATCACATAATAGGCTACAAAAAAGTGTCAACAAACTAAAAAAGATGGAAGTCATACCATGCATCATTTCCAACCACAAGGCTATGAAATCAGAAATCGACCATAAGAAAAAATTTGGAGAGAACACAAATACATGGAGGTTAACTAACATGCTACTAAACAATGAATGGGTCAACCATGAAACCAAAGAGCAAATAAAAAAATACATGAAGACAAATAAAAATGAAAACACAATTATCCCAAATCTTTGGAATGCAGCAAAGGCTGTTCTAAGATGGAATTTTATAGCAATATAGGCCTACCTCCAGAAGCAAGAAAAATCTCAAGCAACCTAACCTTATACCTAAAGGAGCTAGAAAAAGAACAAACAAAACCTAAAACCAGTAGAAGGAAGGAAAAAATGAAGATTAGAGCAGAAATCAATGAAATAGAGACTAAAAAACAAGAGAGCAGATCAATGAAACCAGGAGCTGATTGTTTGGAAAGATGAACAACTAGCCAGACTCATAAAAAAAGAGGTCTCAAACAAAATCAGAATGAAAGAGGAGAAATAACAATTGAAACCACAGAAATACAAAGGATTATAAGAGATTATTATAAAAGCTATATGCAAACAAATTGGACAACTTAGAAGAAATGGATAAATTCCTATAAACATTTAGCCTCCCCAAACTGAATCAGGAAGAAATAGAAAATTTGCATAGACTGATGACCAGCAATGAAATTGAATCACTAACCAAAAAATGCCCAAAAAACAAAAGGGCCAACCAGACAATTTCACAGGTGAATTCTACCAAACATTTAAAGAAGATTTAATACTTATTCTCCTCAAACTATTCTAAAAATAGAAGATGAAGGAAAGTTTCCAAATTCATTCTATAAGTCTAGCATTACCCTGATAATAAAACCAGATAAAGATAAAAAAAAAAATTTACTACAGTAAAAAGAGAGAACTTCAGGCCAATCTCTCTGATGAACAAGATGAAAAAAATCCTCAAAAAAATATTAGTAAACCAAGTCCAACAATACATTAAAAAATGATTCACCATGATTAAGTGGAATTTATTCCTGGGATACAAAGGTGGTTCAATATTCATAAATCAGTCAACATGATACATCACATCAATAAGAGAAAGGATAAAAACCATATGAAGATATCAATAGATGCAGAGAAAGCATTTGACAAAATACAACATCCATTCATGATAAAAACTCTCAACAATGTAGGTTTAGAGGGACCATACCTCAACACATAGGCCATATCTACCCCCACAGCAAACATAATAATGGTGAAAAACTGAGAACTTTTCCCCTAAGATCAGGAACAAGAAACGGTGTCTACACTCAATAATTTTATTCAACATCGTACTGGCAGTCCTAGCCACAGCAATCAGACAAGCAAAAGAAATAAAAGGCATCCAAATTAGTAAGGAAGAAGTAAAACTTTGACTATTTGCAGATGACATGACACTATATAGAAAACCCTAAAGACTCCACCCAAACAAACCTGCTTGAGAAGATAAATGAATTCAGTAAGTTCCCAGAATATAAAATCAGGATACAGAAATCCATTGCATTGGTATAAGCTAATAATGAAGGAGCAGAAAGAGAAATTAAGAAAACAACCCCATTTACAATTACATCAAAAATAATAAAATATCTAAGAATAAACTTAAGGAAGAAGCAAAAGACCTGTACTCTGAAAACTATAAAATACTCATGAAAGAAATTGAAGATGACACAAACAAGTGGAAAGATATTCCATCTCATGGATTGCAAGAACAAATATTGTTAAAATGTCTATATTACCCAAAGCACTCTACAGATTTAATGCAATGCAATCCCTTTTAAAATACCAACAGCATTTTTCATAGAACTAGAACAAATCATCCTAAAATTTATATGGAACCACAAAAGACCCTTAATAGCCAAAACAATCTTGAAAAAGAAAAACAAAACTGGAGGTATCACAATCCCAGATTTCAAGATATATCACAGGGCTATAGTAATCAAAACAGTGTGGTACTGGCATATAAACAGATACATAGATCAAAGTAACAGAATAGAGAGGCCAGAAATAAACCCACAATTATATGATCAATTAATCTTTGACAAAGTAGGTAAGGATATGCATTGGGAAAAAATAGTCTCTTCAACAAATGGTGTTGGAAAAACTGCACAGCTACATGCAAAAGAATGACACTGGACCACTTTCTTACACCATACTCAAAAATAAACTAAAAATAGATTAAGAACCTACATGGGAGACCTGAAACCATAAATATGCTAAAAGAGAGGTGGTAATTTCTCTGACATCAACCATAGCTACATTTTTCTAGATATGTCTCCTGAGGCAAGGGAAACAAAAGCAAAAATAAACTATTGGGACTACATCAAAATAAAAAGCTTCCACACATCAAAGGAAACAACAAAACTAAAAGGCAAACTACAGAATGAGAGAAGATATTTGCAAATTACATATCTGATAAAGGGTTAGTATCCAAAATATATAAAGACCTTATCAAGTCAACACCAAAAAACCATAAATAATCCAATTAAAAATGAGCAGAAGACATGAACAGACATTTCTCCAAAGAAGGCATCCAAATGGGCAACAGACACATGAAAAGATGCTCAAAAATCACTCATTATCAGGAAAATGCAAATCAAAACCACAATGAGATAATACCTCACATCTGTCAGGATGGCTAAAATAAAAAACACAAGAAACAAATGTTGGTGGATATATAGAGAAAAAGGAACCCTTGTGCGCTGTTGGTGGGAATGCAGTCACTGTGGAAAACAGTATGGAGATTCCTCAAAAATAGAATTACCATATGATTCAGAAATTCCACTACTGGGTTATTTATCCAACAAATGTGAAAACACCAATTTTAAAGGATATATTCACCCCTATGTTTATTGCAGCACTATTTACAGTAGCCAAATTATAAAAGCAACCCAAGTATCCATTGATAGATGAATGGATAAAGAAGATTTGGTTTATGTATACAATGGAATATTATTCAATCATAAAAAAGCATGAGATGTTGCCATTTGCAACAACATGGATGGATCTAGAGTGTAAAATGCTAAGTGAAATAAGTTAATTTGAGAAAGACAAATACCATATGATTTCACTCATATGTGGAATTCAAGAAATAAAATAAATGAAAGGGGAAAAAAACAGTCAAACTGAAAAAGAGGCTCTTAACTACAGAGAACAAATAGATGGCTACCTGAGAGGCTGTGGGTTGGGGAGATGGGGGAACTAATAGGTCAAGGGGATTAAGAATACACTTATCTTTTTTTTTTTTAAGATTATTCATTTTAGAGAGAGAGTGCTCATGAGTGGGAGAAGGGGAATGGGAGAGGGAGAAAGAGAATCCTCAAGCAGACTCCCCACTAAGTGTGGAGCCCAATGCAGGGCTGGATCCTAGGACCCTGAGATCGTGACCTGAGCCAAAACCAAGAGTTGGCCACTTAACCAAGTGAGCCATTCAGGCACCCCAAGAGTACACTTATCTTGATGAGCACTGAGTAATACACGGAATTGTTGAATCACTATATTGTACACCTGCAACTAATATAACACTGTATGTTAACTATGCTGGAATTAAAGAATTCACATCAATAAAATAGAGGTTATGATATTGTAATTACAAAATGAAACAGTAAGTGTAAATACAGTATCTAGCAAATGCTTGTCCTATAATATGCCCTCAATAAATAAATCATTATGAGAATTCAATGAATTGGGGGAAAAAAAAAAAAGGAACCCAGGTCTTCATAGTAGGGCTGATCTCACTATGAGAAACTCTTAAGTAATCCAGTGATATCAATTATTCTCATTGATTGAATGTGCATTCCCTTTTGGCTCTGTTTTATTTTAAGGAAAATAATCGTTTTTTTTCCCCTAATACTAGATAACAATCAAAATTTTTGATTTATCAGATTTCTAAAATAACTCTGCCTAGAAGAGTCAAACTTGAGGAAAAGAAGTTATCTCGTATCTATTTTTTTTAAAAATATATCTCAGGGTTTGTTTTGGGGTCAGAACACAGTTAACCCAATAATCAACATACCCATGTTGGTGTAATGAGAACTGATTTTCAACGTCACTTCAGAGTGACCTCAAACTTCTGCAACATATTACATCTTCAAAGAAAAATGCTTTAATACAGTTATACTGCAACTATTTTTTCACCAAAGCAAAAAGTAAAGTAATACGTTGAGGATGAGTGTTTCCCTTTTAGATTTGTATATGTATTTCTAGAGGAATAACTGATAGAAAAAAAATCCACTTAATGATTTTTTTCTACTTTGCTATTAATATTGCTAATCATGGTAAATAAAATCTAGAGAAATCTCACGTAACCAGAAAATATAGTAATGGTAGCATTAAAAATATAGCAGTCAGGTTTTTGTTATCTTTATTTCCTCAAACCAAACAATTACAATGTTAAAACTGTGTTATTTTGGAAGCTTGTCTTGTTCAGAATCTTAGGCACATTTCAGTAGGGTTGCCCCTTGTACACACAGAAAATGTGTAAATAGCTACATCACAGAAGGAATTACATAGCCAGAATCTTTGTTGCTAAGAGAAGTTAGAAAAACTTTGAGAACATTCTTAGCTTCACCAGTCTTGGTAATGCCATACCTTAAAAATGCAAAAATATGGAACATTTTGGCTGAAGTATGACTCTTGATACTTTTAAATATTCAGTTTGTCACAATCACTGACTAATGTTTAAGTGCCTCTTACATGCTCCTATTAATGTTCCCACTGACTGCTTCTGAAAAGGAATTCTATATTCTTTATAAAAGTTGGACCTTTAATAAATCATTCAAGTATGAAATAAAATGCCATGATTCTACAGATCCCAGACTTGCATTTAATTTACAGTTTATAGACTTTTCTATGATTTTTCATTATGCAGGTTTTTAGAAGTTTAAATAAATAATGAAGTTATTAGTATTACATATAATTACACTCATAAGTCTTTTAAAGAATCTATAGTAGAGCTGCATCATATGTAATTCAACAATACCTTCTCAGCCAAGGGGATGATAAAAGATTGAAGAAGTAGGAATAACAATTTAGGAGGACAAAATATGTATTCCCTTGGTTGACTTAAGTTCTTTAAAGTGCCAGTGATTTTAAAATACTGCTTCTGCTTTTGGCTGCAAGGACCCCTAGGTTGTGAAAAACATTGTTGAAATTCTTTTTTAAACTCCTTCCCCCACTATCAGGTGTCTTCCAACCTCTTCTCTGGGGAACCAAAGGATTTTCAAGGGATAATTTTGAGCATATGCAATCTTCTCTTTGTTCTAATGGCTAATACCTGGATAACATGTGCATCCACTGTATGGGGGACCATAAGAATAAAAAGAACTCATGTGAAGATCAGGGTGTTCTATCCTCCTTTAACATTTCCTTAGAAAATAACCAAGTCTCTGAATTACAGACATCCTAGCAAACTGTAACAAAAGGTTTATACTCGGCAGCCAAGCAAGCACTTTGTGTAGCAGATTAATTCCTCCCTCCTGCTACTACTTTTAAGCAGGTGATAGTTTTTGCTTTAATTACATAAGCTATTACAATTTTAATGTTCACCAAAATAGTGTTAATTTGTCAAAAGTTAAGATAGACAAGTTGCAGAATATTTGAAGAATATATGCTTAAAGTATTAAAGTTCTTATTTTTAATTGCTGATCTGGAATATCCAAAACCATTAGTGATAATCAGTTGAAGATTCATATAGAAATATCAACATCCCATGAACAATGTACATATAGTTTTACTTCCTATTTGATTCAGATTTAATTTATTGACTACCTACTATGTGGCTAGCACTTTTACAACATTTGGAAAATACTCAGAAAAGAAATGAAATATCATGTTGTATTGCGAATTTGACAGTGTTTTTTCTTTCTATTATTTCTTTGGCAAAATTAGGCTTACAAGTGATGCAGAGACTGAAGACCAGTGAGAGAGTGGGCAGTGGGCATTCTACCATCATCTCTGTCATTGCTGTACCAGAAAACTCTTGGATATGTGTGAAGAGCTCTCTTTACAAAGCATGTGGATTGATAGACCTGCAAAAGGAAACACTCTAGTCATAAAGATAAGCTGCTGGCTGAGAGATGGAGGTAAGTGTGGCAGATGGAGAATGATGAAATTAATGTGGAAACTTGGGGCTTTTAGAGGAGGTCCAGAAATTATGAGGGAGGGCTGTATTAATTGTCTATACAGAAGCAGGAAAACAAAAAGAAGCCACTACTGGATCTCTGTATTGGGCTATAAAAAAGGAAAGAGAAAATCAGCAAAAGGAGCCCCCCAATGTAGGGTATAAGAGGGCTGTTTCAAATTGACTGGAGACTGTGGTTAGAAGTGTGCTTTACTAGGGCTCTGGTTACAATTAAGAGTGAAGTTAAGTGTTGCTAAAATCCTAAAACTCCTGATGGACAAGCAAAGTAGACAATCCACTTAAGGAGGAATATAAATCATGCACAACATATAAAAAATGTTTAACTCTGAAGAAGCCATTTATGCTTTTAATTAAAATTTTGATTTTTGCTTCCAGGTACAAGGTAGGATCATATGTTGGGCATGGGCATATAATGTGCTTTGGGCAATGAAATATGAGTGAAATGATGTACATCACTTGCAGAAAAAAGCAGAATAGTAGGAAATGAAGCAAAGAGGTAGTGAGTGGTCACATAACATAGGACTATGGGCCATTGTAAGGCCTTAGCTTTTATTTCTTCTGAAGGAAACGGGAAGCTATTGGAAAGTTTGGGCTAAGGAGTGGCATGATATAATACATGTGTAACAGCATCACATGTGTTGAGAAGAAATTATAGGGAGCAAGGAAAAATGTAGAGAGGCTGCTGTACTAATTCCGGTAAAAGATGATGGTGGGCTGGACCGAGGTGGTGAGAAATGGCTGGACTCATTGATACTAGAAAATGGACCTACCCCGCAGTTAAATGTTAATGTTTGGGGGCTTGGAACCGTCAGAGTAAGTGTTTTTTTATTTTTATTGAACTCCTAAGTTCTGCACATTATGCTAGAAAGTGGGGACACAAGGAAATTATCAGAGGGAGAAAAGCTCAGTAGGTGAATTTAATTTCTATTTTGTGATGACACAGTTTCAAAGTAATTATTTTTTCAGAATAAAATTCATCCAGTACTATGACTACAAACAAAGGTTACTGACTCAGAAAAGAAAAATAATTACAATGTGAAATAAGAATATAATTTTTGAGCAAGACATTAGGGTTTCAGTTACTTAGGTGATTCTTTGAGTTTCTGTTTATTGTTTTTAAATAATTTTTTGAGTATAGTTGAAACACAATGTTGCATTAGTTTCAGATGTACAATGTTGTGTTTTGACAAGTTTATGCTGTGCTCGCCGCAGGTATACTTGTGTTTGTCACCTACAATAGTATTACAGTATCATTGACTATATTCTTTATGCTGTGCCTTTTATTCCTGTGACTTATTCATTCCGTAACTGGAAGCCTGTATCTCCCTCTCCCCTTCACCCATTTTTCACACCTCCCCATCCCCCTCCTCTCTGGCAACCATCACGTGGTTCTCTGTATCTATAGGTCTGATTCTGCTTTTGTTTATTCCTTTTTTTTGGATTCCACATGAATGAAATCATACGGTATTTGTCTTGCTTAGCCTGGTTTATTTCACTTTGCATAATACCCTCTAGGTTCATGCATGTTGCAAATGGCAAGTACTCATCCTTTTTTATGGCTGTTATATTCCAGTGTGTGTGTGCATGTGTATACCACATCTTTCTTATCCGTTTGTCTATTGATGGACACCCAGGTTACTGCCATATCTTAGCTATTATAAATAATGCTTTTATATCTTAATTATTGTAAATAATGCTTCCATAAACATAGAAGTGCACATATATTTTCAAATTAGTGTTTTTGTTTTCTTTGGGTAAATACCCAGTAGTGGAACTATTGCATCATATGATATTTCTTTTTTTTTTTTTTAGAATTTTTATTTTATTTTATTATTTTTTTATTTTATTAAATTTTTTATTTTATTTTATTATTTTATTTTATTATTTTATTATGTTATGTTAGTCACCATACAATACATCATTAGTTTTTGATGTAGTGATCCACGATCCATTGTTTTCGTATAACACCCAGTGCTCCGTGCAGTACGTGCCCTCCTTAATACCCATCACCAGGCTAACCAATCCCCCCTCCCCCCTCCCCTCTAAAACCCTGTTTGTTTCTCAGAGTCCATAGTCTCTCATGGTTCATCTCTCCCTCCGATTTCCCTCCCTTCATTTTTCCCTTCCTTCTCCTAATGTCCTCCATGCTATTCCTTATGTTCCACAAATAAGTGAAACCATATGATAATTGACTTTCTCTGCTTGACTTATTTCACTTAGCATTATCTCCTCCAGTCCCATCCATGTTGATGTAAAAATTGGGTATTCATCTTTTCTGATGGCTGAGTAATATTCCATTGTATATATGGACCACATCTTTATCCATTCATCTGTTGAAGGGCATCTCGGCTCTTTCCACAGTTTGGCTATTGTGGACATTGGTGCTATGAACATTGGGGTGCATATGGCCCTTCTTTTCACCACATCTGTGTCTTTGGGGTAAATACCCAGTAGTGCAATTGCTGGGTCATAGGGTAGCTCTATTTTTAATTTTTTGAGGCACCTCCACACTGTTTTCCAAAGTGGCTGTACCAACTTGCATTCCCACCAACAGTGTAAGAGGGTTCCCCTTTCTCCACAACCTCTCCAACATTTGTTGTTTCTTTCCCTGTCCATTTTTGCCATTCTAACTGGTATAAGGTGGTATCTCAATGTGGTTTTAATTTGAATTCCCCTGATGCCTAATGATGATGAACATTTTTTCGTGTGTCTGTTAGCCATTTGTATGTCTTCTTCAGAGAAGTGTCTTTTTATGTCTTCTGCCCATTTTTTGACTTGATTATTTGTTTTTTTGGGTGTTGAGTTTGAAAAGTTCTTTATAGATCTTGGATAACAGCCCTTTATCTGTAGTGTCATTTGCAAATATCTTCTCCCATTCCGTGGGTTGCCTCTTTGTTTTGTTGACGGTTTCCTTTGCTCTGCAGAAGCTTTTTATCTTGATGAAGTCCCAAAAGTTCATTTTTGCTTTTGTTTCCCTTGCCTTTGGAGATGTGTCTTGAAATAAGTTGCTGTGGCCGATGTCACAGAGGTTACTGCCTATGTTCTCTTCTAGGATTTTGATGGATTCCTGTCTCACATGGAGGTCTTTCATCCATTTTGAGTTTATCTTTGTGTATGGTGTTAGAGAATGGTCGAGTTTCATTCTTCTGCATGTGTCCAATTTTTTTTTCTGTCCAATTTTCCCAGCATCATTTATTGAAGAGACTTTTTTCCATTGCATATTTTTTTCCTGCTTTGTCGAAGATTAGTTGACCATAGGGTTGAGGGTCCATATCTGGGTTCTCTATTCTGTTCCATTGGTCTATATGTCTGTTTTTGTGCCAGTACCATGCTGTCTTGGTGATCACAGCTTTGTAATATAGTTTGAAATCGGGCAATGTGATGCCCCCAGCTTTGTTTTACCTTTTCAACATTTCCTTGGTGATTCAGGGTCTTTTCTGATTCCATACAAATTTTAAGATTGTTCCAGCACTTTGAAAAATGTCACTGGAATTTTGATCAGGATGGCATTGAAGGTATAGATTGCTCTGGGTAGCATAGACATTTTAACAATGTTTATTCTTCCGATCCATGAGCATGGAATATTTTTCCATCTTTTTGTGTCTTCTTTGATTTCTTTCATGAATGTTCTGTAGTTCCTAGAGTATAGATCCCTTACCTCTTTGGTTAGGTTTATTCCGAGGTATCTTATGGGTTTTGGTGCTATTGTAAATGGAATTGTTTCTCTAATTTCTCTTTCTACAATTGCACTGTTAGTGTATAAGGAGGCAACTGATTTCTGTGCATTGATTTTGTATCCTGCCATGTTACTGAATTGCTGTATGAGTTCTAGTAACTTGGGGGTGGAGTCTTTTGGGTTTTCCACATAAAGTATCATGTCATCTGTGAAAAGAGGGAGTTTGCTTCTTCTTTGCCAATTTGAATACCTTTTATTTCTTTTTGTTGTCTGATTGCTGTTGCTAGGACATCTAGTACTATGTTGAACAATAGTGGCGAGAGTGGGCATCCTTGACGTGTTCCTGATCTTAAGGGAAAGGCTCTCAGCGTTTCCCCATTGAGGATGATATTTGCTGTGGGTTTTTCATAGATGGATTTTGAGGAATGTTCCCTCTATCCCTATACTCTGAAGAGTTTTAATCAGGAAAGGATGCTGTATTTTGTCAAATGCTTTTTCTGCATCAATTGAGAGGACCATATGGTTCTTCTCCCTCCTCTTATTAATGTGTTCTATCACAGTGATTGATTTGCGAATGTTGAACCACCCTTGCATCCTGGGGATAAATCCCACTTGGTCATGGTGGATGATCCTTTTAATGTATTGTTGGATCCTATTTGCTAGGATTTTGTTGAGGATTTTGGAATCCATATTCATCAGGGATATCGGTCTGAAATTCTCCTTTTTGATGGGGTCTTTGCCTGGTTTGGGGATTAAGGTAATGCTGGCCTCATAGAATGAGTTTGGAAGTTTTCCTTCTGTTTCTATTTTTTGAAACAGTTTCAGTAGAATAGGTATTATTTCTTCTTTGAATGTTTGGTAGAATTCCCCAGGGAATCCATCAGGCCTTGGACTCTTGTTTTTTGGGAGGTTTTTGATCACTGCTTCAATCTTGTTACTGGTTATTGACCTATTCAGGTGGTCAGTTTCTTCCTGTTTCAGTCTTGGCAGCTTATACGTTTCCAGGAAGGCCTCCATTTCATCCAGATTGCTCAGTTTATTGGCATATAGTTGTTGATAATAATTTCTAATAATTGTTTCTATTTCCTTGGTGTCAGTCATGATCTCTACCCTTTCATTCATAATTTATGAATTTGGGTCCTTTCTCTTTTCTTTTGGATAAGTCTGGCCAGTGGTTTATCGATCTTATTAATTCTTTCAAAGAACCAACTTCTAGTTTTGTTGATCTGATCTACCGTGTTTCTGATTTCTAATTCATTGATCTCTGCTCTAATTTTAATTATTTCTCTTCTAATCTGTGGCTTAGGCATCGTTTGTTGCTTCTTCTCTAGTTCTTTAAGGTGTAGAGTTAGTTGGTGAATTTGGGATTTTTCTGTTTTTCTGAGTGAGGCTTAGATGGCTATGTATTTCCCCCTTAGGACCACCTTTGCAGTATCCCATAGGTTTTGGACCGATGTGTTTTCGTTCTCATTGATTACCATGAATTAAGTTCTTCTTTGATTTCCTGGTTGACCCAAACATTCTTGAGCAGAGTGGTCTTTAGCTTCCAAGTGTTTGAATTTCTGCCAAATTTTTTCTTATGATTGAGTTCCAGTTTTAGAGCATTGTGGTCTGAGAATATGCAGGGAATAGTGGTCTATTCTGGAGAAAGTTCCATGTGCGCTCGAGAAGAATGAGTATTCTGTTGTTTTAGGGTGGAATGTTCTGTATATATCTATGAGGTCCATCTGGTCCAGTGTATCATTCAAAGCTCTTGTTTCCTTGTTGATTTTCTGCTTAGATGATCTGTTCATTGCTGAGAGTGGAGTATTGAGGTCTCCTACAATTAACGTATTGTTATCAATATGACTTTTTATTTTGGTTAACAGTTGGCTTATGTAGATGGCTGCTCCCATGTTGGGGGCATAGATATTTACAATTGTTAGATCTTCTTGTTGGATAGACCCTTTAAGAATGATATAGTGTCCTTCTGTGTCTCTAACTACAGTCTTTAGTTTAAAATCTAATTTGTCTGATATAAGAATTGCTACCCCAGCTTTCTTTTGAGGTCCACTGGCATGGAAGATGGATCTCCATCCCTTCACTTTCAGTCTGGATGTATCTTTAGGTTCAAAATGAGTCTCTTGTAGACAGCCTATGTATGGGTCCTGTCTTTTTATCCAATCTGCAACCCTGTGCCATTTTATGGGAGCATTTAGGCCATTCACGTTGAGAGTGATTTTTGAAAGATATGAATTAATTGTCATCATGTTGCCTGTGAAGATGTTGTTTTTATAGATCATCCCTGTAGATTTCTGTTGTATATCACTCTTGGAGTCTTTCTCCTTTTATAGAACCCCCCTGTAATATTTCTTGCAGGGCCGGGTTATTGGTCACATATTCTTTCAGTTTCTGCCAGTCTTGGAAGCTCTGCATCTCTCCATCCATTCTAAATGACAGCCTTGCAGGATAAAGTATTCTTGGCTGCATGTTTTTCTCATTTAGTATCCTGAGTATGTCTTGCCAGGCCTTTCTGGCTTGCCAGGTCTCTGTGGATAGGTCTGACGTTATTCTGATGTTCCTCCCTCTGTACGTAAGGAATCTCTTCCCCCTTACTGCCCTTAAGATGGTTTCCTTGGTTCTAAGATTTGCCAGTTTTACTATTACATGCCTGGGTGTAGGCCTGTTTTCCTTGATCTTGGGAGGGGTCCTCTCTGCCTCTAGGATGGGAATGCTTGTTTCATTCCCCAGATTAGGGAAGTTCTCAGCTATGATTTGCTCAAATACATCTTCTACATCTACATCTCTCTCTCCACTCCCTCCGGGATACCAATTATTCTGACATTGGAACATTTCATGGTGTCCCTTATTTCTCTGATTCTATTTTCATGGATTCTGAGTTGTTTTTCCCTGGCCTCTTCTTTTCCCTTTTTATCTATTATATTGTCTTCCAGGTTGCTGATTCGTTCTTCTGCCTCACTTACCCTAGCTGTTAGATTATCTAGATTGGATTGGATCTCAATGATAGCATTTTTAAATTCTGCCAGTTCAGCTTTCATTTCTGCCCTTAGAGACTCTATGTTGCCATTAATCAATTTCTCCATTCTAGCTATTGTCCTCACAATTGCTAGCCTGAATTCCATCTCTGACATCTTGGTTATATCTGCATCTATTTGTAAATCTGCAGCATAAGTCATAATCTCTGAGTCTTTTCTATTTTGGGGGTTCCTCCTCCTAGTCATTCTGTTGATGGGTGGTTGAGGGAATGTATAGAGTCTAAATTATTGGCTAGAACCCAAGCAAGATGCACCTGTTTTCTAGGGACCTTAGGGTAGCTGGCCTCTTGTTTTCCCAGCCTGTCTTCTGGGGGAGGGGCCTGCCATGCTGTTACTCAGGCAACCCTGTTTGGGAGGAGTTGCCCTGCCACCCTGTGGTGGGGGATGGGCTCAGTGGGAATCAGTTTTGGGGGCTTTTGTTCCCTGGTGGCTTTCCCTGGTGGCTTTCCGTGTCTCTTCTGCAAGTCAGAGCAGAAAAGACTGTTTCCAACTCTTCTGCCTCAGAGCAGAGAGACTGCAGTCTGTTCTTCAGTGAGCTCTCCAGGCCACACTGTCTCCATTTCTGTCCCTGCTGCTATAAACTGCAGCATCCTGGGTTGTGCACCCCTCCACAGCGCTCCCAGTCCTGCCTCCAGGTCGGGGCCCGTCTCTGCCCTTTGTGCTTCTAAAACCGCCAGCCGCTCCCAGTTTGCACGTGGGAACCCGCCGCTCTGGGTTTCTGCCCTGGGGGCTGCCCTAAAGTCCTTTCCCTGCCACTACCGGTCTTCGAGTCTGTGCCCCATCCCCAGCAAGCGAGGCTGTCGCTCACCAGTGGTGTAGGATCCCCACGGACAGGCTCCCTCCCACTGCCATTTATCCTCCAATATCTGCCCGCGGAATCAGGGCTCCCCACTTCGTACCTCAAAACCAACTGCCTGCGATATTCTGTTTGTAGAGATCCAGATCTTCTTACATCTCAGGCTGATTTTGTGGGTCCTCAGAGTGGTCTGGTAGATATCCAGCTCAATTCTGGGGAGCAGTTGAAATAGGGTCCCCTACTCCTCCACCATCTTTCCTTTGTCCCACATCATATGGTATTTCTATTTTTAACTTATTGAGGAACCTCCATAAGGTTTTCTACAAAGGCTATATACCACTTCAAATTCCCACCAACAGTGAATGAGGGTTCCCTGTTCTCCACGTTCTTAAGAACACTTGTTGTTTTTTTCTTTCTTTTTTTTTTATTTTAGCCATTCTAATAGGTGTGAGATGATACCTCACTGTGGTTTTGATTTGAATTTCTCTGATTATTAGTGATTTTAAGCATCTTTTCTTGTGTCTGTTGGCCATCTGTATGTCTTCTTTGGAAAAATGTCTTTGGAAAAATGTATGGGTTCTTTTGCAGAATGGTCCTCTGCCCTTTTTTTTAATCGGATTGGATTTTTGGTGTTGAATTATGTGAAGTTCTTTATATATTTTGGGTATTAATCCCTTATCAAATATATGCAAGTATTGTTCTCATTGGTGAAGGCTGCCTTTTTATTTTGTTGATTTTTTTGTTTGCTGTGCAAAAGTTTTTTTATTTTGATGTAGTCCCAGTTGTTTATTTTTCCTCTTGTTTCCCTGACCTTAAGAGACATATCTAGAAAAATGCTGCTTTAGCCGATATAAAAAAATTAGTGCCTGTGCTGTCTTCTAGGATTTGTATGGTTTCCAGCCTCACATTTAGGTGTTTAATCCATTCTGAGTTATTTTATACATGGCATTAGAAAGTAGTACAGTTTCATTCTTTTACAATGTAGTCATGCAGCGTTCCCAGCATCATTTTTTGATGAGACTACCTTTTTTTTTTTTTTAAGATTTTATTTATTTATTTGAGAGAGAGAGAGAGAAAACAAGAGAGAGAGAAAGAACGAATGGGGGGGCGGCGGTGTAGAGGGAGAAGAAGAATTCCGCTGAGCAGGGAGCCTGATGCGGGACTTGATCCTAGGACTCTGACGCTTAACCGACTGAGCCACCCAGGGCCCAAGACTATCTTTTCCCATGTTATAATCTTGCCTCATTTGTTGTAGATTAACTATATGAACATGGGTTTATTTCTGGGCTCTCTATTTTGTTCTATTATCTATGTGTCTATTTTTGTGCCCATGCCATACTCTTTTGATTACTACAGCTTTGTAGTATATCTTGAAATGTGGACTTCTGAGGCCTCCAGCTTTGTCCTTTGTTCTTGGGATTGCTTTGTCTATTTTGGGTCTTTTGTAGTTCTATACAAGTTTTAGGATTATTTGTTCTAGTTATGTGAAAAATGTTGTGGGTATTTTAATAAGCATTACATTAAATCTGTAGATGACTTTGGGTAGTATGGACATTTTAACAATATTGATTCTTTCAATCCATGAGCATGGACTTTCTTTCTATTTGTTTATCTTCAATTTCTTTTATCAAAATTTTATAGGTTTTGGAACAGAGGTCTTTTATCTCCTTGGTTAAGTTTATTCTTAGATATTTTTATTCTTTTTGGTTTAATTGTAAATATAACTGTTTTTCTTAATTTATCTTTCTGCTACTTCATTAATAGTGTATGGAAACACTACTGATGTCCATATATTAATTTTGTATTCTGCAAATTCATTGAATTTATTTATTACTTCTAGTAGTTTATTGATAGAGTCTTTAGGATTTCCTATTTATAGTGTCATGTCATCTGCAAATAGCTGCAAGTTAACTTCTTCTTTACCAACACAGATTGCTTTTCTTTCTTTTTCTTATCTGGTGCTGTGGCTAGGACTTGTTGTACTATCTTACATAGTGGTGAGAGTGGACATCTTTATCTTGTTCCTGATCTTAGAGGAAAAACTCTCAGTTTTTTACCACTGAGTAAGATGTTAGCTGTGGGTTTTTTCACATATGGCCTTTATTATGTTAAGGTATATTTCCTTTATATCCGCTTTGTTGAGAGTTTTTTCATCAACAGATGTTGGATTTTGTTAACTGCTTTTTCTGCATCTATTGAGATGATCACATGATTTTCATCCTTCATTTTGGTGCTGTGTTGTATCACTTTGGTATGCAAATATTGAACCATCTTTGTATCTCTGGGATAAATCCCACTTGATCGTGGTAAATATCCTTTTAATGTATTGTTGAATGCGGTTTGGTAATATTGTGTTGAGGATTTTTTCATCTATCTTATTAGGGATATTGGCCCATAGTTTTCTTTTTATGTGGTATCTTTGTTGGTTTTTGTATCAGGGTAGTGCTGACCTTGTAGAATGTATTTGGAAGCTCTCCTTCCTCTTCTATTTTTGTGGAGTACTTTGAGGAGAATAGGTATTAACTCTTTAAATGTTTGGCAGAATTAACCTATGAAGCCATCTTGTCCTGGATTTTTGTTTGTTGGAAGGTTTTCTTTTTAAAAAATTTTTTTATTATGTACTGATTCAATTATATTGGTAGTACTTGATCTGTTCAGATTTTCTATTTTTTTTCCTGATTCAGTTTTGGAAGACTGTGTATTTCTAGGAATTGATCCATTTCATCTAGGTTGTCCCATTTTTTGGATTCTAATTACTGTATTTCTGTGGGGTCAGTTGTTACTTCTCCTCTCTCATTTCTGATTTTATTTATTTAGATCCTTTTTCTTTTTTTCTTGATGAGCCTGGCTAAGAGTTTATCACTTTTGTTTATCTTTTCAAAGAACCAACTCTTGGTTTGATTGTTTTCTACTTTTTTGTCTCTGTCATTTATTTCTGCTCTAAGCTTTACTATTTCCTTCCTTCTACTCATCTTGGGGTCTTGAGATTTGCTTGCTCTTCTTTTTCTAATTAGGTGTAAGATTAGATTGTTTATCTAAGCTTTTTCTTGTGTCTTGAGGTAGGCCTATATTACTGTATATTACCCTCTAAGGCTGCTTTTGCCTCATCACAAAGATTCTGGACCATTGTATTTTCATTTTGTTCATCTCAGTGTATTTTTAAATTCCTTCTTTGATTTCTCTATTGACCTAATGGTTGCTTAGTATTACGTTATTTAGTCACCAAGTGTTTGTGCTCTTTCTGTTTTTCTTGTGTTTGATTTCAAGTTTTATATCACTGTGCTCAGAATAAATGCAAGGTATAATTTAAATCTTCAAAAATTTACTTAGGCTTGTTTTTTGACCTACCATGTGATTTATTCTGGAGAGTGTTCCATGTGCACTTGAAAAGAATGTGTAATCTGTTGTTTTCAGATGGAATGTTCTACATACATCTGTTATGGCCATTTGGTCCAATGTGTCATTCAAAGACACTGTTTCCTTGTTGATTTTCTACCAGGATGATCCATCTACTGATGTAAGTAGGGTGTTAATGTCCCCTACTATTATTGTATTACCATCAGTTTCTCTCTTTATGTCTGTTAATATTTGCTTTATGTATTTAGGTGCTCCAGTGTTGGGTGGATTTACAATTTTTTATGATCTTTTTGGACTGATTTCTTTATCATTAGGCAATGCCCTTCTTTACTCTCTTTCAGTTTGTTTTAGTTTATTTTGTCTGATGTAAGTACTTCTATCCCAACTTTTGTTTCCACTTGCATTTGCATTGTAAATGTCTTTCTTTTTAAACATTTTTTATTTAAAATTATTTATCATATAGTGTATTATTAGTTTCAGAGGTAGAGTTTAGTGATTCATCAGTTGCATATAACACCCAGTGCTCACTACATCAAGTGCCCTCCTTAATGCCCATCACCTAATTACCCCATCCCCTACCCACCTCCCCTCCAGCAACCCTCAGTTTGTTTCCTATAGTTAAGAGTCTCCTATGGTTTGTGTCCCTCTTTGATTTCATCTTATTTTCTTTTTCCTTTCCTTCCCCTATGTTCATTTGTTTTGTTTCTTATAGTCCACGTATGAGTGAAATCATATCATCTTTGTCATTCTCTGATTGACTTATTTCACTTAGCATAATACCCTCTAGTTCCATCCATGTCATTGCAAATGGCAAGATTTCATTATTTTTGATGGCTGAGTAATATTCCACTGTGTATTTATACCACCTCTTCTTTATCCATTCATCTGTTGATGGACATCTGGGTTCTTTCCATATTTCAGCTATTGTGGACACTATATTTGTATCCTCTGGATAAATATCTAGTTGTGCAATTATTGGGTCATATGGTAGCTCTATTTTTAACTTTTTGAGGAACCTCCATACTGCTTTCCAGAGTGGCTGTGCCAGTTTGATCTCCTACAAACAGTGTAAGAGGGTTCCCCTTTCTTTGCATGCTCACCAACAACTTTGTTTCCTGAGTTGTTAATTTTAGCCATTCTGACTGGCTAAAATCACAATCTCATTGTGATTTTGAATTTGTATTTCTCTGATGCTGAGTGATGCGGAATGTGTCTGTTGGCCATTTGTATGTCTTCTTTGGAGTAATGTCTTTTCATGTCTTCTTCCCATTCCTTAACTGGATTATTTGTTTTTTGGCGTATTGAGTTTGATAAATTCTTTATGGATTTTGGATACTAGCCCTTTATCTGATAAGACATTTGAAAATACCTTATTCCCTTCTGTAGGTTTTTGTTTGTTTGTTTTGGTGACTCTTTACTGTGCAAAAGCTTTTGATCTTGATGAACCAATAGCTCACTTTTTAAAAAAAATTTTTTTACAGAGAAAGTGAGCACGAGCAGGGGGTGGAGGGAAGGCAGAGGGAGAAGGGGAAGCAGGCTCCCCACTGAGCAGAGAGCCCAACACAGGGCTCGATTCCAGGACCCTGGGATCATGACCTGAACCAAAGACAGATGTTTAATGGACTTAGCCACCAAGGTGCCCACCAATAGCTCATTTTTGCTTTTGTTTCCCTTGCCTTTGGAGATGTGTCTAGCAAGAAGTTGCTGTGGACAAGGTCAAAGAAGTTGCTGCTTTTGTTCTATAGGATTTTGATGGATTCCTGTCTCACAGTCAGGTCTTTCATCCATTTTGAGTTTCCTTTTGTGTATGGTGTAAGAAAGTGGTCGTTTCATTCTTTTCCATGTGGCGTCCAATTTTCCCAACACCATTTGTTGAAGACACTGTCTTTTCCAATGGATATTCTTTCCTGCTTTGCTGAAAATTAGTTAACCATAGAGTTGGGGGTCCATTTCTGGGTTCTCTGTTCTGTTCCATTAACCTATGTGTCTGTTTTGTGCCAGTACCATACTGTCTTGATGATTACAGCTTTTTTTTTTTTTTAAGATTTTATTTATTTTACAGAGAGAGACACAGTGAGAGAGGGAACACAAGCAGGGGGAGTGGGAGAGGGAGAAGCAGGCTTCCTGCAGAGCAGGGAGTCTGATGCAGGGCTTGATCCCAGGACCCTGGGATCATGACCTGAGCTGAAGGGAGATGCTTAACGACTGAGCCACCCAGGAACCCCATTGATGAGGACAACTTTGTAATACAGCTTGAAGTCGGGAATCCGGATGCCACCAGCTTTGGTTTTCTTTTTCAACATCCCTTTGACTATTCAGGGTCTTTTCTGGTTCCATACAAATTTTAGGATTGTTTGTTCCATCTCTGTGAAAAATGCTGATGGTATTTTGATAGGGATTGCACTGAATGTGTAGATTGCTTTGGGTAGCATAGACATTTTAACAATATTTGTTCTTCCAATCCATGAGCATGAAATGTTTTTCCATTTCTTTGTGTCTTCCTCAATTTCTTTCATAAGTGTCCTATAGTATTCAGAGTACAGATCCTTTACCTCTTTGGTTAGGTTTATTCCTAGGTATCTTATGGGTTTTGGTGCAATTGTAAATGGGATCAATTCCTTGATTTCTCTTTCTTCTGCTTCATGGTTAGTGTACAGAAATGCAACTGATTTCTGTGCATCGATTTTATATCCTGCCACATTGCTGAATTTCTGTATGAGTTCTAGCAATTTGGGGGTGGATATTTTGGGTTTTCAACATAGAGTATCATGTCATCTGTGAAGAGTGAAAGTTTGACTTCTTCTTTGCCAATTTGGATGCCCTTTATTTCTTTTTGTTGTCTGATTGCTGAGGCTAGGACTTCCAGTACTGTGTTGACCAACAGTGGTGAGAATGGACATCCTGGTCATGTCCCTGACTTGGAGAAAAGCTCTCTTTTTCCCCATTTAGGCTGATATTCCCTGTGGATCTTTCACATGTGGCTTTTATGATGTTGAGGTATATTCCCCCTAACCTTATGTGGTGGAGGGTTTTTATCAAGGAAGGATGCTCTATTTTGTCAAGTGCTTTTTCTGTATCTATTGAGAGAATTATATGGTTTTTATCCTTTCTTTTATTAATGTGGTGTATCACCCTGATTGATTTGTGGATGTTGGTCTACCCTTGCAGCCCAGGAATAAACTCTACTTGTTCGTGGTTAATAATCCTCTTAATGTACTGTTGGAT
Organism: Halichoerus grypus; assembly: GCF_964656455.1. Taxonomy (NCBI): domain Eukaryota; kingdom Metazoa; phylum Chordata; class Mammalia; order Carnivora; family Phocidae; genus Halichoerus; species Halichoerus grypus. The sequence goes on along the minus strand of NC_135715.1, from coordinate 57,024,537 downwards.
CCTATTAGCTAGTAACTTGGTAAGAAGTTTTGCATCCATGTTCATCAGGGATATTGGTCTGTAATTCTCCTTTTTGGTGGGGTCTTTGGTTTTGGGATCAAGGTAATGCTGGTCTCATAGAATGAGTTTGGAAGTTTTCCTTCCATTTCTATTTTTTTGAAACAGCTTCAGAAGAACAGGTATTAATTCTTCTTTAAAAGTTTGGCTGAATTCCGCTGGGAGGCCATCTGGCCCTGGACTCTTGTTTGTTGGGAGATTTTTGATTACTGCTTCAATTTCTTTGCTGGTTATGGGTCTGTTCAGGTTTTCTAGTTCTTCCTATTTCAGTTTTGGCAGTTTATGTATTTCTAGGAATGTACCCGTTTCTTCCAGATTGCCTAATTTGTTGGCATATAGTTGTTCAGAATATTCTCTTATAGTTGATTTTATTTCTTCAGTGTTGGTTGTGATCTCCCTGCTTTCATTGTGATTTTATTTATTTTGGGTCCTTTCTCCTTTCATTTTGATAAATGTGGCTAAAGATTTATCAATCTTATTCTTTCAAAGAACGAGATCCTACTTTGGTTAATCTGTTCTTTTTCTTTCTATTTCATTGATTGCTGCTCTAATCTTTATTATTTCTCTTCTTCTGCTGGATTTAGGCTTTATTTGCTGTTCTTTCTCTAGCTCTTTTAGGTGTAAGGTTAGGTTGTGTATTTGAGACTTTTCTTGTTTCTTGAGAAATCCTGTATTGCTATATACTTCCTTCTTAGGACTGCTTTTGCTGCATCCCAATGGTTCTGACCTGTCATGTTTTCATTTTCATTTGTTTCCATGTATTTTTTTAAAAAATTCTTCTTTAATTTCCTGGTTGACCCATTCATTCTTTAGTAGGATGCTCTTTAACCTCCATGTATTTGTGGTCCATCCAAATTTTCTCTTGTAGTTGACTTCAAGTTTTAAAGCACTGTGGTCTGAAAATATGCCTGGTATGATCTCGATCTTTTGGTACTGATTGAGACCTGATTTGTGACCCAGTATGTGATCTATTCTGGAGAATGTTCCATGTGCACTCGAGAAGAATGTATATTCTGTTGCTTTAGCATGAAATACTTTGAATATGTCTGTTAAGTCTGTCTGGCCCAGTGTGTCATTCCAAGCCCTTATTTCCTTGTTGATCTTCTGCTTACATGATCTGTCCATTGCTGTGGGTGGGGTGTTGAAGTCCCCTACTCTTATTGTATTATTATCAATGTGTTTCTTTAATGTTATTAGTTTATGTAATTAGCTGCTCCCAAGTTAGGGGCATAAATATTTACCACTGTTAGATCTTCTTGGATAGACCCCTTTGTTATGATACTGTGTCCTTCATCTCTAGTACAGTCTTTGGTTTAAAATCTGGTTTGTCTGATATAAGGATGGGTACTCCAGCTTTCTTTTGATGTCCATTAGCATGATAAATGTTTCTCCACCCCCTCACTTTCAATCTGGAGGTGTCTTTGGGTCTAAAATGAGTTTCTTGTAATCAGCATATTGATGGGTCTTATTTTTTATCCAATCTGATACCCTGTTTTTTTTTTTTTTTAAAGATTTTATTTATTTATTTGACAGAGACACAGCGAGGGAAGGAACACAAGCAGGGGGAGTGGGAGAGGGAGAAGCAGGCTTCCCAGGGAGCAGGGAGCCTGATGTGGGGCTTGATCCCAGGACCCTGTGATCATGACCTGAGCTGAAGGCAGACGCTTAACGACTGAGCCACCCAGGTGCCCCTGATACCCTGTGTTTTTATTGGAGCATTTAGTCCATGTACATTCAGAGTTATTATTGATAGAGATGAATTTAGTGCCATTTTATTACCTGTAAAGTCACTGTTTCTGTAGATTATCTCTGTTCCTTTCTGGTCTTTGTTATGTTTGGGCTCTCTCTTCACTCAAATGATCCCCATTAATATTTCTTTCAGGGCTGGTTTAATGTTTATGAATTCCTTTAGTTTTTGTTTGTCCTGGAAACTCTTTATCTATCCTTCTATTTTGAATGACAGCCTTGCTGAATAAAGTATTATTGGCTTCATATTTTTCTTATTTAGCACATTGAATATATCCTGCCAGTCCTTTCTGGCCTGCCAGGTCTCTGTGGACTGGTCTGCTGCCAGCTTTATGTGTCTACCCTTGTAGGTTAAGGACCTCTTGTCCTGAGCTGCTATCAGGATTTTCTCTTTATCTTTGCAATTTGCAAGTTTCAAGGTGTTGACCTATTTTTGTTGTTTTTGAGGGGGGTCCTCTGTGACTCTTGGACTTGAATGCCTGTTTCTTTCCCCAGTTTAGGGAAGTTTTCAGCTGTGATTTGTGCAAATAAACCTTCTGCCCCTTTCTCCCACTCTTCATCTTCTGGGACTCCTATTATACTGATATTATTTCACTTTATGGAATCGCTTAGTTCTCTAAGTCTACCTTAGTGTTCTAATTATTTTCTTTCTCCCGTCTTTTCAGCTTCCTTGCTTTCCATCATTTTATCTTATCACTGATTTGCTCTTCTGTTTTGTTCATCCTCATTTTATGGCCTCCACTTGGGGCTGCATCTTGGTAATAGCATTTTTAATTTTGGCCTGACTAGATTTTAGTTCTTTTATCTCTATAGTAAGGGATTCTCTAGTATATTCTATGCTTTTTTCAACTCCAACTGGTATCTTTACAATCATTGTTTTAAATTCTAAAGTTCAGACATCTTACTTATATCTGTATTGATTAAATCCCTGAGTGTGAGTACTAGTAGGTATCTTATTCTTTTTGATGTGGTTGTAAATGGGTTTGTTTTCTTAATTTCTTTGTTACTTCATTATTAGTGTATAGAATCACTATCAAATTCTGGGTATTATTTTTGTATTGTGCACCATTACTGAATTTATTTCTTACTTCTGGTAGCTTTTCAGTCAAGTCTTTAGGATTTTCTATGTATAGAATCATGTCATCTGCAAATAGTGAAAGTTTCACTTCTTCTTTACTAGTATGGATGCCTTTCTCTTTTTCTTGTCTGATTGCTGTGCCAGGACTTCCAATACTATGTTGAATACAAGTTGTGAGAGTGGACATCCTTGTCTTATTCCTGATCTTAAAGGAAAAGTTCTCAGTTTTTCACTATTAAGAATGTTAGGTGCAGGTTTTTCATAAGTGGCATTTATTATGTTTATGTATATTCCCTCTAAACCTATTATATTGAGAATTTTTGTAATGAATGGATATTGTACTTTGTCAGATGCTTTTTCTGCACCTTTTGAGATTATCATATGGTTTTTATCCTTGCTCTTGTTAATGTGATGCATCACATTAATCACTTTGTGAATACTGATCCACCCTTGAATCCTTGGAAAAAATCTCACTTGATTGTGGTGAATGACTTTTAAATTTTTTTTTGATTTGATTTGCTAATATTTTGTTTTGTATTTTTGCATTTATGTTTATCAGAGATATTAGCCTGTAGTTTTCTATTTTGTGGTGTTTTGTCTGGTTTTGGTATCAGGATAATGCTGGCCTCACAGAATGTATTCCGAAAATTTCCTTCCTGTCTAATTTTTTGAAATAGTTTGAGGAGAATAGGTATTAATTCCTCTCTAAATGTTTGTAGAATTCAACTGTGAAGCCCTCTGATCCTGGACTTTTGTTTCTGGGAATTTTTTGATTACTGATTCTATTTCATAACTATCAATTGGTCTGTTCAAATTTTTTTATATTTCTTCCTGATTTAGTTTTGGAAGATCATGTTTCTAGAAATTGTCCATTTCTTCTAGGTTGTTCCAGTTTGTTGGCATATAATTTTTCATAATATTATACTCATTTGTATTTATGTGGTGTCAGTTGTTATTTCACCTCTTTCATTTCTGATTTCAAGTCTTTTTTTCTTGATGTGTCTGCCTAAAGTTTTATCAATTTTGTTTACCTTCTCACAGTACCAGCTTTTGGTTTCCTTAATCTGTTTTATTGTTTTTTTAGTCTGTATCATTTATTTCTGCTCTAAATTTTATTATTTCCTTCCTTCTACTGGCTTTAGACTTTTTCTAGCTCATTTAGTTATAAGGATAGATTGTTCATTTGAGCTTTTTCTTTTTTCTTGAGGTGGGCCTAAATTGCTATAATCTTCTCTCTTAAAACTGCTTTCACCACACCCTCAAATTTTGGACCTTTATGTTTTCATTTGTCTCCATGTATTTTTTATTTCCTCTTTGATTTCTTGGTTGACCCATTCATTCTTTAGTAGCATGTTGTTTATTTAGCCTCCATGCGTTTGTGTTTTTTTCCAGATTTTTTCTTGTGTTTAGTTTCTAGTTTCATACCATTGTGGTTGAAAATGTTGCATGGTATGATTTCAATCTTCTAAATTTATTAAGGCCTGTTTTGTGGCCTAACGTGTAATCTATCCTGGAGAATGTTCCATAAGCACCTTAAAACAATATCCATTCCACTGTTTTTGGATAGAGTGTTCTGAATATATCTGTTAGATCCAACTGGTCCAATGTATCATTCAAAGCACTGTTTCTTTGTTGTTTTTCTGTCTGGATGATCTATCTGTTGATTGAGTGGGGATATATATAAAACTCCTTTATATCTATCCAGGTACTATTATTATGTTATTGTCAATTTCTTTCTTTATGTCTGTTAATAGTTGATTTATATATTTAGGTGCTCCCATGATGCACAGATATTTGCAATCTTGTTCCTTTTATGATTGTGTAGTGATCTTCTTTGTCTCTTGTTATAGTCTTTATTTTAAAGTCTATTTTTTTTATGTAAATACTGTTCCCCCAGATTTTTTTCTACTTCCATTTGTGTGGTTTTTTTTTTAACTCTTTTCACTTTCAATGTATATGTGTTTTTAGGTCTTAAGTGAGTCTCCTGTAGGCAGCATACAGGTAGATAATTTTTTACTTATTCGGTCACCCTATGTCTTTTGATTGGAGCATTTAGTCCATTCACATTCAAAGTAATTATTGATAGGTATTTACTTATTACCTTATTGTTTCTTGTTTTCCAGTTATTTTTGTAGTTTTTCTCTGTTCCTTTCTACTTCTTTTGCTCTTTTAATTTCTGGTTTGGTGGTTTTCTTTAGTGATATACTTGGATAATTTTCATTTTTTTGTATACCTGCTACAGGTTTTTGATTTGTGGTTACCATTATAAGACCTTATGCAAAGAGCAGTCTATATTATTAAGTTGATGGCCACCTAAGTTTGCACCTATTCTAAAAGTCCTTTATTTCTACCCCTCCTCCCATGATTTATGTATATGATGCCATACTTTACATTCTTTTCTTTTGTGAATCTCGACTGATGTTTGTAGATATAATCAATTTTATTGCTTTTGTGCTTTAACCTCCATAGAGGTTTCCTAAGTGATTAAACCACTACTTTTATCAAATATTGGCATTCACCTCTGAATTTTTTTCCTTTCATTTTTTTACTTCTGAGTATGTACTTTTCTTTCCAAGGAATTCCCTTTAACCCTTTTCATAAGGCTGCCTTAGGGGTCTTTAAATTTTGTCTGGGATACTCTTTCCCTCTCTTTCTATTCTGAACAATAATCTTGCTGGGCAGAGTATTCTTGGTTCTGTTTTTTTTCCTTCAGGACTTTGAATTTATCATAACACTCCTTTTGACCTACAGAGTTTCAGTAAAAAAAAATCTGCTGGTAGAATTATGAGGCTTCCCTAGTATGTAATAATTTCTTTTCTCTTGCTTCTAATTCTCTTTATCATGACTTTTTGCCACTTTAATCACTATGTGTCTTGGTGTCGACCTCCCTGAGTTTTGTTGGGGCCTCTCTGTATCCTGGATCTGGAATTCTATTTCCTTCCCCAGATTAGGCAAGTTTTCAGCTATTATTTCTTCAAATATATTTTCCACACCCTTTTCTCTCTCTCCTTCTGACATCCTTATAATGCGAATGTTACTGTGATGGTGTTGCTGAGTTCCCTTAACCTATTTTTATTTTTAATTATTCTTTGGTCTTTTTGCTGTTTAGCTTCATTACTTTCCCTCACCCTGTCTCCCAGGTCACTGGTCTGTTCTACTATTGATTCTTTCTAGTGTGTTTTTATTTCAGTTATTAAGTTCTTCATTTCTGATTGGTATCTTTTTTATAGTTTTTATCTCTTTGTTGAAGTTCTCACCGAGATCTTCACTCTTAAGTCCACTAAGTATCTTTTTGACCATTACTTTGAATTCTCCATCAGGCATATTGCTTATCTTAGCTCTTTTGCTATGGCTTTGTCCTATTATCTCATTTGGAATATGTTCCAAATATGTTTGCTCTTTGTCTAACTCTATGTATTAGGAAAGTCAGCTGCATCTCCTGATCTTGAAAGTAGTGGCTTTATGAAGAAGAGGTCCTGTGGTGTCCCTACAGCACAAAGTTCTCTGTTCACCAGAACCAGGTTCTTCAGCGGTGTGTCCTAAGTAGACTGCACATGCCCTACTTGTGTGCCTAAGCCTGAATTGCCTTCAGTACAGTCAGCTGAAATGGCCCACTTTGCCTGTTGTGGGCATGCTGGGCAGGGTTGATTCCTGGGCTGTTTGGGGCCGTTTGAGGCCACCACAGGCTTGTAGTTGGGCCTTGTCATCAGTAAGACCAGATGCCTGCACTGAACCTCTCTGCTGGGGCTGCAGTCACACCAAACTGTGGAGTTCTCTCCCTACCTGGTCCCTTGAGAGGCTTTCATTGCTGGGCACACTGATAGGCAAGGTACTCTCTCTGTGCTCTCAGCTATAAGGTTTAGCTGCTGGGACTGTGGGTGCACTGTTGTTTGTATGGTTATTTTCCCTATTCTCCAGGGCAGAAGCCACATGCTGTTTTTTGTCAAAATTGCTTGCATGGTATGTCAAGGCAGGAGCCACCTTGGCATGATGCCTTCCAAGTGGGGTGGGTTGGATACACAGAGGATCATGGAGGTAGGGCATATTGTGCTAGCAAGATAGGTGGTTCCCACAAGTGTCCAGATACCTAGACTTTTGGGGGGTGGGAATGGAGACCTCCAGCTCTTTTGGTCTTAGAGAAGTCTCCTAAAGATTCCTGCACCTCCAATTCATATTCTAAGATTAGTAAATTAATCTCCTTTATATATATCTGGGTGCTTTTCAAACTGCTACTTCTGTGCTGTATCTTGGCTGGGTTATTTGTTATGCTGGGTGGAGACTCTATTTCCTATTATATATACCCTAAATCCATTGATTCTTAAAATACCAGGAATTAAGCCCCACTGATTGTAAAAACTCACAGAGGTAAGTCTTACCAGTTTTCAAAGCCAGATGGGGACTTATGTGCCTGGTGTGGGGTCTTTTCCTCCTGCTTCTCTATGCTTGCGGTGTCCCTTCTTTCTGTGGCTAGTGTTGCTGGGGGTTTGGTTCCAAACTGTGTTTCTGTCCCTCCTATCCTTTTCTATGTGGCTCCTCTCTATGATTTACTGTGGAGAGTCTGTTCTGCCAGTCTTCAGGTTGTTTTCTGGGTTAGTTGTACTGATAGACTTGGAATCTTTGTGTGTCTGTGGGTCAAGGTGAGCTTAGGATCCTCCTACTCTGCACTTCCCAGAAGTCCTGCAAGTATTTTTAAAAGACTTAAACTCAGTGTGAGGATTTGTTGAAATATCTACCTTAACTTTGTGTGTGGGTTACTACCTAGCAACGCACATTAACAAATAATTTGCAGAAATGCTGTTCCTACCATTTTATAAGCATTTAATCATTACTTTGAAAAATAGAATTTGATAATTGTGCAAGTTGTATAATGTGATCCCTATGTTCATTAGTTAAATCTTATTGATTATATTGCCTCTGTATGCTTTGCATTTAATCTCCTCCCCACTGAGATTAAGCATACACTATTCAAGGTTTCTGGAGAAAAAATTTTCTAGTATGTGAATTTTAAGTGTATGAAGCATATACTTTTAAATTATGAACTTTTTTTTATAAATTAAAAAAATTGAATGTTCTGTTTCAGTTATTCTGCATAAGAAATTACTCCTGAGTTTAGAGGCTTAAAACAATTTATTTATTTGCTTTCAATTCTGTAATTGGATCAGAGGATGACAGGAATTTCTCTTCTCTGCCCTGCATGGGTCAGATGGGAAGACTCAAGTGAGGGCTAGCCACAATCACAAGTTGGCACACTGATGCTGGTGATAAGTGAGTTTTCTTCTCATGGCCTCTCCACATGGCTAGGTTAGGCTTCTCACAGCATGACAACCTCGGGGGTACTCAAACTACTCACAGGAATATGAAAGCAGAAGGTGCCAGGCTTTCTTAAGGGTTGGGTCTGGAGCTGGCAGTGTCATTTCTGCTGTAGTCCATTAATTAAAGTGGGTCACAGGGTCCTAATATATTTAAGAGCAGTGAACCACAAATGGGTATGAATACTGGGAGGACCTATTCATTGAAACCCAGTAAACAATCTACAACAGGCTTATTCTATCAATGGGGATCCATTCTAAGGGAATGATCTTAAATCTGGAAAAGGCTTATGTTCATAATAGCTCTTAGTAAAAGTACTAGCAACAATGGAAACACTTTTTTTTTTTTAACAGACATTATCTATTAGTAAAAATATTTTTGAAATTAGGATACAATTGGGAGGGTTAGAAAGATGGCAGAGTAGGATCCTGAGCTCACCTTGTCCCATGGACACCCTGATATAACAGCTAAATTTGTACAACTAACTCTGAAAATGACACAAAAATTGGCAGAACAGCCCTATAGTTAATGGTAAAGATGAGGTCTCAGTGAAAAGGGTAGGAGGGACAGAAAAGTGATTGGGAACCACATCCCTGGTGAGATTAACTACAAACAAGAGGGACACCACAAGCATGGAGATTTGAGAGGATTTGTTCCCACACTAGGCACCACAGACCTGCATGGGGAAGATGAGTCTCCATAATATTTGGCTTTGAGGAGCTTTTAAAATGAGCAAAGCTAGGGTGCCTGGGTGGTTCAGTTGGTTAAGTGGCTGCCTTCAGCTCAGGTCATGATCCTGGGGCCCTGGGGTCAAGTCCCACATCAGGCTCCCTGCTTGGCAGGGATCTGCTTCTCCCTCCCATTGCTCTTGGACTCTCCCTCTCCCTCTCAAATAAAATCTTTAAACTTTTGGTACATTAAAAATCAGTGAACTTAACTCTAGGGGAGCTAGAGGGCAATAGGAAACAGAGTCCCCACCCACACTGTCCCCACTGTAGAGTCTGCATAATAACTCAACCCAAGACCGAGCTCAGAAATAGCAGTTTGGATTGACTGGTGAGAAAGATGGCGGAGGAGTAGGGGACCCTATTCCAACCAGTCCCCTGAACTGAGCTGGATATCTACCAGACCACTCTGAACACCCACAAAATCAGCCTGAGATGTAAGAAATAGATCTGGATCCCTACAAACAGAATATCACAGGCTGTTGGTTTCGAGGTATGAAGCAGGGAGCCATGATTCCGCAGGCAGATATTGGAAGATAAATGGAAAGGGGAGGGAGTCCTCGGGAATCCTGCACCCCCGGTGAGCAAAAGCCTCCTGCACTGGGGACTGGGCACAGACCGGTAGTGACGAGGAAGGGACTTTAGGGCAGCCTCCTGGACTGAAATCTGGAGCAGTGGAGCTGCTCGTGCAAACTGGGGGCGGCTGGCAGTTTTAGAAGCACAAAGGGCAGAGACATGCCCTGACCAGGAGATGAGGACTGGGAGCCCTGCTGGGGGGCACACAACCCAGGATGCTGCAGTTTATAGCAGCACAGACAGAAATGGAGATAGATAGTGTGGTCTGGAGAGCTCACTGAAGAACAGATTGCAATCTCTCTGCTCTGAGGTAGAGGGTTGGAAATGGTCTCTTCTGCTCTTTCAGAAGAGATGATGCAGAAAGCCGCCAGAGAACAAAAGGCCCAAAAAACTGGTTTTCACTGAGCCCATTCCCCGCCCCCCCCACAGGGGGCATGGCAACTCTGCCCAAACAGGGTTGCCTGAGTAACAGCATGGCAGGCCCCTCCCCCAGAAGATAGCCTGGGAGAACAAGAGGCCAACAACCCTAAGGTCCCTAGGAAACAGGGGCATCTTGCTTGGGTTGTGGTCAATAATTTGGACTCTGTACATTCTCTCAGCCACCCCTCAAAAGAATGACTAGGAGGAGGAACCCCCAAAATAGGAAAGATTCAGAGACTGTGACTTCTGCCACAGATTTACAAATGGATACAGATAGATATAACCAAGATGTTGGAAATGGACTTCAAGGTAACAGTTATGAAGACCATAGCTAGAATGGAGAAATCGATTAATGGCAACATAGAGTCTCTAAGGGCAGAAATGAAAGCTGAACTGGCAGAACTAAAAATGCTATCAATGAGATCCAATCTAATCTAGATACTCTAACAGCTAGGGTAACCGAGGCAGAAGAATGAATTAGTAATCTAGAAGATCAACTGATAGAAAAGAAGGAAAAAGGGGAGGCCTGGGAGAATCAGCTCAAAATCCGTGAAAACAGAATTAGAGAAATAAATGACGGCATGAAATGTTCCAATGTCAGAATTATTGGGATCCCTGAGGAGGTGGAGAGAGAGGGAGGACTAGAAGATGTATTTGAGCAAATCGTAGCTGAGAACTTCCCTAATCTGGGGAATGAAACAAACATTCGTGTCCTAGAGGTAAAGAGGACCCCTCCCAAGATCAAGGTAAACAGACCAATGCCCCAGCATGTAACAGTAAAACTTGCAAATCTTGGCAGTTAGGGGGAAGAGATTCCTTATGTACAGAGGGAGGAACATCAGACCTATCCACAGAGACCTGGCAAGCCAGAAAGGGCTGGCAAGACATAGTCAGGGTACTAAATGAGAAGAACATGCAGCCAAGAATACTTTACCCAGCAAGGCTGTCATTTAGAGAGCTTCTAAGACTGGCAGAAGCTGAAAGAATATGTGACCACTAACCCGGCCCTGCAAGAAATATTAAGGGGGGGTTCTATAAAAGGAGAAAGACCCCAAGAGTGATATACAACAGAAATTTACAGACAATCTATAGAAACGAGGACTTCACAGGCAACATGATGACCATTAATTCATCTTTCAATAATCACTCTCAACATGAACACCCTAAATGCTCCCAAAAATGGCACAAGGTTGCAGATTGGATAAAAACACAGGACCCATCCATAGGCTGTCTACAAGAGACTCATTTTGAACCTAAAGATACATCCAGACTGAAAGTGAAGGATGGAGTTCCAGCTTCCATGCCAGCGGACCTCAAAAGAAAGCTGGGGTAGCAATTCTTATATCAGACAGATTAGATTTTAAGCTAAAGATTGTAGTTAGAGACACAGGACACTATATCATTCTTAAAGGGTCTATCCAACAATTGTAAATATCTATGCCCCCAACATGGGAGCAGCCATCTACAAAAGCCAACTGTTAACCAAAATAGTCATATTGATAACAATACGTTAATTGTAGGAGACCTCAATACTCCACTCTCAGCAATGGACAGATCATCTAAGCAGAAAATCAACAAGGAAACAAGAGCTTTGAATGACACACTGGACCAGATGGACCTCATAGATATATACAGAACATTCCACCCTAAAACAACAGAATACTCATTCTTCTCGAGCACACATGGAACTTTCTCCAGAATAGACCACATCCTGGGTCACAAATCAGGTCTCAACCTGTACCAAAAGATTGAGTATTCCCTGCATATTCTCAGATCATAATGCTTTAAAATTGAATTTCTTCCAAATTTGTTCTTGTGATTGAGTTCCAAACACTTGGAATCTACAGACCACTCTGCTCAAGAATGTTTGGGTCAACCAGGAAATCAAAGAAGAACTTAAACAATTCATGGAAACCAATGAGAACAAAAACACATCAGTCCAAAACCTATGGGATACTGCAAAGGCAGTCCTAAGGGGGATACACATAGCCATCCAAGCCTCACTCAAAAAAATAGAAAAATCCCAAATTCACCAACTAACTCTACACCTTAAAGAAAGAACTAGAGAAAAAGCAACAAATGATGCCTAAGCCATGCATTAGAAGAGAAATAATTAAGATTAGGGCAGAGATCAATGAATTAGAAACCAGAAACACAGTGGATCAGATCAACAAAAGTAGAAGCTGCATATTTGAAAAAATTAGTAAGATTGAGAAACCGCTGGCCAGACTTATCCAAGAGAAAGGACCGAAATTAATAGAATTATGAATGAAAGGGGAGAGATCACGACTAGCACCAAGGAAATAGAAACAATTATTAGTAATTATTATCAACAATTATATGCCAATAAATTAAGCAACGTGGAAGAAATGGATGCCTTCCCGGAAACCTATAAACTGCCAAGATTGAAACAGGAAGAAATTGACAACCTGAATAGGCCAATAACCAGTAACGAGATTGAAGCAGTGATCAAAAACCTCCCAAAACACAAGAGTCCAGTGCCTGATGGAGTCCCTGGGGAATTCTACCAAACATTCAAAGAAGAAATAATACCTATTCTCCTGATGCTGTTTCAAAAAATAGAAACAGAAGGAAAGCTTCCAGACTCATTCTATGAGGCCAGCATTACCTTAATCCCCAAACCAGGCAAAGACCCCATCAAAAAGGAGAATTTCAGACCGATATCCCTGATGAATATGGATTCCAAAATCCTCAACAAAATTCTAGCTAATAGGATCCAACAATACATTAAAAGGATCATCTTCCACGACCAAGTGGGATTTATCCCCAGGATGCAAGGGTGGTTCAACATTTGCAAATCAATCAGTGTGATAGAACACATTAATAAGAGGAAGGAGAAGAACCATACGGTCCTCTCAATTGATGCAGAAAAAGCATTTGACAAAATACAGCATCCTTTCCTGATTAAAACTCTCCAGAGTATAGGGATAGAGGGAACATTCCTCAAGTTCATAAAATCCATCTATGAAAAACCCACAGTGAATATCATCCTCAATGGGGAAACGCTGAGAGCCTTTCCCTTAAGATCAGGAACACGTCAAGGATGCCCACTCTCGCCACTATTGTTCAACATAGTACTAGAAATCCTAGCAACAGCAATCAGACAACAAAAAGAAATAAAAGGTATTCAAATTGGCAAAGAAGTCGTCAAACTCTCTCTTTTCACAGACGACATGATACTTTATGTGGAAAACCCAAAAGACTCCACCCCCAAATTACTAGAACTCACACAGCAATTCAGTAATGTGGCAGGACACAAAATCAATGCACAGAAATCAGTTGCCTCCTTATACACTAACAGTGCAATTGTAGAAAGAGAAATTAGAGAAACAATTCCATTTACAATAGCACCAAAACCATAAGATACCTCGGAATAAACCTAACCAAAGAGGTAAGGGATCTATACTCTAGGAACTACAGAACATTCATGAAAGAAATTGAAGAAGACACAAAAAGATGGAAAAATATTCCATGCTCATGGATCAGAAGAATAAACATTGTTAAAATGCCTATGCTACCCAGAGCAATCTATACCTTCAATGCCATCCTGATCAAAATTCCAATGACTTTTTCAAAGTGCTGGAACAAACAATCCTAAAATTGGTATGGAATCAGAAAAGACCCCGAATCGCCAAGGAAATGTTGAAAAAGAAAAACAAAGCTGGGGCGTCACGTTGCCTGATTTCAAGCTATATTACAATGCAGTGATCACCAAGACAGCATGGTACTGGCACAAAAACAGACATATAGACCAATGGAACAGAATAGAGAGCCCAGATATGGACCCTCAACTCTATGGTCAACTAATCTTTGACAAAGCAGGAAAAAATATGCAATGGGAAAAAGATAGTCTCTTCAATAAATGGTGCTGGGAAAATTGGACAGCTATATACAGAAGAATGAAACTCGACCATTCTCTAACACCATACACAAAGATAAACTCAAAATGGATGAAAGACCTCCATGTGAGATAGGAGTCCATCAAAATCCTAGAGGAGAGCATAGGTAGTAACCTCTTGGACATCGGCCACAGCAACTTCTTTCAAGATACATCTCCAAAGGCAAGTGAAACAAAAGCGAAAATGAACTTTTGGGACTTTATCAAGATAAAAAGCTTCTGCACAGCAAAGGAAATAGTCAACAAAACAAAGAGGCAACCCACAGAATGGGAGAAGATATTTGCAAATGACACTACAGACAAAGGGCTGATATCCAAGATCTATAAAGAAGTTCTCAAACTCAACACCCAAAAAACAAATAAGTCAAAAAATGGGCAGAAGACATGAACACTTTTCAAAAGAAGACATACAAATGGCTAACAGACACATGAAAAAATGTTCATCATCATTAGCCATCAGGGAAATTCAAATCAAAACCACATTGAGATACCACCTTACACCAGTTAGAATGGCAAAAATGGACAAGGCAAGAAACAACAAATGTTGGAGAGGTTGTGGAGAAAGGGGAACCCTCTTACACTGTTGGTGGGAATGCAAGTTGGTACAGCCACTTTGGAAAACAATGTGTGGAGGTTCCTCAAAAAATTAAAAATAGAGCTACCCTATGACCCAGCAATTGCACTCCTGGGTATTTACCCCAAAGACATAGATGTAGTGAAAAGAAGGGCCATATGCACCCAATGTTCATAGTAGCAATGTCCACAATAGCCAAACTGTGGATAGCCGAGATGCCCTTTAACAGGTGAATGGATAAAGAAGATGTGGTCCATAAATACAATGGAATATTACTCAGGCTTCAGAAAGGATGAATACCCAACTTTTGCATCAACATGGATGAGACTGGAGGAAATTATGCTAAGTGAAATAAGTCAAGCAGAGAAAGTCAGTCAATTATCATATGGTTTCACTTATTTGTGGAACATAATGAATAGCATGAAGGACATTAAGAGAAGGAAGGGAAAAATGAAGGGGCAGAAATTCGAGGGGGAGACAAACCATGAGAGACTATAGACTCTGAGAAACAAACTAAGGGTTTTAGAGGGGAGGGGTGTAGGGGGATGCGTTAGCCCAGTGATGGTATTAAGGAGGGCACGTATTGCATGGAGCACTGGGTGTTATAGGCTAACAATGAATCATGGAACACTACATCAGAAACTAATGATGTACTGTATGGTGACTAACATAATAAAATTAAATTAAAAAAAAGAAATAGCAGTTTGAAAAACACCTCAGGTATATGTGAATATTTTATAATCTCAGAATGTGCACTGAAGTGGCAGGGATCTTCAGGAGACTACTCCAAGAACAAAAGTAGTGGTGAGCACCACTTCTCCCTTTCCCCAGCCTAGATAGGACACTTAGGTGTAGAGTGTTAGCACTGGTTCCCATATCTGAATAGCACTTCGGGCCCCACCCCTGCAAATTCCCCCCCCAATCCAGCCCACCCACTTGGCATGCACCCCTCCAAAGTGGCCCTTGCCTTGATGCACCATTCAAGAAAGGCACCAGTACCACTCCAAAGTGACTCCTTCCCTGGAGTTGGGGGAGATAATCCCATACACCAGCATGTCCACAGTTCCAGCAGATGAACCTTTTAGCTGGCAGCACAAAGAGAATGCCCTGATGATCAGATTGATTGCAGCCCCGGCTGATGGACTAGGGGGCAGGCATTTGGTCTATCAGGTGGCCACACAAAGAGAAACTCTGCTGTTCAGTGTGCCCACAGCTGTGGCAGAGAGATTAAGTGTAGACAGTTAACCTAACTGCTGACCTTACCTCCCTATGAATCTGTGGGCCTTAGATCCTCCATAGCACAGGGATCAAACCCTGCTCAGTGTGTCCAGGGCAGGCAAAGTGGGTTACTGCAGCTGACGAGGCTGAAGGCAGACACAGCTCAGCAACAACAGTAGGGTGTACACAGCTCACAAAGAAGACACCCTGGAGCACCTCATTCTGGCAACAGGGGGCATTGTGCTCCAGGGCACCACAGGATCTCCTTTACACAAGGCCACTACTTTGAAGGCCATGACATATAGGTGACCTCCCTATTACATAGAGACAAACAGAGAAAAAATGAGACAGAGGAATATGTACCAAAAGAAAAAAATAGGAAAAAGATTAGAGCAAAAGAGCTAAATGAATCAGAGATATATGATATGCCTGATAAGGTATTTAATGTCCGTAAAATGGACTTGAGAAAAGAGTGGAGGACCTCAGTGAGAAGTACAAAAAAAAATATAAAAAAGAACCAATCAGAGATGAAGAACTCAATAATTGAAATAAAAATACACTAGAGGGAATCAATAACAGAAGAGGCAGAACAGGGTAATGATCTAGAAGAAAGGGTAATGGAAAGTAACCAAGCTAAGCAGCAGAAAGACCAAAGCATAATAAAAAATAAGAATAAATTAAGGAATCTCAGTGACATCATCAAGCATAATAACATTCACATTATAGGGATCTCGGAAGGAGAAGAAAGAGAAGGGGTAGACAAATTCCTGGGAAAAGAAAAAGACATCCAGATCCAGAAAGCACAGAGAATCCCTAACTAAATTAACCCAAGGATGTCCACACCAAGACATGTAACACTTAAAATGGCCAAAAGTAATGATAAAGAGAAATTTTAAGACAGCAAGAGAAAGAAAAAGAGTTATATACAGGGGAAACTCCATAAGGTGATCACCTGATTTTTTAGCAGCAATTTTGGAAGCCCAAAGGGACTGGTATGATGTATTCAAAGTACTGAAAGGAAAAACCCTGCAACCAAGAATGCTCTACTCAGCAAGGTTATCATTCAGAATAGGAGAGAGAGTTTCCCAGGCAAACAAAAGCTAGAGGAGTTCATCACCACTAAGGCAGCCTTATAAGAAGTGTTAAAGGGAATTGAGTGGAAAGAAAAGTCTAGGACTAAAAGGTAATTGGGTAAAGGCATGTGATGTGATAAGCACTGGGTATTATACACAACTGATAAATTATTGAACACTACATCTGAAATTAATGATGTACTATGTGTTGGCTAATTGAATTTAAATAAAAAAATTATTTTTTTTTGCTGTTCACCTTGCATGCTTTCCATTACCCTGTAGTCCAGATTGCTGATATGTTCTTCTGCATCCTCTAATCTACTGTTGGTTCCCTCTGTGTATGTTTTATTTCAGTTGTTATATTCTTCAACCCTGATTGGTTATTTTTAATATTTTCTCCAGCTTTATTGAAGGCTTGAGTTCTTCCATTCTTTTCTCCAGCCCAGTGAGTATCTTTATGATCATTACTTTAAATTCTTTATCAGGCATATTGCTTATCTCTGTTTCATCTAGTTATTTTTCGGATTTTTTTTCTTGTTATTTCTTTTGAATCATGTTTTCTGTCTCCCCATTTTGCTTGACTTTTTGTATTTGTTTTTAATGGATTAGGCGAAAAGACTACTTCTCTTAAACTTGAAGGAATGGTCTTGTGTATGGTGTCCCCTGTGCACACTGTGTGTGCTTTGTGACTTTTGCCGGCTGGCTGGCTGGAGTTGTGGCTGTATATGCTAGTTATTCTTTTAAACCATGGCTTTGAAAAAGAAAGGAAAAAAACAGAACAAGAAAGAAAGGAACAAAAATGGAAAAAAATAAAACAAGTAAAATATATAAAAAAAGAAAAAAAAACAAACTGTGGCTTGTTTTTTTGTGCTCCAGCATCACAGGGTGGCTGGTGTTGCCTTGTGGACCCTGGGTTCACCGAAGTGGCAAACTCACTGTGACCTGGACCCTGCTTCAGTCTGGGATTTTAAGGTGGAAGGGAAGAGAGCTGGGTTTGCTGAAGTTGTAAGCTCACTAAGATAACCAGACTCGCCTGTAATAGTGTCTAGACCCGCTCCAGCCTAGGCTTTTAAGGTGGAGTGGGGATATAAACCATGTCATTCTCTAGTTCCTCTGACCTGGAGAACTTTCCCACAGCTTCTCTGCCACTTGCCAGAGTTCCAGCGTTGTCTTTTTTATATGCTAGTTGCTCTTTTAAACTGTGGGTTTTTTTCTTTCTTTTTTTTTTTCTGTTTTCCACAATTCTTTATTTTTTTTTAATTTTTTTATTGTTATGTTAATCCCCATACATTACATCATTAGTTTTAGATGTAATGTTCCATGATTCATTGTTTGTGCATAACACCCAGTGCTCCATGCAGAACGTGCCCTCCTCAATACCCATCACCAGGCTAACCCATCCTCCCACCCCCCTCCCCTCTAGAACCGTCAGTTTGTTTTTCAGAGTCCATCGTCTCTCATGGTTCGTCTACCCCTCCGATTTCCCCCCCTTCATTCTTCCCCTCCTGCTACCTTCTTTTTTTTTTCTTAACATATATTGCATTATTTGTTTCAGAGGTACAGATCTGAGATTCAACAATCTTGCACAATTCACAGCGCTTACCAGAGTACATACCCTCCCCAGTGTCTATCACCCAGTCACCCCATCCCTCCCACCCCACCTCCCACTCCAGCAACCCTCATAAACTGTGGGGTTTTTTCTGTTCCCAAGGACAGAGGAATCTATTCCTAGTTCTTCAGTATTTTCTCTCTCCAATGCCATTTGCAGCATTGGGGATGGGGGTTCACTTCCTTACTGTGTCTCTGTCTCTCTTACCACCTGTCTTTGGTTGTTCAGTAGCTACTCAGTCAGCCCTCAGTTCTTCTTGAGGAGGAATTGTTCTAATAGGTATAATTTGGTGTGTTCTGTGGAGGAGGTGAACTCAGAGTTTTCTTATGTTGCCATCTTAAACGAGAACCTCAAAATAGTTTTTACAGCAGGTATGGATAATATCTTGACTAAAAATTGAAAAGACAAATATTTCTGAGGATTTAGAAAGACCCAAAAGGGGCTATGAATAGTTTGGTGGGAACAAATTAATTCCTACCCTCTGGTGTTTCCACATTCATTCATTCATCTTTGTAACACTGTGAGGATCACAGAGTTTTGAGTTATAAGACTGAAGTTCAGACCTGGGTTCTAACATTTACAACCACTGGCAAATTACTCAGTCTCTCTGTAGTAGAAGCATATTGGATTATTTGCCTAGCACCTAACCACAAGATTATAATAGAAGCTCCTTATATATTTGATATTATCCAATTTCCTTACCATAGTTCACTAGATCAGTAGATGCTATCCTGGGCCCATGAATTTGTTTTTCTTCTTTCAGATACTTGCAGTAGGTTCAGTCTTTCTCTAGGTGGCTGGACTATAACATGTATGCTCAGGAGGTGTAGGCAGCCATGTTTCTTGCTGTATGGATGGAGATGTAAAAGGTACACATTTGTTGTGAACTAGGCCCAGAGAGAGTAACATAGATGATGGATAGACTAGAGACTTGCTTCTAGTTCATTCCCAATGCCCACCTACATTTCTGCCAAGAGATAAATCTGGATGGTTCTGGAGATGCATTTATTCTCCCATTTTGATAGCATAGCTGAAAGCTGGCTTAGAAGGTTTGAGTTAGCACAACAGTAGAGCATGCCCATATCAGTCACTGAACTCTGAGTTTCTCCCTTTCTAACAAGGCCATTTCTGTGACCTGAATCTTCCAATGTTACATAGTCACATAGATAATTCCTGACCACTGGTCCTATGACTTTGTAGAGCATTATGGGAGCAGGCCTCTCAGTATTGGAACTTTAGCCTTGGTGAATGCAGATCATCTATACCCTACTTAACTAATGGGATGTTAAGATCCAGAGTGATTACTCCCTCTCCATTACTTCTAAAGTTTCCTTTGGTTATCTTTATTTTATAATTGCATTGTGTAGTACTAGTGGTTTGTATTCACATCTCCTTTGCAGGACAATTTCTTTCTTTGAGATAAGGGAATCTATTATTAGTCCTTTTATGTTCAAGTTGGGTTTCTGTTACTAGTAAATCAAAAAGTCACAGCCACATTAACTAAGACCTCTCTAAGCCACAGTGATCTCTTTTAAAGGGCAAACAATACCAAGTGAGACAATAAATATGAAACTATTAGTACACAAAACATATTCTATAAATTTAAGCAGAATATTTCTTGAGGGATCAAGATTATAAAGATAGGGAAATGATTGAAGGATCTTGAAATAAATTACTTTCCCTTATGCAATTTGATTTAGTGATGGGCCAGTTTCAGTATTTTATAAAGATTTGCAAAATTCACTGCACTCTTTAATTCTGTTATATTTGACCTTTTTCTTTCTCTCTCACATTTATCCTACTTATTCTTTTCTATTAATTTTCATTCCCGACTCATTTCTTGTCATCTGTTTATTAGTGCATCTTTTTGATATTTGTTCACTTTACTAATCCTCAAATCGCCTTATTTTTCTTTTAACTTTACAGGCTTTGTACAGTTAGAATGCTTTTGGCTACTAGCAACCTCTCTATACTCTCAACCTGGGCTCTGACTAAAACAACACATAACTTTATTATTTCACATAAGATGAAGTCTGCAGGTTGATGAGTCTATAGTTGGTTACGTTAGAATCTAAACAAGATGCCAGGGGTCCACATTTTTCTGCCTTGCCTCTCTCCCCTCTTCAGCCTGTTGGGTTTTGTTCTGAAGCTGCCATCCCTTATGATCAGAGGTTGCTCCTTGCTGTTCTGGTTGCCATATCACAAAACAACACCCAGACAAAAAGACTCCTTTTCTTCATTTGTGTCTTTTTGTAATCAACAAATGCTTTCCTAGAAGCCCCCAGAGACTTTTTCTCATGGTTGCACAGCATGGCAATTCATAAACCAACTGTCAGCAAGGGGGGAAGGATTAGTGGTACTAGCTTCAGAAGCGAAATGCATAATGTCACATTAATGGAAAGTTTTGCCTGTCCATATTGAGATTCCTTCGGGAATGTAGAGGACAAGGCAGAAATAAAGAGATGTCCAGAACTTTTAATCACCGCAAAGCTACGATGCCGTCCCATATAAAGCAGAGTGTACATTCTCTTGGCCCCTAGTCTGGCCCCTCAATGTTCTTACATGATTGTGTGTCTTTTGGGTCATGTTTAAATCCTGGCTCTCTCCATTACTGCTTTATGATATGGGTAATTAACTCAGTTTCCTCATTCAGAAATAGGGATAATAATAGCACCACATTCACAGCGTTGTTTTGAATATTAAGGGAGTTAATATAAGAAAACCAGTTAGAATGGTGTCTGGCTATAGGAAGTAATCAATAAATTGTACATACACATTTATCCATCAATTCATATTTATATAAATTGAACTGAATGGCAGAGGAATCAAGATGTTGTCAAGGTAAGGTATGGTTACATTCATGCTGAATCCTCATTCATAATCCTCATAGCAAGGATGCAGCTATGAGCCCACCATTCCTAGCAGTGGGGGATTCAGAGTGCCTCAGTCCTGAGAGGCCATGGTTCTAGGCAGCCCTACATATCAACTCTGGAAAGTAACACTGTCACTCTGTGTAGATAAAACAGAGGACCACACAGCAAAGCTAATGCCATGGGATGAATTGCCTAAAGCTTCTACCTCTAAGACTTCAAGCTGCAGGGAAAAATCAGCCTCAAGTCAATGAGATATTCATGAGTAAGCCCAGAACACCTGAACTGATACTGTGCTAGGGTGACCATGAGGTTCCATCTGCTTATTACACATGGCGCAGGATTGGAAAACTTGACAGTCAGAATGCCATGGTTTGGAGCAAAGGAAGCCTGACTATTCTTAGAAAGCTTTAAATCATAATTAAGAATATGAAGGAAGAGATGTCAGAGCACAATAGACTTAATCTTCAAAAGTCAAAATTTAGATAATTATATTGTGATTAATTATGGAAATGCAAAGCTCCAAGAAGAAAATGGGTAAGATTCTGAGTGAACACTCATAGCAGCAGATACGGACAAGAGTGAGAGAAAACCCGGTTTGCTCCTGCTAAAATAGCTCCATTTTAAACCCTAATAGTGGCAGATATCTTTTTTCTTCAAACCAGTTTCCTATTGTTATTATTTTTTGAGATTCAACCAACAACATTTTCCATTCTTACTTGCATTTAAGTGCAGTTGTAGGACAGAATTCTGGCCAATGGAAAATTGATGGAAGTAATGTACATCACGTCTATGAGTGGCCTATAGAAACTTCCTTTCAAGATCAATCCTCCTTCCCTTTCTGGCTGGTTGAATGGAGACAAGCTTTTAGTCTCTCTCCTCAGAGCAACCTAGAGAATCATGTGGTGAAGACAGCAGGCCCTCAAGAAGTCTACTAGAGAGCACCCTCCATCCCTCCCTATTGCCTGTCTTCCTCCCACACACAGAACACCAAATTGAACTGTCAGGTGAGCAAGAAATAATTGTGTTGTTTTTATTTTATGTCATTTCATTGTGTTAAGTCACGAAGATTTCAAGCCTTATCTAATATGGCAGCTAGCAAACATCTCAACAAATATGCCCAAGGCTTTGTGGGCCTGGGGAAACAGATGACATACCTGACTATGATACCAACTGTTTGTGTTTTTTCTTTCCTTATTTAATCTATCTTTTCTATGCATATCTTTTATTTTTAGGGAGTCCCAAAGAATGAAACTCCTAAGGTTACAAAAGAGAGGCTGATGGGCAGGATTGGGGCACAGACATTTTGTTTGGCCTGTGTAGTAATTAAATGTTGTTTGGATTCATTGTCAACACACACACACACATTTTCATGTCTGGCATCTCTGAAAAAAACAAATATTCCATAACACTGTGGATGACACTATTGGCCTGGCCAAGAGGATGCCTTCTGTCAATGGAGCATGAGGTCTCCATTTGCCACCATCCCCAACCCTCTTAACTGTGCCATGGCTAGCCCACATCCCCCGTGTACGTTTTCTGCCAGGACTCTGGAGCCCTTAGGACTTGTTAGCCCTTTTCTTCGAAAGGAGTACTTACTGCTTTCTGAGAGGTGTTCTTTTGTTTCTCTAAGTGTTTTCTCCCAGTGACACTTCAAATGCCCTTCTCAGCTCTACAGGGCAGGATGGGGTTTTCCTTCTTTTGTGCATCTGCAGTACTAATGGGCATAGAATCAGCACTTAACATGGAATCTGAAAGCTGCCAAGCCTCTCCCCTGACTTTCCACTTGGGGGGCTTTGTCATCTATCCACAATAACTACGGTGGACCTTTCCTGCTGCATTTCTTTCAAACCCCTTTGAAACCCTTGTTCAGATACTGGACATGCAAGGCAATGAGCATCAAGACGATGGAGCCACCAAGAACTGTGACCCTTTCTCTTGCCCTGAGATGTGGAACTATTAATTACTGCAGACCATGCCTCACTGCACTGACGCCGGGAACAACATAATGAAGTCCTGTGCAGACACTCAGAAAGAATAGCCTATCATTAGCTATTCACACAGACAGATAAGGCTGGGAAAGGGCAAACCGGAGCTTGGATAAAGTGCTCCTTTAAGGATATCTAGGGAGATGAGGAGTGTTCCTTTAAAAGAAGGCTTGTCTTAAAGAGAGTCACTTGCAATGATTAAATGTAGTATTATATGAGTAACATGCTTTAAAGCAACAACTCATGGGGACAGCCTGATATCCTTTATGGCCAAAGCACTCTGAGGAAATGGTTTAAATTCTTCATTTATTATCATTTTTGTGTAATTTTTAGAGAATTGCAATAAGATGGTCCCATTTCCTCACAGCTCTCTCTTGGTGACCTTACCAAAATCTAAGTTTCTAAATCTGAGTCTAAATGAATGGATCAGACCTGTATTAAGTCAGGGCCAGCAAGAGAAATGGGCACTCTGTAATGGAAGTAATTTCAAATTCCCGCAAAGCTCTGTTTGATTTCCCCCTTTTCCATCTAGCGTGCTAATCGCCGTCTGGCTACAGTGGCAGCATCTGCCCTTCAAATAACCCCTTTTCTTCTCAGGCCAGGGTTGTGCTCTTACTGTTTTGGGACTGAACCTCTCCTGTGTCGCCCTCCTGACTAATGTGCTTTTCTATGAATAATATCATAAGTCACAGTTTTTTTCCCCCCTTTTTCTTTCAGACTAACTGGGTAATTCAAGTTTCATTTTCCCTCTCTGGGTATTTAAAGGCCAGTCCTTCAGACCAATTTCAGTCATCTATTACTGGTGAGCCAATTTCTTGAGTGGCCTATTTGCAGAGCTGGTTCTGTAAGCTTGAGCCTGTTCCCCCAGCCAGGCCCCAACATTGCATGTGGAATTTGTTCAGGCAAAGTAGTTCTTAGAGCATATAACGAATATCATGGAGTCAGTCTCACTAACTGGTCAGGCTATTTCCAGTACCAGTCAGGCACTGACTGGGGCTTCTACTGAGTCTCTAATATTATGGATTTGGTAAATCTCAAGTATTAACCAAACTACTCTGACACATTCCAACCCATGACTTCCTTTCTTTCTTATTGTGTGCAGAAATAGAACAGAATATGGCAACAGGAAGAGGTTAGATGGTTCTCGGATAGCTCAGGAATTGCATGATTATTTTCTCCTGCTGGATAGGATAGGTGACAGGATTAGGGAGAGGAAGCAACTCTGTTAACATGTCTTACGCCATTTTGGTAATAAGCAAATATAGGATTTGGATCCAAGCTAATGTATATAAATATTTATACTAGTGCACATTTGTTCCTATTTTCATGCACGTTTTATGGAATCTTAGTATTTTGTAATCACAGCTTATATGCATAATCATGACATAAAACCGTCTGCGATTGACAACAAGTGAAATCCTGCGTATGGCAAGTGAATCTGATATTCCATCCACTGTTTAGTATCTAGTCACCTACAAAATCCTATTTGTGAAATGTGAAATTTGGATTTGTATATACCTTTTTCTGAGTCTGGAAAGAGATGGTATTTCCTCACTTTATGCATGTTTCTCAGTGTTTGTCTTTCTGATCTGACTCCCTGATTATTAGTAAAATTGAGGTGTTTGAAAATGATTGCTGGAAGGTTTGCAGTTTTTAAAAGGAAGGATAAGAAGCATCTAAGGAAGAAAGAGGCTTTGGAATGATATGATAAAGAGAACAAACCCCACAATTTTCTGGTTTCTATAAATAATATGAGTATCAGTGGTCATGGAGGTAGCCATAGAGTTGAGACAGCAGTTGCAAGAGACTTTCCTCCTCTTCCTTGGAACATTTACTTATTTGGTAACTATATTTTTTAAATGAATAATGGGGCCATGTAATATGATGATTTGAATATTCATTGAGGATCTGTCTTTGGTATAAAAATTTTATGTGTAATGGCACAGAAATTTAAATTCAGATCTCAGAAAAACATATATTCTTATTTTGAATTTTACTCAATACCCTAGTGAGAATATTAATCTTATTGATTAATACTAGTTAATGAGAAAGCTTTGATGAGCACCTCTGTGTATTTTGTGTGTGTGTGTTGGTCTCCTAGACTCAGTCCCTTTATTTTCATTGTTTTCCTTAGAATGGTAAGAATTTCAGGCCTGGTAGGAGAGGAGGCTTACACCAAGGATAAAATAGAAAACCAAAGGAAAGAAAGCAGGTTCCAAGAACTCATAAGCATGCTTCTGTTCAGGTTGGTGAGAGAGAAAAATCAGCCATTTGGTAACACTTTTCAGCTACTGATCCTGAGTTTAGCAATATATGTTACTGATGGACAAGCATCTTTCAGTTGAGGTTAACTAATAATCATCATAACAACAGTAATAGTAAATATCACTTATTAAATGCTCACTCTATGCCAGGCATGCTAACCACACCCTCTGGACTATCTTGTTTAGCCCTTACAACATCCATATGAGGTGAGTACCATTATCTTATCATATAAGGAAACAGCTTTAGAGAGATTATTCCATCTCACTGATTCTGAAGCACACATTATTTTACATTTTATTTTCTCAGACATCATGCTGCATCTTTGAATTGATGGAGTTTTACTACTGCTCTAGCCAGCTAGCAGTCATGACAGTTGTCATTGTCTGTTTGGTCATAAACATCAGTGTCAGGATGAAAACTTACAGAATGTGTGCCAAGTGTATGGAAGAAAATCCCAGAGGCGGCCGTGGGATCTTAATCCCCATGAAGCAAATAGTTGTGGATATGGTGAGAAAGGAGGTACATCAGACTGATTTAGCATCATTCCTAAAGTTGGAGTTAAAATAGCCTAGCTCTGCAGAACTGTAAAGCCGGCGTCTGTTGTTCTCTGTGAATTTTCTTACGAAATGCTGCACTGTCCATGCTCTCAATAGACTGATGGTCGCTGGATGATACAGTGTGGAAAAACATGGACATTCATGACTCTGGGTCTAACATGATTCAGAAGAGTCAGATTCTACATGTGAACAAGTTTTAGAAATACATTAACTAATTTCTTTTATACAACATATACCCAGAAGTGATCCATGATGAAAATCTGCAGCTAATTAAATTTAAATTAGCTCTTTCATTAATTCTAACATAAAATGTTTCATAGATAAAAAGCATTATGTCATAGTCTACAATACCTAGTATCTTCATTCATTATAATATAGTAAAAGACATAAAGGTTTGTCTGGCTTTAGAGACCAAGTTCAGAATATTAGGCCACAAGGTATTCACTAATATTATGTTAAAAATTTCTTTGTTGAGGACAAGCATGGGAAGACCATTAACCTCTCTTTGGTGAAGGCACAGCTCTTTCACTAATTTAGCTTGTCAACTCCTTACAACAATGTGATACTTGCTGGTTTATGGTGGGTTCCCTGGGAAAGGACTCTGAGTGGAAATATTCGTGCAAGAAGTTTGCTGGGGAGTGGGAGGGCTCACACCTCTGGCCACCATGCCATGACTGCTGTACTTGTCTATTTACTGTTAATGCCGGGCAAGGAGTACTCAGACATACTTCAGTGGATTACCTGGATATCAGACATCTGGCCCTACTGCGGAGCAGCAGCTCTATCTCCTCATGACAATCAGAGTCTATCACCCCTACCAGGATGGTGACTCTTTGTCTTGCTTGCTGGTCTCTTGGCTTGAGGACCATAAAGTGGGTGCAGATATCACTGTGAATGGCAGTGGGTTGGGGGTAGTACTGAGGTAAGGGGAACAGATTCCTCTGTCCTTGGGCACAGAAAACCAACCATGGTTCAAAAGAGTGACTAGCATATAAAAGAGCCAGCACTAGAACTCTGCCAGAGGGACTGGAGAAGGACAGAGTTTACATTCCTCTTCCACCTTAAAGCCCAGAGCAGGTCCAGATGCCATAATCAGCTTGCTGCCTCAGGGAGTTCTGGGTCCACAAGCCCACATGCTGTGGCACAGAAAAAAAGGCCACTTTTTTGTTTGTTTTCTTCAAAAGGTCATGGTTTAAAAGAACAATTAACTTATAAAAGAGTCAACCCTAAAACTCTGTCAAAGAGTGGGAGGAGCTGCTGGACTCGTCTCTGGGTGGAAAGGGCTGACTGACACAGTCTGTGCTCCCTACCTTCCTTCACCTTGAAAGTAGCGACCAGTGTACACAGTCTGGGTATCCTACCTGGCCTGTTGCCTCAGTGAGCCCTAGACCCTAGCCCACACAAGTCCCAGCCATCTTATCAAGGCGGCCACAGGGTGGTGCACACCAGCACATCCTTGATTGGTGCTCACTAGAGCCCTAGACTTTGTGCCAATGTGCCAGAGGTGCAAAGCACGATGGAACACTCCGGGCCTCAGATGGCTTGCTAAGGCACCCCTGGTGCAGAGCACTCTGGAACCTCCCAGCTGACATGTTTTGGGTCCAGCTTCCCTGCCTGGGTGCACCCTGTGTGGCATGCCCAAGGAACCCCAGGCCCATGCTTGCATCAGTTTTAGCCACCCTGGCATGCTACCCCCTGCACTGAGCACCTTAGGTTACCATGGCTTGTACCCAATGTAGCTTTAGCTGTCCTTTCAGGTCACCCTCAGAGGGGAGAGCCCCAGAACAACCTGGCTAGCAACTGTTTCAGCTGTCCTGCCAGGGAACATTTTGTGTGGAGAGCCCACAGTTCATACCAGATGGTGCCCATTTAACTTTCGTTGTACCCCTTGCACAGAGTGCCCTAGGACCTCCTGGCTTATGCCCATGCTGGCTCCAGTCACCCTTTAAGGGCACCCTCTGTGTGGAGAGTCCTGGAATACCCTAGTTTATATCCACTTCACCATCCTACCAACAAAGGCACCCTCTGTGTGTAGAGCACTGGGTTCCCCCCAGGTAGCACCCACTTTAGGTTCAGCTATACTGCTAGGGAACCCTCCGCACAGAGCACTCTAGACCTCCCAACCCACCCACTGCCTCAGCTTCAGCTACCCTGCCAAGGCACCTCCTCCACAGAGCATCCTGGGACACTCCAACTTGTGCCTATTTCAGCTTCACCTGTTCTGCTAAGGTGCCCTCAGCACATAGAACTCTAGGGCACCCTAGCCTGCATTGACTTCAGTTTTAGCTTTCCTGACATGGTGCCCATTACCTGGAAAGCTCCAAGACCTGCAGCCTACAGCAGCCAGGAAAGGTCACAAAGCACATACAGTCTATATAGGGGATGACCAAACACAAGACCATTCCTTTAAATTTAGGAGAATTAGTGTTTTGCCTAATCCACACACACACACACACACACAAAACAAAAAGAAAACAAAAAAACAGACAAAATGTGACAGAGATATATGCTCCAAAAGAAAGAATAAGAAAAAACTTCAGAAAAATAATTAAATGAGGGGCACCTGGGTGGCTCAGTCATTAAGCGTCTGCCTTTGGCTCAGGTCATGATCCCAGGGTCCTGGTATTGAGTCCCGCATCGGGCTCCCTGCTCCACGGGAAGCCTGCTTCTCCCTCTGCCTCCCTCTCTCTGCTTGTATTCCCTCTTTCTCTCTCTCTGTGTCAAATAAATAATAAAAAAAAAAATCTAAAAAAAAAAAATAAAAAAAGAAAAATAACTAAATGAAATGGAGATAAGCAGTATGCCTGATGAGAATTTAAAGATAGTCAGTGGGCTGGAAAAAAGAGTG
This sequence comes from Halichoerus grypus, assembly GCF_964656455.1. Classification (NCBI taxonomy): domain Eukaryota; kingdom Metazoa; phylum Chordata; class Mammalia; order Carnivora; family Phocidae; genus Halichoerus; species Halichoerus grypus. The sequence continues at coordinate 56,995,704 of NC_135715.1, read as the reverse complement.
GAAGAACTCAGTGAGACCTTCAATAAAGAGATGGAAAATACTAAAAAGAACCAATCAGAGCTGAAGAATATAACTGAAATGAAAAATAGAGGGAACCAACAGTAGATTAGAGGATTCAGAAGAATGTATCAGTGATATGGAAGACAGGGTAATGGAAAACACACAGCTGAGGAGCAAAAAGAGAAAAGAATTTTTAAAAAATGAAGATAGAGAAATCTCTTGGACAACATCAAACACTGACACTGTAGAGGTCCCAGAAGAAGAGAGAGAGGGGTAAAAAATTTATTTCTATAATTTGTGTGTGTGTGTGTGTATACATAAGTTATATGTATTAAGAAATGTATTAAGAAATAATAGCTAAGAACTTCCCTAAACTAGTGAAGGAAATAGATGCCCAATTCCAAAAAACAGAGTTCCAAACAAGATGAACCCAAGGAGGTCCACACCATGACACATAATGTCAAAGACTAAAGATAAAGAGAATATTAAAAGCAGCAATAGAGAAGCAAAAAGTTACTTAGAAGGAAAAACTTATAAGGTCATCAGCTGATTTTTCAGCAGAAATTTTGAAAGCCAGAATAAAGTGGCATGAAATACTCAAAATGCTGAAAGGAAAAAACTCACAACCAAGAATACCCAGCAGGGTTATCATTCAGATTTGAAGGAGAGAGAGTTTCCCAAATAAACAAAAGTTAAAGGAGATAATGGCCACTAAATCAGCCTTACAAGAAATGTTAAATGGACTTCTATAAGTGAAAAAGGAATAGGCATAATTAGATGTAAGAAAATAAAGAATAAAAAGATAAAATATGACAGCATATACATAAAATGTGGAGGAGGTAGTAAAAAAATGGAAGTTATTTTTTTTCTTTTTTAAGAATATGTTTTAACTTATATAACCAATGACCATCAACTTAATATGTAGACTGCTATTTACTTAGGATGTTACATATAAACCTCATGGTAACCATAAACCCAAAATTTACAATAGCTATTAAAAAATAAAAAGGAAGTGAAATATAACACTACAGAAATTCATCCAACTCAAAGAGAACAAAAGAAGAATAAAGGAACAGAGAAGAATTACAAAAACCACCAGAAAAAAAAATAAAATGGAAATAAGTACACACCTATAAATACTTCAAATGTAAGTGGTCTAAATGCTCCAATCAAAAGGCATAGGGTTTTGGAATGGGTAAAAATATAAGGCCCATCTATATGCTGCTTATAGGAGACTCACTTCAGACCTGACAACACATACAGGCTAAAAGAAAAAGGATGGAAAAATATTTACCATGAAAGTGGAAGCAAAAAATAAAGTTGGGGTAACAATACTTATATAAAATAGACCTTAAAACAAAGACTGTAATAGGAGACAAAGAAGGGCATTTCATAATGATAAAAGAGATCAATCCAACAAGAGGATATATCTATGCACCCAACACTGGCACCTAAATACATAAAGCAAATATTAATGGAGATAAAGAGAGAGATTGATGGCAATACAATAAGAGTAGAGGACTTTAACACACCACTTACATCAATGGACGGATCATCCACATAGAAAATCAACAAGGAAACCATGTCTTGGGGCGCCTGGGTGGCTCAGTTGGTTAAGCGGCTACCTTGAGCTCAGCTCATGATCTCAGGGTCCTTTGATCGAGCCCCGCATCAGACTCCCTGCTCAGCCGGGAGTCTGCTTCTCCCTCTGCCCCTCTCCCCTTGCTTGTGCTCTCTCTGTCTCTGTCTCTCTCAAATAAATAAATAAAATCTTAAAAAAAAAAAAAAGGAAACAATGTCTTTGAATGACACATTAGACCAGATGGACATAACAGATATAATTCAGAACATTCCATTCAAAAACAACAGAATACCCATTCTTTTCAAGTGCATATGGAGCATTCACCAGACCAGATCACATTAGGTCAAAAAATAAGCCTCTAGAAATTTATTTTTTATTTATTTTTAAAGATTTTATTTATTCATTTGAGACAGAGCGAGCAAGCGAGCATGAGCGGGGGGAGGGGCAAAGGGAGAGGGAGAAGCAGACTCCCTGCTGAACAGGGAGCCTGATGCGGGACTTGATGTCAGGACCCTGAGATCATGACCTGAGCTGGAGGCAGACCCTTAACCGACTGAGCCACCCAGGCACTCAAGCCTCTAGAAATTTAATAAGATTGAAGTCATGCCATGCATTTTTTCCAACTACAATGGTACAAAATTAGAAATCAATCACAAGAAAAAAACTGGAAAAAACACAAACACATGGAGGCTAAACATGATATAAACTACCAATGGCCCAATGAAGCAATCAAGAAGAAATTAAAAAAAAAAATACATGGAGACAAATGAAAATGAAAACACAGGGGCTCTAAATCTTTGAGAGGCAGTGAAAGCAGTTCAAAGAGGGAAATATGCTGTGATACAGGCCTACTTCAAGAAACAAGAAAAAGCTCAAATAAACTAAGCTTACACCTAAAGGAACTAAAAAACAAACAAACAAACAAAAAAACAGATCAAAATCCAAGGCAAGTAGAAGGAAAGAAATAATAAAGATCAGAGCAGAAATAAATGACTTGGAGACTAATAAAATAATAGAAAGATCAATGAAACCAAGAGCTGGTTCTTTGAAAAGATAAACAAAATTGATAAACCCTTAGCCAGACTGAGCAAGAAAAAAAGAGAAAGGACACAAATAAATAAAATCAGAAATGAGAGAGGAGAAGTAATAACTGACACCACAAAAATACAAAGGATTGTAAGAGAATACCAGGAAGTTTTATGCCAACAAATTAGCCAACCTAGAAGAAACAGATACATTCCTAGAAACATACCATCTTCCAAATTGAATGAGGAAGAAATAGAAACTTGAATAGACTGATTACTAGTAATGAAATTAAATCAGTTATCAAAAAGCTACCAAAAAATAAAAGTCCAGGACTAGATAGATTCACTAGCATTTAAAGAAGAGTTAATACTTATTCTCCTCAAAGTGTTTCAAAAAACAGAAGAGTAAGGAAATCTCCCAAATATATTCTACAAGGCCAGCATTACTCTGATAGCAGACAAAGGCACTGCAAAACAAACAAAAAAACCAGACACTGCAAAAACAAAACACCAAAAAATCCCCTAAAACACCAAAACAAAACAAAACTGCAAGCCAATATCCCTGATAAACATAGATGCAAAATCCTCAACAAAATATTAGCAAACTGCATTCAACAGTACATTGAAAGGATCATTCACAATGATCAAGTGAGATTAATTTCAGAAACGCAATGGTGGTTCAATATTTACAAAACAATGTGATATACCACATAGATAAAACAAAGGATAAAAATTATATGATCATCTCAATAGATGCAGAAAAGCATCTGACAAAGTTCAACATCCATTCATCCATAAAAAAAATCTCAACAAAGTAGGTTTGGAGGAAACGTACCTCAACATAATAAAGGCCTACAGCTAACATTATACCCACTGGTGAAAACTGAGAGCTTTTCCTCTAAGATCAAGAAAGATGTCCACTCTCACTACTTTTATTGAACACAGAAAGTCCTAGCCACAGCAATCAGACCAGAAAAAGAAACTAGAGGCATTCATAATGGTAAAGAAGAAGTTAAACTGCCACTATTTATAGATGACATGACACTATACTTAGAAGATCCTAAAGACTCCACCAAAAGAAGTACTAGAAATAATAAATGAATTCATAAAGTTGTAGGATACAAAATTAATATATGGAAATCAGCAGCATTTCTATATATTATTAATGAAGTAGCAGAAAGTAAAATTAAGAAAACAACACCATTTACAGTTGTATCAAAAATAATAAAATACCTAGGAATAACATAGCCAAAGAGGTGCAAGACCTCTCTGAAAACTATAAAACACTGATGAAAGAAATTGAAGATGACATAAACAAATGGAAAGATATTCCATTCTCATGAATTGCAAGGACAGTACTGATAAAATGTCCACGCTACCCAAAGCAATCTACAGATTTAATGCAATCCCAATCAAAATACCAACAGCATTTTTCACACTAGAAAAAATAATCCTAAAATTTGTATGGAACCATAAAAGACTCTGAATAGCCAAAGCAGTCTTGAGAAAGAAAAACAAAGCTGGAGATAATTATAATTCCAGAGCTCAAGATATACTACAAAGCTGTAGTAATCAGAACAGTATGGTACGGGCACAAAAACAGACACAGAAATCAATGAAACAGAATAGAGAGCCTAGAAATAAACTTACAATTATATGGGAAATTAATCTATTACAAAGGAGAGAAGACTATACAATATGGAGAAGACAGTCTCTTCAATAAATAGTTCTGGGAAAATTGAACAGCTACATATAAAAGAATGAGACTGGACCACTTTCTAACACCATACACAATATAAACTCAAAATGGATTAAAGACCTAAATAGAAGTCCTGAAACCATAAAACTCCTAGAAGAGAACATAGGCAGTAATTACTCTGATTGGCTATAGCAACATTTTTCTAGATATGTATCTTCAGGCAAGGGTACGAAATGCAAAAATAAACTATTAGGACTAAAACAAAATACAAAGCGTTTGCACAGCAAAGGAAACCATCAACAAACCAAAAAGGCAACCTACTCAATGGAAAAAGATACTTGCAAATGATATATCTGATAAGTTCTCTATATATTTTGTATATTAACCCCTTAACACCAAAAATACCCAAAAACCAAAAAACCAAAAAAACAAAACAAAACAAAAAACTCCAAAAAACAATCCAATTAAAAAAGAGAGGACATGAATAGACATTCTTCCAAAGAGGTCATATAGATGGCCGACAGATACGTGAAAACATGCTCAACACCACTAATCATCAGAAAAATCCAATCAAAATCACAATGTGGTATCATTTTATACCTGTTAGAATGGTTAAATCAAATAGATAAGAAATAACAAGTGTTGGTGAGGATGTGGAGAAGAGGGAACCCTGGTGCACTGTTGGTGGGAATGTAGATTGTTACTGCCACTGTGGAAAACAGTATGGAGTTTCCTCAAAAAATTTAAAATAAGAGTACCATATGATCTAATAATTCCACTAGCTGGTATTTACCCAAAGACAACAAAAACACTAACTGAAAAAGATATATGTACCCCTATGTTGTTTATTGAAGTATTACTTACAATAGCCAAGATATGGAAGCAACCTCAGTGTCCACAGATAGACAACTGGATAAGGAAGCTGTGGTGTACACATACAATGGAATGTTGCCATTAAAATAAAAAGGATGAATATGCACCTGGCAGGGGGAGATACCATGATCACAAAGGTGGTTTTCCCAGGGCGAGGCTTATCCATTTACTCCAGAAGTGTTGACCCCTGAGATTTCCCCAAATGTAGGAAACTTGACTGCATAATTTGTGGTAGTGGGGGCCTGTGTTTGCACTCCCCACCCCCCAAAAAAAGGATGAGATCATGCCATTAGTGACACCTGGATGGACCTAGAGGGTATTATGCTAATTGGAATAAGTCAGATTGAGAAAGACAAATACCCCTGTGATTCCAGTCATATTTGGATATAAAACAAATTAAATAAACACAAAAAGCAGAATCAGACGTATAGATACAGAGAACAAACTAATGGTTGCCAGAGGGAGGTGGGTGGGAGGATGGGCAAAATGGGTCAAGGGGAGTAGGAGATGTAGGCTTCCAGTTACGGAATGAGTAATTCATGGGGATAACAGGCACAGCATAATGAATACTATACACTAAGATACTGTAATAGCATTGTATGGTGGCAGACAGTAGCTCTACTTGTGGTGAGCACAGCACAATGTATACGCTTGTTGAATCCCTATGTTGTATGCCTGAAACCAATGTAACATTGTGCCAACTATACTCACATAAAGAAAGGGAGGGAGGAAGGATATTTTGACAGATCTGAATATTGTAAAAATTTAAATATATAAAGTACTTTGGGTGTTATTTGTACAGGTCTGAATTATTTTATTTGTTTAACTCAAGGGCCCACTAACAGTAGCCCATGGGCCAAAACCAGTCTGTTAGATATCTGTTTTTGTAAATAAAGTTTTATTGGAAGACAGCCATGTCATTTGTTTACAAACGTCTGTGACTGCTACTGTGCCATAATAGAACTGAAATAGAGACAGTATGCCCATAAAACCTAAAATATTTACTACATAGCCCTTTTCGGGAGCAGTTTGCCAACCCCTGGTCTAGCTAGCTGGATTGTGATTAACAATTCGTTTGGTCATGAAGTAATAGTTTGGTATATTTAGAAAGCAAGTTATAAATAAGAGCTTTTATTTGAGGGTAACATACTAAAGTTTTTCAGGAAACATACACTTTTTTCTCCCAAAGATTTTGTGACATATATTGAGTTCTAGCTCTCTTCCGCACTTCTGGGATTTTCCTCACTTTCTAATTTCTATCTAATGGATTGTTTGGTTTAGTTGTTTATTCTGCAGTTTGATCTCATGTCACAATTCCCTGTCCTGAGCTTACTAAAACTTTGAGTCTTCTGAGTTCTTGTAGCTTAAACTTTTTTTTCTGCTTTCTTCTTTTTTTTCTTTTTAAACATTATCAAGAGCTTATGTTCACATTCTGCGCCAGTAGCACTCAAGTTGTAGGGGCCTGAGGGACTTGGTTCTCTCATTCACTGGGAACATTCCACAACAGTGTGCATATAGAAATTGTGTCTGGCTTCATTCTAAGATCCTTTTTCTCTTATGGGTGCCAGTGAGGTCATCCAGGCATGTCTGACACTTTCCGTAGTTGTTTGGTGAGGGGCTTCCAGAAACAGATTCTGCACCGCAGCCAAAGCTCTCAGCTCTGTCTCTGCTCCGACTTAAGCAAAGCCACATTAGTTTAAATAATCACTTGAAGGCTTTGCTGTATTTTCAGAAGACCCTATTGAGCAGATTAACACCAGAAAGTGTCATTTTTCAACTGGGAATTGAACAAAACAATCCCCTCATAATGAATCTGCTGCAGCTAGTCGTCCTATGAGAGATGACTGTGGATGATTTTTTCTGACCATGAGGGAGAGGGGAGATGGCTTGGGGAGGGGCTACTGTGTGCTCTTGTGTCACATGAGGGTCTGTTCGAAGAAGAAATATCTTGTCCTGCCCCTGAACTCATTTGTTTACAAAAGTGTGTGCGGTCCTTCTGCATAGCTGTTTACTAATTCTCTTTGGGGTACAGAGGTTTTACTTTGTGGTGGGGGTAAAGGGTGTGGATGCTAAAATGACAACAAGGAGAGAACAAGTCCTGCAGTAGAGCCCCCAGCAACCCTTGGCTATCAACATTCCACATTTCTGTGTCCTGAGAAACTGGTACTTGTAGCAAGTATCTAGCCACAGGGATCCTGTAGCCTGGAGACCCTGCAAAACAGCATCAGCACAGTGTCTGATGCTGGGCTAGAGCTCAGCAGTGCCCCCTCGATTGCTAAATCCTCTGTCTGAATGAAACCACTCTGGAAAGCAAAGCTCGCTTTAGGGCAGCTTGTCAATGGTGCCAATTCAATTTTAAACTTATATAGCCTCTTCTATCAAATGCTTGACAGCTAAGAACTTTAAAGAGTTCAGGTATTTTTTTTTAAAAATTCTACCCAGGACAAGAAATTGTAATAGTCTTGTACATAGTAGGCACTTGATAAGCATCTGCTTATTATGCATATCCTACACATATCCTGAAGAATTTGCAGATTATGCCATTATTTTTTCTTTACACTTTGCTGAAGTTTGGCCAATGGCCACAGCATCACAAAGATTCAGGAAGCTGTAAGCAGAAGAGCACAGAATATTTCTGTAGAGATGGGAGTGTGCTCAGGGATTGCTAAATCCCTTCCTTGGCTTGACTTGCAGGGAACAAGTACAGAGCACAGAAGATAGATTAAGTCCTCTATCTTCATCTTTTACCAGAACATTGACAGGCCCAAATCAATTGAGCATCTTGGATGGATGAGAAAGCAAGAAGACAATCCACTGTAAAAGGAAATCTTTGTGGATACCCAAGCAGGTGCAGAAAAGAGCAAAGAGTCTCTGGCCTGCCTGGAAGAGAGAGCATGGTGTTCTGAGAAGGCTTAGAGTACATGAGGGAGAAAGTAAGTCTCCCAGGGCTTACACAAGGTACCCAGGCATATTTGAGAGAACAAATACCTCCTGAACTCCTACTCTCTATATGCCAGCCTGTGGAGAGATCATGTGAAAGAGACAATGTCTCTGGCCTCAAAAGTTTATAATCTAGAGAAGAAACTCTCAAACAGAATCATTTTTATTATGGCTCTTTGTTGGATTGAGTGAAAATTGGTCCTATAATATTTAGGACTTATGTGCTGAATTATGTGTACAGTTTTTAGGCGTTCTTCTTAGGCCAGATCTACTGGGTAGCCTATTTTGCAATGCTGGGCAGAGAAGAGTAGAATTGTTGAGGGAGGTGGTGGTGGTCCCTGCTCCCTGGAAATGCGGCCCTGGGGCCTGGTGAGCAGCTGGCGGACAAGGTTCAGCCACAGCCCGCACAGTGCCAATCTCCAGAGTCTGCCATTCCCCCTTCGAGGTTGCTCTGTTTCTCACTGAGTATGCATGTGTATTTGGGACGACGATCATGAATTTAGAACACCTCCCCTGGGATGGAAATTATGAATACAGATGAGAGAAAGATCACTTATTCAGGAAATGTTCCAATTCTGAAACTAACGACTGAAGAAGTGTCTAGATGTAAAGCACTGACAAATCTTTGAGCATATATATTTGCTAGAATATTAAAAATACCAACATATTAAAATTAGCTCTCAAAATTCAGGTAAAAATGCTTCTTGATGTCAAATATTAACTGAAATTTGACATCTGATTCCATTAGAACTGACATTTGATACCATTATTTTCAAAACAAAAGTCTACTTTTCTTCCAAGAGGAAGGGTGACATAAATAATATTTGCAATTGATATCTATTCTTGTCAGGATTAAGGGCAAATTTTGTGTTCTATTTGCTGCACAAATCGGGGAAGGACAGTAAGAATATGATGAATTTGTTGCACGGTTTATGAAAATATAATGGTCCCTGAAAGCTTAGCAATCATAAAATAGATTTTTCTTTAATTCAAGCTAATAATTTAAAGCCTGAGTCAAAAATCCTTGAAGATTAAGTGAGAAAGACACATATCACCTGGCACAGTATATGATGACAAAGGGTCCCAGAAGGTCAGTGTAGTTTGCTCTATAACACCCAGGGAGTATAGTAAATTCAGAAGAGATAAGGGAGAGCAATTCCATAGGAACCCAGAAACTAAAGGGCAAGTAGTGTTCCATGGCAAGTTTTAAGGAGTATTTCTCAAGTGACTTCATTTTGCTTTCCGGAAAATTTGGTCACTGAGGTAATTACTCTAATGAACAGAATTTACCTTATTACCTGAAATATTTATTCACCAGTTACATGTGCTGTAAATGTATCCTGTTTTTTTTTTTTTTCCCCTGCTTAAGAAGACAGAAGGACTTGAGCAATTCAGCTTCTTAAAGGGGATAACGCATTCCTAGATGGGGTTGGCTGGGAAGATGGCAGGGTAGGAGGACCCTAAGCTTTCCTCCATCCTACAGAAACAACTAGGTAACACTCACATCAGTGTAAATAACCCAGACAACAACATGAAGACTCGTGGAACAAACTCCACAACTAAACGGTAGAGAAGAGACTACACTGAAGAAGATAGGAAGGGCAGAGACGCGATCTGGGAGTGAAACAGACCATGGCCCTCTGTGGTGGGGGGGAACCAGTCACACAAAGAAGGGCAGAAAAGACTTTCATACCAGGGAGCCCATGGATGGGGAGGATGAATCCCCATAATATTTGCCTTTGAAGATGAGAGGGGCCAAATATTGTGAGTTCTTACAACCAGTGGGACTTAAAGTCTGGAATTTTAAAAACTGGTGTGCTCAGCTCTGGGAGAGCCCCAAGGGCATTAGGAAGTGTAGTCCCTGCCCTTAAAGAGACAGCACAGAACCAGCAGTTTGAAAAATACCAGGGACAGACAGGAGGGAGAGTGATTTGCTCATCCCAGAGCATGCCCCCAAGGGACAGAAGTTATGGGGAAACCACTCCGGGAACAAAGGAGCTGGCAGGTGCCATCGCCCTCCCCTGCCCCCCAACATAAACAATGGCCACCTGAGAGAACCAGGGCAGCACTGACACTCTTTCCCTAACTTGCTTACACCAATACCCCAACTAAAAGAAACATGGTCACACAGGCTTTATTTTGCAGTACTTATCAGTTTTGTATGACCAATAGGAAAGAATGTCTCAGGGTTAAAAGGAAGCAAGAACTAAAGGAAAATATAAAAAGAAATGTATTTTTTTCTGAGATTTTTAGTTTATATTCCAGGTGTGCAAGTCTGGGGGGGTTTAGATTAGGATTTTGGGATAAAAGGCTTAATGTTGGGAAAAAATAGTTGAAAACCCCCAAATTTTCTCTGAATTGAGAAAAATTCCCCACAAAGGCAGTAGAAACAGAAAAACAGTTTTGTTACTGAATAAGTATTAAACCAGAACGTGATGATCATCACATCAATTGCTGAGAAATTGCACAGACAGAAATTTTACCCCCTTATATAGCCAAGCAGATTTTAAAGCCAAGAACATTCCTTACATGTTCTCAAGATAAACAGTACTAGTCCTCAAGTCAGAGGACTTGACAGCACAATTGTCACACATAATTCATCCTAAATTTACCTGGTAATTGGGTTGACCATCTGTGTGAGCTAATTGGCTTGATTTATAAAAGATAAACAAACTTCTTATATCCTTATGACAGGAGGTAGTTTTATAACTTGGAACAAGGCACCCCCAACTTAGGCTCCTACCCTCCCACAGAGCCTGGGAGATTCGAAAGGATGGCTCCCAGGTCCTTGAGAAAGACATTCCTGGGTTATAAACTGGCAAGACAGTTAAAACAACAACAACAACAACAACAACAAAAAGTGAAAAACATTTTCATATGTCTCAAAAGGGCAGAGAGAATTTACAATTACATGTTTATTAAAAAAAAATGCTCTGACAAAAGGGAAGGGGGATATCTCTTCCCTTATTTTTAACAGGGAGAATTAAGCCTTTTATTTTCAATTTTCCTATGCATAACAAGTTGAACTCAGACTTTTGAGTCTTATAATCAGCAACACACAGGAATGAGAAGCACAGGAATTTCTTTAACACTAACTCCTGCAATTAAGCTAGAAAACAAAACAAAACAAAACAACAACCAATCCACCAAACTTTTTTCTCTTTTTTTATTTCTCTTCATACTCTATTCAGGGATTATGCCATTTTTCATCTACTGCTGAGTTTCTATTATATTACCAATTAACAGTTTTAGCTAAGAGAGAGAAAAAATCATCCCTTAATTTTAAAGACATGTAGTAACCTCGCAACCATTTGTCACTGTTTCCTAAAACATGCAGTCTTTTTAGTTGGTACTCTGTGTAAGAGGTAGAAAATGCTTTCCTTGGGAATCAGAAAGGGTCTTTTCACAATATCCTGGTCTCTGGAGAGGAGGGGGAGGTGAACTGGGCCACCTGGGCTTTCATCTTTTCCAGAATGGCAGTCCTATACCACTGAAATGCACTTAATGGTTTCCACTAAGGAATGGATAAAAACATCTTGTTTGCCTGGTTTGTGTTCTCTGAGAATTTAGACTTGAAAATTCTTCAGAAAATCACTACTTACTCCTTGACTGATCTGATCCATCTAGCAGTGACCTGAGATAACTTCTCCCCTTCTTAGTGAAACTGTTTGGGGCTGAGCCAGTCTCCAAAGATTCTGGGTGATTAGAATGACTGAAAGAATTCTGGGATGGGGAGAGGTAAGTTTTAGAGTCAAATATTCATTCAGATATTCCCCTAAAGAAACACAGACTTAAATCCTTTTTATTTGGCTCTGGGACTGAGCTCATGTGAGGATTTCCAGATTGTGATAAAGTAAATCTGGACACTTAGAACTCATCCTGTTAAGACATATTTCTGTGGGATTGTTCCATTTATAAAGCTGGCTTCTTATGGTGCATTTGATCCTGTTGTAATTTCTTAGGCTTGCAGACCAGGCTGCTCAACTTGTGTGAGATCAAAGTTCTAGAAGTAAAAGCACCTGGAATTGGTACAATCGTTCTACTTTCCATTGCCCACCTCCCTCCAAAAAAAAAAAAAAAAAAAAAAAAATATATATATATATATATGTATATCTTTGGGTACCTTAATTTAGCCCAATGGACTTTAAAGACCTTTATCTCTAAAAGTCCAAGGATACCTTTTAAAATAATGTTTCCAATCTTCCCCCTTTCTACTCTGAGCCTATATAAAATATATAAAATATAAATGTCACCTCAATAGAAGTTAAATAGCAGTCTACATTTTAGGCTACATGCCAAATGCTAACCTTAAAATTCTATCATGTTGAAAAAAGGAGTCCAAAGTGTTTATGGTTACGTGACTTTACCTTGGTCTAACTTATAGGACTTTAGTATAACAAGTGCATTTAATCATGTAATGGAAGCACACAATTAGTAGATAAATGGACTAATTTTATTATCTAGATTTTAATAAAGCACTTGCTACTTTGCCTCATGAAGCCAACTTGTAAAATTAAGTCATGTTAGCTCAGATGTGAATATTGTCACAAGGGCTCAATTTTGGCTGAAATCCCATAAAGAAAGAATAATGATGGTCATCAATGCATTAAAATTGTAAGAAGATGCCCAGAGCAGTGCCTCAGGAAATGGGCATGAGACTAGTTTAAGATAATGTTTCCATTAATGATACAAAAGTTAGAGTAGAGGAATAGGGAGACAGTCTCTCAAGGGGTTTGATAAAATGTAACTCCTTATAAATGAATTTTTTCATTTTTATTTTAGCCATACTCTGACATCTTGAAATAAGGCATAATCAGAAGTGGTCCAGAAAGGTCTTGATCATTTTAAGATACCCTTAAGTCCTTCTTATGGAAGTAATTTCACATAGAAGTTAAAAATAAGTTGCATTAACTTTCAAGGTTTGCTCCCTCCAGAATGTGGAAACCAGTTTCTGTTAACTATTTCACATCACCATGTGTTAAATTGCACAGCAGGATGAAAATAGCTCCTAGAAGATGTTGGGGGAGTTGCTGCACTGCATTCTGAAGCATTGGCAAAGCACCTAATTCATGTTCTGAAGCTCTTCCCTGAGAAAATTGTTAATGACTGGAAATGAGCTACTTTGAATATTGGGAAAGTTTATTTACTTATTTTTTTAAAACAATTGTTTTGGTGTTGGCATGGAGAATCCTAGGGGTAGACGGGAACTAGATGACATTGAAGGATTATAAATAGACAGGGGGGTGTTTCCATGCTTGTGAAATGACCTACAGAATGTACTGAATTTGTCTTCTTGCCTTTTCATCATTTTGGGCTGTACAAAAATTACTCACTGGAAGAAGCATCTCAAGAGCTCAGTTTTGTTCTCTTTGCCTCCAGTTAAAGCAGAGCCCAAACAATGTTGTACTTTTACCTCATGGTTGCCCTACTCACAGCAGGCTATTTGTTTGTTTGTTTGTTTGTTTTCTCTCTCATAGCTATTTATATTCTGAGATTTTTTTTTTGTTCCTGTCATTTAAAAAATATTTTAATACCACCTCACACCTGTCAGAATGGCAAAGATTAACAACTCAAGAACCAACAGATGTTGGCGAGGGTGGGGAGAAAGGGGAGCTCTCTTAGACTCTTGGTGGGAATGCAAAGTGGTGCAGCCACTCTGGAAGACACTACGGAGTTTCCTTAAAAAGTTAAAAACAGAGCTACCCTACAACCCAGCGATTGCACTATTGGCTATTTATCCAGAGGATACAAGAATAGTGATTCAAGGGGCACATGCACCCCAATATCCATAATAGCGAAACTATGGAAAGAGCACAGATGTCCATCGACAGATGAATGGATAAAGAAGATGTGGTGTACACACACACACACACACACACACACACACACACACACTGGAATATTACGCAGCCATCAAAAAATGAAATCTTGCCATTTGCAATGACGTGGATGGAACTAGAAGGTATTATGCTAAGCAAAATAAGTCAGTCAGAGAAAGACAAATACCATATGATTTCACTCAAATGTGGAATTTAAAAAACAAAACAGATGAACATAGGGGAAGGGAAGGGTAAATAAAATAAGATGAAATCAGAGGGAGACAAACCATAAGAGACTCTTAACTCTAGGAAATAAACTGAGGGTTGCTGGAGGGGAGGTGGGGGGGATGGGGTAACTGGGTGATAGGCCTTAAGGAGAGCACTTAATGTAATGAGCACTGGGTGTTATATGCAACTGATGGATAACTGGATTCTACCCCTGAAACGGATAATGCAGGATATATTAACTAAATTGAATTTAAATGTAAAAAATTAAGAAAAATTGATTTTTAAATCCAGGAGCTTTCCTTCAGCATTATGCTGGGCTCCGGGACACAGCTGAGGGCTGCATCTGTGGGTGGTGGGATGAGATGCTGGGGAGGAGGCATCTACAGGTTCATCATTAGAAGAACCTGACTTTGAGCCTAGAATAGGGACCCTTACCACCCAGGAGCTGATAGAGTATTAAGTGAGTCTGATTTATGTTGGCTGGGGGTTTGTACCCTGCCTATATTGCTGGTTTTAAATGAATGGACCAAAGGGTGATGTTAAAGATACCAAGAGTATGGGCCTCACGCTATGCTGAATAATGACCTCTCACGATGTTCATGCCCTAATCCCCAGAAACTGTGAACATGCTAACTTACAAGGCAGAAGAGACTTTGTAGATGTCTGGAGATGGAGGGATTATTCTGGATAATACAGTGGACCCTACATATAATTACAAGCATCGTGTATGAAGGAGGCAGAGGGAGCTGTGACTAACAGCAGAGGAGAAGGTGATGAGATCCCGTGAGTAGAGACCAGAGTGAGGCTCTGATGATGGAGGAAGGGACTACAGGCCAGGCATGAGAGGCAGCCACTAGAAGCTGAAAAAGGCAAGGAGACAGATTCTTCCTTAGAACCTCTAAAAGAAACCAGCCCTACTGACACCTCAACTTATGCCCAGACTTGTACCTCCAGAACTGTGAGAGAATGAATGGTGTGTTATTTTAAGTGACTAAATTTGTGGTTATTTATTATTGAACCAATAGAACACATGTGCAGGTATAATTAACAAGGCATGTGCCGCCCGTGCTCCCAAGACACAAGTGTGAGGATCAGTATTGTTACCTGGAGCACTATGGATGTGGTTGGAAACAGTTTCAAGGGCAAAATTCTGGACAAGAGAATAATGTGCATATGAATATATTTAAAGCGTCTAAGATTCAATATTAAAACTTAAAATGCATGTTCTCTATATCTGAGTCTTTCTGTTTTTTATTATTTTCTTGAGATTTCTGTATACCTAAAACTAATAGAACATGGTATGTCAACTATACTTTGATAATAATAAAAAACACTTAAACGCACAAAGGAAAAATCAGAATAAAAGGAATTCATAGACAAAGTAACTGGGTTTGACTAAAGCCTTTTCCACCTACACAAACACTATATTGGAAATAATGGGAATGAACATGGGCTCGTGGGACAAGACCCTTAAAAATTCAAGGTGTTAACCAGATTGGTAGCTTCCTCTAATACCTAGTTGCCTGACCTCAGGTTAGCTTTCCTGGGAACAGATAATTGTTGTGTGAAATCTACTACAGAGCTAAACCTCTTAGATCCTAGTTAAGCTCAGTGTCATAATAGGTGACATGTCCTTGGGGCTGACAGCAGGGTTTTGCTTTTGCTTTCCTTTTCTAACAGAGTTCACATGATCAGAATTAAAGAGGAGAACAGAGGAAGGGAAGAGGTAAGTTTCCCACCCTCTGCTGGGTTCAGGACCACTTTTTGCCACATGTTCTGGAAGTTGAAATGGGTGGGTTGTTTTCCTGCTGTTAATAGGCTGAAGTAAGTCAAAACCTGAAACTGCCCACTTTTTTGGAACAAGAGATCACATGAGCATAAGAGGATCTGTAAATAAAGTGTTGGCACAGATTTTCTCCTGGTGAAGCAGGCCCACTGAATTTCTCAGAAGAGGCTTTCAATTCCTGGAGAAAAGTATACTCAGGTTCTTGATTATTGTGCAATTTAACTCGGATTTTTCACTCTCTTTTGAAGAGTGTTTGCTTTCCAGAGAAAACAACAAACCATTAATTAGAACTGCTTCAGAGCAGTGAAATAATAGGCCTGTACAACTGCTATCAAGTGCTTAGTCTCTGCTGATTACAGTCATTTTAATGGATGCCTCCTGGACAAACATAATATTTTTGCTAAGGACCCCAACCAGAGAAGGAATAAAATACAGAAAACAACAGTTTCTTACTTTAGCACAGAAAATAAATACATTTTCTCCACAGTTTTAATTTTAATATAATGGTGATTCTCCTTAAAGGGGATTCAGAGTGGAAATCCTACTCTACCCTCTGGCTTATAGGTTTCTGTGTTCTAGACTCTGAATACAACATTCCCTTCTTTTTTTAGAGTTTAAAATTTGTAAAAGGAGAAACGTCATGCAACCAGGTAGGTAGGACACACTCAAAGCTTTACTTAAGAGTAATGATGAGACTTGAAACTAAAATTTGTTCCAAGTAGTTCCATCACTGACACATCAAGGAGTCAGGAGACCCAAGGTTAGACATTCGAGTCTTTTCTTAAAGATGGTCATTTTAGAAAAGAACTCTCCAACAGTTGTTTATAGGCATTCCTGTTTTTGTTTACTTACATCACGGTGCACGCACACAGATCTAATATGAGATAGCTTTATTGGCTTTCGTTCAGCACACATTTATGAATGTGTGCTAGACTGTGTGCTAGACTGTGCTAGCCAGAGTAGACCCAATGTCTTTCTTTATGGAGCTTACATTCTACTGGGGGAAACAAATTAACCAAATGTTAGTAATGATGAGTGACATAAATGAGAGGCCTTTGGTGCCACTGGGAATATGACAGGAGACTTACAGTTGAGGAAGCAATCAGGGAAGACTTCTATGAGGAAGTGACGATTGAACTGAGAGCTAGAGGGTTAGCAGGACCCAGCCAGGCAAAGAAGCAAGGGTGGGGCTGGGGAGAGAATCCTGGGCAGAGGGAAGAGAATGTGCCAAGACTCTTGTTGAGAAGGAGCATGGGACATTCAAAGAACTGAAAGATATTTTGGTGCCATGTGGAGAGGGGATGGCAGAGAGGCAAGGGTAGATGTGAGAAACCAGTTTGGAGAATACCATGAGGGTAGATCTCACATTAAGTGTTCTTACCACAGTAAACAAAACAAAAAGACATTTATGATAGCTGATTCTCAAAGATGCAGTATTGCTTGAATAAAATCCAATTGCACAAATACTAGAACAACACCTCAACCTACCATTGATGTTATGTCATCAATGTACAAAATGAGTTAAATTGACAAGATCCCTTTAGAGATGTGTTGTCCAATGCAGTAGACACTAGTCATAGCTATTGAGCACTTAGAATGTGGCTCATCTGAATTGAGATGTTCTGTAAGTCTGAAATACACATGAGATTTTAAAGACAGTGTGAAGAAAGACAATAATTCATTAGTGTTTGGGGCACCTGGGTGGCTCAGTCGGTTGAGCGTCTGCTTTCGGCTCAGGTCATGATCCCAGGGTTCTGGGGTGGAGTCCCACATCAGGGTCCCTATTCAGCAGGGAGTCTGCTTCTCCCTCTCCCTCTGCCCTCTGCTTGTGCTCTGTCTCTTGTTCACTCTCTCTCTCAAATAAATGAATAAAATCTTTAAAAAATTCATTAGTGTTTTAATACTGTTTATTGTTCTAATATTTTAGATATATTTGATTTTTAAAAAATATATTATTAAAGTTAATTTCATCTATTTCTTTTTATGCTTTTTAATGGGGCCACTACAAAATTCAAAATAACACTGACTTGAACTGTATTTCTTTGGCCAGTGTGTACTGCCTTTGAGTGTGAGCCAGGTTTGCCTTAGATAGTATAAAAGAAGCTAATGGTACAGTCACTTTGGAAGATAGTTTGAAGATTTCTTATAAAACTAAGCACACTCTTATCATACAACCCAGCAATCATACTCCTTGGTATTTACCCAAGGAGTTGAAAAATTAGATCCATACAGAAACTTGCACATGGGTATTTATGACGTGTTCATAACTGCCAAACCTTGGAAGCACCTACGATGTCCTTTAGTAGGTGGATGGATGAATAAACTGTGGTACATCCAGATAACAGAATATTATTCAGTGATAAAAAGAAATACCTATCAAGCAATGAGAAGACATGGAGGAATCTTAAATGCATATTACTAAGTGAAAAAAGCCAATCTGAAAAGGCTGCATACTGTATGATTTCAAATATATGACGTTCTGGAATAGGCAAACCTAGAGAGACAGTAAAAAGATCATTGGTTGCCGAAGACTAGGGGGGAGGGTGGGATGAATAGGAGGAGAACAGAATATTTTTAGGGCAGTGAAAATACTCTGTATGATTCTAGAATGATCGACACATGTCATTATACATTTGTCCCAAACCATAGAATGTACAACACAAAGAGTGAACATTAAGGTAAACTGTGGGTGATAATGGTGTTCCCACATATTTTTGTGTTTCGTAAAACATTGACAATGGTTTGAAATAGTAATCATGAGAGCATTTCTTATGACTTATTCCTTATTATTTGTTTTCCTCATTCTACTAAGTTGAATAAAAGCTGGTTTAGTTCTTCTACATTAAGAAAAAAGGCTGTGGGGAAGAGGAAAGGAGGTATATGAGAACTGTACTTTCCACTCAATTTTGCGATGAACCTAAAACTGCTCTTAAAAAGTGACACACACACACACACACACACACACACACACAGTAATACAAAATAAACCCACCCCTCTCATGATTTAAGTAATTTGTGATTCAATGAACTTAGTAACACACATCCTAACTTGAGAATTTCTGACGTTGGTTTGACAAATAAGAGATTTTATAAAGATTTCCAGCCCACTTGCCACTCTGAAAGAGTCAGTCATCTGGACTCTCCCAGAAGTTACAAAATAAACTATTTACAGAAATGCTTGTCATCCAGCACCGGCTGAGTTGAAAAGTTGAGAAGCCGCGGCACCACTTCCCTTCAGCCCTGTCCCTGTTGCAGGAACGGTGCAAGCATGGATATTCTCACACAGCCCTGCCTCTCTCCCTCTCCTGATCAGGAAGATGAAGTATGCAAACATTTTTCAGGAATCCAGTGGGCATTTGATGAATGACGAGAATTTTTCAGTAAATGTACATATCTCTGGTAACTAATGCAAATAAAGAAAAACACCAAACTGTGCTTTCTGTAGTGAACAAAAATTATAGTAAATTAAGCTAAAAATTGTGGCCCGAGTATAGCTATTTACAAAAATCTCTCAGTCATGTATCAAACAGATCAAGGTCCAAGTTGAAAATTCATACACACTTTACAAAACCCACCAGCTCCTTGGAAAGAACCTAAATTTTCCACGTGTATACTATATAAATCTTCCAAGCATAAGCAATGCATTTGTCATCATTTAGCCTTCAACCACTTCATTCCCAAGGAATTGTTTGGCTATTTAAATATAACTTACTTCTGGGGCAATACAGTTTCTCAGGACAGTGTTTAACTTCCCAGTAGCCTGAGATTTGAAAGGAAACTGTGGATAGTCCTGGGAGATTATGGATAAATTGTATTTAGGCTCATACAATTTTCACAAAATGCCCTAGGGATACAAATGGCCATATATAGAAGTGATATCCATGCCGAAAGGGGTATGGGGAGGCCAGGACACCTATTCTCCTGTATCCACATGGGACTCCACCATCCACTGGCCTGGGTCCTATTGGGTCAAATTTATGGGAAACTTTTGAAGGGGGACACTAAGGGAGAAGTTGACTGCAGGCAGGGTGTACTCAGGATACTGAAACCACCTAGGTATCTTAACAGAGAATTTAATATAGACAATTGTGAACCAAGTTTTAGAGAATTTCAAAGACAGAAGGGAGACAATGAAGTCTCACAGAGGAAATACACAAGGAAGCAGCTACCACCCCTGGGAATGAGGGATGTGGGTGGGATAACCAGATTGGAAAAGCTTGGAGGAGGAGTCCTATGGAACTGGGACCACACCTGGGAGGAGGGAGGCTGCAGGCTGCAGGCTGGAGACGACTTCTCCCAAGGGTGTAGCCAGGCTGTTTCGGAGGGTGTGGAAGAACCTGCTGGTGTGAAACCAACTGCTGTATGAAGAACCAATTCTGGAATGACGTTGACAGCAACAGGAAGCAACGTGGGAAGGAATAACTTCCTTCTCCCTTCTTCCTTTTAGTTTCTAGTGAAGAACCACACAGAGAGCCACATGGCAAAAAATTGCAGTGTGATTTACGAGTCTCAGCCCCAGGGTCCCAAAGCAGAGTAAATAGGTGGGTTTGTGTTGAGAGCTAATAGTCCAAAAACCAACATAACAGCCACGTGAAAGCTGGTGAGGCTTTACAGTTGGGACATACATTCAAATAACTCTGCGAAAAGAAGGACTGTCTAGGGTACAGGACAGCAGGACAGAAACCGAGAAATCAGTTGAGTTGAAATGTAAAGCTGAATTAGGGGTGGTTCATCATGGAAAATAGACATATGCAAGTGTTCTATCAGCACGTAAACATTACCAAAAGGCTCATATGTAAGATTCCTTTGTGGAACCTTCCAGTGCCTTGAAAGGGGAGATAACTGTAGCAAAGTAAATGAGCTTATCTCTTTGTTCCTTCTTTCAAAGCTATCTGCACCCTAAGCCAAACAAAACAAAACAAAACAAAACCCAACAAAACAAAACAAAAAACAACCCCCCAAAACAAAAAACAAAAGCAGTGTTGTCTCCTATTAACACAAAACCCTGCTAACATTTTGAAATTACTGCTTCAGGGTCTGTGGCAGTTCTTAAGGGACCGCATCCCTTCTCTTGTCTCAGTGATTTTATTCTTCCAGGTAAATCAGGAAAACCACCTTGGAGACATTATGAGAAGGAGAATTCTTGCTCTGGTTTTTCTAAACACAGAACTCTAGACTCAGCAGGTCTAGGCAGGAGTAGACACTGGAACAATGTGTCCTGTCCTCTATGACCTGGAGTTCCTCACATTTGTACCAGAGAATGAATCACGTATTCAAATACCATCATTGCTCTGTTTTCCTCCCAGTCATATGCCCATTACTGCTTTAACCCTAGCTCTCCTCCTGGCTGCAGTGAAAGGGAAGTGAACAAAGATTTCTACACCTCACTGTGAGTGGACTTATATTTATAGCTATGTTTAACTGTCAGACTGTCAGGAAAAAGGGAGATTTCCTTCTAAGCAGTATCTATCCCATTTTCCCCGAACACATGCACACACACACACCCACAAGTACACGGTAAAATGGTCTTTTGTAAAAAGAGCAGGAGACCAATAAAATATGAATATTGTCAGAAAATATAAAAATGAAGACATAGCAGCATAACAATCAGATGCATATGGAGTGAGCTGTTTATAAATGTTCGAGGCAAATAGATAAAGTGGAAGTCATAGCCTGCCTCATCCTTTCACGTCAGAGTAGAATGAATCATAGCAGCAACTGGGATAGTGACTCAAACAGTAATTTAAAAAGAAATTTGGCAAGGAGAGGATGAAAAGAGGAGCTGGCAACTCTGTAACCCTTGAGAGTATCTGTTCATGCAGAACTAGTGGACCTTATGTGGCCAACTGACCTCTAACAATGAACTGTCATCAGGTGTCTCTGCAAATCGATATGATGACCTTCCTCCTCATTCTAAAGATGGGAAAGAAAAGGTCAATCAATGGCGGGTCTCTTTAAGCCACCACTTCCTAAAGGAGATGCCAAGATTTCCTGATTTGGGATTATAAACCCAGAGACGAAGCTGATTAAGGGGTGATGTCTCACTAGAAGACTGGTTACCCCTTAAAAATCCTGAAAGAAACAAAAACAGCCACCAAATTTAATCACAGCTGGTAGTTTTGGGAAGAATGTAGGAAACCAGAAAAGAAAAATCCTTGTAAATCACTAATTTCTCAAAACCCCAATCAAAATGACACTTCCAGTCAGCTTCGTCAAATAGGGGTCCGTGGAGGGATGCTTCAGCCCTTCCAGGATCTAGCTTGGCTGTGGAGCAAATCAGGACCATAAAACAGAGGTGCACAGGCATTTGTCTCCTTCACAAAACCTGGAAGGCCACATCCTGGGGGAGATGGCAGGGGAAGGAGGCACATAGAGGCAATGCTTTCAGTTGCTTAGGCTTCTGTCCTCAACCACCCTAATCCAATGAGGCTTCCAATGAGATCATGGCTTCTGGTTGTCAGTTTACTTCTACTGAAAGTGTTTCACCTGGAAGACCTTTACTAGAAGGAATACTCACTGGCTGGTCCCAAGAGATACCAATGAGCCTCTGGGAGGGAGAGAATTCTTTCAGAATCAGAGAGGTAGCTGGTGGCTAGAAGGTATTTCATTCCTACTCTCTGAGCACTGAGGCCAAAAAGAGCAGTTGGGCATTTGGTTCAACCAGCGACTCGCTAAGGATTCCTTGAAAACATTCTTCGTTTGGCTTTCGTGACATTAACAATTTCCTTCCTATACTACAGCTCCTTCCCAGTATGCTGCACTCCTCTTCCTCCCATGGAGATAAAAGATGAGCTGCTCCGAAGTCCAGTCTTTGGCCTCCTTCTCATCTTGTCCTTCTACCACAGGGCAGGTGATCTCATCCCATGGCTTTAAATAAATCCCAGAGACCAAACAATTCCAAGTTTGCTTGCTCTCCCTCCTGATACCCACAAACATACTTTCAACACCTATTCAACGCATCCATTTGAATAGCTAACAGCTATGTCAAATACAGCTAAAATAGAACTTCCTACTGCTCCCACTCCCTTCCCACTTTGTTTCGAGGGAGCCTTCCCAGTCTCAGTAACCAATCCTACTCTTGTTCAAGGTGAAAACCTAGAAGTCATCTGTCACTCATCCCTTTATCAATCCAGCAGTGTGAGTCTGCCAGCTCTAAATACAATATAGATCTCCAATCCACCATTTCTCCTCATCTGTACTGCTCTCCCTCAGATCCCAGCATCACCTCCTCCCTGGATTATGGCCGTAATCTTAAAATGATCTCACTACTTCCATTCATGAAATCTATAGCCACACGACTCTGCTTGAATGATTATTTAAAACATAAGCCAAATGGCATCGTTCATGCCTTAAGTTCTCCAATGACTTCCTACCATACTGAACAGTAAAATTAATGCTCCTTCCACGGTTTGCTAAACTCTGTGATATCTGCCCCTTGCCTCTCCTTCTGGCCTCACTTCACATTTCTTCCTCCTTTGGTTTTACTGCATGTCAATCCCATGGTCCCACATTTTTCCTCAAAACTTCAAGTTCATAACTATCCTAGGGCCTTTGCCTTTGAAGTTCTTTTTGCCTAGAACACCTCTTCCCCTCAGATCTTTGCACACCTAGCTTCTGGTTTGTATTTGTGCCTTAGCCTAAAGTTCACCTCTTCAGAGAGGATTTCCCTGAACAAAACCTCTAAAGTTTTAAAGTTTTAAAACTTTTTAAGGTTTTAAGCTAAAGAGACCCTACAAAGACAATGGGTGGAGAGAAGTTTCTAAACAGCTTGGTCCTGGGGATAGGACCTGGAGAGCCTCTGGAAAACCCAGAAAGTGTTTGCTGCAGATGAGGCTAGAGATCAGAGGAACTTCCTTCTCTTAGTAAGTCTTCAGAAAGCTCCAGAAGTGCTACAACCTCTATCACTAGAGTTTCTGGAAAAAGACTGAGACCCAGGAAAGTGCATGCTCATATTACTAGGAGGTGAGAGTCAGTGATTTGCATTGCAAAGAGGTCCTACACTAGGCTGGAATGAAAATAAATGATGCGAATACAGAGGACCAGGATAAAGAGATCATGAAAGGTCTGGCCATGTTTGTGGCCTAGTCACTAGAGGAAACAAAATGTACCAAAAAGCAGAGAAAGAAATTCAGGGCATTGAAGATGAGAAGCCCTTCAAAAATAGTGGATAATTAGTGTAAACTTTCTTTTCAATCTCTCTTGGTGCTAAAGGAAAATAAATGACAGCTTGACTTCCTGAAAGGAATTGCTGGCTGCTGGAAAGGAAAGAAGAAAACTCAAACGGCATTTCTCCAAATGGGACCAGCTCCTGAGCAAAAGGCTGTCACATTAAATTAGGCTGGGCTATTTATTTACCAGCCAAATACTATGCTGGAGACAAAGAAGGAGCTGCTTAAATCAACTAGACTAGGTTTACCACAGGTAATGGAGGTTGGAGGGTGAATTTTGAAGACCTTCCCACAAGGCAGAGTAGAACAGACTAGAGAGAGACTGCCGGGGTCTCTGTTACCACCAACAGAAAATGACTGTGATTCTCTTAAGGGAAGGACAATTGGGTGGTAAATCCTTCTGTCAGGATGCCAGCACTGAGTCCAGCTGTAGCTGGGTCCAGGCTGTGGCGTGAGAAGTTGGGCATGTCAAACAGGGTGAGCGTAAGTGATTAAAACATGGAATCTGTGACACCTGACCTCTCAGAGTCAGGCTTACTATTGGCTTCACTCAAGGTGTCTGGTGTCTTGAATGACGGAGCAGGGAGATACCAGCTAAGGGGCTCAATGTCAGGCCTGTCCCTAAGGAGTAACTAAAAATACCACATATGAGTGAAGCATCTTGGGTTCTCTGTAACTCAGCAACTATGCCCCTTGCAAGTTAAAGTTCTAATTCTGAACAGCTCCATTTAAAACCATGTGCATTCCACTTTTTCCTTAAAGGAAAAAAAAATGTTCTCCCTCATGATAAAACTAACTCCTTGGTTAATACATGAGGGTGGGATTAATATTCTGCAATCAGATGCCTTGGTCTGTCAAAAAGTAAATAATTAAAACTGTGAAGCTGGGAACAAAACTTCAGGGTTAATGTGTGTGCACATTTGTGTGCTGTGGGCTGGCTGTTCGCAATTTGTCTGGGCTCTTTTGTGACATCCTCTGTGTGGACATATCATTCTCTGTTTCCCCTTTTGGGTCATGCTGGAGATAAAAATCCATCTATGAAAATTTACAACACCATCATAATACATACGATGAATATATTCTTTGGCTTGGGGATTTGCTAAAGAAATAGGTGGACTTTTCAAACTTAAAACTGTTAGTCTAAATTAACACACATACTTAATCACTAAACTCTTCTGTATTTTAGACTCAGTCTCTTCTGAGTTTCAAAAAAAGTAGGAATGTGGTTGTTTTTTTTTAACATTTCACATTTCAGTTGTGATTTCCTTGATTTGAGGAGAGATTCCTTGTTAGATTCCTTGGATTTCAAGCAAAATTTCCCTCCCACTTTTTAAGGAAAGAACTCTCTTTATGTCAAAAGCAGTGTTTAGTGTATTGCCGGGTTGGGTGGAGATTTAGGCACTGATAAAAAGGGGAAAAAATTGTAATGGCAACATGCCAGCCATTAGGAGTTGCTTGAAACTTTTTAAGCTTTGTAATAATTTTGGCCTAAAGCCACTACCTCCCAGCTTGGCAGAACAGGTGGAGGTAATAACTTCACAGCCATTTTCTAGTAGAAAGCACAGTACGAAGTAATTTTGAAAGGATTATTACATGTTTTATTTTTAAATAAAAAGTAAGAGGTGATGAAGCATATGGTAGGATATCTGGGGAATCTTACATGATGTTTGCAATTGAATCAGGGAGGAATTTGTCAGTAAATTTGGCCTTTCATCTTTTGAGGTGAAAATGTGTTCTACGCCATTCTCAGTAGACAAACTACCTTAAAAATGTAAAATTGTGGGTTTGGGCAGGACATGCTATAATTCACACCCCAAACTTTGGCTACTTGTATTCCAGCAAACAGAATCTCCTATGTTTCTGCATTTCTCTGTGCAAACCTCAGAATGTCTTAAAATTCCTTGAATATTTTCATATATATAGTGAGCAAGTAAGTAAATAACTGAAATGTACTATCTACACTTTTCTGTCACAGTGTGATTTTTGTGAATCCAGACCACACTGTAAAACCTCATAAAGAAATTGTCAGATTTAAACTTTCTGGGTGAGAGTATTTACGTTATAATTGTGTGTACATTTTTTACACTTTTTAACTTATGTATTCATTTGTACCTTCTCAGAGGCTATAAATATTGACATTAGATTAAAATTTGACCTGAAAACCTTAATATCCCAGAAACCTTTTCTAGTAATTTAACTGAAGCTTTTTAAATATCCCAAAAAGCATAGTTTGAGTTGGATCTGCTTTGCCTAAGTCTCATTTTTTTTTTTACCTTGCTTTAACATCTAAAGTTTCTGGAAAAACACACTCCTTGTTTTATGATTCTGTACCACCATAGCAGACTAGCAAACTACTGTTCACTCAAGGCGAATGGGCAAGTGGACAACTATTATTTCCTGAAAGGTTTACAGCAGGGATGGAGAAAAGAAAGCCTTCACAAAGAGATGGATTTTTAAAATACTATAATATTTTATTTTTTTAAAGATTTTATTATTTATTTGAGAGAGAGAGAAAGAGAGAGTGAGCATGAGCAGGGCAGGGAGGGGCAGAGGGAGAGGGAGAAGCAGACACCCGCTAAGCAGGGAGCCCGATGCCTGTTCGATCCCAGGGGCCCCGGGATCAGGACCTGAGCCAAAGGCAGACATTAACCGACTGAGCCACCCAGGCGCCCTTACTATAAAATTTTAAAAACAAGGAGCGAAAGTATCAACCCTGAATCTTTCTGGAATAAATCAACATTAAAAAGATCAATGACTTCATGAACGGGGTAATATGAAAGCAGACTCAATGTAAGAAATTCTAGTCGACAGGCTGAGGGCCAGATTCTCTCACATGTCCCTGTGGTTCCCTGGGGGGAAATGTCAGGATTTCTTTCTCTTTGGGAAGCCAGTGTTTGCTCTGATGGTGCCAACATGGAAGATCATTTGAATTTCTCATATTTTGGAGTTAATTCCAAGATGTGTAGACATAAAGGTAAGAGAAAAGAAAGAAGTAACAAAAAGGAAAATAGAAATCACAATCTCTGCTCTGTTTCCAGGGCTGTTTCAATTGCGTATCCACCTTTAATCACATTAACCCCACAGCCCAAAACAGGATGAACGCACAACCGAAATGGATCATAGCAAGTATGTTTAAACACGTTTGGTGCTGATGTTTAATAGCATAAATGTCAAATATACCAGGTGTAGATACATTTGTGTATAAATAAGCATGAACGCAGAGTCTGGAAACATCTCGTACTGCAAAAGAAACAAGGCTCCAGGGAGCTGTTCTGGACCTCCAGAGTGAGCAGCCCTATCTCTAGGCTCACGCAGGTTGGACATCTGCTCTGAGGCCCACGCAGCTGAACACACTTCACCTGAGCAATGACAATAAAATTCACTTCACTGCGGAAGAGAACCATCCCAAGAAGAGTAGCCCCACCACTTCCATCATATCACTCTGTTCAGTGTTTCTGCACCTACTGCTAATGGAAATACTTACGTGTGCATGCATGTATGTATGTGCTTCTGTCCCCCACTCATAGAGTGCAAGCTCCAAGGAGCAGGGACATCACCTCTCTTCACTACCCGATCTTCAATTCCCAGAGCAATGATTAGAACAGAGCAGGTGGGTGTTCGCAGAATTTATCAATAAGCGTTCTGTATTCACAAAAAAAAGGGGCACTTTTTATATCACTATAGTAGACATGAAACCCATTTTTAAAAAAGCCTGATTCACATGTGAAATTAAAACAGGGGTTCTACTTCTTGAACTGCCTGTTACAAGAATATTCACCTGAACTCATTGAGCTTTTGCTTTTTTCTGTATCTATGTTTTATTGTATAATAAAACTGTTTTCATAATGAAAAAAAACCCAGAAATACTGATTGGTGCAAGTGAAGGCTATTTTGCAGTACAGGCAAAATGCAAGGTTTGAATATTATGTAAAATGTGAGGAGTGGGATAGGGTACAGTGAAGGGAAGAATGAAATGGGAGGATTCAACTTTAAGTAAGAACTTCATTGGCCAATGCGCTGCTATTTTTCCAAGAAGGCAAGACCAACCAATAACCACTTCCTGCCTCCCATTGTATGTCCCATATGGTTGATATTGCTGGGTTCACTTCAGTTACCTTCTTAAGCCATAGCAAGACACCTATAATTGCTTTTCTGGGTTACTCAATTTTGATTAAGAACTCTATTTCTCCCGGCATTTTCAATGTGTACTCTAAATTTTAGTAGTGCATGTCTTGGCCTTTAAGCATTTCTAGCCATGCTATTCCAATCCTATCTTCCTAGAGGAAAGTTTAGACAATACATTGGAATACAAAGCAGCTTCTTGCTCTAGCAAACTCTCACATTCTTTGGATTCTCAGAAAAAGAAGATAGAACTCTGGAGTCTTCCTAACCCCGAATTTTCTTGCAGATAAGTCAGTTAGACTCATTTTCATTCATCTGGTATCTCCTGGTGAACAACAAAACCGGAGCATTAAAATCATTATAAGGGCACTATAGATGTTTTCTTTTTTATACTTTTCTGTATTTTTCAATTTTCCTAAAAAAACAAGTTTAATTTAGAAAAAAGAAATAAGATTTGAAAATTTTAATTTATAAAGATCTGGAGGGATATAAATTCCTGAATGGAAAAATTTAAGTTCTGTAAATTAAAAAACATAATTTTAGAATGGAGACAAAGTCAAAACTGGTCTGATAATTTGCTCTTTTAAATAATTCCTACAATAGTCTGTCTTATTAAATTTTTTTACTCAATTATCTTTTTGCTCTAAGTGTTGGCTGGAGCAATATGAAGGCAAGATGTACAATTCTTTATACAGTTCTCCTTAGTATTTTCTAACTTCAGCAAACTATTTCTTTTGTTGTTCTTTGCCACTTTAACATACACTGTTTACAACCTCATCAACTGTCTGCAAATAAAATCTATTGCTTTCAAGACGGTGTACTTCTTAAATGCTTTTAGTTTTAATTGCAATATTTTTCATGTTGAATTTGCTTAAGCCACATATTTTGTATTCAAGCAGATGTTCACAAAATAAATATTCATGTTCAGTTTATGTGGCTCATAATTCCATATATTACAGATTTTTCAGATGAGTCTACACACCTCATTTTCTTCTCACTTAAAAAATGCACCCGGAATAATATTTAAATTACATTTACACATCTAATAAAGATATACAGTCATTTTAACAACCTCTGCACTGTCAGTTATTGACAGGAAAATACAAGCTGACATGCACTGGATTTATCTCTAACAGGCAATACAAGTGCTATAATTCTGTATCAGCAGTCTTTTCCTAGGATATTATCTGCCATCAAGTTGTTTTTTTGTTTTTGTTTTTGGTTTTTAGATACTCTCCTGTCACTTGTAAAAACACAGTTCAAATATGTACATTTTCTTCCTTATAACAGTCAGGTGAATACCTCCATTTAGAGCAGATAGTTTTAAATCCAAAGTAATGATATGATGATTGTGTTTTGAGTATTATATAAATTTACAAGATTAAAATTTAACATAGAGCAAGGGATCTATCCCTTCCATGGGCTTAAATTCACCTTGGGGGTGGCATCATAGTCATTTTTTAAGTCTTTATTTTTTTAGAGTAGTTTTGTATCACAGCAAAATTGCAAGGAAGGTATGGGGACTACTCATATATTCTGCCTCCACATATGTACAGCTTCTCCCATTATCAACGTCCCCCTCTAGACTGGTACATTTGTCACAACTGATTAACCTACACTGGGCATATCATAATCACGCAAAATCCACAGTTTACATTAGAATTCGCTCTTGGGGTTGTGCATTCTAAGGACTTGGACAATCATATATCTATCACAGTATCATACAGAATATATTCACTGCCCTGAAAATCCTCTGTGCTCTTCCTACTCATCTCTTCCTTGCCAATAACCCTTGGTAATCACCGATCTTTTTCCTATCTTCATAATTTTGCCTTTTCAAGATTGTTATTATAGTCAGAATCATATAGTATGAATGGCTTTCGCCCTTAATTATATGCACTTAAGTTTCCTCCATGTCTTTTCATGGCTTGATAGCTCCTTTCTTTTTGGTGCTGAGTAATATTCCACTGTATGGATATACCATTGTTTATTTATCCATTCACTTACTGAAGGACATCTTGGGTACTTCCAAGTTTTGGCAATTATGAATAAAGCTGTTGGGGCACCTGGGTGGCTCAGTTGGTTAACCATCTGCCTTTGGCTCAGGTCAGGATCCCAGGGTCCTGGGATTGAGCCCTGCATTGGGCTCCCTGCTCAGTGGGGAGTCTGCTTCTCCCTCTGCCCCTCTCTCTGCTCATGCTGTCTCTCTCTCAAATAAATAAAAATCTTTTTTTTTTTTTTTTAAAAAGCTGCTATAAACATTATGTGCTTGTTTTTATGTAGATGTAAATTTTCAACTCATTTGGGCCAAGGAGTTTGATTGCTGGAGCATAAGAATATATTTAGTTTTGTAAGAAGCCACCAAACTATCTTCCAGAGTGGACTATACCATTTTGCATTTCCACCAGTAGTGAGTGAGAGTTCCTGTTGCTCTACATCCTCTCTAGCATTTGGTGCTGTCAGTGGTTTTTTTTTGCCATTTTAATGGGTGTGTAGTGTTATCTTACCGCTGTTCTTTTTTTTTTTTTTTTTAAGATTATTTACTTTGGAGAGAGAGAGAGTGTGAGCAGCGGGGAGAGGCAGAGGGAGAGAGAGAGAGAGAATCTCAAGCAGACTCCATGCTGAGCACAGAACCCGATGTGGGGCTTTCTCAAGACCCTGAGATCAGGACCTAAGCTGAAACCAACAGGCAATGTACTGAGTCACCCAGGTGCCCTTATCTTACTGCTGTTTTAATTTGCTTTTCCCTGATGACATATAGTGGTGAGCATCTTTTCATATGCTTATTTCTTATCTTCTTTGGTGCGGTGTCTGTTCATTTAGATCTTTTGTCCATTTTTTAATTGGGTTGTTTTCTTTCTTTCTTTTTTAAAAGATTTTATTTATTTGAGAGAGGAAGTGAGCATGTGCACAACCAGGGGGAGGGGCAGAGGGAGAGGGGGAAGCAGACTCCCTGCTGAGCAGGGAAGCCTGATGTGGGGCTCAATCCCCAGACCATGAGATCATGACCTGAACTGAAGGCAGATGCTTAACTGACTGAGCCACCCAGGCACCCCTGGTTCTTTGTTTTCTTACTCAGTTTTAAGAATACTTTTTTTTTTTCCAAGTTTTTATTTAAATTCCAGTAAGTTAACATACAATGTAGTATTAGTTTCAGGTGTAGAATTTAGTGATTCATCACTTACATACAACACCCACTGCTCATCGCTACAAGTGCCCTCCTTAAAAATTCTTTATATATTTTGGATAATAGTCCTTAATGAACAATGTATTTTGCAAATATTTTCTCTCAGTCTGTGGCTTGTTTTCTCATTCTCGATATTAGAATATTTTTAAAGTACTCTATAAATATAGGTACATACAGTTTTAAGAACAGAAAATAGTTTTACATACATTATTTTATGTGATGCTCACAATAATCTCACACCACCTGTTCAGCCTCAGTTTCCTTTCCTGTGAAATGGGGATAATAATAGTATTTACTCCAGAGGTGTGCTGTGAGAATTAAATGAGTAAGTGTATATGGAAAGAGCTTAGAACAGTGCCTGATACACAGGAAGCACTATGAAAGTATTAGCTGTTATTATACTTGCTTTGCAAATGAAGAAAATGTGGCTCAGAATGATCACACAACCACGGAGAAGGGAAGCCATGGTTTGGTCTCAAATGCTCCAAATTCCCTTTTAACTGCAGCACTGAAGACAGAACAGAGGCAAAGGCTCATGAAGTTGCCCTTCTCTTACACCACATGGATGAGGGGGCCTCTGCCCTTCCCTGGTGAGAAGCTTTTATAATCAATAACTAATTCCTTTGTAATTATAAGGCTTTTTGCCTCTGATCAGAAGAGCAATATTAGCCTATTTTTCATTATTTGCCAGGGGATTGATCTTAAAGATTCAAAATGATGGAAGAGCTGTTAGAAATCACCTATTTCAGACTGTTTCATTCAACATCTAATAAACCCCAGATGGGGAAACTAACGAGGCCCAAGGGTTTGACTGACTTTTCCCAAACTCCATTCATTCATGGGCAGAAACATAACTGCAACTCAGGTCTCCATGTACTTAATCGGGTGTTCTTTTCACTTCACCATCTGTTTCTTTCTTTCTTTTTTTTTTTTAAACTTCTCCTCCCTCTGTCTCCCTTCCCTCCTCCCTCACCTCTTTTTCCTCTTCCTTTCATTCTTCACCTCTTAGGTGTAGTGTATAAAATATAAGGTAAAGAAATGTTGAGGAGGGCACGTGATGTGATGAGCACTGGGTGTTATACGCAACTGATGAATTACTGAACACTACATCTGAAACTAATGATGTATTGTATGTTGGCTGACTGAATTTAAATAAAAAAAATTAAAAACAGAAATATGTTTAATACACACACACACACACACACACACACACACACACACACACACACACCTTATAAGGAAAGCTCTCATGAATCACTACCCAAGTCAAGAAGTAGTATAGTATAAATGGCCCCTTTTAAGCCACCATGTATTGCTCCTTGATCATAAATCCTTCCCTCCTTCACTGCACCCCCCACTCTGCCTCCACTCAAGGTAAGCACTATCCTCAATTGTCAGGATCATCATTAACTCATTCTTTTAGTTTCACTATCTACATATGCAGTGTTTTCATAGTTTTATCATCTATGGGCACATCTATATATTTGATATAATTTAGTCTTGTCTATTTTTGTAAGTGTATTGAGGTATAATTAATATACAATAAACTACACATACACTATAAATTTGATAAATTTTAACATATCTGCACACCCTTGAAACCATCACCATAATCAACATAACAAACATATCCATCATCTCAAAGTTTCCTTGTGCCTTTTGTATTTCCTCTAGGTCCCTCCTTGCCCCGTACCCATCTTCCTCCCACACTTCTAGAGGACCACTGATCTGCTTCCTGTCATTATCAATTTTTTAGCATTTTCTAGAATTTTATATATGTGGAATCAATAGACATGTACTCTTTTTTGGTCTGGCTTCATTCATTCTAGCAGGTATGCAGTGATATCTTATTGTGGTTTTGATTTTCATTGCCCTGATGATTAACAGTGTTGAGCATCTTTTCATATGTTTGTCTTCTGCATTATCTGCTTTAGTGTAGTGTCATAATCTTTTGTATATTTTTTATGGAATTATTTGAGTACTTAGTCCTGAATCATAAGTGTTCTTTATATATTCTAGGTACAGGTCTTAGTCAGATATATATTTTGCAAGTATTTTTCCTAAGAGTGTGGCTTGCCTTCTCATTTTTGTAAGTACATTTGAAGAGCAAACATTTTAAATTTTGATGAGCACAATTTCTCAAACCTCCTTGATAGTTCATGTTTTTTGGTACTTTGTATTTAAGAAATCTTTCTGCAAACCACCATTACTAAAATTACTGTTTTCTCCTAGAAGTTTTATAGTTTTTAACTTTTACATTTAGATCTATACTCCATTTTGAGTTTTGTGTATACTGTGAACAAAGGCTAAGGTTCATGTTTTTTTGTCTAAAGCTAACAATTGTTAGAGAACTATTTGCTGAAAAGACTATTATTCTTCTATTGGACTGCCTTGGCAATTTTGTCAAAGTTAATTTACTTATGTGTATCTATTTCAACATTTTCTATTCTGTTCCATATGTGTCTATTTTGTGCCAATATAGCCCTATACTACTAACTTTATACTAAGTCTTAAAATCAGGAAGTTTGAATCCTCCAACTTGGAACTTCTTTTTCAAAATTCTTCTGCCTATTCTAGCTGATTTGCATTTCTGCAGAAATTTTACAATTAGTTTTTCAATTTCTTTTTCTTTTTTTTTTTTTAAAGATTTTATTTATTTATTTGACAGAGAGAGACACAGTGAGAGAGGGAACACAAGCAGGCGGAGTGGGAGAGGGAGAAGCAGACTCCCCACCGAGCAGGGAGCCCGATGCGGGGCTCGATCCCAGGACCCTGGGACAATGACCTGAGCCGAAGGCAGACGCTTAACGACTGAGCCACCCAGGCGCCCAGTTTTTTCAATTTCTAAAAGAAACTACTTTGAGATTTTGATTGGGATTACATTGAATCTCTAGATCAATTTGTAAAGAATTGATATCTTAAACAATAATAAGTCTTCCAATCCACAAATATTTTCTCTCTTCCATGTATTAGGTCTTCTTTAATTTCTCTCAGTAACTGTTTCTCGATTATAATGTTCTCTGGCACTCTTTATTCTGCTTGAGTTTCTTTCAGCTTATTGGATCTCTGTGTTTATAGTTTTCATCAGATTTGGAAAACTTGAAGCCATTATTTTTTTCCAAGTTTCCCCTCTCCCTCACCTTGTCTTCTTCTTCTGGGACTTCAATTTCAAGTAGGTCAAATTGTTATCTACAGGTCACTGATGCTATGTTCACATTTTATTTTATTTTTTTCTCTGTTAGCTTAATTTTGAATAGTTTCTACTGCTATGTGTTCAATTTCTCTGATCTTACCTTTCACCAATGTCTAGTTTGTGGTTAGCCCCATTCTGAGTATTTTTCATTTTGATACTGTGTATTTTTTCATTTCAAAAAGATGTGTTTGATTCTTTTTGATTCTTTTATAAAAAGAATAATTTCTCTCCCCTTCATAACATTCTCTCATCATGCTGTTTTCCTCTATGTTCATGAACTTGATGGAGTAAAATTCCATGTGGAAAGGTTAGATGCATGCATGTAGTTATTCCTGAGGGCATTTGCAGATCTTGCTATAGGTTAGAAGATGAGAATCTTACCTAGGTCCATGATGAAGTTCATTGCTGGGAGATCAAAAATCCAAGAGAGCCTATAATGGTCTCATGAAGATGGGGTGAAAACACTGAAGCATTAAGAGACCTTATATATATGACCAGTTTCTTTGAGTATGCAGTCAGTCTGAAATCACCTTAAGCCAAGGTCAAGGGTAGAAGTATCTCTTGAATGGTCCAGGCAAATCAAGCCTAGCTAGACTTTAATTTTATGCAAGGGTTCACCTCCTTTTCATTCACCTTTACACTGATCTTGTAACTTTTGAGTCCAGTTTCTTTCAGGGAAGGTCTGTAGATTATATGCTTTATGATTGACCTAGACATTGATTTCTGATTTTTTTACTTTATAAGGTCAACAAAATAAAAATTTTTCAGGATGGACAAATCCTCATTGCAATATCCCCTTTAAGTTGGTCAAACTGCCTTTATCTCTCTCTTTTTTAAGTTGTCTATGGCAGTTATTGATGTGGACTCTAAATTTCCAGATATCCTTTATTGCTAGCAGTGTAATAATAGAGTTGGAACCTCTATTTACAATAGAGTTCTACATACTTCTTTGCCAAATGGCATGATGTTAAGCTTTGTCAGTAGAGAGTACTGGAGGGATGTAGGAGGAGGACAGGGTTTCTTTTTTTGATTCTGGTGTGTTTATCTAAGAAGGCTTCTCCTGTGTTTCTAAAATATATTTGGCTTTGGCAGTAGCACCTCCCTTCAGCAGAGCTCAGCGGCTGGTCGAGATTGGGAGTGTCATATGTCAGCTCCCTCTGGCAGCCCCCAGGTACGTTTTCAGAGCCTCATGCATGGAAGGTTTTGCCTAATATTCCCTTGGTTAGTTTGGTGGCACCAGCTCATGGGCAGCTTCCTCAAGCAGCCCAGAGAGCAGCTTCCCAATGAATACTATGACACTTTTCCATGGATGACTTCCCTCAGAACCCCTCAGGCAGCTGTCTTACCTAATCTTGGATGTGTCTAAGAATATGTGATTGTATCCAATCTAATTTATTTTCAGCAGAGGTGTTGATCCGAATAACTAAGCCTATGTTTACAAGAGGTTGAGACACAAGTATTTTTCAAAAAGGCAATTTATTGAACTTTGAGAGACTAAGGGCATAGTTTAGACTCCTGAGATGGAAATCATGCCATTCTTCTAATAACTAAAGCCTTTTTTAAAAAATAACTAAAGCCCTTTTTGGCTTTCCATTTGCCTCAAGATAAACTCTAGGCTCATTAGATGGATGGTATAGATGGCCCATTGTGACTATGCCACAATTATCATTCAAGACTCATCTCTAGCCACATTTCTACAATAACTCTAAGCTCCAGTCATTCTGAATTCCTTGCATTTCCCTTGATGTACCATGGCCTTTGCATATGGTACCCCAGCTGCTAGATTAATTCTTACTCACACCTCAATCTGTAGTTTGGACATGATATCCAAAAACTTCTGTTGACCATATTTATGTGCTCCTCTCTAGTGCTTCCATGAGCTACTTCTCTTTGTACTTACACATTTTATTAATCCATTGATTCAAAAGGTCATTTATTCATTCAGCAAATATCTGTTTACCATCTTCCTCTTGCCTCCTACACTCTGAGAAAATGAAGATATGAAGATGAATAAGACAACCTTTACCCAAGCTTGGTATTCTGATTTGTATTTAATGGTCTGTGTTCCTTAGTCTATTATGACGTTGTTACCTTTTCAGGACCTGATAGTACTTGCACATAACAAGTACCAAATAAATGTTTCTTGAACAAATTAATGAGTACTATAGCAGACAAAAGAGGAATTAGAAAGTTCCAAAAAAAGAAAACTCACAAAGAGATATGTCAAAATGTAAACAGTGGTTTAGCTATCTCTTTATAGTGAGTTTTCAGATAAACTTTATATTTTTCTGTATTATTTGATGTTTCCATGATAAACATACTTATATACAGAAGAATAAAATAATCAAAAGTTTTCAAAGACTTAAAGCAACTCTGCAGCTATTCACAGCTCAGACATTTTTATATTATTCTGGAGCTGCCTGCAATCAACACACCATGCTATTTCCCTCAGTTCTGACAAATCAGAGATTGGAAGGTTCATTGTATTAAAAATAACTGAGGACTTTTGGTTAACCACTTTAGAAGGTGAAGTACCAATCACTGTCAAAGAGGATGTGTGAAAAGCTGGTCACTTAAAGCATATCTTTTTCTTAGTAATTCCCACAATCCTCTAAACCCAATTCTCTCTGGCAAAATTCAAATCTGCATTTTGATCATTTTCAAAAGCCTGACACTCCTAACAAATACTTGCAATAGCCCATTTTAGCACTACCTGAGAAACAGCTCACACTCTTTCAATTGAGGATATATTTTTAGAATACCTGCCTTTTTCCATGGGTTTCAAGACTTTGCTTTTGTGCCTCCTGGAATGGAATATGGCAGAAAGGCCTACAGTGAGGACACATTGCTGCTATCTTGAACAGTCAGTTTTAAAAACTGTCCTGGGCTGTTCAGAGGTGGACAGCTGTGTCAGGAGCCACAGTGAGTGATTCATTTTGTCAGACTCTTCATCAACTAGTGGGAAAGGAAAAATTTGAAAACCCACTGCAGGGTTAGTTAACATTAGGGAAAGTAATGTTGCCAAATGCAAGGTGTGAGTGCATGACATCTTGGAAGCACCATGACCCAATGGTAGGGGTATGGGCTCAAAGTTCAAACAAAGCCTTTGTCACTTACGGCTTGTGTCTTTGTCTGATTAAACTCTCAGAATTTAGGGTGTTTGGGTGGCTCAGTTGGTTAAGCATCTGCCTTTGGCTCAGGTCATGATCTCAGGGTCCTGGGTTCCCTGCTCAGCGGGGAGTCTGCTTCTCCCTTTCCCTCTGCCCCTCATCCTGCTTGTGCTCTGTCTCTCTCTTAAATAAATAAATAAATAAAATCTTGAAAAAAAACTCTCAGAATTCAATATTCACATCTATAAAAGGGGGATAATATTAATACCTATCTTAAAGGGATGTCGTGAGGCTCATCCATACCTAGCATATTCACAAAGTAGAATACATGTTACTTTCCCTTCACTAGTCAAGTAAATGAAGAAAAAATCCTTAATAAATGCATGACTTGGTGATTACTTAAATTACTGTATTGATTTCCTGGATTTTTAGAATTTTTTCCATGAGTATGAATTACTTTTATAAATCTTTTAAATTTCAATAAAACAAGAAACAGTGTATCAGAATCTGAAATAACTATCAGTATCAAAAAGATCACCTATTAAAGCCATACATAGGTCAAAAGGCAGAAATCCAAAACTTTGAAGTTAAAACAACAAATTCAAAGAGGCTGCTGGAATGGAAAGAGAGCAACTTGCCAATCAATGGAGTTATAATCCAAGGGAGGAGAAGGATACCCCCTTTAATGTGCCTTCTCACTCCACATTCTCTCCCCTTCTCCCCTGATTCTTCTCCTGAAACCTACCCCTACTTGAGTCCAAGGTAGGGGCAGGGAGACAAAAAAAGTACTCCAGGGAGACTGTCTGTTTTGCTTTCATTTTGCTTTCATCTGCTAGACCATAGAAGTGGGGCCATTCCATGATTATAGTGCAAGAGGGGCATTTCCAAACAAAAAAGCAATTTTAGAAAAAAAAAAAAAATGAGTGAATGGCTGTCTCTGTACCAAGGAGGAAACTAAGGAATTGCAACTTCTCCAGCCTCCAAGTTGAAGATCCTTTACTATAGATCAAGCTACAAATGCATCTAAATGACGAACTCAATGAAGGCACGTGACTGAATTCATATAGAATCCCTTGGACGGTTTTCAAGACACAAGTAAAATTGTGACATGATGCAATTGAGTGGCCTTAATAGAGAAACCAAGTGTCAGCAAACATGGTTAGCACACTAAACTAAGTCTGTGGAGGGGAATTTGGGAAATAATAATAGCTAGCACTTTTTAAGATGTGGCAGAAGCTATTATAAGTGCTTTATATGTATATTATTTCATCATCATCATGATCTATGATCTATGTCCAATGTAGAAGCCTGGGCACAGGAAGATAAACAATTTGCTAATTATCATGTGACTAATAAGTGGCAGGGCTTGAATTCTTAGCCACTATGCTATGTTGCTTGATATATTTCAATCTAGTAAATGGACAACCATATAGGGGACTGGATAATCATTACGGCAGTCCTTGGCTATTGAAGAGAGGCCTTAAAAGAAGAAGGGAAGTGGTCACGAACTATTTGTTATGAAGTGACCTTAGTAATTTGTCATATTAGCTGTGAGGTCCTTTTGGTATTTAGTTACTGCCTACAATCTTCTTACTCACTGATAATGAAAATGAGTATCTAATCAAATTCTTCTACACATGGATACATTTACTAGATATTCATTAGCAAAGAATGCACAAAAAAATTTCCTACATCATATTCTCTAACCTCAGTGAAATTTCAGCTTTCTGGCCTTGTATGAAAGTTTCACCAGGCACACCAACAAAATTTCTGAGGCAGGATTCTGCATCACTAAGTGATAGGCACCCTGTAGTTAGAATTCTCCTAAACTGATGGCTAGACACAGAACTGATTAGGACTCAAGCCATGGACTCCATCCACAAAGGTAAGGGGTACGTACCAGGGTGGATTCTTACACCTTTTTCTTATAAGAATAGAGAGTATCTCTTAAGTAATTTTAGCCAACACACATGATCACTACATCAACACAATGGGAATACCTTTATTTTCTTCTAATGAGAACCCATTTCTAATATTCATCATGCTTAATAATAAGTAACTGGTTCTGTGAATAAAAATCCATTTTGTCTTCCAGTATGCTAATTAGCAAACTATCAACTGTTGATTGAGATACCAATAGATGAATGACTTGTAGGAGCTGCCTCTGGAGTGTGGTCCTTCAGGTATCAAGCCAGCTGACTTCTCTAAAATTAAACTTTAACTGGTCAAACTTAATGTTACACAGATTATGCTGAAATCTTTCAAAGTAAATCACAGACCTTGTAACAGAATTGCATATTTCTAGTTTTCACATTCTTTGGGGCTCCTTTGTTCTTTCTTAGGATTCTGCTTCCATTTTTGGAAAAGTGGTTTTTTTTTTCCTTGATAGACTTTCTGGTTTTGCCCATAAAAAAAGCAA
The DNA here is from genome assembly GCF_964656455.1 of Halichoerus grypus. Lineage (NCBI taxonomy): Eukaryota > Metazoa > Chordata > Mammalia > Carnivora > Phocidae > Halichoerus > Halichoerus grypus. The sequence continues at coordinate 56,955,553 of NC_135715.1, read as the reverse complement.
ATACTGGGATGTTTTTCTGTGATGTATATGCTATTGTATCTATAGTTACAAAATTCAAACCATTTGGATACTAATAACAACATCTATTAAGTGCTTACAACAGTACTGGGAATTTTATTGGGCACTTTGGAGGTATTGTTTGATTTAAGCCTCATAGTGATCCAATGATTAAGTTATTTTGGTTTTCAGGAAATAAATGTGAGGCTCCAAGAGATTAAGTAATTTGTCCAAGGTCACACAGTAAGTGACAGCAACATTATTCAAACCCTGGTCTGTAACTTCAAGGCTCATGCTCTTAATCAATTCACCACACCACCCTAATGGGGTTATTTGAAAATACACATTGTTACTTGAAGACAGTACATCATTTACCCCTAATGGTTAACATTTTAACAAATGTTCAAGAATAACTATAAGAGGATGAGGTATTGTGTGTCTTTTTGTGGTGGCTATAGATAAAAATGCACAAAGACAGAGGGGTGTGTGTGTGTGTGTGTGTGTGTGTGTGTGTGTGTTTTCCTGCATTTACTAACACTAGTTTTTAAGACAATTACAACATATTTAGAATATATTCTGTTATCCAGAGTAAGAATGGCCCAGGCTAGTAGCTCTTGGTAATTTTCATTTAATAATCCAGAAACCTTTCTAATAACTGAAAAAGTGTCTCTCTCACTCCCACCTCATGATGCTTTTGTTGAAAGTTCTTTGGGCTCCAGAGATGTAGAGAACTACATTTTTGTGTCTATAACACAGGAAATACATACCTTAAGATTTGTCAAGTAGCTTGAAGATAACTCTCAATCAATGAGTTTATCTTTGCAACCATGCATGTAAATATTGGCAAATATGATTGGATCATTGTGAGATTAAATTATATATAAAAACCACAAAATGTTCCCAGATCTTTGTCTTAAACTTTTATAGACAGTTAAAAGGGCTAACTAGATTTTTATTTCTTGTTCACACTAGGTCTGGTCAATCATCGGCAGAGGCCATGCTCCACCCAATCATGCAGGCACTCAAGCAATGGAGATCTGCATCCAAAATATAGGACTTTAAAAGTCACCCTGGGCAGTGAAATCCAGCCTAAAGTTAGAAGAAAAGTGAAAACTGAGGATCACATAAGAGGCCTATATGAATCAGGCTTGAAACTGGGATATAACTTTTCCACCCACATTTCACTAAGCACAACTCAGCTGCTTAGGCCCTACTTAGATACAGGTGAAGTTGGGAAATTAGCCTCCTACGGATGGAAGCTTTCAAAAGAAATCTCTGAATTAAAAGTAAACAGAGGTATTACCTATAAAGAACACTGGCCCCAGTCTTGTTACATACTTTAACAAATAAACTGAGGAAAAGAATGCACAGAAAAATCTTTAAGTCTGTAAATGATATAAAATTATTTCTGATATTTTAATTTCTTATCTGTGGAATTAATATGTGGGGAGATATTTTCTGGAATTAAAATGCAAGAAGACTCATTTGCTTATATGTTGCACCTAAGATATTGTTAAATGTTAACTATTACATGAAAAAATGATCTATTCCCTTTGGGTAATATTATGTATTTTTAAAATAATTCCATTAAAAGCAGTATCATGTATGAATTAAGAGCATGAGCCCTGGAGTAAGCCAGATCATGGGAGCTAATATTTCAGTACAGGAATGCATGAAATGGTGTACTGGAATAAAGTATTTCAGTGTCTACTCAAAGGATAATGGGCATTAAAGTTTATGCTTCAGAAAGGTCTGGGAGTTACTCTTTATTTTTCTAACGTCATCAGACCAGTAGAGAGCTAGGACAAAAAGGCTCACAATTTGCTGAAGATCATTACAAAAAATCCTGAACACAAAGCATAGAACATTAGTCTTAGACAAACATGGCACAACTGACCTTGAATCACCTGGTTCTGCTGCATTTGTTGAAGATAATACCCAAAGCCGAAACCATTATTAAAAACAAATACTTTTGAAAATAGAAATGGTAATAGAAATACAGCTTCTACATTTCCTTATTGTTTCTATTATTCTATTGGGTGACTCATACATATATATAGCTCCATGCTTATGGTTTATAAGTAAGTGTGTGTGTGTGTGTGTGTGTGTGTGTGTCCCACATGCACATACACTCCTTTCAGGCTGTATGTCTGCGGTAGTCTAAGCTGATAGACAAAACCATGTTCCTCTACGTTGACACTGCAGGACTACAGCTGCCAGATGCTCAAAAGAAACATCTGTTCCTGAAGGCCACGGGAGACAGCAATGAAAGAAAAACAGAATGATTTTACATGACAAAGTAAATCCAACAAATGTGCAAATATAGCTCATCCATCCTATTTCAAAGACATTGGCACGTAAGGGGAAATAATAAATAGTAACATTGCCTATTATGCTGTAGGGGCCTATTTCTGTTTTTAGAGGTGTGATATCAAACACATCATTATATTTATCAATTTTGCTGTGAGGGAGTGGCTGATGGTAATGAGGGGAGTGGCAATGAAGACAAATCTCACTTATATCTGAATTTTGCCCCAGTTTGTCTATACAGGACCCTGGTGGTAAAACCATCTACCCTTACTCTATGATGATGGTGGAGTCACTTTCCTTGAAGCCAAATGAAGTCAATGCAGAAAAGTATTGCAAAGTAAGCATCACTAAATTAGAAATTCAACTTTCATGGTAGGATATTGTGTGGTTGGGCTGTTCGCTGGAAAAAAGAAAATGGAAGGTCAGAAATGAACTAGAAGGTGGAATACCTCCAGGTTATAAATACCAGGGAGTGGACAGCCTTTGAGTCAAGATAGGACTTCTGAAAATCCTTGGCCCAAAGTGCCTTTCAGTGGTGCTGGTGGTACAACCTGTGTTTAAGTGGCTCCTTGGTCACTGTCCTCAGTAGCCTGGCTCCTTCTGCCTCTACTGCTATCCTGAGTACTAGGAGTACTATGAAGGGCAAAAATTTGTTGGGACCCAAACTGACCCATGGTGCTATCTGTGGGAGGGAGGGCCACCAGAGGCACAGAGGAGGAGGAGCAGACCACACACAAGGTACCCCAGGCATGAGGGACCCACACTGGGGAGGCAAATCCCCATAACGTCTGGCTTTGAAAACCAGAGGGGCTTAACTTTGAAAGTTCTTATAATCCATGGGGCGTAACACCTGGAACTTTAAAAATCAACTGCGTGGCTTCTTTCTTCTCTTTCTCTCTTTTCTCCTCTCTCTCCTCCTCATACCTCCATGTATTAATAAACACAGAGAAATAGTTGTCCAATTTTTAGTCAATGGACACTGTAAAAATAATGTACCAGTGAGAATCTCATTAGTTTTATTTAATTAATTAATTTTTCTTTAGTTTTATTTTATTCTCTGAGAACTCTATGTTCCCATACGAGAAAACATATTAAAGTTATAAAGGACAAGTAGAATCATCTTGTATCCTTTGTAAGATCACATAAAAAGAAAGCAAGGATCACCCTTAATAGGGAATACACGGAGACATTTTTAAGTCTCCAATATTTGACAATTATTAATTCCTCTCTTTGGTAATATTACAAGGCTGTAATCATCAAGACAGTATGGTACTGGCACAAAAACAGACACATAGATCAATGGAACAGAATAGAGAGCCCAGAAATGGACCCTCAACTCTATGGTCAACTCATCTTTGACAAAGCAGGAAAGAATGTCCAGTGGAAAAAAGATAGTCTCTTCAACAAATGGTGTTGGGAAAATTGGACAGCCACAAGCAGAAGAATGAAACCGGACCATATCCTTACACCATACACAAAAACAGACTCAAAATGGATGAAAGACCTAAATGTGAGAGAGGAATCCAACAAAATCCTAGAGGAAAACACAGGCAGCAACCTCTGCGACCTCGGCCGCAGCAACTTCCTGTTAGACAAATGTCTCCAAAGGCAAGGGAAGCAAGGGCAAAAATGAACTATTGGGACTTCATCAAGATAAAAAGCTTTTGCACAGCAAAGGAAACAGTCGACAAAACCAAAAGACAACCGACAGAATGGGAAAAGATATTTGCAAATGACATATCAGATAAAGGGCTAGTATCCAAAATCTATAAAGAACTTATCAAACTCAACACCAAAGAACAAATAATCCAATCAAGAAATGGACAGAAGACACGAACAGACATTTCTCCAAAGAAGACATACACATGAAAAAATGCTCAATATCACTCAGCATCAGGGAAATACAAATCAAAACCACAACGAGATACCACTTCACACCAGTCAGAATGGTTAAAATTAATAAGTCAATCAGAGAAAGACAATTATCATATCATCTCACTCATATGTGGTATTTAAGAAACAAAACAGAGGATCATAGGGAAAGGGAAGGAAAAATCAAATAAAATTAAAATCAGAGAGGGAGACAAACCATAAGAGACTCTTAATCATAGGAAACAAACTGAGGGTTGCTCAAGGGGAGGGGTTGGGGGATGTGGTAACTGGGTGATGGACATTAAGGAGGACACGTGATATAATGAGCACTGGGTGTTATATAAGACTGATGAATCACTGAACTCTACCTCTGAAACTAATAATATACCATATGTTAATTAATTGAATTTAAATAAAAAATAATAAACGTTTATAAAAAAAATTCCTCTCTTTGGGAGAATAAACTTGTTCCATTGAGTGTATGTTCCAGGTTTCATCTTTCTGACTCTGTGCTTCTTGTGCAAAGTTCTGGGAGGGCATCTGTGAAGGGAGGGTGGTCCCACTTAGCTAGACACAGTAACGGACCAGAGATCCAGGACACTTTGCAAATAGGTTCGTCTCTGTTTGCAAAGCCTTGCAGAGTCTTTGACTAGCACCTTCCAATGACTTACAGTTTCCATCTGAAGTCATCAAAGGCAAAGATGAAAGGGAGTGCTCTCCTCCCCTTGAGGTCCAACATTATGGTTTTAAGATATGGATTGCAAGTTCCCAAACACATGCTCTTGGATGAAGGACCAGCTGTTGCTTTACAATCTGGCCCCTGTATACAGAAAGGAAAGAGAGGCTAAAGAAAGTAATAAGTCACTCTGAATTTGTGGGTGGCAGTTTTAATAAGTAAGGGACTTTAAGAGGCTTGTCTTTGGTGGCTACAGAATGCTTAGATTTCCACACCCACCCACCAGAATCCTAAAGGTATATAGCAGCCTTAACTGGCTTCAGTCACGTATACTGTTCAGATGGGCTCAAGAGCATATTATCTCAAGGCCACCTCCCACTGCAGGAACGGCAAGTGCAGCACACATTCCAAGGAGCCTCTGATTGCTTGGGTACAGCTCATGGCTCAACCTGTGGTCACAATCTCTTGATGACCTCCTCCAACATCAATCACTTCTGAATTTATAGTTATATCCAGAACCAGTCTGAGAAGGTACACCCCAGCCCATTCCATTCCAGTTTACTGGCACTTGAAATCCCCTGAGTATGATCTGTAGACTCTTGGAGAGGACAGAGCTCAGCTGACTCTAAAGAGATTTTAGTGGGAACATGAGGCTGGCCACCATCACAAGGGCAGGCCATACCCTATTTTAAACCTGACAGGCATTGTGAAGGTGCTGGGAATATGAAGATCAGTCACATGGGGCCCTTTCTCTCAAAGGTTGTCTACTACAGTGGTTCTCAAACTTTAGCATTCATAAGAATCAAAGGGAAAGTTGTTTAAAATGTGGGTTATTGCCCTCCATCCCAGGTCCTGGTAGAATTTAGGATTCCACATTTTAAATAAATGTTCCCCAGTGATTCCATTCAAGAATTATACTCTGTGATATGCTGAGCTAATGGGAGGAATGTTAAAATGAAAGAGAGAGAGAAAGAATGAGGGAGGGAAGGAGGGAGGGCGGGGAGAGAGAGAGAGAGAGAGAGAGAGAGAGAGAGAGAGAGAGAGAAATGATGATGAACAAGGCAAAAGTAACTATTTTATCACAGAATTGCCAGCAATTACACCTGAACAGAAAATGTTCTTTATCTGTCCCTTGCATACATGACATATAGTCTTCAAGCTCATCTTCAGAAGCAAGTAATTGCATATACAGTTTACAAATTTGTCTTTCATTTGCATCTGCTGAAGGAAAGGCATGCTTGTGCATGCAGCTGAGTTCAGTTCAGGGGATTCCTAATTGAAAATGCACAACCCAGAGTAATACACAGGCATGATAATGGGCCATGAGCCATATTTATTATTTTCTCTTTTAACTATGTTTTTCTACTGGCAGAAAAGGAGGCAGTAACATCTCAGGTATATGTGGTTGCCATAGGGACAGAAGCCGTGTTTTACTGGGGAACACTGCTGTAAATAGCAACAAAACAGCAATTCCGTGGAGGTCAGAGGCACAAATTCACTGAAGCTACAATCAAACCAGACAGCTTCTCAATCCATTCAATAGGAATTTTGCAGTTGCCACTGTAAGGTAGGTGGAAGAACGGTGAATTCAAACCAAATGTTTCACTCCTGTCTCCAAATGCCCTGAAGTCCTCTGGCCCTGAGCTTTCAAGATGCTGTGCCATGAATTCTGTGTAGTAGAAAGGTCAGACAATAGACAACAATGTTGTTTTTCATCCAGTGACTCAAAGGTGAAAATTCAGGACTTCAGTGAGATTCTCAAATCTCATACCTGATGACCCAACATAGAGACAAATAGGTTTATATATTGAAAAAAAACCTGGAGTTTGCTGTTCAAGTTAACCTATGAAGCAATCTCTGTCTTCTTTAAAGATACAACTTAAGTACCGCTAACAAATGGCCATCATATGAATATACGTATATATACACACACACACACATATATATGCACACATACATATATATGTATTCTGTATATAAATATATGTGTGTACATATACATACATTAAATGTATATAAACTATAGATACTACTGTTTTAAGTGGAATAGGTTTAGCTAACAATGACCTGTCTCACTTTTCTGCCCTCTACCCTTTTTTTTTTTTTTCTGGAACGCAGTGCTTGGAGGATATGGGTCCAGCATGTCTTTCTATGTCTTCTCCCTAATTTTCTAGGATAGGTGCCTACAATCCTTACTCTGTTGCCTCTTAGCATTTCCTGTTACAGTTTTACTAGGATTTGATGGCAGGGTGGTGGTGATGTTCTGAAATGTGCATTTTAGACTTTACCTAAATATTTAAATTTTCTCTTTGATTACCAAGTAGTATTTAGTGGCTATTCCCAAATGATGGAATATGGAACATAGCGTACGTTCTTTATGTGAAATAGTGTAGACAACACAGGAAAAGATTAAATGTGACATTGCCTTTTATAAAAATGCCACTTAAATATTGGAATGATTCCATTTAAGCTGAGTGCCTTTGAAATGACATAGCATGAGGTATGCTTCAGAATGTCCACTCCTTAAAAGCCCTCATGTCTAAGAGGAGAAAGGAGGTTCCCAGATGCACATGTTTCATCTGTTGATGGTCTGGGTGAGCCATTAGTTTGTACACATCTGTCTTCTTTTATCAAAGCAGTCAAATATTTTCTCTGGGCTCAAGCAAAGAAATGATAATTTGTACCAGTGCTGGAAGAAAAACTAGCTGTTTTGACTGGATGTCAGTCTCCAATGTTCCCTGTTCTTAATTAGAATTGTATCTTCTTCTTTTTTAAAGTATCTTTACATTTGTTTTGCTTATTTGTTTTCAATAAAGAGGTGAAGAGTTGAGTTAATCAGAGTGTCACACACTGTCATTATTGTTCCTCTAGAATTTTATTTCCCTCTTTCAGGTAATTTGCATCATAAAGAGATGTTGACCTACCATCAAATGCCTTTTCTTCATTTATTATGATAGTATAATTTTGTCTTCTTTATTCCATTAATGTGAATTATATTAAACAATTTTTGATGTTAATTTATCTTCTCACTCCTGAGGCAAAACCTACTTGATCATGATGCATTTTTAATATACTATTGAAACTGGTTAGCTAAGGTTTTATTTAGAATTTTTATGTCTATGACCATAGTGGAGTTATATTCCTCTTTTTTCCTAGCTTCAACTGAAAGCTTAACATATTTGTTTCCTACCTATGTTTTTTTTTTATTCATGTATTTAAAAGTGTAAATTTCTAAGTATTTCTTTAGCTGTGTTCCCCAGAATTTGACATATAGTCCTTTAATGTTGATTTAATCCTAAATATTCTCTCATATTGCTATAGATTTATTTTCTCATATCAGAAATTCTATTTAGTAGCATGTTTTGTAGTTCCTAGATAAATGTTCCTTTTTAGTTATATTTTTGTAACTGAGTTCCAATTTTATTGCATAATGTACTCTGTATGTGCACACATACATATATATAACACGTATATACACAAAAGCATATATATGCACACCTATCAATATGATTTTTCATGTTATTGAGATTTTTAATTACCTATTTTTGGCTACTTGATCTATCAGTTTTAAAGGGGAGTGGTTATAATCTGACTACAATTTTTGTTATCCAAGTTTACATGTATAGTTAAAATATCAGAATATACCATACTTAAAATATACAATACTTAAAAAGTCCCCTGTCCCACATCCCTTAAACCTCGTTTTCTTCCCAGAAGCAAGGAACTCAAAGTTTCCTACTCTCTTTTAGTTACCATTTACCTGGAATATTTTCTCTCATCCCCTCACTTTCAGCCTGTGTGTGTCCTTCACACTAAAGTGAGCCTCTTGCAGACAGTGGGATCTTGTTCTTTTAATGCATTCGGCCACTTCGTATGTTTTCACTGGGGGAATATAATATATTTACATTTAAAAATTTGTTGATAGGAGAAGCTGTGAGCTAGGCGTTCTCTTCCTCACAGGTTTTGCATTCTCCCAGAGTGCAGTACTCTTTCAGTTAGTTCCTGGTTTCTCCCCAAAAGAATTTGTCCGTGAATTGTGGCTGAACCGATGTGTTTGTGGGGGAAGGAAGGTCCAAGGCTTCCTATTCTATCAGACTGTTAATATCACTCCTCTCTTAGACTTTCCATTCTAATCCATTCTCTACACAGTAACCAATCTCACCTTTTCGAATACCTCAGCCAAGCTCAGCATGGCTCAGCAGGATCGGGTTCTTGCCTTTCTCTCCAATCTAAAGAAATGCTATTCTCTGTCCATCTCTCACTAAATTTCTGTCCCTAAAACACACCCCCTTCTTCAATAGGTCTCTGTACATGCTGTTCTGTGTGTGTGAAATGTTATTTCCCCAGTTAGTTATTGCTCATTTCTCAAATGTCAGCTTGAATAGTACTTCTTCAGAGAAGTTTCTCCTGACCATTTATTCCGAAGTGATTCCTCCCGAGCATCCTTTCCTCTACTGTCATTTTCTTTTCCTCTATATCACCTACCACAATTATAACTATGGCAGCATTTTTTTGTTTACTTGTGTCTATCTCCCCAGGTAGGTTGCAAATGCCACAAGGCAGGTGCCATATCTGTTTTGCTCACCACTGTGTCCCTACCTGCGGGTGCCTAGCATATTGTAGGGATATAGTGAATTTATGTGGACTGCTGGGAGTATATTTCTCTGTAGATTTGGTTGAATAAGCTGTGTAAGGGCGTTTTCTGCATCTTTATGGTCAACATTTCGTCTTTCGTAGCTGATGGAATTTAGAAAATAAAAAAGAGCAAAGGAAAATGGTTTTTATTTTATTTAAAGATTTTACTATTTATTTGAGGGAGGGAGAGTGAGAGGGAGAAGCACGCTCCCCGCGGAGCAGAGAGCTCAATGTGGGACTCGATCCCAGAACCCTGGGATCATGACCTGAGCCAAAGGCACACGCTTAACCGACTGAACCACCCAGGCATCCCAGGAAAATGGTTTTTAAAGTGTCTCAATTTGTTATGTGAGTTTTGTGGAAGAAGAAAAGGAGAAATTAGAAGACAGGGTGCTTACGTGGTAATAAAATTAATTCCGTGTATTTTTTTTTTCCTGAACTGTGGAGTAGTTTATTAATTCCCTGAAAGCCCACTATGTACGAGGTTCTGAACTAGATACAACAGAATATTGAGATCTACATTCTGGTCTCTGAGAATCTACACTTCAACATGCAATGGTGAGTGTGGAGAAAAACAACTAGGTATGTAGCTCTAATACAAAGCATAATCATTTAAGTATAGTTTATTCCCACAGAGCTCAGGAGAGAAGCTGATGGATAGGTGGGGAATCAGGTAAGACTTGAGGACCCAGAAGACAGCTTAGCACTGGAGCACGCGCAGGATTTTGAGAAGTAGTGTTTCGTCTTCCCTGCCTTTCCAATAATGTGAGCAATACTGTACAGTGGCTCAAACTCGATGGTCAAAATGAGTTTAATTGTATTGTCTCCTCATGGGGTGTGGGCACTGCAGATGAAACTATATGTTGTCTAAAAATTGTACACAAGTTAAAACTTTGAGATATTTAATATGAGAATGAAAAGAGCTAATTTTATGCTAATTAACTGAATTTTTATTTTGTGATTAGCCTAAAAGGAAATTAAAACTAATCTGAATCATGACTTCTCCTCAGTGGGCCATTATGAATTTGAGAAAAAGGTATTCTCAATACTCTCCATGAATTTTTAAGCAAATGCAGTCTATGCATTTTTTTAAAAGCCTAGAAATCAAGTAATTCATCTACCAAAATATTTTTGTTTATGTAAACATAAATCTACTGCTACTTAGGACACAATCTGATTCACTTGGAACATAATTCTTATTTTCCTTTATAACCTTCCTTAGATCATACCATATAGAGCACAGCTAATTGCTTCTGAGAATTTTAATGTGAGAGGGGACTTTACTCCCCTCTCTCAAGGCAATCTGGTGCGTAAATAGCAAGGCAGTGTTCTTACTCATGTAAGTTACACAGCAGTCTGTAAATGTTACCACCTTTCTTTAAAGGTGAAATGATGAAGGCAAAGTGACCCCTAAGGATTTAATAATTCATAGGGATCTAGTTTTCTGTTACACAATCTCCTTTTCCTTAGAAAACGTTTAGATATATGCCCTTTCCAGTGGCAAATTAAATAGGAGGATGTAAAAAAGGAAACCACATATGAAATTCTCTGTCTTTATCTAGGGCAGTAGGGGTCTGCGATGTAGCAGAGGGGCTCACTAAGGAGTGACCAGTCTTATTCTATGTGGACTTAGCTGTACGTCTAGATCAGTACAAGAGAGCCTTCAATTTCACAGTACTTACATTAGTAAAATGAAACCATAATAAACTGGATACTGCAGTAGAAAAATAAATGTCAATCAGAGACTTGATTAAAAAATACAATTGGGAAGTGAGAGAAATCAGGCTCTATGACAAGAAATTAAAAATTGTAAGGTATAAATTTGAAAAGTCTTAAAGTATCATCATTTTGCAAGGATGTGTGGTCACGTGTATTTAAAGCGAACCTGTCTATGTTTAGCCTCATGTCTAAGGTATTTTCACATTAAAAATATTGAAATGAAGTGAAATGAAAGTCGATCCTGCCTGCTTACCACTGTAAGGATCAGGAGATCAGTCTCTAGAAAGTTCTAAGACACCCAGATCTCAGCCCAACTTCAAGGCTTGTAAAACACACTCAGGAAATAGAATTAATATTTAACCTTTGAGCAACTTCTGGTTTTACATGAAGTTGTTTATAGTCACACAAGATTCAGGAGATAGAGTGACTAGATTCAGGCTCTGTATTCTCAGTGAGATATTTAGCAGATTCTGCCCCAGTCTCTTCACAGAACTATGAAGCATCCATTGACGGTAATATAAGAATCCAACACACATTTTTTTTTAAATAACATAATCTGTTAGAGCAATTTTAAGTTTACAGCAAGAATGAGCAGAAAACACAAAGTTCTCCTATATTCTCTACCCCTTCCCAGCTTCCTTCGCTATCATCATCCCCCACCAGAGTGGTACATTTGTTACAATCTGTGAATCTACACTGGCATATCATTATCACCCAACGTCCATAATTTACATTAGGGTTCCCTCTTGCTATTGTACATTCTATGGGTTTTGACAAATGTATAATGACATGCATTGGACAATTAAAGTTTTTAGTTTTGATAATGCAGGAAATTAATTCGAAACAGATCCACAGGGGGACCTGGGTGGCTCGATCAGTTAAGTGTTCAACTCTTGATTTTGGCTCAGGTCATGATCTTGGAGTTGTGAGACTGAGCCCCATGTGGGGCTCCACATTCAGTGGAGAGTCTGCTTGAGGATTCTCTCTCTTCCTCTCCCTCCCTGCCCCAATAAATAAATAAATAAATCGTTAAAAAAAAAAAAAAAAAGGAATAGATCCACAAATTTGAAACTCTGGTGAAAGAAAAATTGCACCAAGCAAGTGAAACAGTCAAGGAAGACTTTATTCAAGACTATTTCAATAGGGGTCAAAATAGTTACAGTAGAAGAGAGAGATTCAACTCTACTCCACTGAAATAAAATGTGAGAGAGTTTCTAAGTGCTGAAATGAGCTAGTAGAAAAATACTAGAGGACATTAAGGGGGAGTTTTAATTAAGGGAATTTAATTTTAATTAAGGGAATTCCTTAATGTGATTAGGCCATCTGTGTTTGCTAATAGATTACCTAAATTAGGTTCCTACCCTCCCTCAGAGACTGGAAGAAAAGGGCCAGGAATATCCTTGATGATTACTTTTCAAAGGGACGACCCCCAGGGCCTGAGAAAGGTGTTCTTGGGTTGTGAAGCTAGCAAGAGGCTGTGAGAAGATCTACATCTCAAAGAGGAAGAAAAATTGCAAGTTTTCTAAAGTAACTGCTGTAAGGAAAGGGAAGTCAGGGGCTCATAGTCAGGGAGAAGCCTGTCTGACGTTCAAACTGAAGGGAACATTAATTTCTTCCTGGTCAGTTCCATGGAATAGATTTTAGGTGGTCACCAATGAACTGGCTTGCTGTCTCTCCTCAATTCCTTAAAAATGAAACTTCATATATAATGACTAAAGCTGACCCCAGAGTTTCCTAAATCAGGACAATTTCCGAAGGCTCCACATTGGTATAGAGACCAACGGATGGAGCAGTGAGTGCAAGAGACAGCAGAGAGGGAGGGGTGGAGTTGGCACTTCTGAATAAAAGAGGTCACTGAGGACTGGAATTGTAGGCTTGGCAACAGCACCTTCTCCCTCTAATTTTTCCCCTCTATCTCATGACTCTCAGTGACTTACTGCTCTTTGATGTTTCTCTTTTCCTTCGGAAACTACCTTGGTTCCACATGTGTGTGTATATTGCAGAAAAGCAATGACACAGTGAACACCAGGAACAGCCTTGTCTGTGCTTAAGTTCTTTATAATTCAGACCCATGGAAGTGACCTTCTTTAGGGGCTATAGAAGTCTCTCAATTCTAACATAACATAATAAAATTAAATTAAAAAAAATAACAAAAAAAGAAGCTTCTCAATTCTAGAAGTAGCTTTAGATTCAGTGCAGCAAGTAATTAACTGATCTCTAAGATCAAACTTCAGGCAGTGGTAGTTTGGCTTATTAGGAAAGATGTTCTTGGACTCCAACCCTGAGTACCATGGTCTTAAGAAGAAATCAGGGCAGTGGCACTGTGCACACTGGTGCTGGAGAGTGGGAGCCTAGACCATGACCAGCTGGTTCAGCCAGACTCACCTCCTTGTGCAAGCATGGTCTCTTTTTACTCTCTCTGATCTGTCCACATCCCTTCCAAGGGCTCAGAGGACAAGGGCTAAATTCACACCATTCATAGCATCAGCAGGGAGGCTGAGGTTTGGATGTGAAAGATCTCTTCTTCTGGCTTCTACTCTCTGATTCCTGGTCCTACTGATTACGACATCTTCCTTAGAGATAGATCCAAAGAGTAGAGAGTAGGCAGCATGGACATTTATGAATTTCTTTTACTCTTGAATTTGCAACTCTTGTCCTTCTCTGCCTTCACCACCATTTCTGTTTCCTTGTGGAAGGAGAAGACTCTGAATGGCAAATTTTTCAGAGAGGTCTGCCTGACCCAGGCAACCATCTCTGGGACAAGAAGGCCTTTTTCTGCATGGCACTTGGTGTCTGCCTTGGCCTGGCCATCCATCATTCTCACGCCTTCTATGCCCAGGTACATGATGGTCCAGTCGATCAAGAAATGGACTGGTAAGTCAAGGGAAATGCTGCTGACCACTTGCCACCTACCTTACCTAAGTCACTCACCTCTTCTCTGATTGGACTTCCTCATCTGGGCTAGGGAGATGTGATGTAAATCACATGGTTAGTCCACTGTTTTAAAATTACCTTTTATCTTATATGATAATAAAGCTGGTCATCAGGAGCATTAGACTTAATTATCACTTTTGAAATGAAGCATCAGAAGAATACAGTTGGAAAAAAATGGAAAGGAACAAGGTATAACAAAGTGTGAGAAGTCTTTTAATTGAAGAATAGAAAGTAACAAAAGGGATACAGACCAGTAAGAAGTGAACTGAAAGGTCACAAATCTGAATCGCAGTCACAAAACTAAAGAGCAATGTGTTCTCCTGCCAGACACATGGGGAGTGGGGTGGGGTGGTAACAAGGATCATGGAGATCATGGAGTCCATCAGCAGGTTTATTTGACTTATGTATTTGAGAGGACCACACTTCCTTCTCCCTTACAGACTAAATATTACATTGGAACTAAAAAGGTGAAAGTGTTATAAAGTGCTTACTTTCTCTATTCACCTCTTTTGCCCATTTCCTGATACCAGCAACCTCTTTGCCTAAAAACAAGACAGCATAGCAACTGAGAGTCATACTCATAGGAAAATGACTGATACCAGGTCTGTTTCTGAGAGCACGCTTTGATAAGGAGGAAGGCAGCTGAGAGAGAAAGAGGGCACCAAACTAAAGGAAAAAATGAGCCTCATATGGTAGGACTGACGGAAGGAATAGAACGATCCAGAGTCACCTTAATACCTGCTGGGGAGAAAAGGTTTCTAAGTTTCTGTTGCAGCTACTGAAGAATATGAGAATGAGAAAAAGAGGCATGTTACAGGGAAGAAGAGCTTCCAAACAACATACAAATTGTTGGGATTTTTAAGAAATGTCAGGATTATTGTTCCCATTATGAAGAAAAAATTGTAGCAAATAAGTCCAAAGCAAGTTCAACCTCTCCTCCATGTTAGAAATAAATATGTATTTTTATTACTGAAAATGTTTTTAATTATGCTTGAAATATTAAAGGCTGAAAATTGTATTAATGCAATATTGAATTTATTTATATGAGTTTTCAAAGAGATTATTTTTCTGTAAGCCCAGGAGTTCTAACTTCGAGTAATTCTTTTAAACTGCAAAGTAAAACAGAATCTTCCTTAGCACAAAATAGCCTCATTTATCATTGTTAGATTCATGCGTGTCTTTAGCTTTTCGGATGTAACAATCATTCTATTACCAAAGAGAAAGATGCCTATCAACTTGCTATACTGAAAAACAATGTATTTGTTTGGGGATGGCTCAGAAGGAGAGAGTTAAGAGTATTAAAAAGAAGAAGGATGGATTTCCATTATTTCGCTATCCCTGTTTGCTTTCACAATGAATGGAGATTAACCAGGAATTTCTCAGGTGTGGTGGATTTCCAGTCACAGTTCTTCCACTAATGTAATAGGGGAGGTTTGAGGCAGTCATTGAATGAAGAGTCCCATAGAGCCACACTTTCCTTACCCACACTGAAAACACAATCCTTTTACCCTCTGCCCACCAGCAAGCACCTCAAGAGATGTTCCCAGCAAGGAATTTTACTCACCAAAACCACCTCTGGGCAAAGGAAACTTATGGAAACATATTGCTCTTAAATGAATTATTTGGGACATAAAAAGAAAAGCAAATGCATGGAAACTACATTTCAATTCCCCATTAAGCTATATGAAAGGTATATTAGGCTCAGGAACTTAATATAGGCTAGCAATTTAACCAGAGGAACTGCTTGGAGGATACTGAAATAAATCATTTTGGTAATTTCAAGGAGTTTCTATAGATATGCACTGGATTTGTTTTTAATTATTCTACATCTGTTTAGAGATATGCAATTTCCAACTATGTAATTGGATTTTAAGTACTTTTTCATTACTATAAATAAAGTGTTACGTGCAATTACATTGAAAAATCTGCCGTGCAAAAGCAAGCTGCAGCCCCCAGGTTACGGCACTTGAGCATATGGAGGATGCTCTTCTTACGGTATGATGATAGCCAAATTCAAAAGAACACTTTACTCCTAGAGCTAGATAATAGGCTGATTATATTTAGAG
Organism: Halichoerus grypus; assembly: GCF_964656455.1. NCBI lineage: Eukaryota > Metazoa > Chordata > Mammalia > Carnivora > Phocidae > Halichoerus > Halichoerus grypus. The sequence continues at coordinate 56,939,344 of NC_135715.1, read as the reverse complement.
CATATACACTTCCCACAATCACCTGGTAGGAAAGATAGCCCTCTTCAAACTTCATCTCCTCTGCTGGACAGTAGTATCATGACCAGGAGGAGTTATTAGTGGACGAAAAGAATAAACCCACCCAGGATATAGGTCTAGAATGCTAATCAGAGTTTTGAAGAGAGAGATCTATTTTTGTCCTGCTTTCAAACCTGAGCTCTTTTCCAGAATAGAATCTCTTACTTTCAGTCTGTGGGGGCAATTTTGGAAAAAGGATTAGCAGTTATGTGTCCTTAGTGTAAATTTCAGTCTCCTCTAGCACCAATCTCCATCACAGGAGGCTTCATTCAACTCCTCCTTTTCCCAGTTGTAGCTGGTAACAAATTCAGGTCTTTCCTCACAGCGGCTGGATTGGAGAGGCTGGTAATCCTAAAGTCTTTTTAAGCAAAGTTTCTAGATTTAACAATCACCACAATTGACAGGGACATTAGAGATCTCTTATGGACAAGGAAAAGTGAGGAAAGTTCAAGGAATGTTGCTCGAGACAGAGCAAACTGTCTGCAAACTCACCTGTACCCTCATCAACTTACTTGCTTCTCTCTTTCCATTTTCTTCCCTTTCTTTTTACCAAAACAGCCTCTCCGTTTTAGCTCTGCCATATACCAAGCGCTTTACCACTGCTCATGCTAATTTCCTTCCTGCCTCCCGCCTCCCCCTACACCCTCTGCTGAATCATCCTCCCATGTCTTTTCTTGCTTTAAGACTCAACTCCAGTGTCAGCAGCTCCCACCAGAAAGTTTTCTTAACATATTATCTCTTCAAATCTATGCAGCCTCAGTGGACACAATGTATATTCTATACAATAGCCTTGCTTTAGGTGGTTTTCTGCTGTGCCCTCACTGTTTTGGGTACCCATTTTACTTCTCCTCGCAGGGTCTACAGTTTCTTCTTTTGTGCTGTCTCTGGATCTGTCTCCTGGTCCCTACCTACGGGTTTTTGACAAAATGTGAGACAAAGGTCTTCCAGTCTTTGAAATTGTACTTTAGCATGGGAGAAGAAGCACGTTAAATAGCAAAGGTCTAATCTGTCTGGTGTGAATCTGAGTTAGTGATAGGTGTTCTGAGAAGGGATGGAGCAGAGATTAGGCTCCTTTTTATCAATCAGCCTCTGTTGATTGGAGTCAATGTAGCACAACACTTTGAAGCCCGTCTTACTACAAAAAATAAAATATTAATAAAAGCTCCCCATAACTTTGTGCTTTGGGATAAAAACATGAGAAAAACACACTGTGAGTGTGCCTGGGTGGCTCAGTTGGTTAAGTGTCTTGATTTCAGCTAAGGTCATGATCTCAGGATCCTGCGCTCACCGGGGAGTCTGCTTGAGAATTTCTCTCTCCAACTCTCTCTAACCCTCCCCGCACTCTTTCTCTCTCTCTCTCAAAATAAATAAATCTTTTTTATAAGATCATTTATATCATTTAAAGATAGGACAATTTGATTTTCTTCAAGTTTTGAAACAGTTTCCTGTGTCTAGATCCAATACTTTTTGTGTGTGTCATCTTAAACATCTTTTTCATAAGCATTTATGATGGTCATTTTCCGTCCTTCCCAGAAAGCACGAATCATTATTTATTCCTCTCAGAACAGACATGGAATCAGACTGGGAATTCTTTTGGGCTGCTTCCTTTTTTAAGAAATAACAGCTAGATGAGTGAGACAATGACATGATCACTAGGAAGTGTTTTTTAGGAGCTGGTGTATTGTTGGGGTTAATGTAAAGCATGAAATCAGCCATAGTACCTGGCTTGCTAAAATGTAACACAGAGGCCCCTGGGGGGTTCGGAGAAGGGCATGGACCTTTGGAATGCCCAGGCCCTTGCATGACCACTCTGCCGTAGGAATGGGGGGGGGGGGGTAATTACCTTCCCCGAAGCTCTCTTAGCCCAAACAGCCACCCTGTGATCTAAGAGATGTATGCATTGTCCCTTAGGCTATGTTTAGTAGAACACGCAGATTAGCATATTTTATTTTCCCATAAATCCTCTCAGTTTCAGTAAGACCCCTTGTTACACATCACATGCTTGAGAAAGAGTGATAAGGATTTGTGATTATCCTGAAAGTCCAATAAAAACGGGAGCAAAGAGGAGCAAAGGGTCTTGTCTCTGAGCGTTGACCCCCTTGCCTTCTCTTCTCTTTCATGGCAAAGTTTGGAGTAATTTTTCATCTGTCGGAACAGGGATTGCTGGCCATTCCCAGCAGTGTATGAGGCATTTGGAAAATTAAGCAACCCTCTATTGAATTGTATGTTAGGAACTTTAAAAATTGGCACTTCATTTAACATCAATGAAAGATAAATTTCATCTTGTCCAATTTTATATTTTAAATACAAGTCTTATTAGAATTTTTTTTTTTATTTCTCCAAGCCTGTGGCTTGTCTTTTCAGTCTCTTAACAATGTCTGTGACGGAGCAGAAGTCTTTACTTTTAGTATAGTCACACTTATTTTTTTTTTTTTTCACGAATTGTCCTTTTGATGTTGTATCATCAAAAGCCATTGCCAAATCCCAGGTTATGTAGATTTCCTCCTGTGTTTTCTTCCAGAAGTTTTACAGTTTTGCATTTTGCACTTAGGTATATGATTCATTTTGAGTGAATCCTGTGTAAGGTATAGAGCTGTGTCTAGGTTTTTTTTTCTGCATGTGGGTGTCCAGTTGTTCAGCACCATCTGCTGAACAAAGACTGTCCTTTCTTCATTTGCTCCTTATCAGAAATCAGTTGACTATAATTGTGTAGGTCTAGTTATGGGTTCTCCATTCTGATTCATCATCTATGGGTCTATGCTTTTGTGGTTTTGCCCAGTTTTAATAGATGAAGAAATCATCTCGGGGAAGTTAAATGATCATCTCAAAGTCACACAGTCACTAGGTTGCAGAGTAGGAATTTCAAACTATGTCCTTTGAAGTCTTGTATAATACCCAGCTTATGAACCTACAGCTACCTCTCTTCCAATGCAGAACGGAAAACATGCATGACAGTTAAGCATAATGCAATAACCAATCCGTTTTCCTTGCATTCTTCCTTTGGCCCTAATACCTGCTGCACATTGGCCACAGCGGGGCAGAGTTGCCAGAGAGAGTGGCTGCTGGATAGATACTTTGTAACGCAGTAAGTCCCATCTACTTTGCAGTCAGAACCTTGGCATTGTTTAATTTGAAATTGATTGCTTTACTGAAATATGCACAGGTGCAAATTTAAAAAAAGTCCCTTCACAATCTAAGATGGAAGATTTCTGCTAACACTGTATGGGCTGGATAATGACGGGAGCTGCTAATGATGCAGCTGCAAAGGCCTTAGTTGTTGTTCCTGCTCCTGCTTTATAGAAAGGAAGTTTATAGAAAGGAAAGAGGGTGTAATCAGTTGAGCTGGGAGGAAATGTTCACCGAGGCCTAATTTCACCACTATAGGCAATTTTAGAGAAGGAAAGGTTTAGTTCCAAGATCTTTTTTTTAAATTTTTTATCTTTTAGAAAGTACAATAATTTAGAATTATGTGAGGCTGGAATTCTGTAAGATATAGTTGTCTTTTTTTTTTAAGTTAAGAAAGAGATGGGCTCTGTAACCTAGTGACTGGGTGACTTTGAGATGATCACTTAACTTCCCAAGGCCAGTGTGTCCTTGCTCTCAGGATGGAAGGACTTTCTGGTCTTTGGCCCACAGAGAGTTATTTAACCAACAGTAAAAGGAATTCAAGACTTAAATCACCTTCTATGGAACCTGGGTGAAATTTAGGGGAAAATTCTGCATAATGAATGTATTCTAAAATTTTAACAATTATCACAAAGGACAATTACAAATCTTCCTTAACCCCATGTTTTATGATGGCTCAGTGGGACTCTGGCAGGAGGATGAATGATAATCTGATTAGGGTTCTTTTCATCCTGAGGTCCTATAGACAGTTTATACTTGATAGTGCACTTCAGATACTTTAGTATCTGAGATACAAACCTCGTCTCCTAAATATTTTATGCGTTTCAAACTTAAAGGTTAGAGATAATTTAGAAACATACAGGTTGTAGGATAGGGTATCACAGATTTTCTAAAATGATGTCAGCACAAAACATCGTGAGATGTTTGGAATATAAAGTCTAGGTTCTTTAACAATATGTAGTGCAAGAACTAAGGGGTCAAGATGTTATTAGCAAATAATTTATATAGGTAGTAATGTTCAAATGGATATTCTTTAAGATGTTTTATTTATCAAAATAGTTCAGAGAAAACTCTCTTACTGAAATGAGATTACTCCCCAAATGCCGTTTTACGGATTTGTTTTTGCACAGTGTAATCTTGACAATTCCTCACATTTCTCAAAAGGCATGGATCTGCATTTATCCTATCAAAGTGTTCAGAACTCCAAACTTCCTCTCAGGCATCAAAATACTTTGCAACATCTTTACTGCAAATACGGGCTAAATACTTTGCAATATATATTCTCTGTGCTAAATTTGAGCTTCAAAATATATGGGCATTAGTAATTTTCTACCAGAACTAACACCAGCAAAATAAATCTTAAACTTTACAGAAAAAAAGACTACATTTGTTGATGTTTGAAGGGCTAAGAGTCCTTAAGTCCAACTCTCTACTTCTACAAATTAGGAATGAATGGTCAGAGAACGAAATGCCTGCCTGAGATTCCAGAATGCGCTGGCTACAGAGCCAGACCTCTGGACCTTCTGCACAGTTCCGTATTTCCTTTTAGCATGAAAATGAGCCCTCAGTGCTGCATATTTATTTTATATAAGTGAAGACAATATATGTTTAGAAAAGATCTTTTCAGTTTTTCAAGGACAAGTTTTTAGTCGAACTTGTCTGGGCCTCATTTGGAGGCTAAAAATGAAAGCTGAGTCAGTGTGAGGGTATGAGGTCTTAACAAAGACAGATCCAAACGTATCAAGAGTTGTAATTAAAACAAAATCCTCAGAGGGTGGATCTGTTTCTCCACAATCAACCTGCTCCTTCTTTTCTGGTAATGAACATACTGCTTCAAATGTAGACTAGAAAGGTTTTCTGGCCTTTCTCTATAGGAACATTGAGTTTTTAAAGTTCCCATTAATCAAAGATGTACTCCTAGATTCAAAGCAGCAGCACAAATGGATTAGGAGCTAGGACACATTACAGTAACACAAGATGCATTAATATCAGGGGTTCTCAAAATTTAGAGTATATAAAGACCATCTAAGATTTGTTCAAAATGTGAATTCCTGGGTATTACCCACATATTTTGATCCATTAGATGCAGGATGAGGTCTACAGATTTGCGTTTATGAAAAACAATGCTAAGTGTTTCTAAAGCAACTATGTAGTCAGAGCTTTGGGATTTTTCTCTAGATGAAATAAAACCTTTAAGTCATTTTTTGGTAGTTGCTAATTTACTTATTATTGCTCCCTTTCCTTTCAAGCTTCACATCTCTTTCACTGCAGACCTTTTAATTCTCTATTTTTAAAATCTCAGTGTATTTTTTAAGACTTTCCTTTCTCCCCTTATTTCTATCTATACAGAGATGCAATGTTCCTGTAAGACCAAAACTAAATTTAGGCTGCCTCTCTCATTTCCATGATATTTCCCGCTTTTTAACTTCCATTGTGTAGACGGATATTTTCCTTCTGTTTTCTGTTTTATGTGCTTTGGAAACCCCTAAGAATCAGAGTCCACTTTGAATTGCAAGTCCTTTAGCAGATAGCCTGGTCTTTTCCTAAGCAGTAGACATGCCACAAGTCCATTTAGTGCAGAGGATTTGACAATTAGTTCTCCTAGGGAAATGCCCCACTCTGGACAAAACTCCTAAGCAAATTTGGGGTTGAATCAGTCATCTGAAGGAGATGCTTTATTCTCCAGAATAGAATTAATAGAATTAATGCCTAGTTTGTTTCTGATATTCTGTAAGGCTGAGTAGTAGAATTTAGTTCACACTTCAGTTGCTAGGCCAACACCCATAACATTTTTAGGGACAAGGAACTTTGGTCTGGGTCAAAAACATCTAAATAAATTGGCCATGGTATTAGAAAGTGGTGTTTTTCTTGTGATTATTATAGATTAAAATTTTTGCATTGTTGTGACATGTTCTCTTTGGGTTCTTTCATTTAGAATCCTTAGGGTTCTCCAGAGAAATAAAACCAATAGGAGATAAATGTGTCTGTCTGTGTAACTGTCTATCATCTATCTCTCTAGAGAGGTATAGATACGATTATTAAGGAACGGACTCATGGGATGATGGAGGCTGAGAAGTCCTAAGATCTGCAAGCTGCAAAGTCTGCAAACTGATGGTCTAAGTTCCAGTCTGAGTCTCAGTCCAAGGGCAGGAGAAAACCAATATTCCAGCTTGAAGATAGGTAGAGAAAGCAAATTCTCCCTTTCTGAGCCTTTTGTTCTATTCAGGCCTTCAACTGATAGGATGAGGCCCACCCACACTGTGGAGAGCAATCTGCTTTACTCAGTCTACTGATTCAAATATTAATCTCATCCAGAAACACCCTCACAGACATACACAGATATTTAACCAAATATCTGGGTACCCTATGGACCAGTCAAGTTGACACATAAAATCAACCATCACAGCCTACTTTTGAATACTTTCCTCTCCTTGGGTTGGTCCTACAAAATAGTTCATGAATTTATTTACATGTGTGAAAAAAATAATACTATACTCCACCTCTCCCCTGACTCTTGTACCCCAAACCCCAAACTATTTCCTTTAGAGTGCCAAGCTGGAACAGATCTTATCAACGGGAATGTGGTATGAGTCAGAGTGAACAGGCCAGCCTCCATCTAGGCAGACGTAGTCTTCATGGTTTAAATGAAGCCTACCTCATCTCTGCAAGAGACTATCATGGGATTTGAGGCCAAACCCTGTAATAGGCAATGTCATTTTCCTGGCTTCATCCTCTGGGAATGTCCCTTTAGGGAAAAGAGAAGAGAACCAGGTAGAATGTATAGACTGATTTTATCCACATACAAGATATAACTGACAGCTTTAGTAGTAAATTCTCACCACTAACTTACCTGGGGTGCCTAATAAAACTCCTTTATTTCTTTTTTTTTTTCAATAAATACCTTTGTGCCTACTAAGTAGTGGCATCAGAGGTGAAGTGTAGAAATCAGGCATGAGCTCTGTCCTTCTAGGGAAGATGAACATACCCTGAGTTTGTTTTGGAAATTTAGGCTTTTCTGGTGCCTATGAGTCGACCATCAACAGTGTTATTAAAAATAGTATGCAGAACCACGATGTCATTCTAGTCGAGCAACTTTATTTTACTTGTCCAATTTCCCAGAACATAGACTAAGACTGCCAAAATCAGTTAAAGAAAACAAGTTGCTGAAAGGGATAGAAAAAATCTCTCTTTCCCATCTTGAGTGGATTTCAAGGGCTGGCATGAAGTGATTGTGAGGAAGGGGGGATTATACCCAAGAGTGACACCTGCAGTCTTTCCTGCTGACTCTCCAAGCCCTGCTAGGGGCACTACAAGGGAATACAAGCAAACTATTGGGAGGAGTTTGGGAGATAATAATAATGCCTATCTACCCTTTTCCCCAAATTAATAACTGATTAAGAGATAGATGCAGGAACCTTAAATCTAGAGATTGAAATATTAGCTTTATTACTTGTGAAGCTACAGTGAAGAAGGATAGGAATATAATTGGCTGGAATCAAGCTTCCTAATACAGTGCTACTCCTCAGGCTCAGACAGAACTGTATCATCACAGTTCTCCCTGAGGAGGGCAGGTTGCTTGGGGTGGAAATTCCTATTCTAGGTGTTGTGACAGACCCTTGTGAAGAGTGGAGGGTTTCCCCTTTCTACTCTATAATTTCAGAATCAGTGAACGTAGGTTTGTGCCACATTCTTCAGATTCATCCCTGGCTCATAAATTTCCTTCTTCTTCCATGACACTTTATAAGAAGTTACAACACGATCCCCATCACCCCTTTCTGGGAGAAGTTAGTACAAATACAAAACAATGTACCATCAGCCAATGTCCACTACCCAATTAGGCCTTACATGCAATTTCTCCATAAGGGACTCTCATTCACGAGCATCTCAGAATTCAACAAGCCATATATCCCATTATACCCAAATGCTAACCCACCTTTATATAATAGTAGAATCATACTTATTTTCTGCTTTTCAAATACTTCCTTTAGTCACATAGGGATGAGTTTACGTAAAGTCACAAAGAAGGTAAATTTGTCTTCAGGGACAACCTGTTTGCTCTTCAACCTTAGCAAACCCTTTCTCAGGGAACCAAGGTTCATTGTAGGGCAGAACCTTTCTCTAAGGCCCCTGCCATGTTGAGAAACACTGCATGCTTTATCTTTGTTCTCTGGTTTACTTCCTACTAAAGAGGGCATACCATTGGGCTTGAACAATGAAACAAACTCCATTGCAGAGTGACGTATTTTAGGTCTTGTATAATGGTAATATTTTACCTAGTTAAAAAGCACTTGCTCCTAGACAGTCTTTTTTTTTTTTTTTTTAAGATTTTATTTATTTATTCATGAGAGACACAGAGAAAGAGAGAGAGAGAGAGAAGCAGAGGGAGAAGCAGGCTTCCCGCTAAGCAGGGAGCCCGATGCGGGACTCGATCCCAGGACCCTGGGATCATGACCTGAGCTGAAGGCAGACGCTTAACCATCTGAGCCACCCAGGCGCCCTCCTAGACAGTCTTAATACACTATTTCCCCATGTATAAAATACCATTTCCCTGATGTTAATTGGTACTATGGGGTAAGGGAAAGATTTTTTTTTGGTCAAAGGACACTTTTGGCTAAAGAAAACTTAACAGATTTCCTTGGCTTAAGACTTCTCAGAGCCCTTATTTTGCTATAGTACTCTGCAAATCTCTGCGGACAGATAGAATATGTGAACTTTTATTTCTGTAGCATTCCATGGGACCAGAATTCCATGGAACACAATTTGGGACACACTACTCTAGAGACTTCAAACAGTGACAATTACTGTCATAATGACAAATGACAGGTATCTATTTTTGGCCAGTAGAAAGTAGGTTCCCTTTATTTCATCATGAATAACCAAGAGACCCAAGACAGTTATATGTATTTGGGAAAGGGCAGTAGAATCCAAAGAATGACTTGTGAAGACAGTAAAATCTGGATTTGAACTGTGTACTAACTGAGTGAAGTTAGCAAATTCATTAAGTCTCAGTGCCTTCATTTCTTTTTCTATAAAAGTAGTAGTAATAATTCTTATTTGTTGGGGATATTCAGATGGTTACCTGATATATTCTGCAAGGACATAGAACAGAGCTTGGAACATAAAGTGTGCAAAAAAATTTTAACTTCTTTTCTTTCTCCAAAGTTTTTTCTCTACCTTCTCAGGGAATAAATGTAAAATACTAGAAAAATATAGTTTTTCATATCTCTAGATAACTTCCTTTTACATAATTATTTTAATATGCATTTAATATTTATAATATATATATTCTTATGTATAATATACATATATATTCCTAATGGAAATCATTAAGCTAAAATAGATGTAGACTCAGCCCTCATGCAGCATTCTGCATAGCAGAGTATACAGTCAGGTAAACAAATGCAATTATGTCATATAATTATATATAACAATTTACAATTTTTGCAGCATCTTTCATGTATATTATCTCATTTAATTTTCACCAGAACCCTTTGAAATATATATTACTATTTCCCCATTTATATATAAAGAAAAATGAGACCCCAGGGAAATTGAGCAACTTGGTTAAGGTCATCCAGCTGACAATCCTGAGCATGAACAATGACCCAAGGCCTCTAACTCAAACCCTGTGACCTTTTCACTCTATCACGCAATGACTGTACTCACTACGCTTCCAGTGAAAACTTCCTAGACAATGATTTTCTTTTTAAAATAAAGACCAGGGGATAGGCTGACAAAACAATGACCAAGAAACTTAAGACACTCAGATGCTTAAGGCTGGTAGTTTCAGCTATAGGCCTTGAAATGTACATTACGGAGGGTTTAGGGACCCTCTACCTATTCTATTAACTAGTCATGTGGCCTTAACATATTATCTCAAATAAAATAAGAACAATAGCTACGCTTCTCCTTGATAATAGGAACAAATGAGATACTATCTGAAGTACTTTAGAAAGTCTCAAATGCTGTATAAATATACTAATTTTTAATTATTCTAATATGGGAAGCAGTGATAACACAAAAGTAATTAATAATTGGTTTGCAATACATTTCATGATTATCTTTATTGGACAAGAATAGCATTCACTATTAATTGTATGCTCTCCCTGGGTATTCACCAATGAGTGGCCAATCTTGATGATTTTGAGGGTAGTTTGTTAATATAATTTGCTACATATAGAGCAGACACATCCAAGGATTGATTGTGTAAGCAGTGTTTCCAAAATGGGAAGCCCATTTAACAGTAAAGCTTTATATTTACTTAAAGCTCTTTGGAATATTTTCTTACTTCACTGAAACATCTAGGAAATAAACTGGTATTGTGCTTTCTTTGTTTCTTCCGCATAAGGTGCTAAGAATTTTAAGCTTTTCAAAGGACTGCTCTGTCAAAATCAATAATAACTTAAGCCCTCACAGGTAGAAAATTTTCCTAAAATTCATTGTTTCTTCCTGCATGATCCTTTTGTGTTTTATATATATATATATTTCAAATATATTTTAAGGCATTATTTATTAGTATCAGGAAAATTTGGATTAAAATGATAAAACTCTTTTTTTCCCTTTGCTCATTAGTTTTGTTTCTTAAATGCCAAAGGGGAGGTGGATGGGCGGATGGGTGAAATACATGATGATGGGTGAAATAAATGATGGGTGAAATAGTTAGAACAGAATTAAAGAGCACACTTACCTTGATGGGCAATGAGTAATGTATAAAATTGCTGAATCACTATATTGCACACCTGACACTAATATAACACTGTATGTTAACTATACTGGAATGAAAATAAAACACTTAATAAAAAATAAACTGATAAAACTCATTGCTGGCAGGACATTCAGAAATTGTCCTTCTGAAGAACGACCTGGAAATATTTATTTTTATTTATTTATTTTTCACTTGGAAATATTTAACAAATGTTAAGCACCAGCTCTAGGCTCTTCGTTAGGTGATGAGAATGTTAAGGTGAACATGGTTTCTGCTTTTAAGGAACTCAAAGTCTACCAGGGAAGGAGCTTAAGTGAACAGATGTGATGAAGTAGACAGCAAACCAAACCTCTGCAGAGGCCCTAACTAGGCTACCCACCCTTCTGGTAAAAAACTCCACCTCCAGTATCCCAGGTTGTGGTAATCTAGGACTCAGGCCAGGTCTACCCAAATCCGTCTCTAAGATTTTTCACATTGAAGAAGGTTAGAGACACTTCTTTTCTTTCTGGATTAGGTGGTAAAGTGTGAGTCCAGAGCTGAGTATAGCCATGTCCCTGGCAATATGGAGTAAAGCTGGTTTGTGACAGTAGCTGTTTCAAAGCAAAGCAGAGATAAGATATACAGAGAGGGTTCTAACCAACTTAGCGTTTGAATATAGGCATCTTATCTCCTCCATTGTTTGGTTACTCCAGAGCCAATTAATCTGCTTGGTCAAGGTTTGGTTTCTGCTATTAGCAATATGACTAACCCACATCATGGGTGTTCTAATGGAGGTATGAACTAAAAGACTATTTATACCAAAAGATACAATAATTTAACTTTTAGAAATACAGTTGATTCACATTATCCACAGATTCTGTACTTGTGAATTTGCCTATTCACTAAAACTTTTATCTGTAACACCCAAATTAATACCTGGGGCATTTCCTGATCATTTACAGACATTGAAAAGGGGGGAAAAATTTGGGTCTCCTATAACGTAAACAAGTGTTCTTTTTACCACTTTTTTGTGTGTGCTTTTGTGTTTTTGTGTTCATCATTTTGTTGTTTAAAATGGCCCCAAGCAGGGCGCCTGGGTGGCTCAGTTGGTTAAGCGACTGCCTTCGGCTCAGGTCATGATCCTGGAGTCCGGGGATCAAGTCCCACATCGGGCTCCCTGCTCAGCGGGGGGTCTGCTTCTCCCTCTGACCCTCCCCCCTCTCATGCTCTCTGTATCTCATTCTCTCTCTCAAATAAATAAATAAAATCTTTAAAAAAAAAAATAAATAAATAAAATAAAATGGCCCCAAGCATAGTGTTAAAGTGCTGTCTAGTGTTCTTAAGTGCAAGGAGGTATGACGTGACTTACAGAAAAAATACATGTATTAGATAAGCTTCATTCAGGCATGAGTTATAGCACATTTGACCATGAAATCAATGTTAATAAATCAACAATATATATTAAATAAGGTGTCTTTAAACAGAAACATACATGAAACAAAGTTTGCACTGACTAATTGACAAAATAAATGTGAACAGAGGATTGCAGTAACCTAATTCTGTATTTCCCCAGGAGCAGTATTTGCTAATTCAGTTCAGAGACACCTTATAGAACGTGAACTACTGTGAATGACTATATACTTTAAGGAAATATGGTCCTCTATTTAAAAAATTAGATGTTCATAGAAGCACTATTTATAATAGTGAACAGCTAGAGAAAAGCCAAATGTCCAACAAATGAAAAGTAGTTACAGTGTGTAAATACTGTCATTATAATTCTATGGATATTTCCTTACATAAAAACACATTTATAAAATTAATAAAGTAGAATTGTTGGGACAGAGTTCACTGGCTCTAAGTAACTTGAAAGAAGGAAATATATCTTAGTTATTTTCTATCTATATGAGCTAGCCTGGCATGCAGTAGATACGGGAGCTAATACATATCCACTATTGACTACTATGGAACCCATGGGGCATAGTTCTGGCCAATGAGGTCTAAGTGAAAGCTTCTTAGGTAAAGATTCATGGAAAGCTATTTCTAAAATTATTATTTTATTTATTTTTTTTAGAGAGCGAGAGAGAGAAAGAAAGTGAGACCATGTGAACAGGGAGGGGAGGGGCACAGGGAGAGAGAAAATCCCAAGCAGGCTCCATGCTCAGCGTGGAGCCCAATCTTACGACCCTGAGATCATGACCTGGACCCTGAGGTCATGACCTGAGCTGAAGTCAAGAGTCAGATGCTCAACCGACCTAGCCACCCAGGTATCCTGGAAAGCTATTTTATTAAGTGGACACACTCAGTGGCACCCATATTTTGCCTATTATGCTTTCCACATCTTCTAACTTGGATCTTAAATGGTGCTAATGGTGCAGGAGTCATCTTTTAGCATAAGTATGAAAGATACAAAGTCTGCCATGTTGCCTAACTCCAAGAAAGAACAGATTATTAATGGTGGATACTATTCCTATCTAACAAAGATAATCATGAGATGTATTGCAAACCAATTATTAATTGCTTTGGTATTATCACTGCTTCCCATACTCAAGAGAATAATTAAAAATTAGTTTGTTTATACATTTTATACCTTCTAAAGTACTTTCAAATAATAACTCATTTGTTCTTATTATTCTTGTTTTATTTGAGATAATATCTTATGGCCATATAGTTTGGTAACAGTATGAGGCAGAGGGTCCCAACATTTCAAGGGCATTTGAAAGGACATTCTGGAGCTGAAACTATTTATCATCCTTAATCCTTCGGGATATGAATATTAAATATTTTCTCTGAAGTGGTATAATATAGTAACCTTAAAATACAGATCATTAGGCAGCTGCATGGAGCAGAAAACATGCATGGCCAATGAACATATGAAAAGATGCTTAAACTCATTAGTAGAGATATGCAAATTAAAACCACAATGAAATATTTCATACAAATAAAATGGGAAAAAATTAGTCTAACCTAACTAAATGCTGGAAAGAATGTCAAGATATAAAAACTATCACATATTTCTAGTAGAAGAAAGCTGCCATCATTTGCAGAGCAATTTGGCAAAGTCTTAAAGTTGAGGGTGTTTATATTCTGTGATTCAACAATTCTACTCTTAGAAATAAATATATCCTAGAAAAACTCAGGTGCATATGCCCTAGAAGACAAATACAAGAATATTCACAGCAGCAGTTTTGGTGATAATAAAAATATGGAAATAACCTGTGTGTCCACTGAAAGGAGAATGGATGAATAAATTATGTGCAGAAGATGGGATGCTCTACAGCAGTGAAAATAAATAAACCAGTGGTACCCATATAAATGTGGCTAAATCTCAAAAAATATTACTGAGTGGAAAAGCATTACATAAGACTTCATGTTTCATTTGAGCATCTATGTAAAGGAATATACCAGCCAAAGAATTCTAGAACAGATTCTAATATGAATTAGAATGATCAACACCAAATTATGCTTGAATGTTCACTTATGTGGTGAGAAATAACCAAAAAAGAAAAAGTAAGGCAGCACAAAGGGCCTCATTTCTGTGACTTTTTATTTTTAAAGAATGATCTGAAGCAGAGATGGCAAAGTGTTGGGATATCAATGGGCTAAATAATGGAATATAGGCATTTTTATTGCACTGTTCTTTGCATTAGTCTAAATGTTTTAAGTATATCATAATTTAAGAATATTCATATGAACAGACTGATTACTAGTAGTGAAACTGAATCAGTAATGAATAAACTCCCCAAAAAAGTCCAGGACCAGATGGATTCACAAGTGAATTCTAGCAAACATTTAAAGAGGAGTTAATACTTTTTCTCTTTAAACTATTCCAAAAAACAGGAGGAAGGAAAGCTCCAAATACACTCTACATGGCCAGCATCACCCTGACTCCAAAACCAGAGAGACACTACAAAAAACAAACAAAACTACAGACCAATATCCTTGATGAACACAGATCCAAAATTCCTTAAGAAAATATTAGCACTCCACATTCAACAATACATTAAAAGGATCATTCACCATGATCAAGCAGATTTATTCCAGGAATGGAAGGATGATTTGATATCTGCAATCAATCAACATGATATACACATTAACAAAATGAAGGCTAAAAACCATATAATCATCTCAGCAGATGCAGAAAAGGAATGTGACAAAAGTTCAATATCCATTCATGATAAAAACTCTCAAAAAATGGGTTTAGGGAGAAAAATACCTCAACATAATAAAGGGACAAACCCATAGCTAACATTATACTTAATGGTGAAAACTGATAGCTTTTCTTCTAAGATCAGGAATAAGACATGGATGTACACTCTTGCCACTTTTATTCAACATAGTACTGAAAGTTCTAGTCATAGCAATCAGACAAGAAATAGAAGGCATCCAAATTGGTAAAGAAGAAGTAAAATGGTCACTATTTGCAAATGACATTATACTATACATAGAAAATCCTAAAGACTCCACCAAAAAACTATTAGAATAAGAGAATTCAGTAAAGTTGTAAGATACAAAATTAATATACAGAAATGTGTTGCATTTCCATACACTAATAATAAAATAGCAGAAAGAGAAATGAAGAAGACAATTCGATTTACAATTGTACCAAAAAAAAACCCTAGAAATAAACTTAACCAAAAAGGCAAAAGATTTATACTCCAAAAACTACAAAACATCGATGAAAAAAACTGAAGATAACACAAATGAAAATATATTGCATTTCAGTATCTTTTCGAGGAATTAATATTGCTAAAATGCAGACCACCCAAAGAAATCTACAGATTTAATGCAATCCCTATCAAAATACCAATGGCCAATGAACATATGAAAAGATGCTTAAACTCATTAGTAGAGAAATGCAAATTAAAACCAATTTTCACGGAACTAGAATAATCCTAAAATTTGTATGAAACCACAAAAGACCCCAAATAGCCAAAGCAATCTTGAAAAACAAGAACAAAGTTGGAGGTATCACAATCCCAGTAAAGCAACAGTAATCAAAACAAAAAAATCATGGTACTAGCATAAGATAGACACATAAATCAATAGAACAGAATAGGGAGACCAGAAATGAACCCACAATCATATTGTGAATTAATCTATGACAAAGGAGGCAAGAATATTCAATAGGGAAGCCAGTGTCTTCAACAAATGGTGTTGGGGAAACTGAACAGCTTCATTCAAAAAAATGAAATTGGACCATACACAAAATTAAATTCAAAATGGATTAAACACTCAAATGTGAGACCCAACACCATAAAACTTCTAGAAGAAAACATAGGCACTGACATCACTGACATTGGACTTAGCAACATTTTTCTAGATATATCTCCTCAGGCAAGGGGAACAAAACAAAAATAAACTATTGGGACTATCCCAAAATTAAGAGCATTTACATAACAAAGGAAACCATCAACAAAATGAAAAGACAACCTACTGAATGGAAGAAGATATTTGCAAATGATATATCTGATAAGGACTAAATATCCAAAATATATAAAGAGCTTATACAACTCAACACCAAAACAACAGTTTGATTAAAAGGTGGGCAAAGACATGAACAGACATTTTTCCAAAGAAGACATACAGATGGCCAACAGACACATGAAGAGGTGTGCAACATCACTAGTCATCAGGGAGATGCAAATCAAAACCACAATGACATATCCCCTTACCTTTGCCAGAATAGTTAGAATCAGACAGACAAGAAATATCGAGTGTTGGCGAGGATGTGGAGAAAAAGGAACACTTGTGCACTGTTAGTGGGAATGTTAATTGGTGCAGTCACTGTGGAAAATAGTATGGAGGTTCTCAAAAAATTAGAAATAGAAATACCGTACGATCCAGTAATTCCACTACTGGGTAGGAATTCCCTCTTTACTTTTTTCTCAGCTCTTCCCATTTATCAGTTTTATAATTGTCTCTATCTGTACCTTTGAGCCCCCAAATACTAGCTTTTATAATTCACCTTTAAAGTTTCTGCCTGCGAGAATTTGGGTATGTCACAGAAAAAATTATATAAGCTCCTAGTACAACTTCCTCAGTGATTATAAGGCTTTCTGTTTTCTTCTAATCAACTTTTATAATTATGGGTAAGAATGCAGAATGATCACTCTTTTTAGCTGAAGATAGATGGTGCTTAGCCCCCTGGATTTAAGCAATGACTCCAACTTCCAGTAATTTCCCCATCTTCCACTGTGTCCCAGCTCCATTTCATGTAGAACATTTTTAGTTTCCTTAATTCTGCAAGATCAAAATCCAAGATACCATTGTCTGCTTCAGCATCTTGGGCTCAACACACCCGTGATTTCAGCCTGTTCCTTCTTTGACATTTTGATCCCATTAGAGATGTTTATCTGTCTTTTCTAATCCAGATAAATGCTTTTGTTTTGCATGTGTGTGTGTGCCCATGTGCACATGCATGTATCATTGTTATATGTTTATAGCACAGTCTAAATTCACTTCATCTTAAATTGGAATGCTCACATATTAGATGGTTATTTTATGCAAATTATTTATGGAAATTCAATTACAGTGCACTTAAAAAAAGAAATCCTTTCATGTTTTACTTGTTAAGTTTTTATTTTAATTCCAGTTAGTTAATGTACAGTGTTTTATGTTTCAGGTGTACAATATAGTAATTTAACTCTTCTAAACATCACCCTGCGCTCATCACAGCAAGGGCACTCCTTAATCCCCATCACCTATTTAACCCATCACCACTGGTAACCATCAGTTTGTTTTCTATAGTAAGAATCTGTTTCTTGGTTTGCCTTTCTCTCTCTCTCTTTTTTTTTCCCCCTTTGCTGGTATGCTTTACTTCTTAAATTCCACATATGAGTGAAATCATGTGGTATTTATCTTCTCTGACTTAATTTCACTTAGCATAATACTCTCTAGCTCCATCCATGTTATTGCAAATGGCAAGATTTCATTCTTTTTTTGGTTGAGTAATATTCCATTATATACACACACACATATATATATACACATGTGTACATATACATATGTAAAATGTATACAGTAAAAATGTACATATGTATATATAACATCTTCTTTATCCATTCTTCAGTCAATGGGCACTTGGGTTGTTTCCATCCAAAGTTTGACTATTGTAGATAATGCTGCAATGAAACCAGGATCTGGTTCTTTGAAAAAATTAATAAAATTGATAAACCTCTAGTCAGACTTATCAAAAAGAAAAGAGAAAGGACCCAAATAAATAAAATTACAAATTATAGAGGAGAAAATAACAACCAATACCACAGAAATACAAACAATCATGAGAGAACATAATTATGAAAAACTATACACTAACAAATTGTACAACCAGGCAGAAATGGATAAATTCCTACAAATATATAAACTACCAAAACTGAAACAGGAAGAAAGAGAAAGCTTGAACAGGCTTATAACCAGCAAAGAAATGAATCAGTTATCAAAAAACTCCCAACAAACAAAAGTCCAAGACCAAATAACTTCACAGGTGAATTCTACCAAACATTTAAAGAAGAGTTAATACCTATTCTTCTCAAACTTTTTCAAAAAATATACAAGGAAGGCAAACTTCCAAACTCATTCTATGAAGCCAGCATTACTCTGACAGCAAAACCAGATAAAGATACCACTAAAAAAGAGAACTACAGGCCAATATCTCTGATGAACATGGATGCAAAAATCCTCAAGAAAATGCTAGCAAACCAAATCCAACAATACATTATAGTGCACTTTCTAAAATCACTTTTTGTATTTTTCCCATTGCAGAACACTTTAGAATTTTTGAATCTTTGAAAATTCATGGTAATTATTAACCATGGCTCTAATATGCCTAGATGTTTACTGTATTTCTTTAAAAATCAGTTCTAATATACTAGTAGAAATCTAAGTAATTTTAAATATAACTTAGTATTTTCTAAACTCTAATGCCCATTTAGATTATTCAAAAACACATATAAAAATATTAGAATTTGACTAACAAAGAAATAATAAAAAACCTCAATAGCTTTTAAATTAAGACAAATCAAGAAAAATCTCTTGAGAAGTTACATGGCCTAAAATTAAAAATAAACAGAAAACAAATCTGTTGGCAGTGATAAAGTGGACTTAAAAAGCTAAATTTTATCACTGAAATGTTCTATCTTTTCTTGTCTTTTTTTTTTCCTAGTGATATAAACAGATTTAAAAATAGCCAAAAAATTTATGGGTCTTATATGCAGTTGAAGGAATACCACATTAAGTGCAGCTCAAACAAAGAAAGCCAAGGTCCTTTTGACCTCAGGGTTCCTCTGGATATTCTCCTCATTCAGTGCTATATCTGTATATAGAGAAAAGCATGATTCAACAGTCATACACAAGCAATGCTATTATATAGAACATTTGCTATGGCTTGTATACCTAGTTTTGACTTCATGAGTTCTGAAAATGCTGTAGGTTGGTTCTTTTATTTGAGATGATTCTTCAAAGAAATCACTGAACTAAAGAGAGGGTCATATTTTCCTTTTTTCCAATGGCATACTTGGACATATAAAAATACACGACACATTCCTATAAAACTATATACCATTCAGTGCACAGACACATGAAAGGATGCTCAGCATCACTAATCATCACGGAAATGCAAATCAAAACCACAAAGAGAAGTCACTTTACATGTGGCAGAATGGCTAATATAAGAAAGACAAGAAATAGCAAGTGTTGCTGAGAATGTGGAGAAAAAGGAACCATTGTACACTGTTGATGGGAATGTAAATTGGCACAGCCACTGTGGAAAATAGTATGGGGGTTCCTTAAGAAATTAAAAATACAAATACCATATGAACCAATAATTCCACTACTGGGTACCTAACCAAAGAAAAGGAAACACTAACTTGAACATATATGCACACCTAGGTTTATTATAACATTATTTATAATAGCCAAGATATGGAAGCAACCTAAGTGTCCATTGATAGACAAATGGATATGGAAGATATGCATACGCACACACATACACACACACAGAGGAATACTATGCAGCCACCAAAAAGGGTGAGAACATGCCATTTGTTGCAATACGGATGGACCTAGAGAGTATCATGCTAAGTGAAATAAGTCAAACTGACAAAGACAAATGTAGATTTCACTCATGTAGAATCTAGAAAAACAAATGAATAAACAAACTCAAATCAGAATCAGACCTATAAATACAGAGAATAATAATTTGATAGTTGCTAGAGGGAAGAGGTGGGCAAAACTGATGAATGAGAGATACAGACTTCCAGTTATAAAATGAATAGTCACAGGAATAAAAGACACAGAATAAAGAATATAGTCAATGATATTGTAACAGAGTTGTACAGCGACAGAGGGTAGCTACACTGTGGTGAGCACAGCGTAAGGTATACACTTGGGGAATCACTCTGTAAAACACCTGAAACTACTGTAACATTGTGTGTCAACTATACTCAGATAAAAGTACATTGATAATAAAAAAAAAATAGAACCATTTAGGCAACTAAATGTCTAATATAAAATTTTCCAGGTATTTTAGGCTAGGTATTTTATTTAACTTCTGTCTCAAGATATTTATTTAAAAATATCTTTAGGGCACCTGGTGGCTCAGTGGGTTCAGTGTCTGCCTTCAGCTCAGGTCATGATCCCAGGGTCCTGGGATTGAGCCCCACATCGGGCTCCCTGCTTGGTGGGGAGCCTGCTTCTCCCTGTCCCTCTGCCCCTCTCCCTGCTTGTGCTTGCTCTGTCAAATAAATAAATAAAATTTTTAAAAAAGAATATCTTTAATTAGTACTAATTCTTATAAAGGTATTTTCCACATTAAACTGAAATTTGCTTTTAAATAGTTTCTGCTGGCTGATTTTCTGCAGCTATAAAAAGTCATTCAAGTCCTGTTTATGTTATACCTTGTTAATTTGAATCCCTCATCCTTGCTTGCTAAAGTCTTTGGTTTCTGATTCTGTTATGTACCTACCAGGAAATCCTCCAGCTTCCTGAAATCTGCAAATTAGATGGGCTTCCTTTTTGTATCCTCATCCAAATTACTGACAGAAACATTGATGATGACAGGAAAAACCTCTGCAGCCTGTAACTCAGTAATTCCATTACATTGACCTTGCTTTTCATTCATGAGCCCTCACTCATCCTTCAACAAGATCCAAATCCATCTACCGATACTGTCAGCCTACATTTGAGTATCTTCTCTAAAACCTTTGCTGAATTCCAGGTATTCTCACTTTACGACCTTCTCTTTATCTACCAATTCAGGAAGTCTTTTTAAAAAATAAATGATGGGTTAGCCTGGTGATGGGTATTAAAGAGGGCACGTTCTGCATGGAGCACTGGGTGTTATACGCAAACAATGAATCATGGAACACTACATCAAAAACTAATGATGTAATGTATGGTGATTAACATAACATAAAAAAACTAATGATGCAATGTATGGCGATTAACATAATAAAATAAAGTTTAAAAAAAGAATAGTTAAAAAAATAAAATAAATGAGGTCTGGAATAACTTGTGAACACATGAGCGCATTCTGTTGTCATATCTTTTCCTAGTTAATAATAAACTGAGCTGAAACTGTTGGTGAGTCAGAGATTAGGTGATGCCATGACTGTGCTAAGTGTTACATTAGCAGTATTAGTTGAACTCTGGGAAGCACGTGGTCATCATCTTACAGAGGATGACTGGAGATGTGTCTACTTTTCCACCTAGGCTTCTCATGGCCACAGCAGATCTTCCTGGAATTCATATCCTTCCAGAACCACAGCTGTGGCATCTACTTCTTTCCCTTCTGTAACTTGTGTGCTATCCAACCTTAAAACCATAAGTCACATGAAAAAATTTTTGCAGATGTCACAAGGTGAAGAGGAACAGATTTTCTTCCTCTCCTAGTCCTCACACTTTTCCCTTTACCTGGATAAAGACTGTGGTTAAAATCTGGGCCTTGAATCAGACTGCCTGTGTCTATAACCGATGTCTGTAATTTCTCAGTTACTATTGTCAATTTACTTAATCTCTCCAAGTGCCATTTTTCTCGTATATCAAATGGAAATAATAATATTGCCTATTTCACAGGACTGCTGTGAGAATCAAATTATTGCACGTTAAACATTTTGATGTATTCTTGGCACATAGTAAGCTCTAAATAATAATTGTTGTTTTAATTGTTATTGTTGCTTAAAGGATGTGGGCCTTCTCAGTTTGGAGAAATGCTGGCTGCTTGAGGGCTATAGTTCTGTTTTGGTTAACTGAGGCTGTCCTGCATACATTTAATTTTGTTATTAAAATTAGTTTCAATCATGGATAGTTCAGCTCCTCAGAGTATTATAGAACTAGTGACAAATGTTGGGTAATACTGTCTTGCTTCAGTAGGTATTGCTTTCATGATACCAGTAATGACTTGTTTTACAAAGCTTCTCTCCATCTCATAAGCAGAAAGCACTCTATAGACATTATCACATAATAATTTTGAGAAGTTGCTAGGCTACAAGTACTATGTGATTGTTTCCATTTTGCACAGGGATTCTAAGTAACTTGCTTATGTTCACATAGAAAAATGGCAGAAGAAGAAGGAAAACCCCATTACATGAGCTTCTAAAATCCCACCTAGAGATTTGGGATCTCCAAGTAATTTGGGAGCAGTCTACATCAAAAATACTCTATATATTTAAGATTATTTAATGTAAATCATTTTGCAATGTGAAATCTGGCAGTATGACATCACTGATTGAATTTGGAATATATCCAGCCTGATTCAGTAAGTCTAGCAATCAATCAATCATTAGGTTCATAGGACACAATATATTTGACAACTGGAAGGAAGAAGTAGTGAGACAACCCACAATTTCAGCCTATTTGACTTTCAATCCACTTTGACAAATACTATGTGCCAGGCACTATGCTGCGTACAACTGGAGGTAAAAGAATTCTTAGGGACTTACAGTCAAGTGAAATAGGAAACACAGATGTAGATGTAGATAGAGATGAAGATCTAGCCATTGCTATAAAGATTCATACTAATATAACGCTGTAGTAGACAAAGTACATAAGATAGTAAGTTAAGGAGATGTTCATTTTGATGGGGACTCTGGAAAAGCCTTATGGAAAGACATGATTTCAGTGAGGTCTTAGAAAATCATCAGGTCCGCAATTGTGATGACTATTTGGTGAAGGCAGAAGAAACACTATGTAGAGCTGGTGGAAGGGTCCTTGAAAGCCTTGGCTGATACGGGGTAAATGCCCCCTGTATATTCTCCAGAGTTGGTAGCAACCTCAAGTTTACTTTTCCACAAATTTAAGACCAGATTCCTATTATTTGGAAGAAGAACAAAGGGGAGAAATGAAGGGGAAAACAAGGAAGGAGTTCCTTTAATTTTTCTTTCAAGCTTCTTTCAGAGGGGGGATATATGAGTCACAGACCAAGTATGTATAAAATACCGACATATCCTTAGCTGCCTTACTTCAGAAACTAAATTTGTGTGTAAATCTGTGGTATTTCTTTATTTTCTTGTTTAATTAAGAATTTGGTATTGGTGAGCTTTGTACTTGTCATGTTACTGATGAGGCATTAGAATACTGATGAATTGTACTAACTGCAATCCACTGGTGTCCCTACTTGGGGAGGGTAATCACTAATCAGGGGTACCTTCGGTCTGTTTTGCTACTACCTGAGATTGGGAGGGATAACAATAGACTCCTTGTATAACCAATGTTTTTAAATGATATACAAAATATCTCCAACCAAATGTTCAAAATGGCAGATTTTAGGCTTGCCTAGCTTAGTTTGTGTACTTAAAAAAAAAATAAGGCTGGACTTTGTTGAAGGACGTGAGCTGTTCATATACTCTGCATCAATGACAATGATAAGAGCAAT
The DNA here is from genome assembly GCF_964656455.1 of Halichoerus grypus. Lineage (NCBI taxonomy): Eukaryota > Metazoa > Chordata > Mammalia > Carnivora > Phocidae > Halichoerus > Halichoerus grypus. The sequence goes on along the minus strand of NC_135715.1, from coordinate 56,915,609 downwards.
TGGGGAACTCAATTAGCTTTGCTAGACCAGGAACAATGGTGACATAATTACATAAAATGGCTATAGTGTGTTTGCTACCGCCCCCTATTCAGTATCATAGAATCTGATGCATATTTTTATGGTAGTAATGCTGGGATCATTAAAAAATAGGCATTACTGGGACGCCTGGGTGGCTCAGTCGTTAAGCGTCTGCCTTCGGCTCAGGTCATGATTCCAGGGTCCTGGGATCGAGCCCCACATCGGGCTCCCTGCTCAGCGGGAAGCCTGCTTCTCCCTCTCCCACTCCCCCTGCTTGTGTTCCCTCTCTCGCTGTCTCTCTCTCTCTGTTGAAAAATAAATAAAATCTTTAAAAAAAAATAAAAAATAGGCATTACTGAATCTTTAATATTGCAGCTGAATGTTTCTTTTCCCAGTGTAGACTGACCCTAGTTAATGGAATGATACTGCCTAACACACAATAGGAAGATTTTGCAATAGGAGACCTGGGTTTGAGACCTGACTTTTCTGAATTCTGGTTGTATTATTTTGGGCAAATAACTTCGTTTCTGAATCTCAGTATATTTAGTTGGAAAATGGAATAATAATTGTACCTACTAAACTGAGTTTTGAGAATCACAGGAGATACAAATGTTGGCAAGCGTGAGGAGAAAAAGGAACCCTTGTGCACTGTTAGTTAGAATTAAAATTGGTACAACCACTGTGGAAAATGGAATGTTCTTCAAAAAATTAAAAATATAAATACCATATGATCCAATAATTCCACTGCTGAGTATTTAACCAAAGAAAACAAAAACACTAATTCAAAAAGATATATGCACCCTTATGTTAACTGCAGCATTATTTACAATAGCCAAGATATGGAAGCAACCTAAATGTCCATTCTTTGACAAATGGATAAAGAAGATGTGGTACACCTCCCCAAGACACACACTGGAATATTATGCAACCATAAAAAGGTTGATGTTTTGCCATTTGTGACAACATGGATGGACCTAGAGGGTATTACCCTAAGTAAAATAAGTCAGCCTGAGAAAGACAAATGCCATATGATTTCACTCATATGTGGAATCCAAAAAAAAGTCATATAAACAAACAAGCAAAAATCAGAATCAGATGTATAAATACAGAAAACAAGCTGAAGGTTGCCATAGGGGAGGGGAATGAGGGGTTGGGTGAAACAGGTGAAGGGGAGTGGGAGATAAAGTCTTCCAGTTATGGAATGAATGTCTAGGAATAAAAGGCACACCGTAAGGAATATAGTCAAAGATACTGTAATAGTGCTGTATGGTGAGAGATGGTAGCTACACTTATGGTAAGTACAGTTTAGAGAAGTTGCATCACTATGTTGTCTACCTGAAATTAATGTAACATTGTGTGTCAATTATAGTCAAATAATGATTAAAAAAAAAAAGCCTTCAATGCTACTTTGAAGTATTTAGTGGTGATACTGAATTGTTATTTTCTTAACTGTCTTATATAATTGTCTCATATAATGTCCTAAATGATCTTTATCTAACAAAGGCACATGGTATTTCAAATCTTTTAGCATGTGAAAGTTGGTGACTGTTCAATTACATACATTATACTCCCCATTACACATAGTGCAAGTGATTGAAACTGGTAAGGTAAAAAGAACAGGCTTCAGTATAATTAAATTGGGATTTCTTTCACCAAATAAAATAAAGAAGAATAACATTTTAAGAAGCATTTTGGGGGTAGATACTTTGTTATGTCTTTTAGGAGAAATGCATGAGGGACTGAAGAGGAAAATGAAGACTGTAAGAATGCTTTAAATTGTATGTTTGACCTACAGAAAGGTGTCCTTTTGGCCTTTTGTATTTGTGTCAACAGACAGGGTAAGTTTTTTAAATGCATTTATGGCCAAATTTTCATAGTGTGAAAAATGGTGTGGGGAATACAGAGATGAATACAGGAAAACTTAAGTGTATTTGGTATTACAGCATGGCTGAATGCTTTACATATCTTACTTGATCTCTCACATACACATACAGGGAAAAGGAAGTAAAATCAGAAAAATAACAGTTAATAGTAGGGCACGGACATGAGAGGAGGTCTCCTTGTCTCCAATTCTAGGCTCTTTCTGCCTCTCCAAGGAACTGAACACGTGCAACAAAACCTGTGGGCTAATAGGTTCTCTATTAACCAAGTAACATAACCAAGAAAATTTCATTTGGATGATAGCAAATTTAATAGTACCCAACCCATCATTTTAAAGTATGACTACTCTTAATTTTTTTTTTTTTTCCATAAACCAGAAAAAAAAGTCAGGACACAAAGAAACAGAAACCTCTCAGTGTTTCACTCAGACTTTCTTCTCCACTAATTATGTAACTCTCATAATTACTTACAGGTCTCATAGCACATAATAATTAAAGCAATATTTCTGAAGTATTTTTATTGTAAAAATTAAAAACATTTAAAAGCTAAGAGAATAGTATCATCAGCTCCCATTTACTCAGCACCTGGCTTCAATAATCATCAATATTTTGCCAATCTAGTTTCGGTCATATCACACTATTTTTCCCTGATGAATATTTAAAACACCAAATGTTGTATAATTTCACCTGTACGTCCAGAATGTACCTCGTTATTAACAGATACTGACACCTAGAGCATCCATTATCACTCTGAAAACTATTAATGTTAATTCTCAACGTCATCTAATATCTAGTCCCTGCTTATTTTTTACTATGTAAAAATGTCCTTTTATGGTTGTTTTGCTTGAATCAGGATCCAAGCAAGGCCCACATATTGCTTTTGGTTGGTAGGTCTCTTAATATTTTTTCATGTAATTTATGGGTGGAACTAAATCTTTTAACTTGTTGAGTATCTCAAATTCTGAATTTGGCTCTTTGCATCCTTGTGGTACCTTTTAACATACTCCTCTATCTCCTGCATATATGGAGACACTTGTTTAAATTTTTTGTTTTGTTTATATGCAAGAATCTTTCATCAGTGGTATTATGTAGTTCCCACTGCGTTGTAGCAGGAGGCCATGATGTCTGGTCTTTTAGTGATGATACAACACCGCAGTGAGCTCAGATGGTGCCGGCCTAATCCATTCATCATAAAGCTTCCTCACAGACTTAATGGTTTAAACAGTTATTTATGGTAATTGCCTAGATCCATTCTTTCATTAGAGGTTTCAAAATAGTGACTTCATAATGCTATGTCTTCTTCTTTTGTTCACTAAATTTCTACTATAGACACAAATTTTCTCTAAATAAATAGGTGGTTATTTTGAAATAGTGTGTACAGGAAAGTAGATATTAAAGGTTTGATTTTTCTCTTTATTTGTAAGTCTTCAGAATACTGATTTGGTATCCTAGCAATCTTCAAAGGTGAGCAATTAGTTTGTCTTTTCTGAGTACCATTATGAATGAGTGGATTTTAGCATATTTGTAGTCTTTATCATGATAACTTTGCTTTGAAATGTACTTATGATATTAATTTAGATACTGTGGTTTTTTTTTTTACCCTTGCATATATCTTTTTAAAATTGTGGCAAAATATATATAACATAAAATTTACTCACTCAGATATCCTGGGAATCCACCTTTCTTAGCCCCAAACCTAACACCCTCAATCAACTACTCCATTAACCAGCTATTCTTATTCTCAGACTCAGGCGATATAGCATCTCAGTATATAAAGTCATGAATCCTTTTCCTCTTGAGCAAGGGCACCTTGATAGATTTAGGTCAGTGGTCCTCTGGCCAGGCTGCATATCCATGTGAAGGACTTGGACCAAAAGCCTCAGGGTCAGAGAGCTTTTCTCAACTGTGGGATGTTGGGGGGGTGGGGGAGAGTTGCCAAGTGAGAAATGGGTGGCATCACTTAGATACACTTCTCCTCTTCCTTTTCCAGTTTCCACATCTCTAATATGCCCAGAGTGGGGGGAGATATAAAATTCTATAGCCATATAAAGCTACCCTAAGGAAAACAATTAAGATGAACTCTCCTGAAATATCTCATTCTTCTGTCATGATTCAGTCATGTAGATGAATCTATATGGCCATTCTTGCTGTGTGGAAGTTCATGGTTGTCTAGGAATCCAAAAAGTCTTTTTTTGGACTTTTTTTTTTGAAAGAAGACAATTTCCAATGAGTTTCTTGCATTAGGCAGAGTAAAATAAGGGCAGTTTGCTTTGGCAGACTGTATTTTCTAAAGAAGGCCTCAGTGAGAGTACTCATCCTGCATACTTTTATTCAGTATGGCCATTGTATGTAACCCATTCCTCCTGTCCATTTCTCTTGGACTTTGGTGGGCTTGTAACCACAGGAGCCAGTAAAGTATGGCAGAAGAGATGCTGCAACTAAGTCATAAATGGTGGTACAGCTTCTGCCTTGTTGGCGGGGACACTTAGAGCCCTGAACTGCCAAGGAAGAAGTCTGGCCACCTTGTCACAGGCATCTGGGCTTCTGAGGGTGTTCAGACCAAGTGGAGAGACCACATACAGGTGATATGGTAGAAACACCCACTAAGGTCCCAGCTGACAGTGAGTGTCAAATGAAAACATATTAGCACAGTCTTTTTAAAAAACGTTGTGCACATAATTGAATATCCATATGCAAAAAATAAGTGACCCATAACTCATACCTTATGCCCCGTACAAAAATTAGCTCCTCAAAATTAAATGTAAAAATTTTAACTATAAAAGTTCTAGAAGAATACATAGGAGAAAATCTTTGTGATCTTAGATGCCATTTCTTAGACAAGGCCCCAAAAATTCAATTTGTGGAAAAAAATTATATAGTGGGCAGCATCAAAACTAAGAATTCATTAAAACATTAGAATCAAAACTTGTACTGAAAACCACAGTTTCTAATTCTGCAGTGCTTGGAAGGGCCAACTGAAGGACACAAAAGGCAAAACAATTAATATTAGCTCAGCTAAACTGAGAAGAAGGTTGAGTCAGAAGGAACTAAAAATTGTGGGTTTTATAAAAGAGGGTCAAACTATTAAAGCATAAGAGAACTTTTTGGGGTGGTGGAAATGTTCTATATCTTGATTGTGGTGGTGGTTATGCATTGTATGTATGGTCAAAAGTCAGAACCGTGCACTAAAAAGGAGTTATTTAATTAAATATGAAATATACTTCAATAAACATGATTTTTAAAAATAGTAGGAGTCATAGTTCAAGTGTGACTTAAACCTTTGAGAGCTTATCCACATTTCAGTGAGAAATCATCTTTACTTATCTCCCAGTAACTATTTTAGTCCCTATATGTGAAAATCATCTTTACTATATTTTCAAAGGTTTAAAAATGAAATAAAGTTATTTACCACACTGTGGTTAATAGGCTATATCTGGGTGTCAAATCCACCTTTTTCATTCCTCACCAGATTTTGGAAACTTGAATAATTATTTCTAACATGGGCTTTATAAGAAAAATGTGCATCAGTAGGAAAGCGCCTAGAGTAAGGTCACTTAAAAATGCTAACATTCTGGTAATTGTGAAAGTTTAAGATGATTGCATTACTCAGAGTTTTGGGCATATGAGGAATTTGCTCTAATGACCTGGTGTTATTCTAGAAGTCCTCCATGAAAGGCAGCACTCAATCACTTGTGGAAGTGCTAAGACTCACTTGACATGGTTATGTAATGTCCTCTTATTCTAGCAATGATAATAACACTAATGATAAAGAAAAGTAACTTTTCAAGTCTCAGTGTGTAGAAAAATAGGCAGTTTTGCGTAGGTTTGCACTCTGTAATCACACTTCATGAGCTAATATTTTAATGACACCTCCTGGATAATAATTAGCCATCTCAGCTTCTTACTTGTCATCTGAAAACTACAGTCACTGTTTCAAGCTTACCAGATACTGTTTCCTCCTCTTTCTTTTCAGTGAATAAGATATTAATATTCTTCATTTGGAAAATGTTACTCCCAACCATGCTAAAATTTCACCCTCATACAGATTTTTCCTAAGACTTACCAGGTATACTTTGGTTGCAAGAGCAGATGGAAGTATAGTCACTAAAAATTCTGTCCAGTTTTTCATTTAAATACATGCTTGAATAGCCTATGGATTCAACCAGAAGAATCTGGTTAATTGCAGTATTTTGGTAAATAGCCTGTATTTTTTTCTAAAAAGCCTAGGATATAGACCCATCCTTTAATGGTTTCTTTTTATTTTAAAACAGTGAAATCAAGGGAAAATGGAGGCTTTGAGCTAGCTCTAGCTCATCCCAGCATTGGACTTTACCGACAGTCTTTTCAAAGCAAATTTAGACATTTCTCAATGATTTCAATGCTAGAATAGGGCGAACTCTGGGCTCATTTAAATGTCAGGCTGTGATGAGGTTGGGTTCCGTCCCAGGGGACAAATTAACACAGGAATCGGGGCTGCTGCCCTGGGAACCACAATGCCCCTTCTCTAGTGCTCTAGGGGACAACTAAAGACAAAGAGGGAAAATAGCTGGTATCAGCTAAGTTTCAAAGAGGATTAGATCACAGGGAACTAAAATTAAACTAAAACAAACACTAGTGTTCTTCCCTGCCTCTCCATACTCCATACTCTTCTCCGGTGACTGCTTAACTACAGCAGAATGAGCAACAGACTGGATATCAGAAGAGTCCCAGCACCACTACTTCAGTCCTACAATCTTGTGCATGTTGGTGGTATACATTCCAAGTCTCAATTTACTTACTTCCAAAATGAGAGCTTTGAATTAAATTATTTCCCTGGCTTCTTATAGCTTAAAACCATGCTATGTTGAGGTAGGGGAAGAACTGACCTTATGTTAATTTAATATGTGCTAAGGCTAAAGATTTATTCATGGAAGAAAGATTACAATTCTAATTTAAAGAAATTTCCCTACTACTGGATCCATGATATGCAAATTTCTTATTTTCTTTCTAGACACATCGTAATTACATTTTGTACTCTGGCTTTTTACATTCAACAGACTGAATTTCACATCCATAAATCTCTTTGGACTTCCGTTCCTCACTCCAACACAAGAAAGAGGCAGTGACTTCTAAAGAAACATTGCAGGGTGGAGCAAGATGGTGGGTAAAAAGCATATTCCACTTAATATTGGCCAGGCTCTTTGATATATTGTATATAAAATGCATAACATAATGCTTGGCTTACATATTTGTCCAGATTATATGCAGGCTGTACTATCCTAAGCATTTTATATACTTTTTAAAACATTCTGTGAGACATCAGGATTGCCCCATTATCTCCTACATTTTTGAAATGAGGAAATAGACTTAGCCTAAGTCAAAGAGGCATAGAACTTTAAATTTAAAGAGAACCTAAAAGGCTATCTTGTTCAATCTTCTCATCATTCAGACAAGAAAATCAAGCATCAGAGAAACTGAGGCATCTGTCTGAGGCCACTCGGGTAAGTGATCAAAGTGTTTCTTACATCTTTTGCCTCCTTCTGCACCAGGGTGCCATCACTGACCAAGTTCTCCTTTGTTCTTAAAAAAGATAATTTGACTTGTTGTGATGAGCACCGGGTACTGTATGGAAGTACTGTATACCTGAAACTAATTTTACACTGTATATTAACAATTAGAATTTAAATAAACACTTTAAAAAAAAGACAATTTGAGATAGGGAAATTTAGTAATTCAGAGTTACCTCTTGAGAGCATTACGAGGACAAGCTTGTGAAAAAAGATACCTTAAAAAAGAGAAGGTTCAAATTCAATTGAGACAAACACAGATTGGCTTGTGCATCATACGATTTGAGTTTTGTCCCTGACAGCTCTCAACACTTAGTATTTCCTAAGAATATTTAAGATTTTAAGATGCTTTTGTTGAATTAATGGACTTTTATTCATTAGAAATACCTGAGTTGATAAGAGATCCCAAATTCCTTGTTCCAGAAAGAGTGAAATAAATCTGGGTTCAGTATTCAGTTATGAGCCCCGTGAAAAATTTGTGTTCCATCCATATTTTTTTTTTTTTTTTTTTACTCAGTATGAGACGGTTGAAGAGAAAAGTAAATCCACTTTCCTCGTTTTCAGTAGTATCCATCAAGGGCTTTCTGTATATTGTGCATTGTGAGTTATTGTCAGTTGAAGGTGTAGTATAGTATTATGTTTAAGATCATAGTTGCTCCTAGACTTTGGGGGGAATTTGCCAAGCTATCCTGAGTGTCTCTGAGGTTAATCTATGGTTAATCAGGCCTACCTGAAAGTGACAAATCTCTAACTAGAGTTTCACCCTTTCTCCTCACACTTCCAGGGGGTCTTCTGAATTCCCAGAGTAGAAATCTCCCGGTTACTTCAATCTAGCAAAAGTTCCATTCTCCATCCTTCATAGGCCCACTTTGGTCCTGGCCTGCAAATCTGAGCCTGGATTAAGTCCTCCTACAGTCATGGTGATTGGACCAAAAATGCATGGCCATGCTCCCAGAGAAATCCCACCCTTTCTTTAGAAATCACAAGCTCCTTTAGCAGGTGTGTCCAGCATTGCAAGTTTTGTAGGAATTGAATTCTTCCTGGTTCCTTGGGAAAACTTTGAAGCAGCAACTTTCATATCCCTTGGTAGAATCTATAGATTTAATGATTTATAGGTTGTGAAATGGTAAAATCATCTTTAAGGCTGCCAAAAGTAAGTGGGGCAGGAGTATGGAGTCAGGGTAGGAATTCAGTTAAACACTGCATATACTGAAAACAAGCTGAATTCTGTTCTAAAGGGGTGCTGTGACATTATTTATCTTTGTAGCCACTAAAAACGTCAAAATAAAAAGTCTGTGTTGTTTGCACACTGTACATGGACAGGGTACCAAATGATTTATGTACCCTGCACGACAAAGTTCCTCTACCAGTAGCAAAATACTGTCCTGGTAGCTAGAGAGCAAACCTTTGGTGGGCTACATAGGACTACACATTCCTGTCCATGTCCTCACCTCTGATCAGTCTCATGTTCAATGGTCATTGCTAGGACAAATACATCTATTGATCATTTCTGTCCCTTATATATATTGGTCTGTTAGACAAACTGCTGATTTGTATCCAATTTCAAAGGGGAAAAAAAAGACCTTATTAAGAAAACATACATCTCCTCTAAAGATCACTTTAGGACAGAAATTGCTCTTGGGTGACAGAGGAAGAAGAGCTCGTGTTCCACGCACAGAATGGATATATTCTACCCACATGAGAGCTCTCAAAATGTATGGCCCCTTCTTAGACTTCTAAAGAAGCAAAATGAATAATCTACTGATTAGGACCAAGATTCTGGGCCAAATACTAATTTTTCCTATTTTATGGGTAAGAATTTCTTATGTAATTGCATCTTTTGGACATGTGTACATGAACTATCCACTCACCGTATTACTCTCATTTGTGTTTGAATACTCCTGGTGCACTGGACAGACGGATCTGTTAGTACCACTTTGTGCCAGTCATGGCGATGAGGATGAAGAGTTTGCTTTCTCTTTTTAATCCTTCATTTCAGCCTATGGGTTGTAATTTATGACAGTGATGTTCAGAGCTCAGAGACTCTAAGTTTTCCAGAAGTTTTGAAGGGATTATAAGTGTTTGATTATATTTATTATTTAAAAATCACAATTCAAGAACATCATGCCACTCATAGGTGATATATTGCATTTTTAACATGAGAAGAATCTCTAATTTGTTAATGTGTGGTGCTAGTAAATTCTGTGTGTTTGAATGTGTATATATACGTGTATGTTTTCACGCTTAAGACTTGGACTAAAGTCTTCACCATTTCCACAGATAGGTGAACTTTCTGTAAAAGGGTGAGATCAGGGAAATTGTAGTACTTTCATGCAAATTCAGGTCTGCATGTGTCTTTTTACATGTAAATGTACAGGGAAGTACATATTTATGTTATATACAAGCCTCAATAAATTAAATGCCAAGGAGTACTTAGACATGCATTCTCAGCTGATGCCCCTGCCACTGAATAATCATGAATTGTGTAATAACAAGTGAATATATAATCAGTTGCACCACAGTGAAATTGAATTATAGATATTTTTGGAACTTTTAAGTTTTGGGTGCTTTTTGTTTAACTTTCACGTTCATAAGTTTCAACCTTTGGAACATAATTTCATATACTCCTATTTAAAGTTTTAGAATCACGATTGCCGAAAAGTATCTTGAGGTTTCAAAGCAAGCTGTTAAAATTTCCACTTTTATAATGCTTATCTGTGTGAATTACATTCTTCTCATTACTATGCAACCCAAAGGATACAGGAATATATTACATGTGGATTTTAATATAAGACTGTAACTGTCAATCACTTTCCTGATTTCAAATTTTTGTTTGTCAGGATTATTCCAGTGTTCTCACTGATGTTAAAACAAGTATGTTTTGCATATTTTAAACATAAACTTTGTAATCGAATATCCCTTATATCTATTTTATATATTGGGATTTTGAGTAAAACTTCCTGTGAAGTAAGAATTTTGCTACTAAATATCTGGTACTAAAAAAATCTGACTCAGGAGGTCAGTGGTTTGCACCCAACCTATTTTTAGGCTGCATGGCTTTGAACATAGAATGTAAACCTTGAAATTTCCAGTAACAGACAACTTTATTTAATTCCTATAGTAAAAGACTTAGGATCAGGCTAAAATCTACTTTACTAGATTATTGCAGTAACTTAGAACCAAAATAAAATGTAAATGTAATTCTGTGTCAGGGATATTCTAATGAGGTAGATGAGGAGGGAAGTTAGTAGCTATTGTTATTTCAGACCTAAATTTAAAGCACAATGTGCTGGGATCCATGCAACATGTCTAATGGAAGACACAGATAAAGGGGAGAAACTGGTAATTTGAAAATGTTTACTCTTTGATTTGTGATCATTTTTTCCAGATTTGCTTCCCCGTAGTATTCCTTAGAAGAATATCAAAGCCAATTTCATTCCCTAAACATACCAGCAAATGAGTGGGAGATGAGGCTGGAATGGAATACTTGCTCTATATAATTCACAAGTGCCCCAATGAGCACATTTTAATTTGGGGACTGCTTATTTCTGCCAGTCCATCTATTGCATACATCTCCTTTTATATCCCCCAATGCATGTTCCAAAAAGGACCACTTGCTTTGTCATCACTGAGATGTCTGGGTCAGAATACCAAAAGGCATATATGAAAACCACACAGGAACAGTAAAACAAGTCACAGTAGACAGGTCTCACTTCCGCCCTCCTGGCTCCCTTCTGAGTCACAAACAAGCCCACTGGCCCTTGCAGACCCTGATAATCCTCAACAATGTGCTTCTGTCTGATAAAGAGCTGTGGATTCTGTTGCCTTGAAATGACTCAGAGAGAGTCACTGAGTGCATAACCCTCCACTAGAGAAACACATCTGAGTCACTGGGGGTCATTTCAGTTGAGAGCATGTCATAGCACTTAAATGCTTGTGTCAAGGGAAGTCACTGTAATTCTTTGCAAAACTGTCCTCTCTACTCCAAAGATCATGCTTTTTTTTTTTTTAAGATTTTATTTATTTATTCATGAAAGACAGAGAGAGAGAGAGGCAGAGGGAGAAGCAGGCTCCCAAGGAGCAGGGAGACCGATGTGGGACTCGATCCCAGGACCCTGGGATCACGACCTGAGCCGAAGGCAGACACTTAACCATCTGAGCCACCCAGGCACCCAAGATCATGATCTTTTGATGGTCACATTCTTGGTCTGTAGGTTCTAGCCAGGAGCAAAGAAGCCTGAATGAATAGCTAAATACTAAAGAGTATGTAAGAGAGGATGAGTAATTTGAATCAACAACTTTCACTAAACAGTTCAATGTGTTGTGGAGATGACACAGTGTTTCTCTTTTCATCTCAGCTCTAACTACCTGTGGGACCCTTGGAAAGCAGCTCAGCCTCTGTGAGTCAGTTTCGTCATACAAAGGGAATTTATTAAAGTGCACTAGGTGGCTCAGAATTGCTGACAGGGCGAGAGGAACAGACTCTACCCTAAGCTTTCAAAACCAATCATGAAAACCATGCTGCAGAAGGGACCTCGTGAGGAACCTGCTGTTGCTGTCTTCATCTGCTGTAAGACCCAACCTAACTGCAGCTGCCGCCCATTCCAGGAACTTCACCTTTGTACAACTGTTATTACTACTTTCTTTTTTTTATTTTTTATTTTATTATGTTATGTTACTACTTTCCAAACTGGACTCTTCATGGTCACCCATATCAACAATAAATGCCTTGGCAAGCCTTCACACTCACATTGCTCACTTCCAAATAGATGTCTCATGTGGATGTATCTGATTGGTGGACCTGATTGAGGTCTCTTGTCTGCATCATAGTGAGAAGGGAGGCTGGAACGGCCAATTCTCCTGACTCAATTCTGCTGTTGGAAGGTGGAAGTGATGACATGGGGAATTAAAAAAATGTAAGGAATGTGGAGAGTGCCCAAGTTCCCTTTCACCCTTATCTGTGTCCCACAAGATTGTCCTTTGTCCTCATGCAGAGTCACTTTGCTAGCACCTAGGAAATGGGAATGGAATTGAGGTAAGAGAGACAAATATTCCCTTCCACCTTCAGGGGTATATCCTAGGAGAGGCACTAGCCAGACTTATGACACTAGGATGGAACCCTGGGGATCAGAACTTGGTCAGGTAGGTGGTTTGCCTAGGGTCAACACAGATAAATCAACTCAGTCATCAAGCAAAGGCCAGAGCATGAGACACTACCTAGAAGGATGAGGGCCAAGTTGATGTGAGAAAGGAGTAGAAAGCATTGCGCTATGATGATAGAAATAAGGAGCTCACAATAGTAACTGTGAAGGCCAAAATGTGTTCTATTATGTGCTGCCCAGGTGGATGGGACATCCTATAGAAATAATAATCTTCCATTTGTATAGTGGTCTGAAATTTGTAAAATAATTTCACATTTTATACCATGTAATCTGAAGGTAAGGTAACTGGTAATATCCTAGTTTTACAGATGTCAAAGGATGGTGAGTAGAAGTGAAGTGGCTTCGGCCAGGGCTACCTGGCTACTCTGTGGAATCAGGACTCCAACTAGATGTTCATTCTACATTTTCATAAAGATTCTAGACAGAAATATGGGAAGACAAATGTATTGTGGGAGTTTTACTCATTTGACTTTACATGGGCTTACATGGAGAGGTTTTAAATTTGATCTCATGGATATTTTCTCTAGGGTTCTGATTGAAAACTCCAGAATCATGCAACTTAGGATTTGCACTTTAAATGACATTTGGGATGTTCTGTTTCAGACTTTGCTCTATTTAGCCCTTTCCACACCATCCTCACCTATAACAGCAGGTATTTGCTAATTATAAGAAAGACCAGCTTCTTTAAACCCTCAGAAATGTTTCCTTCCTTTGTGACTCAGCTGTTGAGCTGAAAACAGATGACAAGTCTTAAGAGAGAGAGACCTTATGCATTTGGTTGGCTGTTTCAAAGTGACATGCAGAATCAGAAAACTAACTCCTAGAGGCCTGGGATGGTCTTGGAGGTCTGGAGCTACTTCATGATAGTACCCTTCCAATATTAACCTTCAATGTCTCTCACAAGGCTCCTATTTGGATAAAGTCAGCCTCTGTAAGGGCACCAAATTAGTCAGAATTTTTGTCATGTAGAAAAGCTTTCTTGGTTTGCTTCTCTCTACCAACCCCCCCTTTGCTTGTTTGCTTTGTTTCTTAAATTCCACATATGAGTGAGATCATATGGTATTTATCTTTCTCTGACTGACTTTATTCCACCGAGCATTATACTCTCTAGCTCCATCCATGTCATTGTAAATGGCAAGATTTCATTTTTTATTTTGTGGCTGAGTAATATTCCATTGGGAGGTGGGTAGGGGGAGGGCTTAAATTGGTAATAGGTAATAGGTAATAGTGATGAGCACCGGGTTTTGTACAGAAGCGCTGAATCACTATATTGTACACTGTAACTAATATTATAGTTTATGTTAACTAACTGGAATTTAAATAAAAACTTAAAAAAAGCTTTCTACTGAATGATACATGTAAACCATGAAGCTGTTCAGAGTTATTATCTATATATCTACAGAGTCTAGGAGAAAAGTAAAAGGGTACTTAATCATTTAGTGGTTTTAGCTACTTTCAGTTGTTAGGATATTTGATTGAATTTTAGTACTTGTCATACCTTTTTCCTTGGATTGTTATGAGTAAAAAAAGAGATATTGTTTGTGAGAACACTTTGAAAACTATAAAGCATCAAACAAATTATTGTGACTGTTTTAAAGGAACTGATAACTAAATTCTCAAACATACTTTCAGGCAGGGAAAAAAAAAGAACATTCAGTTACATATAGCTGATTCTCTGTCTCTCTTACCACACCAATTTTAGAGGCTAATTTTGTCATACATACATGATTGATTGAATATTACAGATTGTATGAATTGGCAAAATAAGTATGAACTCAAACGATGCTTCAAATGAAGCAAACTGATTCTAGTGGCTCCATAAAACAGGAAACATTGATTTTCCCCTCTGAACCTTCTTAACTACAATTTGCTGTATCATTGAACTTGAAATGAAGACTGCATAAGATTTTTTACACTTCCAGTTGCTTATCATTCATTCCAGTTGAAGGAGTTGGAGATGGGATAAGAGTTTCAGAAACTCAGTAGTGATGTTTAAAAGCCTCCCTCAGCCATAATCCTCCTGCGGAGCAAATCTGCATTCTTTTCCTGAATACTGCTTCTTGGGCTACTCTGCATTCAGGATTGCAGTGTTCTCCATGTCCACTACCTCCCGCTTCCAATGATTACATATAAATTGTTCTTTAGAGCCTTCACCATTACTCTTTTGGCATTAGGTACCAATCCTGGCAGAACAGAAGAAATATTACACAATATAAACAACGTGGCCCATCTAGCTCAAAATTAATTCTGATTCAACAAGTTAGTTACATTCCTCCCCAACCTGTTTTGTTTCAATGACTTGTTATTAATGAACTATAATCCATGGCTTTATATAAGTAAATTGTTCTTCACAATTTATGTAAGTAAACTGTGCTTCGGAAGTGAGCATCAGAATTCTCTGGAGATTCCCCCCGTGCCCCCAAAAAATACACTTGGTACTCCACCACAAACTGACAAATCAGAATATCCAGTATGAAATCTGAGCATGTGCGTTTTGAAGCATCTCCTTAGGGGACCTGCTACAAAGCTCTGATTAAGGACTATTTCCCTAAACTTTACCTATGTATTTATAACTTAAACATACAATGAACAAAATGCATGGGTTGTTACCAATATGTACCTTTATTATTATTTTTTTAAACCTACTATCCCTTTAAACTTTCTTCAATAGGGATAACTTTCCCCAGTCTTTAATGAAAGTTTTGGCAGGTCCCTTTGGCTTCTCTGTTCTCTTGTGTGATCTGTGGTTACTTTAAATGACAAACATGACCTCACTTTGTAAGTAGAATAAATATCCAGCTGCACATAATAACCAAAGCTCTAAACATGACTTTGAGATATATCTCCTTCCCCCAGTTTGGACCTTCTGGTTGTGAGTCTACATATAGGGAAGGTGGTCTTGCCCTCCAGGTCTCCTCTTAGCCTGCTTCCTCCCTCTCTCATATGCTTGCTTTTGTTTAGGACTTCTCCAACATCTAAATTCAGGTGGGGAGTAGAGGTGAGGGATAAGGCAAATTCCTACCTGGCTGGTTGGTTTTGAGCTCATTGATCCTAGCAGCTAATTAAAACGGTCAGACCTGGAAGGGCCTGGATGGTGGCTCTGCATCTTTATCAATGTGATATTTTCATGGGCTCTTAAGAGGTTCCCTACAGGAACCTCCCCGCTATAGTTCTTATAACCTGAACAGATGTTTCTCTACTTTGGACAGTCACTAATACCCCACCCTCAGCCCTGGGCATTCATTATAAACTTACAGTCTCTTTTTGCTAAGAATTACTCTTCTCTTTAAGTGATTTTTTAAAGGCAGGGCTCAAAACTTCCTCACATGGGAGTCTCTCCAAGAAAGCCAACTTCTGATCTAGGCAAATACCCACATACCACTTGTTTTCATGATCAGTAGTGTGGAGGCTGATGCCAACAGGGTAGCCTCTTCTGGTTCTGCCCTCAAGGTTCCTCCAGCCCCTCGATTTCCCAAGATGGAGCCATGTCAAAGCCCTCTGAGAGGTCCCAGTAAAGCCCCCCTCACTTGTGGTTAGAAGGAACCCTCCTGCAAAGGGGTGGGGATAACTCACAGCTTGACAACAGCTATTTCCAAGCAAATCTTTTCACTAATCTGCCCATCTTCTCTGAAGCCCTTTTCTATTCCTGATCAGGCTGAGGAACCAGGAGTCATGGAGCAGATTCTTAGGAACATTTCTTCAGTTAATCTGCACATGAGATGGGACAGTCTATCTTACATTCACTTTAGTGTCCTGATCTCTGTCAAACTGGCCTCACAGTGGAAACTGATATAGGCTAAGTCCCATTCAACCTTTCTGTTACATATATGTAGCCTGAATTGTAAGAGTTTAAACACACCATAAAACCACTGGTCAGGGATATTAAAAAAGGATTGACCTGTCCCCCTCATGGAGGAAGGAGAGTGGCAAGACCCCAACACAATCACTTTCATTTTTCTGTTTATGAGCTTTCTAGATAATTCATGTTGGGGCATTGTCCTTTATCCCATGTTGGGCTGAAAGCTAGTTCTGCTTCTTTCTCATTTACTCTTTCTTTAGAGTACCAGTTTAGGTAGCTCTAGACCAAGAAAGGAACCTGTCTCAAGTGCTTGCAAGTATAACACTCCATTCTCAGCGTTGGAGGTCTGTGGATGAAAGCTTCCTGAGGTCCATGAACCTCCTGAAGTTGAACACCATCTCTCTCTATGGCTTCAAGCAGGGCAGTAACTTCAGAACAGATAGGCCAATATCTAGCATTCTGTACTGACCAATCTTAAACAACCACATGTTCAGGGTAACTGTCCAGTCCAGGGCAAGCCTAAATGAATTTCATTTCTAATTTCTTTACCAGCATGAGATGAATACCTTGCATTAGTGTCTTCCTTCCATGTGTTCTAGCTCTACTGCAAACATGTGTGCATGCACAAGAACCCTCTCAAATTGGTCCCTAAGAACAAGCAACAATTTCTGGCACAGCCACTCCAAATTCATACAGTCAAGACGCATTGTTCTCCCTCCAAATCTCTCTGAGGGATACAAAACTCTGGCTCACATTTCACAACTCACATTACTAATGAAACCCTTAACTTCTCAGTCTAAAATACAGACATTAGGTTGGAGTACCTGGCTGGCTCAGTTGGTAGAGCATGCGACTTTTGATCTCAGTGTTGTGAGTTTGAGCCCATGTTGGGTGTAGAGATTACTTAAAAATAAAATCTTTAAATAAAATACAATAAAATAAGGACATTAGACTAATGAAGACTTTGTATTCCTCCTCAGGAATAATTATTGGGTAACTTTTTGAACTTTTTTTTCAATTACAAAACTCAGTTTTGAATTATTTTTCTAGATGATATGGACCCTCTACCTTAAATGTAAATTCAAGTCTCATTTTGGATTCAGAAAATAGCTTGTAGCTTCACAATGGAGGCATTTTTTGTTTGTTTGTTTGTTTAGGCCTCCTGGGAGGAACT
Source organism: Halichoerus grypus (assembly GCF_964656455.1). NCBI lineage: Eukaryota > Metazoa > Chordata > Mammalia > Carnivora > Phocidae > Halichoerus > Halichoerus grypus. The sequence continues at coordinate 56,898,030 of NC_135715.1, read as the reverse complement.
GTTAATCATTACAAAGCTGACAAGAAGGTTTGAGTTCCCCTCCCCTTCTACTTTTAGAAGTTACATTTTAGCCTTCTTACATTTGTTTGAACCCTCAGTAGCAAAGACTTACTGAAATAAAAGCATGGACTCTAAAACTTTAAACAAAGAAGCAAACACAAATAAGTAGATATTTAAAGCAGAAGAGCTGTAGGGTCACTTCTACAAAATCATCTCAATAAACCACTGTATAGAAGTATTTGGGTATCCTTGGAAAAGTTTGATTAAGAGATATTACAGTTAACACAAGAAAATATCTCAGTAAAACTTAAAGACTGAATTAAAGTTAAAGAGACATGACTAAAATGAGTCAATATTTTCAGGAAATGTGAGAAATACTTCGATATGCCAGTATTCTGCCATTTTAAATAGAGATCCAAGGTAATCCTGTTTTTTAAAGATAGATTACCAAAATTTGAAATTCTTTTTGAGAGCATAGAAAGAGTGTAATACTCCCCAGACTCTGCCAAAATCAGTTTTGCCATTGTCCATCTAGAAGACTTAAAAAGAGCTTTGTCAACACATTCAAAATGAAGGGATGACTAAAAAAAATCACATTTGACTTATTTAGAATGATGTTTCAAGGCTAAACCTGAAGTATGCAGATGAATTATGCAGATGAATTATATACTTCCACTGTGCTTTGGAAGCTTAGATGTGGTCTGGGATAAAGAAATGTTGACTATACATGTTCTGGAAGGTGTTTAAAAGCAACAGAAATTCAAAGATAAAGAAATACTGTCTGATCTACTAAGGGATCTGAATGTATAATAAATAAAACTAATGATCGCGGTTTTTTTCTCTCTCAGTTTCTCTGTAGAGTTTATCCAATAGAACTTCCAAGTTCTATTTTAAATGAAAAAGAAAAACCACCACCACCACAATCACCACCAACCTAGATTGCTTGTGATTTTAAACAACCCTGTTTTAGTTCCCTTATTTAGGCTGAAGACTGAACATTTTTCTCAATAACAGAAGGACCACATAGTGTTAAAATGTAGAAAAGTTGGAAAAACAATCATGGAAAAGAATCTTTAAACTGTGTTGGCTATTGCCTTTTCTAACTTAATCCTCTGCCTGTAGTGTTCTTCCTAAGGGCAGAGAAGCATACCAGGATTGATCTGAAATGATTTAATTCAGCACCATCAAGCTGTCTCATGACTCAGGGAAACTGTTTTTTTTTTTGCTTTTTTTGTTTTTTTTTTTTAGTTGTGGTGTCATCATAGATTTAAGCCTCTTTTATAGCTATAGTAGTTACACATGACTATAAAAGATTATATTTTTAATTAAACACTGAGAAAAAGAAATCTGTAATAAAGTTGCATTTAAAATGCCATGTAATTTAGCCTTTATGATTCACCATATTAGTTTGGTTTAGTGGGTTTCCTTACCAATTAACATTTACTTTCACACAAATCAGTAATACAAATACAGGTATATAGCAATGTGGATTTTTTTATTCCAACACAGACTCTTTTTATTTGGTAGTTTTTTTCTTCCTTCATCACTAATCTACCCACACATGCAGAAGTTTATGATAGTTGAGTATTTATCTTTTATATAATACTCTCATATTAAAAATGTTTACATTTTATCCTACTCCAAACATTTTAAAATGTAAATGTAATCAAGTTATATTTTGTCATTATTACCCTTTTAAAAATACTTTAAGTTACTAAGTTAGCTAGTAAATCACACATTTGTAAGCTTAACTTCTAAGGCCAACACACTCAGCTTCTAAAGTTATTTTATTTTTGTTTCTTTATATTTGATAATGTATAATCTATTTTCCATTGTGAAAGTCATGTTTATGTAGAATGGAAATGAGATCTTCCAGAGCCACTTTTCCTATAAGGCTGAAAGGCATATTTCGACAACTGTTTTTTCTGTGAGTGTTATTAGCTAGTGTTCTTTTTTAAAATTTTTTATTTAAATTCTATTTAATTAACATATAGTGTATTATTAGTTTCAGAGGTAGAATTTAGTGATTGATCAGTTGCATACAACACCCAGTGCTCATTACTTCAAGTGCCCTCATTAATGCCCATCACCCAGTTACCCCATCCCCCCACCCACTGCCTCTCCAGCAATGGCACTACTAGGTATTTATTCAAAGGATACAAACATAGTGATTCGAAGGAGCACATGCACCCCGATGTTTATAGCAACAGTGTTCACAATAGCCAAACTATGGAAACAGCCCAGATGTCCATCGACAGATGAGTGGATAAAGAAAGGTGGTGTATATATATACAATGGAGTATTACTCAGCTATCAAAAAGAACGAAATCTTGCCACTTGCAATGACGTGAATGGAACTAGAGGGTATTATGCTAAGTGAAATAAGTCAATCAAAGAAAGACAAATACCCTATGATTTCACTCATAGGTGGAATTTAAGAAACAAAACATGAACATAGGGGAAGGGAAGCTAGTATTCTTTCTAAAAACTGAGATGCCCCAGAATAGAATTTTGGTTAATTACAAGATGCTGCTATGCTGTTCCCCTTTCTTGCTGCACGCATTCTTACTTTGCTACCCTCATTAGTAAGTGAACTCTTCTCAAGTGAGATGGTAATAAGCCAAGTTTACTATACTTGTGAGTATCACTACAAATAGCACTGCTATTAGAAGCCTAAAAACAAATCTAAGTGACTTATTTTTAATATATAAGATGCCAGTATTTAGCCTGTTTAGCAATACCCTCATGAATCGTATTGTTTATGAGAAAGTTACTTGTTTATCTATGTCAATTGTGACTCTCAATGCAGGTATATTTGCTTTTACACAATTGTTCGGTTTTGTTTGCATTTATATCAGAAAGCCAAATTCAGCACACCTTTTAAAATTCTGAAGCCTCTGATAAAACCTGAAGTCTTCTGAAATAGCAAACTCTGTTTATAGATCAACTCAAAGAATAAACAAACTGTCATCTCAGTCATTAAGGAACTAACTTTATTTCTGACTGGACAGTACCCACCTTAACCAAAATAAACCCACCCACTCTCTTCTTATATCAGAATCCACCCTTATCCAATTCTACATAATTCCACCTCAGGTAGGTTGATTTGCCTCCTCCTCTTAGTCCTTATCATTAGTCTCTTAGTACTTATTTAGAATAAAGCTGGTTTTATTCTGTACTACATTTTTTCCCCCAACAGGAACTGTCACAGGTTTCCTATCTGAGGCAGGAACAGCTTTAATTTCAAGGTTTTCTTGATAGTGCTTCAGAATGCTTCATTTTAATATTAAAGATCAATGGGCTTCCTGACCCCTATATGCCCATCTAATCCTCACTTGGAGTTCTTTTTCTGTCCCTGGTTTCTGAGCACTGCAAGTTCTAGTCTCTTCCTACTCCCAACAGGAAAGGAAATTCTTAGGCTTAACTAGCTTCTCCCCACCCTCCTACTTGCTCTCTTTACATGTTCTGTAAGTACAACTCTAGTATAAGCTTGTTTGAGTCAAAATTGGAATCTTTTTGAAAGAAAGCTAATGAGGGGCGCCTGGGTGGCTCAGTCGTTAAGCGTCTGCCTTCGGCTCAGGTCATGGTCCCAGGGTCCTGGGATCGAGCCCTGCACAGGGCTCCCTGCTCTGCGGGAAGCCTGCTTCTCCCTCTCCCACTCTCCCTGCCTGTGTTCCCTCTCTCGCTGTCTCTCTGTCAAATAAATAAATACATGGATGGGACTGGAGGAGATTATGCTAAGTGTTATAAATAAGTCAAGCAGAGAAAGTCAATTATCATATGGTTTCACTTATTTGTGGAACATAAGGAATAGCATGGAGGACATTAGGAGAAGGGAGGGAAAAATGAAGGGGAGGAAATTGGAGGGAGAGACGAACCATGAGAGACTATGGACTCTGAGAAACAAACTAGGATTTTAGAGGGGAGGGGGGGTGGGGGGATGGGCTAGCCCAGTGATGGGTATTAAGGAGGGCACGTATTGCATGGAGCACTGGGTGTTATACGAAAACAATGAATCGTGGATCACTACATCAAAAACTAATGATGTATTGTATGGTGATTAACATAACATAATAAAATAAAATTAAAAAAAAAGAAAGCTCATGAATGTGCTTATGTATGGATGTGAATGGTAAGGGAAAGTGAATAATCAAGAATAACACATCCTCTCAGATGAGGGATGTGTAACTGGTATGACATAGTATCCACGGATTTCATGCCACAGCCTGAGATGGAGATGCTTGCAGGAGGGAAGGGAATGGAGAGAAATAACAGTTTCATTTTGAATATATTAAGTCAGGGATGCCTACTGGATATCTAAGCAGAGATATTAAGTGCAGAATTGGATATATGGGCGGGAGCTATAAATTCAGACTTTGTCAGGTGATAAATGTATTTCAATTTATGGACCTGGATGAGATGAGCAGGTAGAGAAAGGAGGAGATAGGCACAGATGGAGTTTCACATTTTTGGCAGTTTAGTGCTTGGGGCAGTGGCAGTCACAGTGGTAGAGGCACCCAGAAGCCCGGTACTGACCTTCAGCCAAGATAAGGATAAAAAGAAGTAGTTGGTGATTTATAACATGCTGAGAGGAACCAAAGCTCCCCCGCATGCCCCTTGTAGAACTTACTCTGAACTGTTAACTGAAAATGTATGGCTTGATGGTTTGCACTGATTTAACTGGTTATGCAGCTTGATTTTAGCCACAAAACCAGTGTGATATAAAAGACCCTCAGTAAACATGTCTGTTGGCTCTCCTGAGAGCAAGGCATCTCTGCAACTGATTACAGGCCAATAATCCAAAGATGAAGCATAGCCTGTGCCACTGAGAGAGGATCCTGGAAACTCTATCTGGAAGTCTCAGAACTCTTAGATGTTTGCCTGCATTTTCTTTTTCCTGCTGAACTGTGTCCTTACTTTTACTGAAGCCCAAAAAGAGTATACCCTATGAAGGTCCATGATCCTTTCAATTATCCAACTCTGTGTAATTGCTGCAGGATGAACCTCCTGGATGGGACCTAAAAGCAGGATATCCCAGGCTATAGCAATGGTAGAAGTTAGGCAGACTGCAGCATGCTCAAAATCTTTAGTCTGTTCAGACACCTCCTGAGAATACTGGGGAGTGGCCCTGTCATTTAGAGGAAAGGATGGGCAAGAATGAGGCAATGTTAATATCATACACCTAATGGAACTAGAACAAACAAAGCTCCAGGTGAGTACAAGGAAGGAAATAATAAAGATCAGAACAGAAATAAATGAAATAGAGACTAAGAAAACAATAGAAAAGATCGGTGAAATCAACAGCTTGTTCTTTGAAAAGATAAACAAAATTGATAAACCTTTGCCAGACTCATCAAGTAAAAAGATGACCCAAATAAATAAAATCAGTAATAAAAGAGGAGAAATAACAATATGACAAAAAGTACAAAAAATTATAGGAGACTACTATGAAAAATTACGTGTCAACAAATTGGACAATCAGGAAGAAATGGATAATTCCTAGAAAACACAAAATCTTTAAAAACTGAATCAGGAAGAAATAGAAAATCTGAACAGATGAATTATTAGTAATGAAACTGAATTGGTAACCAAAAAACCCCAACAAATAAAAGCCTAGGACCAAATGGAATCACAAGTTAATGCTACTAAACATCTAAAGAAAAATTAATGCCTATTCTCCTCAAACTATCCCAAAAGATAAAAGAGGAAAGAGATCTTCCAAATATATTCTAAGAGGTCAGCATTATCCTGATACCAAAACCAGACAAAGATGCCAAAAAACAAAACAACAACAACCACAACAACAAAACTGCAGAAAAGAAAATACCCCTGATGCACACAGATGGAAAATTCCTCAACAAAATATTAGCAATCTGCATTTAACAATACATTAAAAGGATCATTCACCTCAATCATGTGGGATTTCTGCCAGGGATGCAAGTATGGTTCAATATTCACAAATCAATCAATGTGATAAAACACATTAACAAAACAAAGGATAAAAATCATGTTATCATCTCAATAGGTACAGGAAAAGCATTTGATGAAATTCAACATTCATTCATGATAAAAACTTTAAACAATGTGGAGTTAGAGGGAACATACCTTAATATAATAAAGGCCCAGTATGAAAAACCCATGGCTAACATCATACTCAATGGTGAAAAACTGAGAGCTTTTTTTCCTAAGACCAAGATAAGACAAGAATGTCCACTCTAGTCATTTTTATTCAATTCAACATAGTACTGGAATTTGTAGCCACAGCAATCAGACCAGAAAAAGATCTAAGAGACATCCATATTGTTAAAGAAGAAGTTAAACAGTCACTATTTACAGATGACATGATACCTTTCATAGAAAATCCTAAAGACTCCACAAAAACTACTAGAATAAATGAGTTCTAGTAAAGCTGCCAGATGCAACATGAATACACAGAAATCAATTGTATTTCTACACTAATATCAAAATAGCAGAAAGAGAAATTAAAAAAATAATTCCATTTAAAACTGCACCAAAGAGACTAATATACATACGAATAAACTTAACCAAGGAGGTGAAAGACCTGTACTCTGAAAACTATATAACACCGATGAAAGAAGTTGAAATTGACACAAATGGAAAGATACTGCATGCTCATGGACTGGAAGAATTGTTATTGTTAAAATGTCCATACTACCCAAAGTGATATACAGATTCAATGCAATTTTTATCAAAATACCAAAAGCATTTTTCGCAGCACTAGAACAAATAATCCTAAAATTTGTATGGAATCACAAAAGACTTCAAATAACCAAAGCAATCTTGAGAAACAATAACAAAGTTAGAGGTATCACAATTTCATATTTCAAGATATACCACAAAGCTGTAGTAATCAAAACATAATGGTCCTGGCACAAAAATAGACACATAAGTCAACAGAACAGAATGGAGAGCCCAGAAATAAACTTCTGATTATATGGTTAATTAATCTATGACAAAGGAGGCAAGAATATACAATTGGGAAAAGATATTATCTTCATTAAATGGTGCTGGAAATACTGGACAGCTACATGTAAAAGAATAGAAATGGACCACTTTTTTGACACCATACACAAAAATAAACTCAAATGGGTTAAAGTCATAAATGTGAGATCTGAAACCATCAAATTCCTAGAAGAAAACACAAGCAGTAATATCTCTAACATTGGGCATAGCAACATTTTTCTAGATGTCTCCTCAGGGAAAAGAGAAAAAAGCAAAAATGAATGATTGGGACTATACCAAAAGAGGAAAAAAAAAAAAAAAAAGCTTTTGCACAATGAAGAAAACTATTGACAAAATAAAAAGGCAGCCTACTGAATGAGAGGAAATATTCACAAATGATATCTCCAAAGGGGTTGATATCTAAAATATATAAAGAACTTATACACCTCAGCACCAAAAAATCTGATTGACAAATGGGCAGATGACATGAATAAACATTTTTCCAAAGAATACATACAGATGACCAGGAGACACATGAAGAGATGCTCAATATCACTAATCAGGGAAATGCAAATCAAAAAACATCAAAAAAACAAGAAATGAAAAGTGTTGGTGAGGATGTGTAGGAAAAGGAAACTTGTGCACTGTTGGTGGGAATACAAACTGGTGCAGCCAGTTGGGATTTCCTCAAAAAATAAAAGTAGAAATACCATATTATGTACTAATTCCACTACTGGGTATTTACCCAAAGGAAATGAACTAATTTGAAAAAAATATATGCCCCCCTCTGTTTATTGCAGCATTATTTACAATAGCCAAGATATGGAAGCCACCAAAATCTCTATCAATAGATGGATGGATGCAGAAGATATGATATCTATGTACAATGGAACATTACTCAGCCATAAGAAAGAATGGGATCTTGCCATTTGTGACAACATGGATGGACCTAGAGGGTATTATTCTAAGAGAAATAAGTCAGATAAAGAAAGACAAATACCAAATGATTTCACTTGTATGTGGAATCTAAAAATCTAAACAAATGAACAAATGAAATAAAAAGCAGAAACAGACCCCTAAATGTGGAGAATAAACTGATTGTTGCCGGAGGGGTGGACAGTGGAGGTATGGGCAATATAGGTGAGGGGGAGCGGATATACAGGTCTTCAGTTATGGAATAAATAAGTCCTGGGGATAAAAGGCACAGCATAGGTAGTTATAGTCAATCGCACTCCCTCATACCGTACGCTGACAGATGGTCACAGATGCTACGTCGTGTGAGCATGACATAATGCATAGAGTTGTCCAATAACTATGTTGCACACCTGAAACTAATGTAGCATTGTCTATCAACTACACTTCAATAAAAAAAGAATGAGGCAATGTCATCTTTGTATATGGTATAGCCCCTGGTACATAGTAGAAAAATGTTTTTGAAATAAGTGAATGAATTAATGAATGCACAAATGAAGAGAGGTGGTCATAGAGATTTGTTTTTCTGCAGCTTTAAACTCCAGAGGGTGGTTCAAACAATAGCAGTTTGATTTCTCCAAATTAGGCCTAGCAAACTCCTGTGTCAGGGCCTGTGCCTTTGCTTTTCCTCTTCTTAGACCACATCCCCCACACACCCTCAAAGTTCACTCCCTTACTTCATTCAGGATAGTGCTCAAATCAGGAAACCCTTGTTGATCACCGTATCTAACAGTGTCCCCTAGTCTCTCCCTCTTTATGCTGTGTTATGTTTTTCATAGAACATCTCACCCCCTGATCTTATATTATCTGTGTATCTGTTGGTCTGCGTATTTAAGGACGGCCACATCAGAATGTTAAGTTCCATTTGAGTAGGTGTTTTGTATCTTGTTCACTGCCCTAATTCTAGCGCCTGGAACAGTGTCTGGCACAGATTACATGCTCAAAAAAACATTTGCTGGATGAATAAACTCTCATGCCCACACTGTGGGTCTCACCCATATGGTTGTACATTAGAGTGAGCAAACATCCTGGTTGCCTGGGACTGAGAAAATTCCCTGGCTGTAAAACAGTCAAGTAAGTCATGCTACTAAACTTCTGTTTTAGCTTCTTGCTTTATCATTCATTCATTTGTTGATCAATATTTATTTAGCACCTGTCATATAACACGCACTGGCTTAGATACTGGCATCACAGCAATAAATAAGTCAGGTAAAGCTCCTGCTGTCATTAAGCTATATTCCTCAGCAGGGGCATTAGCCTGGACCCTACAGAGTACGACTGACATTAAACCCCAGGAGATGGTGGGCTGAAGTATCACTGGCCAGCAGGTGTTGCTCAGGAGAGATGCAGGCCATGGTGGGAGTTGAATCCATGCTGTAGTGGAAGTTCTAGTAACTTCCAGCAAGAACTCTGGTGTCCTGGATTCTGGCCAACACCTTCATTCAGTCTTTAGCTAAGATATATCAAAACCCACATATGCTTCTATTCATAAGTATTTTAATTTATTTTCACAGTTAACATTATTAATAATGGTTAAACATCTGGTGACTGGAAGCATCAGCAGGGCTAGCCTTAGGCAAAACTGAAAGAAAGGCAAAATTCCTGCTTTCTTCCTACATCTAACCTTCGTGGCAGAGTCATCATGTAACAATACCCTTTCAGGTCAAACTTAACCAGTTTGAGCCTTTTCTTTTATTCTCCAGTATTCTTCCCTACTCAGAAGTAGCCCTTAGTCTTATTCCTCATTGTTCTGAGAAAAAAAATTCTTATATTCTTGTAGACATATATGCTTGTTAGATCATCAACCATCAGATAACCTATGTTCATCATAGAATCCTGAAAGTAATTTACTCAAACTATTGACTCTAGTGACTGGAATTTTGTGGGGTGTGTCATGCCTGCCATGGAGAGAGTTAACTCTTCACATATAAGGGGTTAGCCTTGACCACCTCCAAGAGCTGCAAAATACACTTAAATTTTCCATTTCAGTTCTCATACATCTTATTTCCTCATTGGTGGAACACCATTTCTTTCTGCCCTCGGGCCAGTAGGCCCATGATAAAATTCTTGATTTCATAAAATATATGCCATGGACATTTTGTTTTTATTTTGTTTTGGTTTGTTCATTTTTTTTTTTTTTGACATTTTGAATTCAGTATACAGCTTCCACTTTCTCTTCAAATGGTTTAACAGTTTCCCTTGAATAGTGGGGACGTGGGTAAGGATGGTATTTGAAGAATACTTGGCTCTGTGCATGGCTGTTTGACTTTCTCAGCATCCCTGTCAAGCACTTTAATTATGCAAATGAGCACTCCTTAGCAGAGGGGTTGGGGGAGGTGTGTCAGAGAGAGGAACAGTACAGACAAGTGCTAGACAGGAATTAGGCCAAGAATATCCACACTTCCTATACTGAGAAAGCTCCCAGGGATTTTTTTTTTCCTGCCAAGATAAAAAATAATTTGAAAGTCTGCTCTTTTAACTTCTTTTACAGTTTTCTTCTGTCCTACTTCCTGTTCCAAAAAAAGTGTAGATTTTTAAATGCTGGTTTTTGTTTTAGCTTCTTGAGTGTCTCTTTCTCCCTGTAAGAGAATGCCACAGTAAAATAAGAGTGGCGTTGTTCATATTAATGTCTAAGTTTTATAGTATAAAAGAGTTATCTTTGTTGCCTTCTTAGGATCAGTAGGTTCTGACTCAAAGATGGAATCTAATCTGCAGAAAAAGCATTTGACAAAGTACAACATCATTCATGATAAAAACCTTCAACAGAGTAGGTTTAGAGGGAATATACCTCAACATAATAAAGGCCATATGTAAAAAACCTACAGCTAATATCATCCTAAATGGGGAAAAACTGAGAGCTTTTCCTCCACAGTCAAGAACAAGACAGCAATGTCCACTCTCACCACTTTTATTCAGCATGGTACTAGAAGTCCTAGCCACAGCAATCAGACAACAGAAAGAAATAAAAGCCATCCAAATTGGCAAGGAAGAAGTAAAAATTTCACCCTTTGCATTTGACATGGTACTCTATATAGAAAACCCTAAAGACTCCACAAAAAAACTGCTAGAACTGATAAATTCAGTAAAGTCACAGGATACAAAATTGACATACAGAAATCTGTTGCATTTCTTTTTTTTAAGATTTATTTATTTGAGAGAGAGAGAGAGAGAATGAGTAGAAGGCACAGAGGGTGAGAGATAGGGAGAAGGAGAGAAATTCTCAAGCAGGCTCCATGCTAAGCATGGAGCTGGATGCAGGGCTTGATGGCATGACCCCAAGATCACAACCTGAGCTGAAACCAGGAGTTGGGCACCCAACTGACTGTACCACCCAGGCACCCTGCTGTTGCATTTCTATACACCAATAATGAAGCAGCAGAAGAGAAATTAAGGTATCAATCCCATTTACAATTGCACCAAAAGCAGTAAGATAACCAGGAATAAACCTAACCAAATAGGTGAAAGACTGTACTCTGAAAACTATAAAACACTGATGAAAGAAATTAAAGATGACACCAGGAAATGGAAAGACAGGTCATGTTCACGGATCGGAAGAACAAATACTGTTACCCCAAAATACCCAAAGCAATCCATACATTTAATGCAATCTCTATCAAAATACGAACAGCAGCTTTCACAGAGCTAGAATAAACAATCCTAAAATTTGTATGGAGCCACAAAAGACCCTGAATAGGCAAAGCAATCTTGAAAAAGAAATCCAAAGCTGGAGGCATCACAATTCTGATTTCAAGTTATATTACAAAGCTATAGTAATCAAAACAGCATGGTACTCGTACAAAAAATAGATTAATGGAATAAAATAGAAAACCCAGAAATAAACCTATAATTATATGGTCAATTAATCTTCAACAAAGCAGGAAAAAATATCCAATAGGAAAAAGACTGCCTCTTCAACAAATGGTGTTGGGAACACTGGACAACAGCATGCAAAAGAATAAAACTGGATGTACCACTTTCTTATGCCATCCACAAAAATAAATTTAAAATGATCAAAGACCTAAATGTGAGACCCGAAACCATAAACAACTTGGGAAACAACAGATGATGGTGAGGATGTGAGAAAAAGGAACCCTTTTATACTGTTGGTGGGAAAGCAAACTGGTGCAGCCACTCTGGAAAATAGTACGGAGGTTCCTCAAAAGGTTAAAAATAGAACTACCCTATGACCCAGCAATTATACTACTAGGTATTTAAAGGATAAAACATAGTGATTCGAAAGGGTACGTGCTCCCCAATGTTTACAGCAGCAACGTCCACAATAGCCAAAATATGGAAAGAGCCCAGATATCCATTGACAGACGAATGGATAAAGAAGAGGTGGTATGTATATTTATCCAATCTCTATCAAATTTACATATTTATTTATTTAATTAAATATATTCATACACACATACAATGGAATATTACTCAGCCATCAAAAAGAATGAAATCTTGCCATTTGCAACGATGTGGATGGAACTGGAAGGTATTATGCTGAGCAAAATAAGTCAGTCAGAGAAAGACAAATACCATATGATTTTACTCATATGTGGAATTTAATAAACAAAACAGATGAACATAGAGGAAGGGAAGGGAAAATAAAATAAGATGAAAAGAGAGAGGAAGGCAAACCATAAGAGACTCTTAACTCTAGGAAACAAACTGAAGGTTGCTAGAGGAGAGGTAGGTGAGGGGATGGGGTATTTGGGCGATGGGCATTAAGGAGGGCACTTGATACAATGAGCCCTGGGTGTTACATGCAACAGATGAATCACTCAATTCTACCCCTGAAACTAATAATACATTATATGTTAACTAAATTGAATTTAAATGAAAAATTAAAATAAAAAATAGAAGCAAACACAGGCAGTAAATTCTTTGACATTAGCCATAGCAATTTCTTTCTAGTTATGCCTCCTGATGCAAGGGAAACAGGCAAAATTAAAGTATTAGGCCTCATCAAAATTAAAAGGTTCTGCACTGCAAAGGAAACAATCAGCTAACTAAAAGGCAACCTATGGGATAGGAGAAGATATTTGCAAATCTCATATCTGATAAAGGGTTAGGATCCAAAATATATAAAGAACTTAAAAACTCAACACTCCAAAACCAAATAATCCAATTAAAAATGGGCAGAAGACATTAACAGACATTTTTCCAAGGAAGACATACAGATGGCCAATAGACATATTAAAAGATGCTCAACATCACTTTCATCAGGGAAATGCGAATCAAAACTACAATAAGATAACACCTCACACCTACCAGAATGGCTAAAATTAACAGCACAAGAAATAATAAGTGTTGGTGAGGATGTGGAGAAAGGGGAACCCTCTTGCACTATTGGTGGAAATGCAAACTGGTACAGCCACTCTGGAAAACAGTATGGAGGTTCCTCAAAAAGATAAAAATAGAATGGCTCCATGATCCAGCAGTCACACTACTGGCTATTTACCCAAAGAATACAAAAACACTAATTCAAAGGAATATGTGCACCCAGATGTTTATAAGAGCATTATTTTCAATAGGCAAATTATGGAAGCAGCCCAAGTGTCCATTAACTGATGAATGGATAAATAAGATGTGGTATATATATGCAATGGGATATTACTCAGCCATAAAAATGAAATCTTGACATTTGCACCACGGATGGAGCTAGAGAATATTATGCTAAGTGAAATAAGTCAGTCAGAGAAGACAGATATCATATGATTTCATTTATGTGAAATTTAAGAAACAAATAAGCAAAGGGAAAAAAAGAGAGAGAGAGAGGCAAACCAAGAAACAGACTTAACCAGAGAGAACAAAGTGATGGTTACCAGAAGGGAGGTAGATGGGGGGATGGGTGATGTAGGTGATGGGGATTAAGGAGTGTATTTGTGATGAGCACGGGGTGATGTGTGGAAATGCTGAATCACTCTATTGTACACCTGAAACTAATGTTACATTGTATGTTAGCTAACTGGAATTTAAAAACTTAAAAAAATTATGGAATCTAATGGTGTTGGTGGTGGGGATAGCAATGGATCCCCTCCAAGTATGTCTTGTGCTCCAAGGCCTAAATGATCCAATAGTCTTGGGGCAGGACTGACAAAAAGCTGCCTAGTCTGAGTGTAGCTTCCTTGGAGGGATGGAAACCTATAGAAGAAGGGCTAAAGAGGGTAATGTTTAAACAGCCAGGATCCAGCTGGGTCTTGTGGAGTAATATAAATCTTTGACTTTACTGACTTGTGTAATGAAAATTTCTCAAAATTCTTACAGAGTTCAACTGTAACTAAAACACAGTATAATTACTCAGAGTTTTAACGCATAAGCAAAATCATATCAATTCTCAGAGAACAAGTTTCCTCATATATAATAGGCATTTAGGAGGGCACATGATGTGATGAGCACTGGGTCGTATATGCAACTAATGGATCATTCAACACTACACCAAAAACTAATGATGTACTATATGTGGGCTAATTGAATTTAAATTAAAAAAGAAAACTTCCAACTCAACAAATATTTGTAGAGGACCTGTTACTTCTTTAGAACTGTGCTAGAACCTAGACACATGAGAATGAGTAACACAGACACAAGCTCCTCCCCTAATAGAACAGGGCACTATTGATGGAGACAAATAGCACATAATATAACTACATAGGTAGAAATTGTACAACAGCAATGAAGTAAAAGAATGGTTTTCTATGAAAAACAAAACAAAACAGGAAGAACCTAATATAGATGAGGTGGTCAGGAATGGTTTCTGGAGAAAGTAGCATTTGATCTGAGGCTTGGGAAATGAGTATAAGCTAATTAGATGAAGAGAGACGCTAAGAGAGTTCCAGGTAGAAGGAGCAGCATAGAGGACATTCCAGAATGGAAATGACTAATTACTAATTATCTGAAGGGTTTTTTTTTTTTTTAGCTTCTCAGTACAGGAACTTTGTCTTACTCATTTTTATATCCCAGACACTTAGTATAACACCTGGCATACAATTGGTGCTCAGTGAATGCTTATTAGATAACTATCGTTAACTTTTCTTTTAAAATAAAACATGACAAAAACAGAATTAATTCAGAACTCAATAGGACAGAATTAAGCAATCATTTGGGAGAGTTATGGATACACGTGGAACTAGCTTTGGAAAGGATGGGTTGGACTAAGCGTCAGGTGATAAGAGCAGTGACGATTTCTAAGCACTCTACTCATGGTGCCTCCTTCAGGTAGCTTCCTCTGACCCTTCCATGGGCATTAAGTACATTCCTTTTGGCTTCCTTAGTACTCTACAACTATCCAGTGGTATTCACCATATATTATCCTACAATTTCAGTGGGCTTCCTGCCTTCCCCACTACACTATACTACACTGTATCACAGTGAGGGAATGACTCATGACTTTATTTCTTATGCATAAAGAGTATCTTATAAATGCTTGATGAATGAATAAGTGGGATTAGGTTGGCAGGGATGAAGTGAAGGCCCTTAAGAACACTTGTTGACATCTGATGTCTCCTGGTAGCACAATCCTAAATATATCCGTCACATTGAATATCCATTAAAATTCAAATATCCATGCAACATTTGTCCAGAAAGTGGTTTTAATATGAAAAGGCAAGTATATCCAGCCATCTAAAATAAGTTCCCTTAAAACCAACGTTTTACTACAAGATAAGTGGGATGATTTTATTGGGTGACTAAGACAGGAAACTCATAGATACAGGTAAAAAGGGCTTTGGGCAGAAGGACATGTAGTTCTGCTTTTATAAGCACTCCTGCTAAAAATACACATAGAAAATGTACCTGCTAGAAGGGACATCATAATAATTACTGAACTAAGCATTAAAAGCTCTTGTTTAATAACCAATTTCTTTTAAAAACAGTGAAGCAGCTTACAGATCATAGTCCATGAAATTCAATCAATGTTTGTCATCACCCTACACAAAAGCCTCCAAGGCCACTGTTACTCATGTGTCATGATGCATGTACACATGCACACCACACATGCACACACACATAAATACACATGTGCATATTCCATTTCTTATTAAAAAGGCAATGAACACAGTAGATACCTTTAAAAGACCACCCTGCAGAGGGATTGAAAATAAAGGATAAAGGCTATTTTCCTGATCATCTTGAAGACAACACAGCCAGCCTTTACATATATACATACATATATATGTATGTGTGTATATATATATACAAACACACACACACATTATTTATTTGAGAGACAGAGAGTGAGAGAGGGCATGCATAGGGGGAGGGACAGAGGGGGAGGGAAAGCAGACTCCCCACTGAACAGGAAGCCTGACGTGGGGCTTGATCCCAGGACCCTGAGATCATGACCTGAGCTGAAGACAGACACTAAAAGGACTGAGCCACCCAGGGACCCCTACATATATTTTTAAAGTTGCAATAATCCTAAATTATGGCTAATTTTTCCCTGGAAAACCAATACTTACTTTCTAAAATACATATTTTATGTATTTAGCACAAAAGAAATTATTATTTTTCTCAATCGTCCCCTTCCAAGAAAAGATCAAGAACAGTAAAGCCTGTGTCTTCCAGAAAACTTAACATTGAAGGAATAGGCACTTCATTTAAAGAGGAAGGTGGAGGGAGACACAAGAGGTAAAGTTGGACAGGTATGAAAAGGTCAAATCATGAAATGCCTCATAGGTTAAACAACGGAACTTCTGGTTTACTTTAGAGGAAAAGGGGAGCCATGGAAGGGACATCTTTGTCTCTTTTAGGTAGGTCACTATAGAAGCTTGGGAGAAGCAATAAAATTGGAGATAGGAGTTGGGAGTTTGTTATCATAGTGTAGACCAGAGACAAAAAGCGTCTGAAAAATGGCATGGTAAACAGGGTCAAGTAAAATGTGAGGAAATGGATTTGTGTGGTAAAATTGGCCAAATATCTATTGGGTCTAAGATGTGAAAAACATGGAAGAATCACAGATCATTTTTTAGGTTTCTAGCTTGAGTGACTAGATAAGCACTAGTGACGTAAAATAAAGATGGGGATAGAAGAGGAGAGTATGACAAATTTAGTTCTGGACATGATGATTTTGAGACTTTTATGTAACAGTTAAGATGCTTTTGGATTTATGAGTCTGAAGCTCTTGGACGGGGATGTTCTTTTAGCTGAAAATGTAGGTCTTGGAGCCATCAGCATATTGGTAGCAATTCAAACCATAAAAAGTTACATGGCTGGGGTGCCTAGGTGGTCCAGTCGGTTAATCGTCTGCCTTCTGCTCAGGTCATGATCCCAGGATCCTGGGATCCAGCCCGGGATAGGGCTTCCTGCTCAGTGGAGAGTGTCCTTCTCCCTCTTCCTTTGCCCCTCCCCCTGCTTGTACTCTCTCTAGTGCACACTCTCTCTCACTCTTGCTCTCTCAAGTACGCACTTGCACCCACTCTCTACAAACAAACCTTAAAAAAAGAGAGAGAAAAAAAAGTTACATGGATCACATAGGATGAAGCAACAGTATATATATAGCATCAAAGAGCTGTGGGCCAAAGATTAAATTTGGGTAACACCAACAATTAAAGACAGGAAAAATAAGAGAAATGCACAAAGAAGATAAGAGAGATCTAAGATGAGCAAGAGACATCCAAGGAAGAGAGGGTTTTAAGATGTGAAAAAGGTAAACGATGCCTAAAAATATCATAGTAATATCATAGTTGTCCAGTGAGAATAGGATTAAAACATGCTCATCAAGTCACACAATTATCAGGTCATTAATGACCTTAGCAAGAGCAGTTTCATTGGAATGGTTTGTGAGATGATCAGGTTTTTAGAAAGTAGAGACAACTGCAGGCTACTGTTTTGAAACTTTTGGTTGACATGGATGCCTAATTTCCTACAGTAAATTACACAGGTAGAAACAAGCAGGGTTTCAATTAGATTTGGGGGTGTTTTATTTAATGAATAACTGAAAAAATCATATAAAATATAAGTAAAGCATTATCTAGTGGATCAAACCTCTTCAGTAACCATTTTGCAAGTTTCTGCTATATAGAAGATACTGTTTTTCCTCAAAGTTATCTTCATTCTATTTCAGCTGAGGGCATAACTCCTAAATAGCCCAAAGATCACTGAATACACTCATTATTTTCATTGCAGAAGATGTAGTCTTCAGATGTTCAGAACTTCCAATTAATGATAATGATGACCTATCACAGTGAAAAATACAGAATACTTAAAATTTATTTCTATAGTAGTGTGCTTAACTTGTTTTTATCAAAATTGAGAAAAAACAAGCCAATGAAAAGCAGATCATATCCCAAGGAACTTGTAGAAATACAGAGAAGCCAAGTGCCTGGGGTCTATTATATCCTAAGCTGACATTTCTTTTGGTCAAAAAGGTTACTGGAGACTTCTGGTGACAAAAGAGAAAGGGCAAAATTTCCATCATCTTGGAAGAAAAAATAATTTGGAATCAACAGAACATTTTTTAAAACAATGTTTTATATTTGTTAATTATATCTTCTTTCTTTTGTAAAAATCCCAAAATTCTGAGAATGTCATATCCTTTCCTACCCTCTGGATGTGACTTGTTATCCTGCAAAGGGCTATACTTACCAGGATCAAGGTATTTTATGAAATTAAGTTGTGCCTGAGTATACTTCCAGAGCTTAAGTGGCACATATATTGAGGTGTTAACAAACGATTGGTTGAAAAGTTACAATGCCTTCAAAATACCACTTTGAATGTCAATGCTCTCAAAAGCAAATTTATACTGCCAGATGGCAGTTGTTGATCCATTACACCCAGGCTGGGCCCTGATGCCCCCAGCTAGTTTTCTCATGGAGGCTTTTCAGCTCTGATGCTACTTCAGCTCATTGTGGAAGAACAGAGATTTGGGAGCCAGACAGACTAGAATTTGGCACCGCTACTTACGGTGTGTGACCTTGGAAAAGTTCTTTAGTCTCTCTACACTCATTGAAACGGGAAGATTAATGGTACCTATAAGGTTTGGGAAAGAATTAAATAAGAATGGAGCTTAACATCTAACAAATATTCAATGTTATGTTACCCTTACATTTTTATCTTCATTCATATCATCCAATTATGTGGACAGGTCAGTTTTTAAGATATTAGTCAACATAAATATCATAGTCACCATCATTAACATCATCATTGCTCACTATCCTCAACCTCTGACATTAATTGAAAGCTTGTTGAGAACCAGACCCAAGGAATATACTGGAAAAAGCAAGAAATATAAAACTGCTCTTCAGAGACAGACAATCTAATTGAGATCCCAGGGCATACATGTTTTAAAAAGGGCAAATACCAATGAAAAGGGATTTATGTTTTCTGTCATGTGGACAATGCAGATAAACAGGGCCAAAGATACATGACCACTATGTCTGGGAGTGGCAGAGGAGGACTCCTCTGTAAGAGATGAACAAGAAGAATGCAGGAGAATGAACATTATGGATAAGGGCAAAAGCATGAGCAAAATTACAGCTAACAGTATTTTAAAAATGTTACACAGAACAGCCTAACTGCTGTAGAATATTTATACAGAGCAAGTTAAGGATAAATTTAGAGAGACAGACAGAGGCCTTTGCAGTAAGAACTAATTCTGGAATTTATCTTTTATAAGAAGCATTTCTTACCTGCGTTGCCTACTCTGGTCACCAGCATTTTTATTGTAATAGTTAATTAGGGTACATACAGCCTAGATATTTATAACAATACCTGGAGAATTCTTAATCCAACACTTTATAAAGATGTGATGAGCACTGGGTGTTATACGCAACTAATGAATCAATGAACACTACATCAAAAACTAATGATGTACTTACTATATGTTGGCTAATTGAATTTAAATAAATAAAAAAAAGAGACTACTAAAAGAGTAAATTAAGAGCCACAACAAGGGGTAGTAGAAAAAACCACATATTTGATGTAGAGCATACCTGAGTTCAAATCCCAATTTTTTAATTTTCTAACTATACACTTACATAAGGTGGCTTATTGTGAGAAGTTGCAACAACCGTGTAGAAGTATGTGCTATGTTATAAGCTTCCAATTCTTCTTTGCCTGCAATGCATAAAAACTTTAGCCAAGCACATATTTCTGTAGTGGTCTGGTCTGTAGCTCTCATCGGGAGTACTTCGGAGGCTACTGGTCTTATTTATGCCACATATTGCTCTCTTAGAACATACAGATGCACTGGGACAGCCACTTCAGTGATTGAATCATACTGTTTCAATAATATTTTTGCTTACTACATCTGCATTATTCTAGGGAATTTGTGCCTCTCCAATCTGGTTTACAAAATATCTATTGCTGATCATAAACTTCTCGCTCTTAAAGTTCAACAGTGTTCTGGTTTATGAATGTGTCCTCATCTCTCCTCACTTCTTCCTTGGTCTAATGCTGTTTTCTGGCTGAAAAAGTGGCTGTTGTGGGAAGGGTATTAAGGGTAATCCTCTTTCTGGTAGGAAAAAGTAACTGCTTTACTGAAGGGAAGTGTCATGGTAGGAGATGGGGAATGAGGAGAGGAGAAACAGATAGAGCAGTGGTTCTCTATATGTTTATTTTGTGTGAACATAGCTGGATGTAACTCTCCTCTCATCAGTCTTTGAGATGACATGAAGACCCATAATACATGCAGGGAACTCCACCAAGCTTTGCTCAAAGCCTTTGGAATTCTCGAGGGCATGAGAAGAGTTCAGATTATTGAGAAAACACAACAAGCTTTGAAGCAGGTTAGAACTAGAATCATGTGACCATTGTCCAGATGGCCATGCAACCACCTACCAGTTTTGTATCCTTGGCCGAGTCTCTTAATCTTTCTACAGGGCATGGTCCTCATCTATATAGTGAGGAAAATATTAGCATATATTTTGTAGAGCTGATATTAGGGTTAATAAAAGCTAATCCAAGTAAAATGCCTGGTATGTGGCTGGCCCATAAGTGCTCTACATATTTCAGCTACTATTCCAATTTATAGGTGAAGCTAAAGGTAACTTGCCCAAGCCTACACAGTGGCAGAGCAGATTCTGAAATGAGATCTAACCATAAAACTGAGTTAGTTTTACAACACTACACTGCTAACTTAAATATTCTGATTAGCTCTAGAATATGTGCTTTGACCATTTATTTCACTGTTGAAACTTCACTAGGCTCCCCCACCTTCCTGTTTGTTCTTCCATTCTTTCTTCAGAGTATTGTATTGCACTTCTAGTCCATCTGTCCATTCAAACAGTAAGCCAGATGCACCAGCAGTGGACCTGTATTTGAAAATTGCATACTATATGCAATTGTTTAAGCTTTAAAAAATACACACATTTAGAAATCTTGAATGTATGTCTGTTTGCCATTTGGATGTCTTCTTTGGAAAAAGAAGATGTGGTGTATATATATACAATGGAATATTATGCAGCCATCAAAAAACCCGAAATCTTGCCATTTGCAATGACATGGATGGAACTAGAGGGTATTATGCTAAGCGAAATAAGTCAGAGAAAGACATGTATCATATGATCTCACTGATATGAGGAATCCTTAATCTCAGGAAACAAACTGAAGGTTGCTGGAGTGGTAGGGGGTAGGAGGGATGGGGTGGTGGGGTGATAGACATTGGGGAGGGTATGTGCTGTGGTGAGTGCTGTGAATTATGCAAGACTGTTGAATCACAGACCTGTACCTCTGAAACAAATAATGCAATATATGTTAAGAAAAAAAAAAAAAAAAAAAGAAGATAGCAGGAGGGGAAGAATGAAGGGGGGGAAATCGGAGGGGGAGATGAACCATGAGAGACTATGGACTCAGAAACAAACTGAGGGTTCTGGAGGGGCGGGGGTGGGGGGATGGGTTAGCCTGGTGATGGGTATTAAAGAGGGCACGTTCTGCATGGAGCACTGGGTGTTATGCACAAACAATGAATCATGGAACACTACATCAAATAAATAAATAGATAGATGTCCAAAAAAAAAAATCTCGAATATAAAAGTTGCTGTTCATATAAGTAGGCAATACATACTCCTTACCAAATAAAGAAAATGAAAATGATACTATAGGAACTGAAAATGTTATTTTTAGAATACAGTTTTAAACATTTTATTATTAAGTAGCTAATCTGAATATATATTATAGAAAACAAAATGTAAAATTTTTAAAAATTATATATGTAAAATTGAATTTTCCAGTTTATCCTGTCCTTGTTGAATATTATTAATTTCATTCATATTTAGATTTTCAGTCCTCTATGGAATTCCAGAACTAAATGAAATGTAACAATTTTCTTAAACAAGTTTGGCCTTTCTTCCTCCTTTTGTTACCAAATACTACAGACAGGTTATGATTTTAATGGAATAAGTATCTTTACACTTCTTCAGTGCTTCCACAGCATGCTTTATTTAGTTCTCCCTGCAGTGTTTCTTAACTGTCACTTTACATGATTTTCTCCAATCAGCTCCTTGAAGGTTGGTAATTTAGTTTTTTATGTAGATCTCTAGTATCTTCCCATATAATCTGATACT
This sequence comes from Halichoerus grypus, assembly GCF_964656455.1. NCBI lineage: Eukaryota > Metazoa > Chordata > Mammalia > Carnivora > Phocidae > Halichoerus > Halichoerus grypus. The sequence continues at coordinate 56,875,603 of NC_135715.1, read as the reverse complement.
GAGCTTCTAGTACCCAAGTGATTTAAAAATCTATTTCCACACAAAAACCTGCATGTGCATGTTCATAGCAGTTTTATTCATTCTTTAAAAACCAGAATCAACCAAAATGTCCCTTAATAGGTGTGTGGACCTGTGGATATATATAGAATACTATTCAATGATAAAAGAAAAAGGAGCTTTCACACCACATAAAGACATGGATTAATTTTAAATGAATTTTGTTAAGTGAAAGAAGCCTAGCTGTAAAGGCTATATACTGAATGATCCTAATTATATAATATTCTGTAAAAAGGAAAAACTAGAGAGACAGTAAACAGAGAAGTACTTGCCAGGAGTCAAGGTTGGAAGGATTGAATAGGTGAAACAGGGGATTTTTTTATGGGCAAAACTATTCCCTGTGATACTGGGATAGTGATGGATATATGACATTTTATGTTTATTAAAACCCCAAGAGCTCTATAGTACCAAGAGTAAACCTTAATCTACAGAAATTTAAAAAACTCACTGAGGTGGTTCAGAGATCTTGGGATGGGACACAAAATATAAGCAAAGAATCTAACTATGACACATGTATGAAACAACTTCACTGAATGGGGTGGGGAAAAAAGGGAGCTGAACTTAATTAGCTCTGGAAATGAATGTACTCTACATAACTAAAGGCAAAAGGAACTGCACATAAGTATTGTCCTCTGTAAAGTTGTTTCTCATGGTGGTACGGGTTAACAGTTTTGAAACCACTATATATGTACAGTGGTCTTTTGATGATTAAGAGGTCTTAATGTAGTTTTATCCTTGACCACACAAGTACCATTCTGGTTAGTAATGTTGATAATGGAGGAGGCTATGGATATACGAGGGGTATATGGAGTTTATGCAACAGAATATACATTCTTCTTGAGCAATCATGGAATGGATCATATATTAGGCAAAAAACAAGTCTTAATAAATTTAAGAGGATTAAAATAAGTTCATATATCTTTTCCAGCCAGAATGGTATAAAACTAGAAGTCATTAACAGGAAGAATAATACAAAATTAATAAATACAAAATTAAGCAACATACTCTTGAATAACCAATGAGTCAAAGAAGGAATCAAAAGGGGAATACAAGAGAACAAATCTTAAAAGTTCTCATCCCAAGAAAAAAAAATTTTTTTTTGTAACTATGTACGGTAATGGATGTTAACTAGACTTATAGTGGGGATCATTCTGATATATACAAATATCAAATCATTATGTTGTATGCCTGAAACTAATATGATGTTGTATGTCAATGATATCTCAGTAAAAAAAAGAATTATACACATATAAAAAAAGGGAAATAAAAATATATATTGAAACAAATGAAAATGGAAGCACAACATACCAAAACTTATGGAATGCAGCAAAAGCAGTTCCGAGAGGGAAGGTTTTGTGATAAATGCATTAAGAAAGATCTTAAAGGAATAATCTAACTTTACACTTAAGAAACTTGAGAAAGAAAACAAACTAAGCCCAAAGTCAGCAGAAAAAGGAAATAATAAGTATTATAGCAGAAATAAATGAAATAGACTAGAAAACAATAGAAAATATCATTAAAAGGATGAGCTAATTTTTTGAAAATATAAACAGAACTGACAAACCTTTAATAAGACTAATTCCTACAAAAAGAATAATCACCCAAGGGGCACCTAGATGTCTCAGTAGGTTAAGCAACTACCTTTGGCTCAGGTCATGATCCCAAGGTCCTGGGATTAAGCCCCATGTTGGCTCCCTGCTCAGTGAAGCCCGCTTCTCCCTCTCCCTCCCCCCCTCCCCCCACTAGTACGTTCTCTCTCTCTTAAAGAAATGAATAAATAAAATCTTTAAAGAAAAAGAATAATCACCCAAATAAATAAAATTATAAATGAAAGAGGAGACATTACAACTTATACTGCAGAAATACAAATGATAATATGAGGATACTATAAATAATTATACACCAGCAAATGGGATATCCTAGAAGAAATGGATAAATTTCTAAGGCCCTATGACTTACTAAGACAAAGTCATGAAAAATTAGAAAATATGAACAGACCTATTACTAATAAGGAGATTGAATTAGTAACCAAAATTTCCCCCAAAAAGATTTAAAAAACATGGGAGCAGATGGCTGCACTGGTGATTCTATCAAATATTTAAAGAAGAATTAATACCAGTCTTTCTCAAATTCATTTGAAAAATTGAAAAGGAGGGAAAACTTGCAAGATCATTTTTTAAGACCACCATTACCCTGACACCAAAGCCAGACAAGATTCTACAAGAATAAAATTACAGGCCAATATCCCTGATGAACACAGATGTAAAAACTCTCAACAAAGTACTAGTAAACCAAATTCAACAGCACATTAAAAGAATCATACACCATGATCAATGGGATTTATTCCTGGGATACAAAGATGGTTCAACATAAAAAAATAAACAACATAAACATAAACAAATCAATACCACATTAACAGAATGAAGTATACATACACATCACATGATCTCAATAGATATAGAAAAACTGACAAAATTCAACATCCTTTTATGATAAAAACTAAAAAAAATAGGCATAGAAGGAACATACCTCAATAATAATAATATAATAAAGGTCATATACAACAAGCTTACAGGTAAGGCATATATGACAAGCTTACAGGCAACATCACACTCAATGGTGAAAAGCTCAAAAGTCTTCATCTAAGATCAGTTATAAGACAAGAATGCCATTCTCACCACTTCTACTCAAGCATAGGAGCAGAAGTTCTAGCTAGAGTAATTAGGCATGAAAAGATCAAAACATATTCAGATTGGAAACAAAGAAGTAAAATCTGTTTGTAGATGACATGGTATTATATACAGAAAACCATAAAGACTCCACCAAAAACTTTGAATAAACAAATTCAGTAAAGTTGCAGGATAACAAAATCAACCTACAGATACCAGTTTCTGTGTTGTTTCTATGCACTCACAACAAACTATTCAAAAAGGAAATTAAAAAAAAAAATCCTATTTATGATAGCATCAAAAAAGAACAAAATACTTCGGAATAAACTTAGCCAAGGAGGTAAAGATCTGTACACTGATAAGTATAAAACATTGTTGGAAGAAATTGAAGATGACACAAATTAGTAAAAAGATATCCCATTTTCATGGATTGGAGGAATTAATATTGTTGCAAAGTTCATACTATCTAAAGTCATCTACTGATCCCATGCAATTCCTATCAATTCCAATGACATTTTTATAGATATAGAAAAACAATAAAAAAATTATATGGAACCACAAAAGATACTGTATAACCAAAACAATTTTGAGCAAGAACAAACCGAGGGGATCACACTTCCTGATTTCAAGATATATTACAAAGTATCAAAATTAAAACAGAATGGTACTGGAATAAGAACAGACATATAGACCAATAGAACATTATAAAGAGCCCAGAAATAATCTCATTCATGTACAGCCAACTAATCTTTGACAAAGGAGCTAAGGAATACATAGTGGTAGAAAGATGGTCTCTTCAACAAATGATATTGGGAAAACTGGATATCCAGATATAAAAGGATGAAATTTGACTCTTATATTATACCTTATATAAAAATTATTCCAAAATTGAAAGAGAAATATAAGACTTGAAACCATAAAACTCTAAGAAGAAAACATAGTGAAAAAGTTTCTTGACATGGATTTGGCAAGGATTTTCTTTTTTTTTTTGAAATGACACCAGAAGCATTAAGCAACAAAAACGAAAATTGATAAATGGGAATATATCAAACTAAAAAGCTTCTGCACAGCAAAGGAAACAATCAACAGAATGAAAAGGCAACCTATGGAATGGGAGAAAATATTTGCAAATGATATAGTTGATAAGGAGTTAATATTAAAAATATATAAGGAACTCATGCAACTGAATAGCAACCCCCCCCCCAAAAAAGCTTGAATAGATATTTTTCTAAAGAAGATATACAAATGGCAACAGGGATATGAAAAAGTGATCAATATCACTAATCACTAATCATCAGGGAAATGTGAATCAAAACCATTATGAGATGTCACCTCACATGTGATAGCTATTATAAATCACCTTACATTAGGATAGCTATTATTTTAAAAAAAGGAAAAAAAAAAGCTAATGATAACTGTTGATGAAGATGCAGGGAAAAAAGACTCTAGTATACTGTTGATGAGATGAACTGATACAGCCATTATGGAAAACAGTATGGAACTCTTCCCTCATACCCCCCACACCCCAAATTAAAAATAGAACTACCATATGATCCAGCAATCTCACTTTTGGGTATTTATCCACAGGAATCAAAATTAGGATCTCAAAGAGGTATCTACATTCCTGTGTTAGCATTATGTACTATAACCAAGATATGAAAACAACCTAACCATTGACAAGTGATTGGATAAAGAATACACACACACACACACACACACACACACACACACAACTACTGCCTTTTGAAACAACATAGATGGATCTGGAAGACTTATGGATATTCATATCCCATTTTTATAATTAAACATAAGTATCAATATTTTGAATTTTTTGAGATATTTTATGGCTCAGAATAAGGACAATGCAATTTTTATTCACCTTTTATTATTAAACTCCCCACTTATGGTGGGCCCTGGGCTTTCCTCCTTCATTCTAGAATTTTTGTAGAATGAAAATCAAAACTCAAAACTAAAGGTTCATCAAGTGATCCCATGGAAAAAGCTGTCTCTTTCATCTTGTTTTCTGCCTCAGAAGACTTCTTAGTTAACAGTACAGTATATTTTTTAAAGATTTCAAACATATATGTTATCCAATGTTTTAGTTGGGAGAGTCCTCATTATATTTACTGCATATATTTACTGTATATATTTACTGTATATGCACACACGCACTACTATATTACCCAAAATGAATCTCATAATTTAATGGATGTGGAAATGCAATAATTTGTCCAAGATTATACAAGTAGCCAACAGTGAAATCAAGATTAGACACTGGATGTGTTTGTTTTTTTGCTAACCTTTGTTGCCTACTGCTGTCCTGGCTTTTATTCCTGCTAAAACTACATGTGTGTGATTGGACAAAGTGGATGAATTTGCTACGGGAGTGGTCTTCCTTCAGTTTTACTACTCTACTTGGAGAACAACGGGTTCTCAGCCAGACTAGAAGAAAATACTGATGTTCCAACTTTTGTACTAAAATTCCTCCATGGCCCTTCAAGGGCCCATGAAACTATATTTCATTATACTTTGTTAAACATTTTTAAAGTCACAATTAACCTCTCCCATTTATACTCTGGTGGGGGTGGGGTTCGAATTCAGAATTTTGCTTCAATTCTCTCTCGGAGAAATGGATTGGAAAAATGAAAGATTATCTCTAAATGGCTTTGAGTTTCTTAGAAGGAAATTAGACATGGAGCTTTCATGATTTCTTTTTGGCTTTAGCTTTTTTTTTTTTTTTTTTTAATTTCATGATGGGAATTCATATGCACTGGAGTATGGCCAACTTTAATTTTTAACTGTTTTGTGACTGAAGTTTCATGACCAATGGATTAGAAAAGTACTTTCTCAGAGAGAATATAAAACTATGGTATGCCAAACACAATTTACCTCTTACTTATACGGTGTCTTTTTTTGTCAGCATGTTAGGCAAGTTTTTCTTATAAAAAGCTTTCATTTCTTTGAAGAATAGTTTTTGTTTTTCCAGTTCTCAGAAAGCCTGGAAATATATTAGTTATTCTATAAGTACCTGCTGACTCTGTTTAGATTTGATTTTCAATTCAACTACCAAACTGAAATAAATGTCCAGTATCTCGTCTAATCTGCTTTATTCCTATCTTCTTTGCCAGCAAGTCTGACTTCATGAGTCATAGGCTTAACTGCATCAGCCAGAGGCCAGGTTACTTTTTCCAGGATCAATCCTTTCCTTTGGGACAGACAGAGATAAAGTGAAAAAGTCTGAAGTAAGAAAAAAACTGAAATGTGAGAATGAAATTGAAAATGAACGGGATGCAAAGGTGTCTAGCTCAGAGGGATGGAAGTGTAAGAGAAAGAGTATTCCAATTTCTTATGTTCAGTTTCAAGTTCAGCTTTTGGAAAATATATTTGATTACTCAGAGGACATAGTCTAATTCTGGAACAGCCATAGATTTAGTATACATCAAAAGCCTAAAGAGTGAGAAAGCAAAATTTAGAGGAAGTCAGAATATGACATAAATATAGCAAATTGCAATTGGAATTCAGGACACCTCAACTGTCGTGCTCGCTCTACAGTAAATAACTTCAGTAAATACCTTCTGAGTTTCCATGTCCTTTTCTGTGAAATAAGTGAATTTAACTTAGGTTTATTGCCTCTTGCTCCAATGTGCATGTCACTACACCAATCTCAGGCTCTCCATTATTTCTTAGGACTATGTATCCAACCTAATATTGTTGCTTGTGGATTTCTCTCACATCATCTCTTCTGCGTTTCCTTAGTTCCTTGGGCTTTCTATATTTGTTTGTTTGTTTCCATTAAGGTCCCTGCCAACAATAAAGGTCTATGGTATGTGTCTAGGTTCTTTGGCTGTAAGCAACAGAAACAGATCCTGTTAATTTAAACAAAATAGAACTTTATTGGGAAGAAATGGAATGACCAAGACAACTTGAAAGGCTATATAATCAGATTTTAGGAAGAACATTTTCTCAAATATTTCATTACCACGAAAGAGAGGCTGAGTGGCTGAGCTTAGGTCACATGCCCAGGGCAGGTAGAGGAAGAGGCTCTATAATTATCAGTCCCATAAAGACTGAATGTAGTGGGAAAGTATTTTTTCAAAGGAAAGAAAAAGTGTTCCTCTTACTGAATGTAGGCTAGGCAAGTGAAAACAAAGCTATCTAAGCAGAAAAAAAAAAAAAAAAGCTATTTATGCAATGATTCCATGATTTGGGGCCTATTCTCCTTGATTTTATGTGCCGAGTGAGTCAGTCATTTGGTCTCCTCAGTGGGTAGAATCAGGCTAATGGCATAAATTCGATGATACCAGGATGGGTTTACAACATGTGCTATTAGTATACAATCCTCTGTAAGGGATGTGAATCCTGGTAAAACACATCAGTTTAATGTCTTGGGTTGTCTGTGGTGATATGATGCTAAGTTAATGAACAGTGTACTCTGGTGCTTCAGCCCATTATAATCTACCAGCAATTTTCACACTTGAATGAATCTCCTAGGCTCTACCAACAACAGAGTCAAATGAATAACTCTGAGGACTTGAATTATAATGGAATTTGACTTTAAGAATTACAAATTGGTCAAAGGAAAGTGAGCCTTGCCTATTAGTTTATCTTCTCATTTTTGAAATCACTTATGTAAACTCATAGCATTTACATACTCAGAGCAAATATTTCTGAAGGGCTCTGAACACTTTCAGAAACTTTATTAATCTGTTTATTTTCTCTAGAAGGTAAGTTGGTTGTCAATAATATTAAACTTTTTGAGAAAATTTCTAAGACAAAATTCATGAACATAGAAAGAACCGGTAATTATCTACATTCTAATGATAATATAGAAAAATCAAAATGTTGACCACTGTAGAAATAATAGCCATCATATTGGCTAACTTGTTTGTCTCTTCATTTTCATCTACAAAATAGATAGCTCATTATTATCCCCCTAATCAAAATCATCTATTGAATACCTTCCTGCTTATAGCACAGCTTGGAGCTTGTTAAACAGGCATAATTCTCTCCATTATCACCAAATATTAATATTTAACAAGAGGCCTCTTTTAGATTTTAAATGAATAATTACAACACTTAGAGCCTACCCAAGTAAATGATCTAGGTTTTATTCTTTTCAAGAGGAAATGGGGTTCAGGGTGCTGAATTAAAGAGATATTAAGATATGCTGATTTATTCATGTGTATGCCATCTCTCAATTTGATTTTTAAACTCTGAGCATTAGCACTGTCAGTCTCTCAAAAGACAGGCAGGTCGGCAATCATAGCCAATCCTGCTTTTGTTCATACTCTATGGCTCAGAGACACATTATTCTCTTCGCAGCTTTATGAAGAATAGAACATAATTTTCATTTGCCTGCTTGGAGGACAATCATTTGATGTTCTTAAAGTGAATTTTACCCATAGGCATAATATTAAAATAGAATTTGACTTTATATATAGATCTCTTCTTATTAACCACATCCCCAGAACATTTTATAATTCTGTGCTAATAGTTTAGCTTCCACTTAGGGTAAACATAGACTCCACCCCAGGGTGTTTTCTCAGAGTGGGAGTTGTGTTATTGGACTCCCACTCTGTCAAATGGTGAAAATGTATTTAAAACTCCAGCTACCACTTTCCTAAATTCAAGGGGTCTCTAACCAGTAGCTGCCACTGGACCTGGAGTACTGAAAACTTTGGAAAAAAAAATTGTAATATCTATTATTTGGTGACTTAATGCTAGACTTTGAGCATGGGAAAGAATGGTCTACACTGGGCATCATTTTCTGTAACAGAAAGGAATCTAGGTATATTGTCAATAGCAAACAATAACAACAAAAACAACATTCTGGCTGGTAGGCTGGAGCCATGCCTGAACAGACAATTGGTTGCTTCAGACAGAGTTCACCATCCCTGGCTGCACTGTCTAAAGGACAATGACCGTATCTTAAATATGTGTCTAAGTTAGTATTGGGGCCCTGGTGACTCAGTTTTATAATGCTGTGAAGTTCCACATAATAGAATTATTGACTCCTATAAGAACTCTGCCTTCCTGTCTTGTCGTAAGTGATGACTGACAGCTGTGTTGTAGGATTTCAAGTTCTACTTCAATGGCATTTCCCTAATTAACTTCCCTTCCCCCTCCAACTTCCCCTCACTCTCTTTATACAGCTTGGTATTCTAGAATTATTTTTACGATCTTCTTGCCACCCCTCCTCTTCAAATGAGCAATCTTAACAATACAGTCTAGTATTAGTTTGGTCTTCATTATAAGGCTGATGACTTTGAAAAAGATTCTAAGAAGTTGTTTCTTCGACACTTGGTGTACAGGTGAACACAGGGCCTGGAATATAAGTGTTCAATTAATATTTGGTGATTGTCAATTAAAAAATAGGTAATAATTTTGCTTCTTTATTAACATGTGTACTATTTAAATACATAATAATGTGTGAAAGAATAGGAATGTGGGTAGCTTTCTTTTTTTTTTTTAAAGATTTTATTTATTTGACAGAGAGAGACACAGCGAGAGAGGGAACACAAGCAGGGGGAGTGGGAGAGGGAGAAGCAGGCTTCCCACTGAGCAGGGAGCCCGATGCAGGCTCGATCCCAGGACCCTGGGATCATGACCTGAGCCGAAGGCAGACGCTTAACGACTGAGCCACCCAGGCGTCCCTGTGGGTAGCTTTCTTGAATGTAGGCACTCATGATAAACACAGGAGCACACGAATCTAGGGATTCGTTATACCTCCACTTATGCTACTTTAGAGGCTGATAGTGTTTGCTCCTTCCTATACAAATCATTTTCAATAATAACTATTCAAAATTCAGGTTCATAAAATGGAGACTTAATCTAAATATTTGGCTGATCAACTATACTGGTTGACTAGAAAATTAAAATACTGAAACTTTTATAGTAGATGAATTGGAAGAGTTAACAATAAAATGACAGCAAATTCTTCTGTATTAGTTAACGCATAATCTGCCTCACAAGTGCATCTTTAAATACTTTTTAACCTCCTCCCCCAGCTGTATTGATATATAATTGATTTATTGAGATACAATTCTAATACACTTAACAATCTATCGCTTCAAACAATTACAGTGTTTTGTATGGGGGGACAATATTTAAGATCTACTCTCTTAATGTTCATGTATGTAATACAGTATTGTTAACTATAAGTACCATGCTGTACATTATGTTCCCAGAACTTATTCATCTTGTAACTGGAAGTTTACACCCTTGGGCCACCATCTTCACATTTCTCCACCCCTCAGACCCTGGCAACCACGATTCTTTCTGTTTCTATGAATTTGGATTTTTTACTTTTAGATTTCACACATGCATGAGATCATAAAGTATTTTTCAGCCTGACTTACTTCAGGAGTAATCTAAATATGTTTTAAACACATGATTTGCTTTATTCTTATTTTTTTAATTTAAATTCAATTAGCTAAACATCATTAATTCCAGATGTAGTGTTCAATAATTTATCAGTTGTGTATAATACCCAGTGCTCATCACATCACATGCCCTACCTAATGTCCATCACCCAATTACCCCATCTCCCCACCCACCACCCCTCTAGCAATTCTGTTTGTTTCCTAGAGTTAAGAGTCTCTCATGGTTTTTTCCCTCTCTGATGACTTCCCATTCAGTTTTCCCTCCCTTATCCTATGATCCTCTGTGCTGTTTCTTATATTCCACATGAGTGAAACCATATAATTATCTTTCTCTGTTTGGCTTATTTCACACAGCATAATACCTTCCAGTTCCATCCATATCGATGTAAATGGTTAAGTATTCATCCTTTCTGATGGCTAATATTCCATTGGATATATATACCACATCTTCTTTATCCATTCATCTGTTGATGGATATCTCGGCTCTTTCCACAGTTTGGCTATTATGGGCATTGCTGCTATGAACACTGGGGTGCAGGTGCCTGTTTGGATCACTACATTTGTATCTTTGGGGTAAATACCTAGTAGTATAATTGCTGGGTCATAGGGTAGCTCTATTTTTAACTTGTTGAGGAACCTCCACACCATTTTCCAGAGTGGCTATACCAGCTTGCATTCCCACCAACAGTGTAGGAGGGTTCCCCTTTCTCGCATCATTGCCAACATTTGTTGTTTCCTGACTTGTTAATTTTAGCCATTCTGACTGGTGTGAGGTGGTATCTCATTGTGGCTTTGATTTGCATTTCTCTCATGCCATGTGATGTGGAACATTTTTTCATGTGTCTGTTGGCCATTTGGATATCTTCTTTGGAGAAATGTCTGTTCATGTCTTCTGTCCAGTAATCCATTGACTGGATTGTTTTTTGGGTATTGAGTTTGATAAGTTCTTTATAGATCTTGGATACTAGCCCTTTATGTGATACGTCATTAGCAAATATCTTCTCCCATTCTACCAGTTGTCTTTTAGTTTTGTTGACTGTTTCCTTTGCTGTGCAGAAGCTTTCTATCTTAATGAAATCCCAATAGTTCATTTTTGCTTTTGTTTCCCTTGCCTTTGGAGATGTGTCTAGCAAGAATTTGCTATGGCTGAGGTCAAAGATGTTGCTGCTTGTGTTCTCCTCTAGGATTTTGATAGATTCCTGTCTCACTTTTAAGTCTTTCATCCATTTTGAAGAGACTGTCTTTTTTTCCATCGGATATTCTTTCCTGCTTTGTAGAAGATTGACTATAGAGTTGAGGGTCCATTTCTGGGTTCTCTATTCTATTCCATTGATCTAGGTGTCCTGTTTCTGTGCCACTACCATACTGTCTTGATAATTACAGCTTGAAGTATGGCATTGTGATGCCACCAGCTTTGGTTTTTTTTCAACATTCCTCTGGCTATTCGGGGTCTTTTTTGGTTCCATATAAATTTTAGGATTATTTGTTCCAGCTCTGTGAAAAATGTTGATAGTATTTTGATAGGGATTGCATTGAATGTGTAGATTGCTCTGGGTAGCATAGACATTTTAACAATATTTATTCTTCCAATCCATGAGCATGGAATGTTTTTCCATTTCTTTTTGTGTTCCTCAATTTCTTTCATAAGTGCTCTGTAGTTTTTAGAGTATAGATCCTTTTACCTCTTTGGTTAGGTTTATTCCTAAGTATCTTATGGGTTTTGGCGCTTATTGTAAATGGGATTGATTCCTTAATTTCTCTTTCTTCTGTCTCATTGTTAGTGTATAGAAATGCAACTGATTTCTATGTGTTGATTTTATATCCTCCCACGTTACTGAATTGCTATATGAGTTCTAGCAATTTTGGGATGGAGTCTTTTGGGTTTTCCACATAAAGTATCATGTCATCTGTGAAGAGTGATAGTTTGACTTCTTCTTTGCCAATTTGAATGCCTTTTATTTCTTTTTGTTGTCTGATTGCTGAGGCTAGGACTTTTAGTGCTATGTTGAACAATAGTGGTGAGACTGGGCATCCCTGTCATGTTCCTGACCTTAGGGGAAAAGCTCTCAGTTTTTCCCCACTGTGGGATTTTTGTAGATGTCTTTTATAATATTGAGCTATCCCTCTATCCCTACACTGTGGAGAGTAAAATGAGAGATTTTAGAATCTGAAAGTTGAGAGTTTACTCAGTAAAATTATGGATTATCATTAAATATCTAGACCAGTTCTAAATAAGAGAAAATAATGAAATATTACTGAACACAGGCTTATCCTCTTTTGGCTTCTTATTACAGAGAAACTTAAGATATCAGTAAACATCTTTTGTGCCACATTGAAAAATTAAGTATGAGAAAAAAATATAGTTCCAGAAATTTTGAATCTGTTTTTAATGAATTGTTTATTCCATTTATATTTAATAAAATTATGGATATTGGGTTTAAGTCTATAATCTTGCTATTTGTTTAATATTTGTCCTATGTACTTTTAGTTAGTTGTTCTTCCCTTAAGTCTTCTTTTATATTAATCAAGCATTTTTTTTTTCATTTTATTTCAATATTGCCTTACTAGTTGTGTTGGGGGTCCCCAAGACCACCCTATTTTGATGATTTGCTTACCATATGACTTACCATATAGTCATATTCATAGCTATGATTTATTGCAGTGAAGGGATACAACATAAAATCAGCAAAGGCAAAAGACATACGGAGTGACATCTGAAGAAAATAGGGCAAATTCTCTCCCAATAGGGTCACATAAAAGGGATTTAATTCTTTCAGCAATGAAATGTGACAACACATCTGAAATGTTGTCTACCATAGAAGTTCTTTAGAATCTTAGTACCAAAGGGTTTTACTGGGATCAGGTTATGTAGGCACTTTTTGCCTGATGTGTTCCAAAATTCCAGATTCCCAGAAGAAAGGCAAGTGTTTAGCATAAACCTTGTTTTCACACTTAGGGAACAGTGAGAATCCCAACAAAATCCAAATTCCAAGACAAGCCAAAGGCCAACCTTGCAAGCAGGACTTTCTAAGGGTATGTAGAAATGCTGACAACACTGACTTTATCTTTGGCCCTCCATCTTGTTCATGTCCACACAATGACCTCCCTCTGGACTACATGTTCTAGGTCTCATGGAGATTAATGTATGCTCTGACCGGAATGAAGGAAGGCTTGTTCTGAGTTTCCCTAAAATGGCAGACAAAAGGTGCCACTTTAAATAACTAGTAGAGATTCTCTGGTGCACAGATGACCCCACTTTAGATAACTACCTTGTGACCACACAATCATGCCCTTCACTCTATAATAGCTGGAGATTAAGTTTCTAATGTGGCAGAGAATTGGGGGTAGAGAATAGCTGTGCACTGTCTGGATCATCTGTCTGCCAGATCCCCCGTTAGTAAGTTACCCTAAATAAGACTCCGTGTAAAGAGAGTATGGAGTGGCTTGCTTCATTTTTCAGTATTCAAGTACCTTCTCAATCTGGAGGATATTTTACTGGCCCTCCTCCACCTTCTAACAGGGTACCAAACAGTCTCAGGTCCACTATGTTACTCTTTTCTACAGACTAGTTATAACCCTTTGATCAATCTTTTTACTGGTTTCCTCTATGGTAGCTATAGGTATAGATTATTATATAGATATAGATATTATAATAAACATTTGTAACTTATCATAGTCTGTAAGAACTATCCAAAAGTATAACCCCATTTATCCTATTCCTTGTGTTATTATTATATATTTCTGCTTCTGTTTTAAATTCCCAAACTATTTTTGTAAATTTTGCTTTAAGCACTTTATAGACTTTTAAAGAAATTACTTAGAAAATTAAAAAAAAATTACCCATGTATTGACCAAACCTAATGCTCATCATCCCTTCTTACAGATTTGAGTTTCCATTTGGCATCATCCACTCGAAGAATTTGCTTTTGCCTTTCTTATAGTGTAGACCTGTTGGCAACAAATTTCCTCAGGTTTTATTTGTCTGAAAACCTTTTTTATTGTCTTCATCCTGGCTCCCTAGTTCTCCAATCTCATTTCAGATTCCACAGCATGCTAGAACCACTCTACATTTTATGATTCACTGTGTATGGAGAGTTTGGTTAAGGGGAGAGTTGAGTGGCTCTCTGAGCTTCTGAGCTCCTGGAACAAACAGAACCCTGAAACCCTTGCTGGGTTGGGACACTGGGGCAGAGAAAAAAGATGAGAGTGAGAGCAGGAGCAAGAGATTTGATCTTGAGGTGACAGAGAAATATTCAGATATAGGTAATCACATAAATTGAAACCAAGGAGTATTTCAAGTCAGAAGAGTCTGTAAATTAAGTGGGAACAGCTCATGTAAAAGAACATAGGTTTTGGAGTCAGATAGAACCAATTTAAAACACAGCTGTGTCATTTACCAGGTATGTGTGATATTAAGCAAGTTTTCTAATTTTCTTCAACCCCATAATAATCTATAAAATGGGTGTGATGCACAGCATGGTATTGTTGCAAAAGCTAACTCCTTATACCTGTTACAGCACCTGGCTCTAGAGACCCAGTCTGTTTCTCTTCTCTTGTAGAAGATCAAAACTGAATTCTGATTCAGATGATAAGCATATTGCTTTGTATAAAATCTTCACAGCCATTGGGTATCTTGCATTAAGAATGACATGTTCCCACTCATCAAAATAAAATAGAAAGTAGAGTTAACATTGTTGAGTCACTGTATCAATCAGGGGCCTGGCAGAAAATAGAGATTTTAATGATGGACTAGCTACAGAGATATGGATGGTGGTAAGGGTAAAACAACAGATGTGGAAGAACAAAAGACTAACAACTCTAGAAAACCATTGCCAACGTAAGGCTGATGGGGTAGTGGGAAGAAATAGTGTTCCTGAAGCCCAGTGGGAGGCAGAGTTGTGGAGGAAGTTTTGCCCAGCAGATGCTGCTCACAGAGGAACACAGAAGAGATAAGGCTGGGTGAGAGTGGGGGGAAAATACTCCACTCTTCTCTTCCCACTCTCTGATCACCTAGCAATATTTTTCTTTCACTGAATTAAATCAGAAGACAGAAAGAAAGGGAGTTCAGATGGTACAGCTGGTAAGAATAAGCCTACTAGGGGAAGAAAATGTATCTGGGGGTGGAGCAAATGTTCAAGTAACCAGCACATTCACCATGGAAAAATGTACCAAGGATGGGAGACTGGCTCCTAGTGAAGATAACTTGTGCCTCCCATTGTGAGGGTCTCACTCCTATTTTTGACTGCTGTGAATCTTGAGGTCAGTCTTACCAAAAGATCTTACTCCATCTGCTAAAACTAGGATGCTGCTCCCTGTCTCAAAAGTAACCATTCCTGTGGAAAATATCTACTCTCATCAGTTACCCACCTGCTAGAAATATCAGCCTAAGTCTATGAAGCTTTTCTCACCTGGATTCCTTCCATCTCAAAATTAATGATGTAACTCCTACTATGCCTTTCAAGAGATTTCTTTTTACCAAAATCCACATTCTCAGCAGACAAGCAATCTTTTCAGCACATCTCTCGAGGTTGGAAGCCTGAAATGACTATTTCCTCTTCTCTGAGTCAGTTATCATCAATGGGAATTGGGACACATGAATTTACTATTGTCATCCCTGACTACCTTCTACTCATTCTTCAAGTCCAGCTTTGACATCACTTCCTCTAGGTGGGTAAGATGCCCCTCCAGTATACTCCCCAAGAACTCTGTATTTCCCTGCTTACCACTTCTGCCCATATTTGATATTGCCTTTTTTCTTGTCAGCATCCATTCCCTGGGCTCTAAGTGTTTAAGGAATGAGACGATGACTCCTCAGGAATTCACATAGTGCATGACAGTCAGTGATCAGTAAGTATTTATGGAATCAATGAATAAAGGAATACGTGAATGAATAGGAATCATAGTGTAGCTGTGCTTGCTTGATGCATGTGCACAAGAATATGCCTGTATTGTTACAACTCTTCTGGGATTTGTCTTTAAAATGAAGAAGGTTATCCTGATATTTAAGATTCTTTTAAGTACTAAAATGAGACACCTGTGTTTTATGAAAAATAACAAATATGGCAAAAGTTATTGATTTCTTTTGGGAAGAAGGATGGGATGTTTATTTTCAGAGAATAAGGAGGTGGTCTGCAGGTGTCACAGCACATCAAATATTGCTTTCCCATCAACCCTTGAGGATCCATTACCATGAGAGCAGAGTGTGGTTATTGTTCACATCAGCCCTGAGTGTAATGATATCAGAATTATTGAGTTTTGAAGAACTCATATCATCATGCCTTATCATGTACTTAAAGGGGTCATATTCTTCAGATCACATTGATTCCCCTAAACACACTGTAAAGGACTGAGACTGAGAGTATACAAGAAATACAGAGGGCCAAGCATTGCGCTGGGATTCCAGGGAAGTAAGAATCTCTGTGGGAGGCAGTACAGAAAACAGGGCATAGTGAGTTTAAAGTCAAGAGCAAGGTTCCAGAGTCAACTAGAAATGGGCCAAAAGTCTAAGAGGCACAGGCCTCTTATGAGCTGTGTGATCTTGAACAAGCCACTTAATCTCTCTTAACCTATGAAATGGAAATCAGAATTCTTAGAAATGCAGTGAATATTAAGTCAGATATAAAATATAAAGAACCCAGTACATAGTAAGTTTTTAACAAATGATAACTACTGCTATTATTATGGGCACAAGTGATTATAGATTCACAGATTATAAGAATTCATGTTAGTTGTCCAGTTAATCTTGATGAATTTAAATAACATGTCCATAATATCAGTTTTATAACTGTTAGGGTTTATGAGCTTATTTCTTCCATTAATAATAATATTTTGCATATGAAGGATGAAATTTTATTCCAGTGTACAAACCAAATGAGAGGTTCCAAAAGCCCTCATGCTAAGACTTATTGAACAAATTACTTGGATCAACCTTTTCTTGGGTACAGTTATGCACTGGATTTGATTCCTTTCAAATGCTAAAAACACTTTTCTAATTGTCTATAGACCTTAGAAAACAACTAGCAGTAACTTGATTAACTAGTTAAATTGCATGTGCTCTTTGGGTATATACCCTTCAGATATGGCAATCTGTATATCTGAACATTTCCCATGTATTCTGCTTCTAGCACCAAGCTATTTCAACAAGGCCTTAATTACTTTGCAATTTTCCTCAAATCTTATTTTCTTCTGCCTAGAACAAATTTTGAAAAAGGAATTCCACACAAATTAATGAAATAGCAGCTAAGGAGAAAAAAAAGTTCTTTGGATACAATTAGTGAGCATTCATTATGCAAGAGAAGTGTAACCAGCAATGGCAGGAGCCAATAAAAGCAAGTCACCAGAGAAATAGTCCCTTCTTTCTATGGAGTCTGTTCACACTAGCCATCAGTACATAGCACTGTGTCTATTTAGTCTAACAGTTACATCATTTAATTTGGTCTCCCTGCTGTATGAAAACAAGTTTGGACCTCTTCTGATGACAATAAATATGGACAGCAACTGTGTTTAAGTAAATCACAAATTGAATAAATATTGAGGGACTGTTCTGTGCTAGGTACTCCAAGGGAATCAAGATAAATAAGGCAGGGAAGTAAGCTTTTCTTCAAAGAGCTTACTTTTTTAAAAAATTTTATTTATTTGGGTGTTGAGTTTGCGAAGTTCTTTATAGATCTTGGATACCAGCCCTTTATCTATAATGTCATTTGCAAGTATCTTCTCCCATTCTGTGGGCTGCCTCTTTGTTTTGTTGACTATTTCCTTTGCTATACAGAAGCGTTTTATCTTGATGAAATCCCAATATTCATTTTTGCTTTTGTTTCCCTTGCCTTTGGAGACGTGTCTTGAAAGAAGTTGCTGTGTCCAATGTCTAAGAGGTTACTGCCTATGTTCTCCTCTAGGATTCTGATGGATTCCTGTCTCACATTGAGGTCTTTCATCCATTTTGGGTTTATCTTTGTGTATGGTGTAAGAGAATGGTCCAGTTTCATTCTTCTGTACATAGCTGTCCAATTTTCCCAGCACCATTTATTGAAGAGACTGTCTTTTTTTCATTGGATATTTTTTCCTGATTTGTCAAAGATTAGTTGACCATAGAGTTGAGGGTCCATTTCTGGGCTCTCTATTCTGTTCCATTGATCTAGGTGTCTGTTTTTTTGCCAGTACCATGCTGTCTTGGTGATCACAGCTTTGTAATATAGCTTGAAGTTAGGCAACATGATGCTCCCAGCTTTGTTTTTCTTTTTCAACATTCCCTTGATGATTTGGGGTCTTTTCTAGTTCTATACAAATTTTAGGATTGTTTGTTCCAGCTCTTTGAAAAATGCTGATGGTATTTTAACAGAAATGGCATTGAAAGTGTAGATTGCTCTGGGCAGCATAGACATTTTAACAATGTTTATCCTTCTAATCCATGAGCATGGAATGTTTTTCCATCTTTTTGTGTCTTCCTCAATTTCTTTCATAAGTGTTCTGTAGTTTCTAGAGTATAGATCCTTTACCTCTTTGGTTAGGTTTATTCCGAGGTATCCTATGGTTTTTGGTGCTACTGTAGATGGAATGGATTCCCTAATTTCTCTTTCTACAGTTACAGTGTTAGTGTATAGAAAAGCAACTGATTTCTGTGCACTGATTTTGTATCCTGCCACATTGCTGAATTGCTGTATGAGTTCTAGTAATTTGGGGGTAGAATCTTTTGGGTTTTCCATAAAGTATGATGTCATTTACGAAGAGAGCGAGTTTGACGACTTCTTTGCCAATTTGAATGCCTTTTATTTCTTTTTGTTGTCTGATGCTAGGACTTCTAGTACTATGCTGAACAATAGTGGTGAGAGTGGGCATCCCTGTCGTGTTCCTGACCTTAAAGGAAAAGCTCTCAAATGATGTACTGTATGTGGCTAACTTAACATAACAAAAAAAATAATAAAAAAGATTTTATTTATTTGAGATAAAGAGAGAGAGAGAAGAAGGGAGAGGGAGAAAAAATATGAAGCAGACTCTACACCAAGCACAGAACCCAACATGGGCTCAATCTCATGACTATGAGATCATGGCTAACTTAACATAATAAAAAAAATAAAAATAAAAAAGATTTTATTTATTTATTTGAGATAAAGAGAGAGAGTGAGCAGAAGGGAGAGGGAGAAAGAATCTGAAGCAGACTCTGCACCAAGCACAGAACCCAATATGGGGCTCAATCCCATGACCTGAGCCAAAACCAAGAGTCAGAGGCTTAACTGACTGAGCCACTCAGGTGCCCCCAAAGAGCTTACTTTCTAACAGGGGCAAAAAATCACATACAAAATGCTGTAATACAAAGAATGAAGTGAAAAACAATAAAAATAAGGACTGAGATTTAGTTAATATCTACATCATGCCAGGTGTTGTTCTAAATAATTTATAGGCCCTTGTGATCTTGTGATGACCCTTTGAGAAAGGCACTGATACTCCTTTTGTTTTCAGGTAGGGAAACTGAGGCACAGATAAGTTAACTATGTTGCTTAAGGTTACTAAACTAATAAGTGCTAAGCCTAGGATTTGAATTCTGATAGACCCCTAAGCCCATGCTTTTAAACAATACCGTAAACTATAGACAGGACAAGTGCCAAGGGAATGGAGAGGAAGGAAAAATTATTTTCTGATCTCAGCATCCTCACCTAGAAGATGGGGATAACTATGATGTGTACTTCCTATGAATGTTATGAGATTAACCAAGACAATACTTCAAGTAAACTACTTCAGCACGAGAATGAATTTCAGACCTGAGCCATGTGGAATCCCCAACGACAGAGTAGGTATCGACCTTTCAGCACCTGGCTGAACAGGTTACCCAACTAGGGGCACCTGCACCCACCCCAGCCAGAGACTTATCCTGGGCACTAAGCATGTTAGGACACAAATCAGATTTCAGGGACAGTGGAAGGAGCTTACACTGTCCTAGGCATGTATCCAGGAGAGCACTCCATGATATTAGCTATTGCTGTGCCAACTCCAGTCCACAATCTGAGATGGATTATAGACACTTGAGTTAAAAATAGGGCTCTAAAGAATCCTGGAAGCTTTTCTCACCTCTGAGTTGGAGAGTTTCAATAGGAAACTTTAAAAATGCCACTGAGATTCATACATAAAATTAAGTTGCTCCAGACACATATTTTCAAATGAACAAAATTTCTTAAAGCCTTTTTAGAACAAAGCAAAACATAAATAAGAATGAATAGATGAATATATCTTCCCTTGGAGAATAATAACTATAGAGTAGAATGCCAGGATA
Organism: Halichoerus grypus; assembly: GCF_964656455.1. Classification (NCBI taxonomy): domain Eukaryota; kingdom Metazoa; phylum Chordata; class Mammalia; order Carnivora; family Phocidae; genus Halichoerus; species Halichoerus grypus. The sequence goes on along the minus strand of NC_135715.1, from coordinate 56,855,231 downwards.
CAGATGTTAAAATATCAAACTTCTCAAACCAGGATATACATCATCTTTCTGGGGTAAATCCAGCTCTGTTCAATAAGATACTGTGAAATTGTTAATGTGGGGGAATGTCAATACTACTGTATTAGAGAAAGTCATAAAATCTAACACTGGGATTTAAAATAATCTCAATACTTAGCTGGGACATCAAGTAGAAACTGCAAAAGTATGACAGGAGTAATTATTTCAAGAACTCAAAAGAAAATTAAAAGTTCTCTGACTGCAAATCTACGAGACCAGATGTTTAAGAAAACCATAAAAATTAAAGATGTCCTTCTAAACAGTCTACCAGCTGGTGTCCTACAATTACCCTAAAGTATACCCTTTCCTGAACACACTGAAGACTGAGAATGTGATGGTCTACGCATTCCATTATCCCTATATCTGTATTTTGCATTTGATGGTATTTTTAGTATCAAAGTAGAAGTGCAGAATCAGCTTTGAAATCTGACAGACGCCTTCACACACACACACACACACACACACACACACACACATAAATTGCTTCAAAACAGAAAATTTTATTAGGATTCAATCATATATAAAATGTTATTATGTTTGGTTTCATTGTATCTCTCAAAAGAATCAATATGCTACATAACTTCAGAATTAACATTTTTAATGATAACTGTTACTTACTGTGGTAGGCTGAATAGTCATCCCCTAAATACGTCCATTCCTAACCCTGGAACCTGTAAAATATTACTTTACATGACAAAAAGGACCCTGTAGATGATTAAATTAAGTGCCTTGAGATGCAATAATTATCCTAGATTATTCAGTGGACCCAATGTAATCATAAGGGTCCTTATTAGAGGGAGGCAGAAAGGTCAGGGAGAGAAAACAATGTAATGACGGAAGCAAATGTCAGAAAGAGAGGAAGTGGTCTGTGCTGCTGACCATGAAGATGAAGGAAAGGGCCATGAGTAAAGGAATACATGTGGTCTGTAGAAGCTGGAAGAGGCCAGAAAAAAGATTCTCCTCTAGAGCCTCCAGAAGGAACCAGCCCTTCTGACACCTTGACATTAAGTCCAGTGAGGCTGATTTTGGACTTCTGACTTCTAGAACTATAAGATAATACATTTGCCTAACTTTAAGCCACGACTTTGTGATCATTTGTTATAGCAGCCATAGGAAACTACTACAATTACTACTGCCAGTAATTGTAATTACTGGGTGTAATTACTGGTAATTACTGGGTTTATTGGTCCAGATCAGAGGATGAACAAAAAGATTACTGACACAAAGAGGTTTCCATTCACTCAATGTACACCACTTCTCTTTCATCTTTACAGCACTGCTTAAATAAAATCCAAAAGTATGAGATGGAGCCCATTCTGTTTCCTTCCTGGTTCATGTTTTTAGTGCATTATCAAGAATATTTTGCCTAACCCAATGTCATAAAGATTTTTTTCTTTCTTTTTTTAATTTAAATTTTAGGTAGTTAACATACAGTGCAATATTGGTTTCTGGCATAGAATTCAATGATTCATCACTTACATACAACACCCAGTGCTCATCACAACAAGTGCCCTCCTTAATACCCATCACCCATTTAACCCCTCCCACACCCACCTTCCCTACAGCAACCCTCAGTTTGTTCTCTATTGTTAAGAGTCCCTTATGGCTTGTTCTCTCTCACCTTTTTTCTTTTCCCCCTTCCCATGTGATCATCTGTTTTATTTCTTAAATTCTACATATGAGTGAGATAATATGGTATTTGTCTTTCTCTGACTCATTTCACTTAGAATAATATACTCTAACTCCATTCATGTCATTGAAAATGGCAAGAATTCATTCTTTTTGAAGCCTGAGTAATATTCCATTGTGGAGGTTTGGCTATTGTTGATAATGCTACTATAAACATCGGGGTGCATGTACCCCTTCAAATCTATATTTTTGTATACTTTGGGTAAATACCTAGTAGTACAATTGCTGGATTGTAGCATAGTTCTATTTTTAACATTTTGAGGAACCTCCATACTTCTCCAGAGTGGCCGCCTAGTTTGCATTCCCACCAACAGTGTAAGAGGGTTCCCCTTTCTCCTCATTCTCGCCAACACCTGTTGTTTCTTGTGTTGTTAATTTTAGCTGCCCTGACAGGTGTGAGATGGTATCTCATCATGGTTTTGATTTGTATTTACCTGATGAGTGATGTTGAGAATCTTTTCATGTGTCTGTTGGCCATTTGTATGTCTTCTTTGGAAAAATGTCTATTCACATCATCTGCCCATCTCTTAACTGGGTTATTTGTTTTTTGGGTGTTGAGTTTGGTAAGTTCTTTATAGATTTTGGATACTAACCCTTTATCAAATATGTCATTTGCAAATATCTTCTCCCATTCTGTAGGCTGCCTTTTAGGTTTGTTGATTGTTTCCTTTGCTGTGCAGAAGCTTTTTATCTTGATGAAGTCCCAATAGTTCATGTTTGCTTTTGTTTCCCTTGCCTGTGGTGATGTGTCTTGTAAGAAGTTGCTATGGCCAACGTCAAAGAGGTTTCTGCCTGTGTTCTCCAGGATTTTGATGGATTCCTGTCTCACATTTAGGTCTTTCATCCATTTTGAGTCTGTTTTTGTGTATGGTGTAAGGAAATGGTCCAGTTTCATTCTTCTGCATGTGGCTGTCCAATTTTTCCAACACCATTTGTTGAAGAGACTGTCTTTTTTTTTCCATTGGATATTCTTTCCTGCTTTGTCAAAAATTAGTTGAGCATAGTTGTGGGTCCATTTCTGGGTTCTCTACTCTGTTCCATTGATCTATGTGTCTATTTTTGTGCTAGTACCATACTGTATTGATGACTACAGCTTTGTAATATAGCTTGAAATCTGGAATCATGATGCTTCTAGTTTTTTCTTTTTCAGAATTGCTTTGGCTATTTGGGGTCTTTTGTGGTTCCATACAATTTAGAATTGTTCGTTCTAGCTCTGTGAAAAATGCTGGTGGTATTTTGATGGAGATTGCATTAAATGTGTAGATTGCCTTGGGTAGTATAGACATTCTAACAATGTTTGTTCTTCCAATCCATGAACATGGAATGCTTTTTCATTTCTTTGTGTCCTCTTCAATTTTTTTTCATAAGTGTTCTATTGTTTTCAGAGTATACATCTTTTACTTCTTTAGTTAGATTTATTTCTAGGTATCTTATTGTTTTTGGTGCAATTGCAAATGGGATCAATTCCTTGACTTCTTTTTCTGCTGCTTCATTACTGGTGTACAGAAATGCAAAAGATTTCTGCACATTGAGTTTATATCAGCTCCTTTCCCAATGATATTTTTTTAAGATTTTATTTATATATTTGACAGAGACAGACACAGTGAGAGAGGGAACATGAGCAGAGGGAGCGGGAGAGGGAAAAGCAGTCTTCCCGCTGAGCAGGGAGCCCGATGCAGGGCTCTATCCCAGGACCCTGGGATCATGACCTGAGCTGATGGCAGATACTTAACAGACTGAGCCACCCAGGCACCCCTGATGCCTTTTATTTCTTTTTATTGTCTGATTGCTGAGGCTAAGATTTCCAGTACTATGTTAAATAGTAATGGTGAGAGTGGACATCCTTGTCTTGTTCCTGACCGTAGGGGAAAGACTATCAGTTTTTCCCCATTGAAGATCATATTAGCTGTGGGTCTTTTGTATATGGCCTTTATGATGTTAAGGTGTGTTTCATCTATCCCAATTTTGTTGAGATTTTTATCAGGAAAGGATGCTTTATTTTGTCAAATGCTTTTTCTGCATCTATTGACAGGATCATATGGTTCTTACTCTTTCTTTCATTAATATGATGTATCATATTGATTGATTTGTGAATATTGAACCACCCCGGCAGTCCAGAAATAAATCCCACCTGATTGTGGTGAATCATTCTTTTAATGTACTATTGAATTAAATTTGTATTTTATTGAGAATTTTTGCATCCATGTTCATCAGGGATATTGGCCTGTAATTCTCCTTGCTAGTGGGGTCTTTGTCTGGTTTTGAAATCAAGGTAATGCTGGTTTTGTAGAATGAGTTTGGAAGTTCTCCTTCCATTTTTAGGTTTTGGAACAGTTTGAGAAGAATAGGTATTAACTCTTCTTTACATGTCTGGCAGAATTTCCCTGGGAAACCATCTGGCCCAGGATTTTTGTTTGTTGGGAGATTTTTTAAAAGATTTATTTATTTATTTGAGAGAGAGAGAGCAGGGGGGAGGAGCAGAGGGAGAGAGAAACTTAAGCAGACTCTGCACTGAGTGTGGAGTCTGACATGGGGCTCAATCTGATGACCTTGAGATCACAACCTGAGCCAAAACCAAGAGTCGGATGCTTAACCAACTGTGCCACCCAGGCTCCCCTGTTGGGAGATTTTTGATTACTGATTTGTTTTCTTTGTTGATTATGGGTCTGTTCAAATTTTCTAGTTCTTCTCTCAGTTTTGGTAGTTTGTAAGTTTCTGGGAATTTGTCCATTTCTTTGAGGTTGCCCAGTTTGTTGGCATATAATTTTTCACAACATTCTCTTATAATTGTTTGTATTCTGTGGTGTTGGTTGTGATCTCTCCTCTGTCATTCGTGATTTTATCAATTTGGTTCCTTTCTCTTTTCTTTTTTGATAAGTCTGGCTGGGATTTATCAATTTTATTAATTCTTTTGAGAAACCAGCTTAGTTTCATTAATCTGTCTACTGGGTTTTTTTGTTGTTGTTTCTATATCATTGATTTCTGTTCTAATCTTTATTATTTCCCTTCTTCTGATGACTTTAGGCTTTATTTGCTGCTTCTTTTCTAGCTCATTTAGGTGTAAGGTTAGGTTGTGTATATGAGACTTTTCTTGCTTCTTGAGGTAGGCCTGTACTGCAACATACTTCCCGCTTAGGATTGCTTTTGCTGCTCCCCAAAGGTTTTGGGCTGTCATGCTTTCATTTTCACATGCTTCCATGTATTTTTTTAAATTCTTCTTTAATTTCCTCATTAACCCATTCATTCTTTAGTAGGATGTTCTTTAACCTCCATATATTTGAGGTCTTCCCAAATTTCTTCTTGTGGTTGACTTCCAGTTTCATAGCATTGTGATCAGAAAATATGCATGGTATGATCTTGATCTTTTTATACTTGTTGAGGGCTGATTTGTGACCCAGTATGTGATCTATTCTGAAGAATGTTCCAAGTGCACTGGAGAAGAATGTGTACTCTGCTGCTTTAGGATGAAATGTTCTGACTATAAATCTGTTAAGTCCATCTGGTCCAGTGTGTCATTCAAAGCCTTTAGTTCCTTGTTGATTTTCTCCTTAGATGATCTGTCCATTGCTGTAAGTGGGGTATAAATGTCCTCTACTATTACTGTATTATCATCAATGAGTTTATGTTTGTTATTAATTAATTTATATATTTGGGTGTTCCCAAGTTGGGGGCATAAATACTTATAACTGTTAAATCTTCTTGATGGATAGACTCCTTGGTTATGATATAATGCCCTTCTTCATCTCTTGTTACAGGCTTTGGTTTAAAATCTAGTTTGTCTGATATAAGTATGGCTACTCTGGTTTTCTTTTGATGTCCATTTGCATGATAGATGGTTCTCCATCCCCTCACTTTCATTCTGCATGTGTCTTTAGATCTAAAATGAGTTTCTTGTAGGCAGCATATAGATGGATCTTGTTTTTTCTTTCTTTTTTTTTTTAATGCATTCTGATACCCTATGTCTTTTTGTTGGTGCATTTAGTCAATTTACATTCAGAGTGATTATAGGGAGATATGAATTTAGTGCCATTGTGTTACCTGTAGAGTTGATGTTTCTGGTGATGTTCTCTGGTCCTTTCTAGTCTTTGTTGCTTTTGGTCTTTTTTTTCTCCACTCAAAGGGTCCCCCTTAAAATTTCTTACAGGGCTGGTTTAGTGGTCATGAACTCCTTTAGTTTTTGTTTGTCTGGGAAACTCTCTCTCCTATTTTGAATGACAGCCTTGCTAGATAAAGAATTCTCGGCTGCATATTCTTCTCATTCAGCATGTTGAGTATTTCCTTCCACTCCTTTCTGGACTGCCAAGTCTCCATGGACAGATCCCCTGTGAACCTGATCTGTCTTCCCTTGTAGGTTAAGGACTTTTTTTCCCTTTCGGGATTCTTTCCTTGTCTGTGTATTTTGTGAATTTGACTATGATATGCTTTGGCAGTGGCCAGCTTTTATTGAATTTAATGGGAGTTCTCTGTGCTTCTTGGATTTTGGTGTCTGTGTCCGTCCCCATATTAGGAAAGTTTTCAGCTACAATTTGTTTGAATAAGTCTTCTGCCCCTTTATCTCTCTCTTCATCTTCTGGGACTCCTATGATACAAATGTTATTATATTTTACTAAGTTGCTGAGCTCTCTAAGTCTACCTTTGTGGTCCATTATCTTTCTTTCCCTCTTCTTTTCAGCTTCATTATTTTCCACAATTTTATCTTCTATATCACTGATTCACTCCTCTGCTTCTTCCATCCTCATTTTTATGGCCTCCTTTTGGGTTTGCATCTTGGTTATAGCATTTTTAATTTTGGCCTGACTAGATTTTAGTTATTTTATCTCTATAGTAAGGGATTCTCTAGAGTCTTCCATGTTTTTTTTAAGCCCAGCTAGTATCCTTATAATTGTTATTTTAAAATCTAATTCAGACATCTTACTTATATCTGTATTGATTAAAACCATGGCCATGAGTTCTACCTCGTCTTCTTTCTTTTGGGATGAATTCCTCCATCTTGTCATTTTGTCCAGAAAAGAAAAGAAGAGAAAAAATGAACAGGAAAAACAACAACAAAAAACAAAAACAAACAAAAAGAACAAAAAAACAAGAAAAAAACACAAAACAAGACCTCCCCCCCAAAAAAACCCTAGATTTTTGGTCGCTTCTTAAAAGAATCTGATCCCCAAATAAAAGTAGATAAAAAATAAAAATGTATATATACAAGAAGTGTATATAAATAAATTAAAAAATAAAACATTTAAAAAAGGAACTACAATATAAGAAAATAAATGAATAATAAAAAATAAAATAAATAAAGGATAAAAGTAAAAAGGAAACTCAATCCTATTTCACCTAGAGCTGAAGCTTTGTGGCACTCTGTGATCAAGGAAATTGGTGCTAATGCGTTTTTTGTGCTGGTCTTCTGGGAGAGGGGCCTGCTGGGCTGATTCTCAGGCTGACTTGTTTCAGTGGAATGCTTCTACAGGGCACAGCGGGGTGGGGCTTAGTGTATATGGCTCCAGCCTCCACTAGGTGGCATTGTTTTGCTCCCTGAAGGCTTTCAGGGATGAGCAGGATGAAAATGGCTGTGCCCTGCTCTCTAGCCTCAGAGCTGTAAGTTCATGCCCCCTACTCTTCAGTGAGTCCTCACAGAAAAGCAATCAATTACCCTATTTGTTTTCCAGTTCCATCTGAATCCTGTTCACCCTGCCCATGTCTAGTCTTTTTATCTCAAGTGCTTGACCAAGTTTCAAAATTCCAAATTTCAGGGATGCCAGCAGCTTGGACCCACACTGTTCCTCCAGGAGAGGTTTTCACCATGCTTGCCAACTCATTCCAGGAAAGTGGTCGCATGACCACAAAGAGGTTCGCAGTTTATAGCAGAAAGTTGGTAACCAAGACCCGCTACTCTCTGCCGGATTCCCATGTCCTAGGCCTAGGAACAGTGAAACACCTTAGCACCACCTTTCTTCCTGTGACCCAGGGGATCCTCAGACCACCCTGTCACTCCAGGGATTCTGCCCCTCTTTGCCAACCTGGGTACCTTAAATCCAGGTACGTCCCCCATGGTAGCGAACTTAAAAGTTCAGATTTCGTGTTCTGTTGCTTCTAATACTTTGTGGTAGACTCCCTAAGCAGGCTCCTCCCCGCCGCTTCATACACAGCTATGTCTCCCCCAAGAGAACTTCCATAACTCCTACGTTCCAAAAGATGGTTGTTTTTCTACTTATAGACTTGCAATTTTTGTTCTCTCACACCTCTGATTGACTTCTTGGGTGTTCAGAATAACTTCATAACTATCTACCTGTGTTAGACAAGCTCAGGGTCCTCCTACCCCTCCTCCACCTTAACTCCTCCCCCCTCTTTTCATCTAAAAAGTTTATAAATTTATCTCCTACATTTAGGTCTATGATCACTTTCGAGTTTTGTGTATGATGTAAGGATCTAAATTAATATTTTTGTATGTAGATATTGTCCCCGTGCCATTTGTTGAAGGGATTATCCATTCTCCTAATAAACTGCTTTGGCAATTTATTTTAAATATAAGGGCTTATTTCTGGACTCTCAGTTTTGTTCTATTGACCTATTTGTCTATCCTTATGCCAGCACCGTACTGTTTTGATTACTGTAGCTTTATAGTAATTTTTGAAATTTGAAAGTGAAAGTCCTTCAACTTTATTCTTCTTTTCAAATTTGTTTGCCTCATCTGGGTTCTCTATATTTCCATATAAATGTTTGGATTAGCTTCTTGATTTCTGCTGGCATTTTGATAGATTTTATGTTCAATTAATTTAGGGAGAAATGTCTCCTCTTTCTTTTTTCTTTTTTTTTTTTTTTTATGTTTTCTCTTTCTTAAACTTGGCTTGCCCAAGGTTTAGATAGATCTACATATACCCAGTCATCTAATTAGTATTTGGCCCCTATTGGGTCTTAATATTGGTAGGACAGAGATGTGAAATCTTTTCCTGGAAGAAAATTTCATCTTTCAGTTACTGATCACCCTGCTTCAATCATATACCAATTTGGCAGGTATGGCTATCCATTTTGCACCACCCCCACAGCTGGTTCCTTTCCCATGTCCACTCAGCATTGTTCATTCTTGTTTTGGCTTCTTTCCCACTGAGCCATTCTTCCACTTTGGCCCTGTGCCCCATTCATTTTTGCACTCTCTGCTTGCCTCTCCCAAGAGAATAATTTGGTTCTAAGTCCTGTGATCCAGAGTCCCTTTATGAAAATATGAGCATTTGCCTCTACCTGGTCTTGTCCTGAGGACAAATGAAGCAACTGTGGAACACTGGATCAGATTTTATAAGATGTGACTTGTCTTCCTGACCATGTCACATACCACCTGTGTGATCACAAGATGGTTTAAACTCCCTACATTGGCTTCCTCATCCTTAAAGTGAGGATATTGATAGTTGCTTGAAAGTCAAAGTAGAAAACATATTAAAGAAGTTCATTAAAAGCAGCAAAAGATATTATAAGATAGTATTTTCATCAAGCATTTAAAACCTATATATATAATTTTCCCCTCAACTAGATATTAGTATATTTCTGTGGCATCTAACATATAATAAGGCACACAAAAGGGGTTCCATAAATATTTTAGTTAAAATAATAAAAATCTATGAAGTAGTTGGAAAAAAAATTTGGACCCCAGACAGGACCAGGTAAATTATGTGAACACATGCATATGTGTATCTGTATGTGGGAGAGAGAGAAAGAGACCCATTCATAGACAGAGACATAGAGGCACGGAGACAGACAGAACATCTTAAGACAGTCTAGTGTCTTCAATGAGATACCATCTCACACCAGTCAGAGTGGCTAAAATGAACAAGTCAGGAAACAACAGATGTTGGTGAGGATGTGGAAAAGGAGAACCCTCCTACACTGTTGGTAGGAATGTAAGCTGGTGTAGCCACTCTGGAAAACAGTATGGAGGTTTCTCAAAAAGTTGAAAATAGAGCTACCCTACACAACCCAGCAATTGCACTCCTGGGTATTTACCCCAAAGATACAAATGTAGTGCTCCAAAGGGGCACCTGCACCCCAATGTTCATAGCAGCAATGTCCACAATGGCCAAACTATGGAAAGATCCCAGATGTCCATCAACAGATGAATGGATAAAGAAGACGTGGTATATATACAATGGAATATTACTCAGACATCAAAAAAAATGAAATCTTGCCATTTGCAATGACATAGATGGAACTAGAAGATATTATGCTAAATGAAATAATCAGAGAAAGACAATTATATGATCTCACTGATATGTGGTATTTAAGAAACAAAACAGAGGAACATAGGGGAAGAGAGGAAAAAATAAAACAAGACAAAACCAGAGAGGGAGACAAACAATAAGAGACTCTTCTCAATCATAGGAAAAAAACTGAGGGTTGCTGGAGGGGAGGGAGGTGGAGGAATGGGGTAACTGGGTGATGGACATTAAGAAGGGCATGTGATGGGTATTATATAAGCACTGGGTATTATATAAGACTGATGAATCACTGACCTCTACTTCTGAAACCAATAATATATTATATTAATTGAATTTAAATTAAAAAACAAAAAAATACAAATTAAAAAAAGACAGTCTAGTGTCTTGTGAAGCAAACACTGGTATAGTGGGTCTTGAAAATAAGCATACAAAAACTGAAGTTTGTAACTTAGAAGGAGTCACATTAAAGCTCCACATGAGGGGTTTATAGTGAAAGATGATCATTCCCCCACTCACCAAAAACAGTACAATTTTCAAAAAAAAAAAAAATAACATTTCTTTGCCTTTATTTCATTGTTCTTTAGGAACACAAAATGATATAGAAGGAGACAGAGGAGAAACCTATAGCAAGACATCAGTTCTAATCTTCTAATCTAAATATCAGAATCTAGATCTACTTGGGTTTATGCCATTATAGTAATTAAACCTTAATTTTGAAGATTCACCACAGTCTAAGTGTCTGTCACCATATGCAGTACACTCTCCCAAGCCTTTCTTGTTCTCTCTTCATATCCTGATAGACGTATTCTCCAGAGTTCTGCATGTCTGGCCTCATTTCCCATTCCCTCCTCCAATAGACTGATCAGAAGAGCTTCCTGACTCATCTTTACATGCTCTGAATCCTACATGGGGCTTGGTCTGCATTCTGTGCTTGTTGAATTGAGTTGGCTCCTGGACATTCTCTTCCTTTTTTCTTCCAACAGAACTAAGTTTTCATTCATTCCTTCCTCACACATATGTGTTTACTCCACATAGACATTGTATAGGGCACTAAAAATATATTAAAATCTGTAGAGCACTTTGTTTTGTTGTTCATTGTCATTTACTTTTTTATTTTAAATTTTAGGTAGTTAACATACAGTGCAATATTGGTTTCTGGAGTAGAATTCAGTGATTCATTACTTACATATAACACCCAGGACTCATCATAACAAGTGCCCTCCTTAAAACCCATTGCCCATCTAGCCCACTTTATAATTTATAAACTGATTATTCTTGAATTGTTAACTGTAGGCCCCTGCTATTCACCACCTTTCTTGGAACAGAGTAATCTCTTGCTTAGAAAGGTTGCCATCTTAAACTTCAAAGAGCTCCCTCAGCCTCCAAACTGTGGTCAAAAGAAAGCTACAGTATATGTCCATCTCATTCAGCCCTGAATCTCCCATAGTTTTCTCTCATAAAATCCAGAAGGCTTATTATTTCTCTTTGTGCAGTATGGTTTTTCTTAGTAGCGCAAAACACTGGCTAATGATGACAAAGACACATAGTGAAAGTAATCTGGCTGTGCTGCATTTTCTGGCTAATGAGTGCAGTAGGGGTGGGGGCCGGTGGTGATTGCTGCCAAAACAGCAGCAGGAGGAGAGAGCAGCAAGGGTTCAAGGACATGGGTTTGCCTCTCTTGTCTTCATGGATGACTCACAAAAATTGAGGAAGCAAAATATACTTCACCTCACTAGACTTCTGTTACAATACACAACAACTACAATAACCACAGAATTGATCAGTTATCATTTAACCATTGATCCCTTTCATTAGCTATCTTCCATCAAAGAGACTGATGGTACTTATATAAAATCTGCCATGAAAAACAATAAAAATGTTTATGGGCATTCATTCTACACACGTATGTTGAAATCCCGGTTCCATGCTAAAAGCTGAGGTTATAAAGATAAAGGGCATTGTTCCTCAAAAGGTTTAAAATGTAGATGATGAGACAGAAAACACACCTATGTGGAAGGGTTCAAGTATCATGATAGAGGACACATAGGTGTGATGACTGCATAGAGCATAGAGGAGGAACTCTAAGATCACCTGGAGTGGAGAGAAGAGTGATGGCCAGGTGGGGCATCCTGGTAGGAAGTGAGGTTTTAGATGAATTTTCATGGGAATGAGGACCAGGAAGAAAGGGAGGAAGAAAGTATTCTAGGTTAATGGAATAGCTTATACAAGTGGAATTTGCAGTTCGTAATATTTTTCAGATTTCATTTCTGTCCTTTTTCTAAAACAGTATTGTTGAAAGATACCTATCTGAATCTTCTGGATCAATTTTTTTTTTTTTTCCAAAACAAAAACCAAGATGGTTAGTTCATCTCAAGTTTTATTTAAATTTCTTTCAATAAGAAATAAATTCATCATTAGTAGAAAAATTGTCTGGCAACTAAGAACTCTATAGTATCAAGTTATAGGAAATAAGAATCCCAATTCACACAAAATATATTCTCAGAATTGTAGCAGGAAATAGGACAAAATTATTTTCAGTGATATGAGATGGCATGCCTCCCATAAGAGGCACCGAATGGTTGATAGCATGGAACTCCAGCTCTGACACTAACTGTGACCTTGGACAGGTTACCCTTTCTATACCTTTCTTTCCCAATTTGTGAAATGAAAATACTAATAGCATTTATCACATCAGGTTGTTAATGGGGAATGAATACAGTCATGCATGCAAAGTGCTTCAATAGTTCCTACTGCGTGGTAAATGTTATATGTTTGTTGTTGTTATAGGATATCATTTAGTTTGTATGTTGCAGAATATTTTTTGTGTCTTTCTCATGTTCGAGATCCATTACCTATTTGGATGGCAAGGCTTTTGAGGACAGGTTTTGTTTTTGTTTCTGAAGGGACTGTGTGTGTGTGTGTGTGTGTGTGTGTGTGTGTGTGTGTGTCTCCTCATACCATATCATACAGAGCTGCTAGTAAAAGTTTTACTTGCCTCCTCCTAAGGTCAGCAACTCCTAAGGTCAGCACCATCTTCACCAAGTACCATGTAGTTGTAATACCAAGTACCATGTAGCTGTAACGGAATCATTAGATGCAAATCTAAATTTTTTCCATGAAACCAAGCCCAAAACGTGAAAACTAAGACTTCTAACCAAACATTGTTTGTAAGAACCTATTTCTTTTGATCTTTGTAGGTTTTTCCCACTATTAGTGTCTTTAAATTGGAAGTGATCCCGATTCATATATGAGAAAACTGAAAATCTAAGAAGCTAAGTAACTTAATAGAGGATAACTTGGTAGTGCTTAAACCAGGACAAACTTAGACCAGAGCTTTCTTCACTTAACTGAACTGCCTCTCCAATTTCATGAGGGAGACACCCAGGAAGGTATCTTGTCACCAAGAAGACAAAACATGTCCCCAAACCAACAGTGGAATATAGTCATTTGGGACATAAACTTTCTAGAAAAGATGTTTGTCCTAGAACAAAAGTTCTAGGAGCCAGATACTCTATTTACTATAAAACTTCAGCTCTAAGGATTTACACCATAGTTTGACAGCTGAAATGACCTCTTTAAATAAAAGCTGTCAGTGATTAAAACCCCTAAAGATGTTAAATAAACAGATTAACCACTTTAATTATTTGAAATAAATATTTACAAGGGCGCCTGGGTGGCTTAGTTGGTTAAGTGTCTGCCTTGGGCTCAGGTCATGATCCTAGGGTCCTGGGATCCAGCCCCATGTCAGGCTCTCTGCTCAACAGGGAACCTGCTTCTCCCTCTGCCTCTATCTCTGCCCCTCCCCACTACTCATGCTCTCTCTCAGCTCTCTCACTCTCTCTCAAATAAAATCTTTAAAAAATGAAATACCTAAATTTGAACTTTTATTTTTTTTAATTTGACCTTTTAATCTTGCACAAAGATTAAGGATGTAAGTTTATGATTTGTTTATTGTACTTACACTCTTTGCAAATCACTGTAGCACTGATATTTTATGGAGTGGTGACTGTGTGTAAGTTATGTAGTTAGGTATTGTGCAGTGTATACTAGATGGCAGGGATGCTGCATATACTAAAATGACAAGACAAGGTTGACTCTGAAAGATACCACATAAAGTAATTACAGTAATTAATGTCTTACACTCCCCCAAATAGCAAACCTGGTCCTCTTACAGTGAACGTTTCTGCCATCTTTTTTTTTATTACATCATTAGTTTTTGATGTAGTGTTCCATGATTCATTGTTTGCGTATAACACCCAGTGCTCCATTTCTGCCACCTTCTATTCTATTATTCAAGTCAGAAAGCCAGGAGGCTCCTTGTCTTCTTTCTCCCCATTAGCCCCCATATATAATCTTGCATTATGTCCTATTGATGTTACCTCCTAAATTGGTCTCAAATCTGCTCATCTTTCTTGACTTCTACCATCACAATCACCCCTCAAGTCCAAGCTACCATCAGCTCCTTCCTAGACTACTTGAAATGAACTGTTGCATCCACTCATGCCATTATCATTTACAATTAATTTCTACCCTGCATAGAGTGATCTTTTTGAGTTGCAAATCGGATCATCTCACCTTCCTGCTTAAAATATTTTAATAACTCATCTTAAGATAAACATTCAAATTCATACTATGGTCTGTGACACCCCACTGACAATTTAGTTTTTGCCTGTTTTATCCAGCCCAGGCTGCTCCTCACTGGCTAGTGCATAGTGAGCTTTCTTCCATTCCCTCAAACACCTTATGCTCACTGCTGCTACTGAACTTATGCACAGGCTGTGCCCTCTGCTTAGACTATTCCCTGTATTCATCCTCACCTAGCTCTCAACAACACTGACAGATCAGTCAGGAAAGCCACCCCTGGCCTTCTTAAGGTTAGTTAGTTGAGCTGTGTGCTGTAACAGCATTATGTATTTCTCCTTTGAGACTTTCAGCACAGCTATCATTTCAAGATTAGTTTTGTGATTCTAATATCTGCCTCCCTCACTGAACTGTAAGCTATGTGAAAGAGACATCATTTCTTTTGGTCTGATAGCTGGCACATAGAAGTTCTATGTAAATATTTGTTGAATGAATTGATGGATAAATAGCAGAATTCAAAAAAGGGAGAGAGAGAGAAAGATTGATTCACTTAATGTGATAGTGGGGTCCCCTTTCAGAGGACAATTGTTTTTAGCCTGTGCTTTGAGGGACAGATAAACTTCTAATAGATATTGTGAAAAGAACATTTTAGGCAACAGAGGTGGCATGAAAAGTGAAGAAGGAGGAAGATATAGGGTGTTCCATAGCATTTGGTTCAGCTTTGGAGAATAAATAGAGATATAGCTAAAAAGGTAGAGTTAATGTAACAAAAAGCTTTACTAACATGCCAGCTTACAGAAGATGGCCTGCGTATGGTAGGAATGTGGAGGGATTAAACATTTCCAAGCAAGGATGATGCTTTGCTGACGCATTGGATTGGGAATGAAGGTGAAGTTCTGGGTGAGAATGTAAGGGTTGTAATGAATAAAGGGTATGATGGGAGCATAAGGCGATATGTAGGAGTGGACAACTAATTCTGTGTGAAAGGTCAAGAATCAACTGTCCTGTAAGTTTCTTGAGGTGAGGCCTCACATCACGTTAATTTGTTGAACATTGTTTCCTACTGTACAATCCTTAAGCATGCTTGGCATAAACATCCAGTTAAATACTAATAATTTACATGGAACCTGGTATAAGTTGTGGAGATGCAAGACAAAATGTGTTCCTGCTCCCAAAGCTGAAGGAACCTGTATTCTGGTGGAGGAAGACAGATTAACAAAAAATAGGTTATTAAGGTATAATGGCAGCTAGGGAGGGGTTACATTGCCTAGAAAGTCAAGGGAGGCATCTTTGAGGAATAAATATTTGAACTCTCTATTTTATGTACTTGTGAATTTGCCCTTCTGAATTTATGATGCAAATGACTGAGGCTTCGGCCATAAATTAGAGAAGCAGGCATTTATAGATTCAATAAATAGACCACTCTTATCAATCAATTCCTTATTCACAAAGCATGTAATTTGGATAGGTTCTCAATGAATTAAATCATCCATTCATTTTTCAAAGCTAAGAGTTACAAATTCAGAAGCCTCATGCTCAGGTAGAATTTATGGCCATATTTTCTTCAGCTCAACTCTTGGATGTTTGATCCCCACCAAATGATATACTCTGACTCACAATGTACGTCTGTACAGGTCATACCTTTCCTGGTACACCCCCTCTTTGGTCTCTTTGAAACTGACCAGTTGCCCACCAGGGCACTAGAGCCAAACTTTTCTGGGAACATTGACAAAACTATGCATTAGCTAATGGATTCTTAAGATAATTAAATTGAATTTCTCCTCCAATCCAAATACTAAAACAGAAAATTTTTCTTCACATTTTTATTCTAGGATCTTAGGTCTCAACTCAAAATGAAATAATAAACTGCCTGTAGACATGGTTGTTGCTCAAATTGATCTGTGTCCATCTGATTCTTTGAATCATCAGAAATATATATATAAGTCTACATTAGACATTGGTCTGCTTGGATAGTAGGAAAGGAGGAAGGGAAAGAAGGAAAGGAAAGAAAAAAAAGAAAAGGAGGAAGTAGAAAGAAAGGAAGGGAAAAGGGGAGAGAGGGACGGGAAAAGAAAGAGAAAAGAAAGTACCTTTTACATTCTGAGCTTATCTGAGAACCATTTGAGTTGTAGGATGTAACAATATTTATTTACCAATATATTTTGCTCAGAATGTCAGATTCCCTTTCAAGGCTGAGAGCAATATTACATTCATACAAATCACTCTACATTTATATAAACAGCAAGCAGGAACAAAGTATTTATATTGTATATTTGAACAAATAAACAAATATTTCTCCACCTCCCCATCCCTTTTTCTGAAAAAACAAAACAAGACAAAAGCATTTTTGAGTCATACAGCAATTTCACTCCAATAAAAAAATTCCCCTCAGGAGAAATGTCCATGTGTATACTCTTTCAGCAACTTCAACAAGTAATCAATGTTTAAGAATTAGGATTCATTTCTAATTCCTGAGGGGAATGTTTTAGAAAAAGAAGGAATTTCTCCTAAGAGAATAAAGCAGGTAGCAGGAAAGAATAAAGGTTTCTTGTTCTCCCTAAAGAACACTCAGATGGGTGTGGGAAGAGAGAGGAGGAAAATAAGGTTCTTACAAGTGCATTATAGACACTGCCCTAGGGTGGATGGAACTTGAGAGATGTCAGAGGACACTGTTAATGCGAGACTCATGCAGGCAAGGACCTGGAACCTGGGAACTGGGGATGGCATGGAGGATCACATTCAAGTACAACTTCTTAGTATGTATTATTAAAAACAAGGTAAGATAAATTTGCCAGCATATACTGAAACTACAGGGAAAAGAAATTCTGAAAACTTTTCAAGGATCAGGATATGGTGGATCTAAATTAATAATATGATGTCTATCCTACTAGAATGGAAACAATAGGTCTGGTTGATGCCTGTGTTTCCCGTTCCCCTGCTATCTTCCAAAGAAAGGTCAGTCTTTCCCAGATAGGTTCCGTATACAGAAAAATGAACAAATTATAAATGTTCAGCTTGATGAATATTCAAAAAGTGAATATACCCATGTAATTGCCACCTCCTATTACAAGAAATGGAATATTAGGAGCACCAGACAACCTCTGTGTGCTCTTGCTCAGTCATGATCCCACACCCCCTACAAAAGTAAACACTGTCTTGTCTTTTACTAGTGTTGGTTATTTTTTACTTCTTTTAAACTTTTTATAGATGGAATTTACAGTCCGTACTACTCTGTGTCTATCTTCTTTTGCTCAACATTACATCAGGAAATTATCCATCCATACACTAATCATTCATTCCTATTGCCATATAATATTCTGTTATATGGTTCTATTATCATGTACTTACTGTTACAATTAGGTTGCTTTCGGATTAGTGTTACTAGTGTTACTAGAAATTGCACTGCTCTGTACATTGTTGTTTAATGAACATATGTACATACTTTAAGGAACACATGTACATCTTTCTAGGAATGGAATCCCTGGGTGACAGGGAAGCTTCAGTGGATACTATCAAACACACTGGTATTATTCCCAATTTGTTTGTTGGCAATATTTGATATTATTCATCTTTAATTTTAGCCCTTTTGCTGTTTAGTGAATTATTGTGCTTTTAAGTTCTATTTCCATAATCACTAATTAGTTTAAACACCTTTTTATATGCTTGTTGGCCATTTGGATATTCTGTTTTGAAAGTGCCTGTTCAACTCTACTGACAATTTTTCTCGTGGGTTGTCTTTTTCTTATTGAGGTGTAAGAGTTCCTCACAAGTTCTGGAAACATGTTCTCTGCTACTACTACTATATGTACTGAAAATATTTTCTCTTACTCCATGGTTTGACTTTTCAGTTCACTGATAGTGTCTATTGATAAAAAAAAAGTTCTTAATTTGAATGTAATTTATCAAACTTTTTAGTATTAGTGCTTTTTTCTATTCTGATCCAAAATCTTCCCCATCTCAAAGTCATGAAGATTTCTTGACCTCTACCTCCTATTCTACCCCCAAATCAATTCCTGGTGACAATGTACTCAAACCTTGTGCCCATTTTGTATTGGTTGTTTGTCTGTTTGGAGTTATAAGAGTTCTTTGTATATTTAAAGTGTAAGTCCTTTGTCAGATATATGTTTTGCAAATACTTTTCCAAGTCTATGATTGCCTTTTCCTTTTCTTAACCTTGTCTTTTGAAGAATAGATATTTTTAATTTTGATAAAATCCAATTTGTTGATCTTTTGTTTTATAGTTTGTTTTTTATGTCATATTTAAGAAATCATTGTCCAAGCGCCTGGGTGGCTTAGTCAGTTAAGCATCTGCCTTTAGCTCAGGTCCTGATCCCAGGGTCCTGGTTTTGAGCCCTGCATCGGGCTCCCTGCTCAGCAGGGAGCCTGCTTCTCCCTCTCCCTTTGCCCCTCCCCACAGCTCATGCTCTCTCTCTAGCTCTAATACATAAATAAAATCTTTAAAAATATCATTGCCAAGCACAAGGTCACTAAGAGTTTATCCTATATTTTCTTCTGGAATTTTATGGTTTTCATTCTTGTATTTAGACCTATGATTTGAGTTGCATTTTGTGTGTTGTTAGAGGTAAGGATTTCTATTTTTGCATATGGATATCCTGGTGGCTCAGCACAATTTGTTGGACAGATTATCTTTTCACCATTGAATTGCTTTGGCACATTTGTCAAAAATCAATTGACCATACATTTGTTCATCTATTTCTGGACTTTATATTTTGTTCCATTGATCCATCTGTGTATATTTGTATCAATGCTGCACTGATTACTGTAGCTTTACGGTAAGTCCTCTAGTTTTTTTCTTTTTCAAAGTTGCTTTGGCTATTCTAGCATTTGGCATTTTCTTTATAAAATTTAGAATAAGCTTGTCAGCTAAAAAAAAAAAGTCTTGAGATTTTGATTGGGATTGATTGTTGGTTCTGTAGATCAATTTGAGGAAAATGGACGTACAATATTGTGCCTTCTGATCCTTAAATAAATCTGCATTGAATAGCTTTTTTTTTTTTTTTATATTTCTCTCAGCAATGTTTTGTGGCTCTCAGCATACAAATCTTGGTCATCTTTTGTCAGATCTATCCCTAAGTATACCATGGTTCAGATGCTCTGGTAAGTGTGATTATTTTGAAAATGTCAATTTCCTCTTGCTCTTTGATAGTCTATATAAATACCATTGGTTTTGTGTATTGAGCTTGAATCCCACAACCTTGTCAAAATCACTTACCGTTTTAAGTAGCTTTGTTTTGTGTATTTTGGGGGCTTTTTCATGTATGTGATCATACTATCTACAATAAAGACAGTTTACATCTGCCTTTCTAGTCTGCATGCCTTTTTAATTTTTATCTCTTGCCTTATTGTACTAGATAGAATATCCAGCTCAGCAGAGAAAGGAGGCATCCTTGCTTTTTCCCTCTAATATTATGGGGAAAATATTCAACTTTTTATGATTAAGTATATTACCTGTTGGTTTTCATAAATACTATTTATCAAGTTGGAGGAGTTTCATTCTATTCCTAGTTTGCGGAGATATATTTTTAAATCATGAATGGATACTGAATTTTATTAAATGCTTTTACTCTGAGTCAAATTTATTTTTAGTCTGTCAATCTGTAAAATACATTAATCAATTTTTGAACACTGAACCAATTTGCATCCTGGAATAAACCCCACTTGGTCATGATGTAATAATATCATTTTCAACGATTTCCAGATTCAATTTGCTAATACTTTGTCAAGGGTTTTTGTATCAATGTTCAAGAGGAATGTTGAACTGTAGTTTCTTCTTCTTAAAATATCTTTGTCCAGTTTTGGTAGCAGGGTAATGCTGGCTTCATAAAATATGCTGGGAAGTGTTTCCTTATTCTACTTCCTGGAATGGATTGTAAATCTTGCATTTTTCAAGAAATTTGTCCATTTCTTCTAAGTTGTTGAATTTATTAATGTAAAGATTTTTGACATAGTCTCTTAATATGCTTTTACATGTCTGAGAATCCGGGTGATAGTTCCTCTTTTATTCCTGATATTGGTAATTTGTGTCTTTTTTTTTCTTGATGTTTCTGACAAGAATTTCATCAATTTTATTGATCTTTTCAAAGAACCAGGTTTTGCTATCATTAGTTTTCTCTGTTTTCAAGTTCATTGATTTTTCCTTTTTTTCTCAAAGATTTATTATTTATTAACCTTGATATAAATTACTTAGATTTTTGTTATTATTTGCTTTCCTTAAAGAATATAAGCAAGGCTAGATTCTTTGCTGCTTTGTTCACTGATGAATTCCAAACACCTAGAATAGTGCCTAGCACAGACTGGGCAGCAACCAATACTGGTTGGATGAACTAATGAACTTTGGTCTAGCATATATTTTATGCTAAATATTGGACTTGACATTTCATACAGTTAATTGGATTCAGTAGACTGGCTTAGAAGAGTATAACATTATGATTGCTAATATCCAGAATTTTGAATTAGATCATTTCTGAATAACATTCATTTCAAGTCACAGAAGGGCATTTAAAAAAAAAAATGCCATTGACAAGTCTATGATTGGAAATAATTTACAAGGTATAACAAATTAATTTAAAAAGGCAATTAAGGGTTTTGTTTGTTTTGTTTTGCTTTTTTAAGGAAAGAATTACAGAAGATCCCTGTTTCTAGAATAAACCTGAATGCACAAATGTACCTCATATCATGGCAGATTTTTAAAATTACTATCATTATGTTGGGACATCTTGTCTTCCTTAATTTATCATGACATACTGACTAGTATAAGGACCTTCCATGGCAGTCTTTCTAACAAAGTAGGCTCATTAGATTACCCACATTATTCCCCAACTGTTTCGGCAATCCCAGAACCCTTCACAGTGTGAATAACTAGCAACATACTCTATTAATGGAAGTCTATGGATGCCTGTGAAGAAGTTTCCCAACTTTTAAAGGTCAGTTGTTAAAATACTTCAACTTTCCCTCTGAAAACTTCATCTGATAATCTCTTTGTCAATCTGACCTTAAAATTAGATTGTCTCTGATTTTCTTCTAAGTACTTATCTACTAAGAACTTTGGTATCAATTTATGAACAAAAACTACTTCATTTCTTCATCTAATCCTAACTTCCAACATCGTCTCTGAGAGGGGTCATTCATTCACTCAACAAACACATATTGAGCACCTATGGGCTACCAAGCACTACTGAAAGACTCTGGAGGTAAAGCAGTGTGGAAGGCAGAAAGATCTCTGTTCTCATGAAGCCAGTTCTTCAGGTCAAATCTCCTTCTGACCCAGTTCTCCGTATTTCAGTCCTAGCTGGGGCTCTCTTACTCTCAGGTAGATTAGTTAGGCACAGAGATCCTCAACTAGGAGAAATTTTGTCCCCTGGGAGACATGGGGCAATGTTTGAAGATAATTTTGGTTGTCATAACTGGGAGGGAGTGATAGTGGTATCTAAAGATTAGAGGCCAAGGATGCTGATAGCTATCCTACAATGAACAAGGAGGTGCCACAACAAAAAAAGTATTAGGTTCAAGACATCAATAGTACTGAGACTGAGAAACCCTCGTCCAGCAGGCCCATACATTTTGTAGTAATATTAGTGATATATTAATGCTGGAAATATTCAAAGCCAAGTTCAAACAGAAAAGAGATGAGTTTAATTTTCTGAACCTGAGAAATGTTTGTGAACATATTTATTAACTATTGAGATGTTTCTTCCATAATATGGTAAATGCAAAAGCAAATACTTACAAACTGACCTTCATGTCATTTTTACCATCATTTGCTTTCAAGAGACATCACAGAGTAAGGATATTTTAAATCTTGCTGTTCAAGTTATACTGTTAAAAGCAAGAATATGCAATCTAAGCTGAGCCAATTAATTCAGCTCTTAATAGCTTTGGAAAATGCTGGAAGAGAGAATTTTCTTGTCCTTGATTCATTATCTAGATGAGACCAATGTCTTTCCTTGTGTACAATCTCTCCTTCAAAGCCATCCTAATTTTTATCATTCATATCAATCCTCAAAACTTGATACTTTTAAAGCATCTATCATTTACTTATCATTTCCAGAGATATAAATACCAAGGATGGATGTGTTTATGACACAAGACATCTGGATTGTACTGGTTACTTCTTTATGGAAACTTTCTCCAGGAATAGCAATCTGAATCAAATTCAGAATATATTTGGTTATGGTGTTTACTTATTACAAATAATATTACTCGCCTACTCATAATTTGGTGAAATTGTCCATGGAGTTACATTCCTAAAATATAAGCCAAATCATAGTATTTATTCTCCAAAAAAATAAACATCTGTGCTGTCCCTGACTCCATTGTCTCCCACTTCCTAAAAATATGCCAGACATTTTAGTCTCACATTCATATGTTCTCTGATCTAAGCACAAACTACTTTCCAGGCTCCCCACCCCCCCTTGTTTCAGTTTTCTCCTCTTGGTTTAAGAAGATATAAGAAAGTTCAGGCTAATTACTAGCATGTCCCTTGTGTTTAATATATTAACAACTTGTGCATGCTGGCCATATATCAGTCCTAGTTGTGGATGTGCTGGCCATGAGGAATGATGGAAGGAAGGCTTCAGTGGTGGAGGGTGGCAACCTTTTCAGAGTAACTGCCAGAAGGTTGAGGCAGGACTTGGGGCAGACTTCTTCCTCAAGAGTCCCCATGCATAAGGCCTTAGAACAGATTCTGGAGGCAGCCTCCTAGAGAGTTGCTGAGCTAGAAATTTAGGTAAGACATCCACAATGACCCATCATTCCAAAAGGCTATGTAAAAATGGGAGCTGAGGAGAGCTAGGAAATTAAAGGCTGAGGAGTGGTTGGATAGAGAAAAGAATATTCCTCAAAGCTTCCTATATCAGTAATCCACAAAAATTTACAGGTTTATTTAAATTTAAATTCATTGAAATAATAATATAAATTAATAAACATATTTGGGATCATTTGGATGAACAGTGACTTCAATTTGCATTTTCCTTATGCCTAATGATTTTGAGCATCTTTTCATGCACTTCATGGTCATCTGAATATCTATTGCTGTAAAGTGTTCAAATGTTGCTCCATTTATTTATTTTGAAATAGTTGTAGATTCACGGGAAGATGTAGATTGTTAAATTTACGTATGCAGAGTTGGTTCTTATTCCTTTATTATTCCTTGACGTCTATAATCTTATTTGCCTGTTGTAATCTTGTTTCATTCTTGATATTGGTAATTTGTGGCTTCTCTCTTTTTTTTGGGTCAGTCTTGATAAAAGGTTTCCAATTTTATTGATCTTTTCAAAGAACCAGCTCTTTCCTTAATTGATTTTCTCTATTGTTTTACTGTATTCTATTTCATTGACAACTGCAATTATCTTTTGTTATTTCCTTCTGTTTGCTTTGGATTAATTTTGTTCTTTTTTTAGTATGTTGAGATTATTGACTTGAGACTTTTCCCCTTTTCTAATGTAAGCATTTAGTACTATAATTGTGCCCTCAACACCACTTTAGCTGCATCCTACAAATTTTGATATAATGTTTTAAATTTAATACAGCTCAATTTTTTTTTTAATTTCTCTTGAGGATTCCCCTTTGACCTATGGATTATTGAGAAGTATCCAGTTTTGTTTCCAAGTGTTAGAGATTTTCCTGCTATTGATTTCTAGTTTGATTACATCGTGGTAAGGGAACACATTCTGTATGATTTAATTCTTCCAAATTTGTTAAATTTGCCTGATGGTCTATTGTAAATTGCAAATAGTAAATGTTCTTTAAGTGCTTGAAGAGAATGTTATATTGTTGGGTGGAGTGGTTTATAAAATTGATTGGTTGCTGATAATGTTGAATTTTTCTATATCTTTGATTTCTCTGTATTCTATCAATTTTGATGAAGTCTCTTCCCCAACTACAATTATAAATTTGTCTATTTCTCCTTTTAGTTTTACCTGTTTTTGTTTTACATATTTTACAACTCCATTTCTTCACAGACTGATCTTATTAGGTAATGTCTTTTACCTTCCTGGTAATTTCTTTTGCTGTGAATTCCACTTTATCTGATATTAGTGTGGAGGCTTCAGCTTCTTTTTGCTTACTCTTTGCATTACACACACACACACATACCATTTTACTTTCAATTAGCCTATATTGTTATATTTGAGATGAGTTTCTTGTTGACATAATAGGATAAATTTCCCCCCACTCTGACAATCTTTGTCTTTTGTTGCATTTAAATCATTTATATTTAATGTAATAACATATCTAACATTATATTGTTTTTCTGTTTGTTCCATTTTTCCTTGTTTTCTTTTTCCTACCTTCCTGTGGGTTACTTGAATATTTTTGGAATTTCATTTTTATTTTTCTGTATAGATTTTCTGTAATATATGGATCTTTTTGTATATACATTTTTAGTGGTTGCTATAGGTGTTACATTATACATACATAAATTATTATAGTCTATTGGTATTGACATTTTACCAATTTAAATGCAATTTAGAAGTTATACTTCCTTTAAAAGTCCTTTTACTCTTCCCCATTTATATGATCTTAAATATTTTCTCTACATACGTTGAAAATCTTATCATGTTATCATTTTTGTTTTAACCATCAAACAGAAATTCAAGAGGACAATAAAATTATGTCATATTCACCCATATTCTCCTCTTTTCCCCTTCTTTTATGATATTCCAAGATTCCTTCTTTTATCATTTTATCTGTTTCAAGAATTTCCTTGGGGCGCCTGGGTGGCTTAGTCAGTTGAGCGTCTGCCTTTGGCTCAGGTCATGATCCCAAGCATCCTAGGATTGAGTCCCACATCGGGCTTCCTGCTCATCGGGGAGCCTGCTTCTCTCTCTGCACCTCCCTCCTCATTCTCTCTCACATAAATAAATAAATAAATAAATAAATAAATAAATAAATAAATAAATACATACATACATACATACATACTCAACAATTTCCTTTAGCAATTATATTAGGACAGGTGTGCTGGATACAAATTATCTTAATTTTCTTTCATCTGAGATTATCTTGATTTACTCTTCATTTCTGAAGGATATTCTCATTGGGTACAGAATTCTGGGTTGATAGTTCTTTGCTTTCAGCCCTTTAAAAATCTTGTGTTGGGTGCCTGGGTGGCTCAGTCAGTTAAGTATCCAACTCTCGATTTTGGCTCAGGTCATGATCTCAGGGTCATGGGATTGAGCCCCATGTCAGGCTCTGTGCTCAATGGGGAGTCTGCTTTAGGTTCTCTCCCTCTCCCTCTGCTCCTCCCTCCACTCATGTGTTCTCTCTTTTCTCTCAAATAAATAAATCTTTAAAAAAAGTCTTGTGTCACTTTCTTTTTTGCCTCAATAATTTCTTATGAGAGAGCCACTGTCATTCAAATTATTTTTTTCTCTATAGGTATGGTGTTGTTTCTCATGCTGCCTTCAGTTTTTCTCCTTGCTGCTTCATTACTGCCAGGCTTGGAGAAGAATTCAGATTCCTCACATGGTCTCTGTTTATATCCTGGGAATGATTACAACTTAAAATTCTTCTCCACATTGCCTCCACAGACAGTACTTGTTACTGTCCAGTAGGCATGAAAGTCCTGCCCACCTCCCCACCCCATTCAAACTTCTCTGACCCCACTCTGGTGCCTCATTACAGCCAGAAAAGAGTGGAAGTCTAGTTCCTCTCACTTGGTCTTTGCTGACTGTGATCAGCTGAGGTCACAGTTTTTTCTGTAGTGTTTGCTTAAAGTAGGACAGTTATTGTCTAAAAGTTTACTCTCTTGCTATGCTGCAATTCTCTTGATCCTTTGACTTGAAAGAGTATACTTTTCTTAAGTCTTTTCTGTCTGAATCTATTGGTGTTTCCAGTATTTAAGTACACATGCTGTAATATATGAGGCAAAAAGAAAACCCTGGGAATTCACTGCCATGTTGTTACTCAGGGTCTGAAGTCCCTGGTCAGTGTGCCTTCTTCTTGCCATCTTTTAGAATACTGTAACATTTTCTTTTTTTTTTTTTTTTTTAATTTTTTTTTATTGTTATATTAATCCCCATACATTACATCATTAGTTTTAGATATAGTGTTCCATGATTCATTGTTTGTGCATAACACCCAGTGCTCCATGCAGAACGTGCCCTCCTCAATACCCATCACCAGGCTAACCCATCCTCCCAACCCCCTCCCCTCTAGAACCCTCAGTTTGTTTTTCAGAGTCCATCGTCTCTCATGGTTCTTCTCCCCCTCCGATTTCCCCCCCTTCATTCTTCCCCTCCTGCTACATTCTTCTTCTTCTTTTTTTCTTTCTTAACATATATTGCATTATTTGTTTCAGAGGTACAGATCTGAGATTCAACAGTCTTGCACAGTTCACAGCGCTTACCAGAACACATACCCTCCCCAGTGTCTATCACCCAGTCACCCCATCCCTCCCACCCCACCCCCCACTCCAGCAACCCTCAGTTTGTTTCCTGAGATTAAGAATTCCTCATATCAGTGAGGTCATATGATACATGTCTTTCTCTGTTTGACTTATTTCGCTCAGCATAATACCCTCCAGTTCCATCCACGTCGTTGCAAATGGCAAGATCTTATTCCTTTTGATGGCTGCATAATATTCCATTGTATATATATACCACATCTTCTTTATCCATTCATCTAGAATACTGTAACATTTTCTTATGTGTAATATCTTGGTTTTTCAGTGGAACTCAGTGGGAGGAATAAGGAGGAATTCATTTACTACATCTGTTCTAGAACTGAAAATCCAATTCCATTTAAAAAATTGAGGTGTTCAGGGGCACCTGGGTGGCTCAGTCAGTTAAGCATCTGCCTTCGGCTCAGGTCATGATCCCAGGGTCCTAGGATAGAGCCCTGCATCGGGCTCTCTGCTCAGCAGGGAGCCTGCCTCTCCTTCTCCCTCTGGCCACCGCTCTGCCTGCTGCTCTGCCTACTTGTGTTCTGTCAAATAAATAAATAAATAAAATCTTTAAAAAAATTGAGTTATTAATCTTTTTAATTTTTTAAAGATTTTATTTATTTGACAGAGAGAGACACAGCAAGAGAAGGAACACAAGCAAGGGGAGTGAGAGAGGGAGAAACAGGTTTCCCACTGAGCAGGGAGCCTGATTCAGGACTCAATCTCAGGACCCTGGGATCATGACCTGAGCTGAAGGTAGACGCTTAACGACTCAGCCACCCAGGTGCCCCTGTTCATCTTTTTATTAAGCAACTTTTATTCATCTTCCTTCAGCAATTTGAAAACAATTGATATCTTAAAAATAACTAATCTTATCCATAAACATAATTTATATCTTCACTTATTTATATCTTGTTGAGTTTGTCTCAGTAATGTTTTGTAATCATTGCAGACATCTAGCACATTGGTTTTATTTTTTTATTCTTTTAGCACACTTGTTGTAGATATTGTGTTTTTAGTTCTAGAATTTCCACTTTTTCCTATTTCTTTTTTTATCAGAGTATAATTAACATACAGTGTTATATTAGTTCAAGGTGTACAATATAATGATTTAACAATTCTATACATTTCTCAGTGTCATCAAGATAAATATACTCTTAATCTCATTTATCTATTTCACCCCTCCCTCACCCTCCTCCCCTCTGGCAACCATGAGTTTATTCTCTATATTTAAGGGTCTGTTTGTTTTTTTAACTTTTTTTTTTTATTTTTATTTTTTTATTATTATGTTATGTTAATCACCATACATTACATCATTAGTTTTTGATGTAGTGTTCCATGATTATTTGCATATAACACCCAGTCCTCCATGCAGAACGTGCCCTCTTTAATACCCATCACCAGGCTAACCCACCCCCCAACCCCCTCCCCTCTAGAACCCTCCATTTGTTTTTCAGAGTCTATCGTCTCTCATGGGTCATCTCCCCCTCCGATTCCCCCCCTTCATTCTTCCCCTCCTGCTATCTTCTTTTTTTTTTTTTAACATATAATGTATTATTTGTTTCAGAGGTACAGGTCTGTGATTCAACAGTCTTGCACAATTCACAGCGCTCACCATAGCACATACCCTCCTGAATGTCTATCACCCAGCTGCCCCATCCCTCCCACCCCCCACCACTCCAGCAACCCTCAGTTTGTTTCCTGAGATTAAGAATTCTTCATATCAGTGAGGTCATATGATACATGTCTTTCTCTGACTGACTTATTTTGCTCAGCATAACACTCTTCAGATCCATCCGGCAGGCCAGAAAGGACTGGCATGATATATTCAGAGCACTAAATGAGAAAAATATGCAGCCAAGAATACTATATCCAGCTAGGCTGTCATTGAAAATAGAAGGAGAGATAAAAAGCTCCCAGGACAAACAAAAACTAAAGGAATTTGCAAACACGAAACCAGCCCTACAAGAAATATTGAAAGGGGTCCTCTAAGCAAAGAGAGAGCCTAAAAGTAACATAGACCAGAAAGGAACACAGACAATATCTTTTATTCTTTGTTCATTTATTTTGTTTCATAAATTCCACATGAGTGAAATCACATGGTATTTGTCTTTCTCTGACATATTTAACTTAGCATAGTACCTTCTAGGTCTGATCATGTTGCTGCAAATGGCAAGATTTCATTCTTTCCTGTGGCTGAGTAGTAATTTCCATTTTTTACGAGTTTTTATTTCTCCCTAGAAAATCACCATCTTTTACCTATTATTTCCATCTTCCTTTAAGTTGGTAGACATAATAGTTTTTTTAATTTTTTAAAAGATTTTATTTATTTACGTGAGAGAAAGAGCGTGTGTGCACACATGTGCATGTGATCAAGGGGAGGAGCAGAGGTGGAGGGAGAGGGACAGCAGACCATGGTGAGTGCAGAGCCTGATGCAGGGATCAATCTTAAGATCCTGAAATAATGACCTGAGCCAAAACCAAGAGTCAGAAGCTCAACTGACTGAACCACCCAGACACCCCTAAACATAATAGTTTAAAATCCTTATCTGCTAATATCAGTATCTGGATTATGTCTGTGTCTGCTTCCTGTTTTTCTCTTGGTAATCGATTACATTTTCCGTTTTTTCTTTAAATGTGTATCAACAGTTTTTAGGTTTTATTCTGGATGTTGTGTTTTAAGGAACAGTTTAGACTGAAGTGTGATTTTTTGTTTGTTTGTTTTTATTTTGCTTTGTTTTTCCTAGAGAGTACAACTGTGTTCTCTGACTACTAGGGTAAGAGGCTGCTTATTAAGATTCCAAAAAGGATCAAGTTTAGCTGGTACTGGTCCACAGATTTAATATATTTGATTCAACTCTGGTTAGCACAGTTTCCAACCTCTCACACCACAGCCATCAGGTTTTGATCTTTTTATTCTCAAGAGTATTTGAGCTATAAGGGGATTGTGCTGCAGTTTCAGATAGGTTGAATTAACTTTTGGATTCAACCCCAGCAGAATTCTAGAACTTAAGCACTTTAGAGCCACTCATTCTCAATCCTTTCTGCCACCTCTTTATTGTTGCCTTCTCAGTAAAATTTTGTAGATGAATGAGAATTAACAAGTTGAGTGATTTTTTTTTGCATTTAGGGGTCTTCTAGATGTCAATCTGTTCTTCTATCTTACCCTTATTTTCAAAGTTCAATATGTTTTATTTTTTTCTTGCAATGGTACCTATTGTAGGTTTGTTTCTTTACTTGCTCAGGCCAGGTGATTGATCCCATGTATGGTGCTCACATAGCTCTCTGCTCACTTATGAAGTGCTCTTCCTTCTCAAGAATTCAGTTCACCAACATTTCCTTGAGCCCTCAGTTGTCTGGCAACCTAATACAAAGTATGATGTTTATTTTACTTTTTTTTTTTCTTATTGTTCCCATAGGAGCAAAGATGTTCTGCATTCTTCAAAATCCTAACTAGAAGCTAATGAAAAATATCATTCATTTGCACAATTGGTTTAAATGAAGGTGAAGCTGAGGTAAAGAGACTCTCATTCATTGTTGAGGTTATATAAACTGGCGAAATCTAGCTTCTACTAAATTACTATATATCAAGAACTTCTAAAATTTTCATGCCTTTTGGTTATTTCTCCATTTAAGCAAAAGTATTAGGGAAATAATCAAAATTACAGCCAATTATTTATGTTCAAATTGGTAATCACAGTAGTATTTATAATAAAGAAAAACTGTAAACCCTCCAAATCTTCAACAGAGAAGGAATGATTAATAGTGAAGCTACATAAAAAATATTCAGTTCTTAAAATTATTTTTAAGCGTTTTTAATAATGTAGCAAGTTATGATATGCTAATAAAATTAAATAAGTACACAATACAGACATCTACATTCAGTTGAATCTCAATTATGTAAAAATACATATTCATAGAAGATACACCAATATATCAAAACACTATCTTTAGTATTGTCATATGTTTCTGTAATTTTACTAATTTCTTTTTTTACTGTGACAATTGTGAGAATAAATGTTTGACATCCTAAATTGTAATCACTTAGAGAAAAAGTAAAAACAGGTAGATGATTATTAGTAGTGGAAAGGAATAGACTTGAAAACTGGGGAAGAAGACAGAGTAAAATAATAGATGCTTTGAAAAGCTAATATAATTAAAATACAGTGAAGTGGGATGGTGTTCTTTTCATGAGACATGTTACATTTTTGGGGAGAAAGCAGTCATGGATGGAAATGTGCTCAGCAAATTACTAAGTAAGGACTGTGTTAATATTAGATATATGTTAGGCCAAAGCAAGGACTGAGGAACGTGTACATTCTTCACAAACACTGTTTGCACACAGTAGACATTTGCTAGCACAAGGAAAACAGTGGCAAGTACTCCTTTTGGGTTATAGCTTGCTGCTAGGTGATTCACTCATTCATTTATTTTTCTTGAGTGGAATGCAGTGATTTATCACTTGCATATAACACCCAGTGCTCATCTGTACAAGTGCCCTCCTTAATAGGTGATAATTTTAAAATCTGAGAACCAAGCACACTAACTAAGCCACAAACTAAAAAGGAAACCTTTTACTCCTTCAAAATTTGGTCTTAAATGAGCTGCCTTTTTTTTTTTTTTAATTTTATTATGTTATGTCACCATACAATACATCATTAGTTTTTGATGTGGTGATCCACAATCCATTGTTTTCGTATAACACCCAGTGCTCCATGCAATACGTGCCCTCCCTAATACCCATCACTGGGCTAATTCATCCCCCCACCCCCCACCCCTCTAAAACCCTGTTTGTTTCTCAGAGTCCATAGTCTCTCATGGTTCATCTCTCCCTCCAATTCCCCTCCCCTCATTTTTCCCTTCCTTCTCTTAATGTCCTCCATGCTATTCCTTATGTTCCACAAATAAGTGAAACCATATGATAATTGACTTTCTCTGCTTGACTTATTTCACTTAGCATAATCTCCTCTAGTCACATCCCTGTTGATGTAAAAGTCGGGTATTCATCCTTTCTGATGGCTGAGTAATATTCCATTGTATATATGGACCACATCTTTATCCATTCATCTGTTGAAGGGCATCTTGGCTCTTTCCACAGTTTGGCTATTGTGGACATTGGTGCTATGAACATTGGGGTGCATATGGCCCTTCTTTTCACCACATCTGTGTCTTTGGGGTAAATACCCAGGAGTGCAATTGCTGGGTCATAGGGTAGCTCTATTTTTAAATTTTTGAGGAACCTCCACAGTTTTCCAAAGTGGCTGTACCAACTTGCATCCCCACCAACAGTGTAAGAGGGTTCCCCTTTCTCCACAACCTCTCCAACATTTGTTGTTTCTTTCCCTGTCCATTTTTGCCATTCTAACTGGTGTAAGGTGGTATCTCAATGCGGTTTTGATTTGAATTTCCCTGATGGCTAATGATGATGAACATTTTTTCATGTGTCTATTAGCCATTTGTATGTCTTCTTCAGAGAAGTGTCTGTTCATATCTTCTACCCACTTTTTGACTTGATTATTGGTTTTTTGGGTGTTGAGTTTGAGAAGTTCTTTATAGACCTTGGATACCAGCCCTTTATCTGTAGTGTCATTTGCAAAGATCTTCTCCCATTCTGTGGGTTGCCTCTTTGTTTTGTTGACTGTTTCCTTTGCTGTGCAGAAGCTTTTTATCTTGATGAAGTCCCAAAAGTTCATTTTTGCTTTTGTTTCACTAGCTTTTGGAGATGTATCTTGAAAGAAGTTACTGTGGGCGATGTCAAAGAGGTTACTGCCTATGTTCTCCTCTAGGATTTTGATGGATTCCTGTCTCACATTGAGGTCTTTCATCCACTTTGAGTTTGTCTTTGTGAATGGTGTTAGAGAATGGTCGAGTTTCATTCTTCTGCATGTGGCTGTCCAATTTTCCCAGCACCATTTATTGAAGAGACTGTCTTTTCTCCATTGCATGTTTTTTCCTGCTTTGTCAAAGATTATTTGACCATAGAGTTAGGGGTCCATATCTGGCTTCTTTATTCTGTTCCATTGGCCTATATGTCTGTTTTTGTGCCAGTACCATGCTGTCTTGGTGATCACAGCTTTGTAATATAGCTTGAAATCAGGCAACGTGATACCCCCAGCTTTGTTTTTCTTTTTCAACATTTCCTTGGCGATTCGGGGTCTTTCTGATTCCATACAAATTTTAGGATTGTTTGTTCCAGCACTTTGAAAAATGTCACTGGAATTTTGATCGGGATGGCATTGAAAGTATAGATTGCTCTGGGTAGCATAATTTTAACAATGTTTATTCTTCCGATCCATGAGCATGGAATATTTTTCCATCTTTTTGTGTCTTCTTCAATTTCTTTCATGACTGTTCTGTAGTTCCTAGAGTATAGATCCTTTACCTCTTTGGTTAGGTTTATTCCGAGGTATCTTATGGTTTTTGGGGCTATTGTAAATGGAATTGTTTCTCTAATTTCTCTTTCTACAGTTGCATTGTTAGTATATAAGAAAGCAACTGATTCCTGTGCATTGATTTTGTATCCTGCCACATTACTGAATTGCTGTATGAGTTCTAGTACTATATGGCAATAAACTGAGCAATCTGGATGAAATGGAGGCCTTCCTGGAAACGTATAAGCTGCCAAGACTGAAACAGGAAGAAATTGACAACCTGAATAGGCCAATAACCAGTAACGAGATTGAAGCAGTGATCAAAAACCTCCCAAAAAACAAGAGTCCAGGGCCTGATGGATTCCCTGGGGAATTCTACCAAACATTCAAAGAAGAAATAATACCTATTCTACTGAAGCGGTTTCAAAAAATAGAAACAGAAGGAAAACTTCCAAACTCATTCTATGAGGCCAGCATTACCTTAATCCCCAAACCAGGCAAAGACCCCATCAAAAAGGAGAATTTCAGACCGATATCCCTGACGAATATGGATTCCAAAATCCTCAACAAAATCCTAGCTAATAGGATCCAACAATACATTAAAAGGATCATCCACCACGACCAAGTGGGATTTATCCCCGGGATGCAAGGGTGGTTCAACATTCGCACATCAATGTGATAGAACACATTAGTAAGAGGAGAGAGAAGAACCATATGGTCCTCTCAATTGATGCAGAAAAAGCATTTGACAAAATACAGCATCCTTTCCTGATTAAAACTCTTCAGAGTATAGGGATAGAGGGAACATTCCTCAAGTTCATAAAATCCATCTATGAAAAACCCACAGCGAATATCATCCTCAATGGGGAAAAGCTGAGAGCCTTTCCCTTAAGATCAGGAACACGTCAAGGATGCCCACTCTCGCCACTATTGTTCAACATAGTACTAGAAATCCTAGCAACAGCAATCAGACAACAAAAAGAAATAAAAAGTATTCAAATTGGCAAAGAAGAAGTCAAAACTCTCTCTTTTCGCAGAACACACAATACTTTATGTGGAAAACCCAAAAGAATCCACCCCCAAATTACATGAGCTGCTTTTTAAAAGCAGCAGCACTAAGCGCCTAGACTAAGCGTCATTGTAGGCTTACTGCTTGGAAACTCTTAAGTTGGTCAAAGGTGCTTATTTGGGGTTGAACTATCTTCCCCAAAAAGATACACTAAAATTCTAACCCCCAATATCTTTGAACATAACCTTATTTGGAAATATGGTCTTCCCAGATGTAATCAGATTAAGATGAGATCATACTGGATCAGAGTAGGGCCTAGTCCAATGATTGGTACCCTTATAAGAAGAAAGAAATTTGGACATAGAGGTACACACAGAGAGAACACATGTGAAGACAGAGGCAATGACTGGAGTGATGTGCCTACCACCAAGGAACACTAAAGATTGCTGTTAACCATCAGAAGCTCCGAGAGACACATGGTACTGATTCTGCCTCAGAACCTCTAGAAAGAACCAATCCTGCCAACATCTTGATTTTGGACTTCTTCCCTTCAGAACTGTGAGGAAATAAAATTTCTGTTGTTTTATGCCACCCAGTGTGTGATTTTAATATTTATTTGTTTGAGAGAGAGAGAGAGAGACAGCATACAAGTATGGGGAGGGATAGAGGGAGAGGGAGAGAAGCAGACTCAGCACTGAGCATGAGCCCAAAGCTAGGCTCTATCTCACAACCCTGAGATCATGACCTGGGCCAAAATCAAGAGTTGGATGCTTAACCAACCGAGCCACCCAAGCACCCCTGTGGTGATTTTTTATGGCAGTCCTAGCAAACTAATATAGAACCTAAACATATTATTTTCTGTTTAGTGACAGACACATAACTTAAAAATCATTCAGTTTTTTATAAAATTGTAGCTAATCACTTAGGACAGAATGGTATGATAGATTTCATGTATATTTGTGTGTGTATTTTAAGAGAATAAAAATCTATTCTGTCATGGTATGTTGCAGAAATTATATTTCTCCAAGTAATAATATATTTCATAATAATAACATAATAACATTAGTATAATGGACAAAGAGACACTTATTGTATAGAAATTAAACTGTGGGCTCCAGAGCCAGACTGCTAGTGTTTGAAATCCGGCTTTGTCACTCACTATCTATGTAACCCTGAACAGATCACTTAACCTCTTTTTGCCTCAGTTTCTTCATCTGTTAAATGTGAAAAGAGTGTCTGCCTTCTGAAGTTAAAGATTAAATGACATGTAGTAAGGTTTATTCTATTATTGATTCTATTATTATATGTCAATTATGGTTTTTCTTTTCCTTTGTGTCAAGGACAGAGACAGGTCCCTGGAAATGAGTTAGGGAAGCTGATAAGCACATCAGTATCTCTGTGTCACTGATATGGTAGAGTCTTAAAAGGAAAAATTAGTTTCCACCTTCTTGGCTCCTCAACCATGTGTGTCACTGTTCTTCCTCTCCATGGTGTGATTTTCCAAGATATAGAATTCAACCTGAGTTTGGATGCTCAGTGTAGCACATATACACACACCTGGAGCTGATGGAAAATATTCTTGTTAACATTTACAAATACAAGAAAACATTTTATTTAATTCAAAAGATGTAGGTGGAAAAGAAAAATGAATTCATTCTTTCAGAATTAAAAAGCACAAATGCAGCACATATGTCAGTCAATAACCTCCCACATTACATTTTCCTTTGCAGCCTTATTCACATTTTTGGTCTCATGCAAAACTTCTGGCCAATCTATTGTAGAAGAGTAGTAAAACTACTAAGTCATTTTTATTCCCTGTTGGCCCAGTTTGAACACATTTTTTTAAATCTTTGATTAAAAATTTTCTAGATCTTGCATACACAACTTCTATTATTTTGTGAAGAGGTTATGTTGTAATATAAAATGGGAATAGTGATTTTTGATATGGATTTTGGTCAATCTGCTAAAAATATTAATTCTGCAGCTTCTGTCAAAGTCTGTGTTCAATACTGAGGGCAACAGAGTTAAAAGGCATAACTCCTTCTCCAAGGAAGCTGACAGAATTTTTAGGAAATAAAAATTAGAGGAGATACGCGACAAATAAAGATGTGATAAAATGCTTAATTGTTTGGTGGAGACCATAAATATCATCTTGGTTAAGAAAGGGAGCTAGAGAAGGATCTCCTGGGATTCAGGTGGTCAGGGCAGATTTCACAAAAGAAGTAGAAATGAGCTAAGACTTAAAGGGTGAATGCGTTGTAGAGAGAAGATGATATTAGGGAGGAGATGTTGCAGATAGAAAACCTTTTCATCAAGGGCTTGAAGAGGTCAATTATATGTGCAAATAAGAAATGAATACTCACTGGAGCACAGAATGCAAAATGGAGAACATCGATTGAGAAAGTCAGGTAGGCCTTCCACGTCAGTGTAAATAATTTTGGCCATTCATAAGACAAACTAAACTGGAAATTTATCATTTTAATTCCCATAAAATAAATAAAGGCCTAAATAAATAAAACTAAATAAAGTCTTCAATGCCAAGGATGCTGACTTTTCATACTTCACTACAGAAGGGCCCAGGATATCTTGTGGGCTATGTAGTTTGGGTTCCTAGGTAAAGAAGAGGACAAACCTAATGAATTAATAGATATATATGTATATTTTTATGTATGTGTATATATATGTGTATGTGTGTGTAGATAGATAGATAACTGGGAAGCCAGTGAAGAGAGAAGCCTGAGGAAGGCATTGACGATTTTGCTTGTGTGGATGAAAAATATCAATGATTCCTGGCAGAGGAATACCCTTCCATCTTAAACTTTCTGTGTAAAGGCTACAATGCAGATACAGATAATCAAAATGAAAATACCTGGTGCCAAGCATACAGTAGATTCAAGAATGAATGAATGAATGAATGAATGTCATGAAAAATATTTAGCACAAATATTTGTTACTTAAGAAATAGAAGTGATGAAATATGTAATGAAAATACATACCATGAGGCAGGCAATGGTACAGTGAATAGTAACAACTAAATCTATTAAATGCTTTGGTAAGTCAGGAATTTAACAAGCATTATCATAGGTAGTTCTCAAAACAGTCTAATGAATAAATCCTATTATTTCCATTCTACAGTTTAGGGAGCTGAGACCAGTAAACATTAAAGCTGGGGGTATGCACCTAGGTGTGGTTAACTCCAAAGATCACTTTCACCACCAGCCTCTACTCTATTCACAGTAGTTCAGGTCTAGTTCATGTCACCCTATGTTATGCTTCAAACTGATGAGTATAACAATTTTTTAATCTCTTCCTATACCAGCCTCCTGGAAATCAGGACTGTGACCCAAGGGATGTGCCAAAGCACCTGATTTCCAGGATTATGATCATGTACCAGGAAATAACACTATCCCCTTTGTTTAGCAGGAACATTGAAATATCTATCCTCAAATGGGACTTTTTGTGTTTGTACATATATGCTTCCTCGTAATTTAAGACCATTTGTAAACACATGATTTGCAATAAAAAAATAATGTCAGAAAGATTTCCTATTTTAGCAAAGACCAAAATAGCCTCCTCCCTTTCCAGTATGCTCTCCACACTGCCCCTGGCTATTTTTAAAAGCACAGTTCTGTTGTTGAACACCACATCAAAAACTAATGATGTACTATGCTAACTGAACATAATAAAAAAATAAAAGCAAAATTCTGATTATGGAGCTCCTCTACTGTAAAAGACCAAAAGGCTGTCTATTGAAAGGCCATTTGGCTCACATGGGTAGTCAAGATCTTTTATAGTCTGTATCCAAACTAATTTTCTAATTTCTTACTCAATAACATCTTCTATTTGCCGCAAACTATGCCATTTCCCAAACATTCCACATAAATTCAGACATCAAAGACTCTGTCCCTGCTATTTCTTCAATACAGAATGTACTTTCCACCCCTATTATACACCTGTTCCGTAATCCTAGTCTTCAGCACTCAGTTAAATCTTACGCTCTCTGCAAGCCTTCTGTAACTCCCGATTCTCCCGGTCAGAAATTACTTTCTGTTCCGTTTGAGTATCCATGGCTTGGCTCTTATGCCCTTGTTTAATATTTATCTCTCATGTGATAATTGCCCATATCCCTGTTTTTCCCACTAGATTATAATCTTGTGCACAAAAATAATGGTTTATTGATGTTGGTATCTTGTTGCATAGCCCAGTACCTTTAGTTAACAAAGAAAAACCATTAGTTAGTTGATTTAATCAATTGTTGATCACAGTTTTATGCACAAGACTCTTGAAGTCTACAGAATGGAAGTTCTGAGATTAAATTTTCAACTGGTCTTATTTTAACAGAATTCCTTTTTCTAAAGATATATAAACAATGTAGAGCCCTCACATTATTTAGTTTGAGTGCCTCTTTCACCTTCCAATTAATTTTTTCCAGCCAACATCAGGAACTTGTTTGTAATTTAGAGAAAAAACACTGGAGGGTCAAAAGAAACATTCCAAATACAATACTTTACTGTGAGACACATTGGCTTAAATAAAGAGAAGATAAACATACTTAACAGACATCCTGGTGTTTAGACCAGTTAAGGAAAAATTTAATCAAGAGGCCAAGAGACAGCTCAATAACTCATGAATATTTAACATGAATTTCATTAAGTCTAAGAACATTGAGAAATGCTGTCATACTTGAGACATACCTGTGAAAATGGTCTATAATATCCAAATGCCAACTACTGGATAGCTCTTTAATATAGGTCATATATCTGAATGTTAATTCAGATTATACTAGAATTAATAATCATTAGTGGAGCCAAGTTAGGTACCTGATAAATATAATCTTGTGCCTGGCTTAAACTGCCATTTTGCAGTTTAAGGAATGAGTATTGAATATAGACAAATACAGGGTAGTATTTTGAGAATTATGGTGTGGTTGTAGTAACAGCAACAAAGAAAGAACAACTTGTGGGCTCTAGACATTACTCAAACTTTCCCAAATGACTTAATCTGGGAGTCAGGCAATAGGATAGGAGAAAGGGGAAGTATGTTTTTTCTCCCAGTTGTCATGTACCAAATGTGGTACAAGTTAGTAGGTTTGGTTTACTTTCCTCCTTGCTTTCATGTGGCCAGACATTCAGCAGGGTTTGAAGTGAGGGATGAGATACCATTTGCAGCTTACACATATTCATGATCTTTAGACTGATTTCTCCTTTTTCTTTACTATAATCCATCTTGGTTTCAAAAACTTCTATCTTGATCATACTAAGGAGATTCCTGAAATATCTCCTATAGACCAACCTTAGTGAAGCGAAGTGTTGAAGGTAAGAATCATGTGGCTGTAACAGGTGTTATCTCAGCTACTAAAGATTATTTGATGGGTCATTAAGGTGACTTCTCCTTCACTCACTCTTCTATATGCCTCCTTCAAAGGCCAGATGATTGGTAGAAGAGAATGATCTACCCAGAGAGAGGCGAGCCAGGTTTTGGTGATGTGTACGGTACATGAGGGAAATGGTGCATGAGGAAGCTTAGTTAGGAAATAAAGGAGTTGGTGCCCAAGTTATATCTTTGTGTCCTCCTAGTTTGAGAATTACCTTCAAAAATTTGATTTTTTTTGTTCTATCTGATATTCAGACCCAAACACTGAATTCCATCCTTCTAACACCCATCTATACTGAATCAATAGCAGATTTTACACATTTTATTTAATGGTAAATACAGGAGAAGCTTGAGTAAAGTTTTAAAGTGCT
This sequence comes from Halichoerus grypus, assembly GCF_964656455.1. Taxonomy (NCBI): domain Eukaryota; kingdom Metazoa; phylum Chordata; class Mammalia; order Carnivora; family Phocidae; genus Halichoerus; species Halichoerus grypus. Next base: position 56,815,179 of record NC_135715.1, on the reverse strand, counting down.
TTGTGATAAAGAATTGTAAAACAGAATATTTTAAATAGCGGAGAAATATTGATAATAATACCACTAAAACAGCTTTTCTTTATACAGTTAACTGGTAGTAGACAAGAAGACAGGAATCTACTCTGGTCATTGGTGTATTTCTGAACAAGATAGTTTCCTCTCCTGCTTCCATTTCTGATGATGATGTTCATTAAGACCCTCTTGATTCCAAGTAATTTAAACCCAGGCTAACTTAAGCTGAAAAAGGAAACTTTTTGGAATGATGCCAGGCATCCCAACTGCATTTCATGAAGAAAACCACTACTTGGAGCATTGTGGGAAATAATTGGAAATCTTCTGAACCATCGTATCAGCCCTGCTCCTCTCTGAGGGATCTGCTGCCATTCTCTAGGCATAGATCACCCTGTTTCCCAGTCTTAATGGCACAAAGTGGTTGCTGTTCACAGAGTCAAAGTTTACATTAGTTCTAGTCACCCTGAAGGATGCTTCTTCCACCCTCTTCCCCCCACCCCCTGCCTCCACCACCTCTGCCACAGCTTCTACAATTACCAAGAAAAGGACAAGAGTAAATGGATTTGCCCAAACAAGTCCTGATATATCTTAAATCTTTTCAGGTAAAGTAGCTATTTCCTAAGAATAAGATATCATTTAGAAGTATCTGAACTACAGACTCATTTATTAAATTGTGCCCTAATTATACTCATTAACTTCCTCCAAGTATTCCCATTAAGTTAAGGTGCCTACCAAACAGTGTACCTGGCATTTTTTGTAGTTTACTCACTTGAGAGAACCTATTTGAGATCTGTGAGTTGGAAGTATCTTAAAAAGAGCCAGAAGGAACCCTTCTAGGACAATGTTATTACTTAATCTTTAGAAACAGCAATATAACTTCTTGGCAGGAGATTCTCTCTGCCTTGGGAGGGTATTACTGCTATCCTTAGAGGCAGTAAATGAGTTAAGGTGCCTTCTGCATTCACTTCACTTTCAGAATTCCAAAATAATTTATTTAATATGAAGTGAGGAGGTTTGTTCCTTATACATGTATTATAGGTAATACTACCACAATGACTCTCTTAATTTAAAATGAAATTAAATACTCTTCTCTTAGAAAAGAAAGTGAAGTAACACGAGCTGAAAAAACAGTTGGTGACTGTGAATTCTCATCATGAATTCATCTGGGCTTCTTTGAAATAAGCATAGCATTAAAGAGGAAAGAAAAAAATGTACCCTACAAACTTAGTGATATAATTTATTTGTGTTTATAAGCACCTTCCTTTAGAGATACTAAAATCTTTAACCCCCAAGATGCTAAATATGATTAGTGGTAAGTATAGTCATATCTTAACATTTCTCTGGATGTGGTAGTACTTTAAAAAATAAAACTAAGGAATAAAGCAGTTGATTTGTATTTAATTTTTTGTTTTGCCTGAAAACTGAAGGAACTCTAAAGTAAGGTTTAGTGTTCAAGTTCCTTGCTTAAGGAAGCCCTTTCCCATGACAGACTCAGTGTCAATTCACAGGACTCCAGCATGTCTGTTGCTTCTGTGCTGAGTATTAGAACATCTGGACCAAGAGCTGAAGGTGACCAAATGCATATTTGAAGGAGACGCTGATTCTGAGTCAAATAATAACTTACTGCTTGACAAGGAGATTCCTGAAATGTCTCTTCTTCCATCTATTTACTGATAATGTGTATGTTGTTTTCTCCCAAAGCACTTTCCTGACTTAATAGGAGAATGTCAAGTTCATAGTGATGTCATTGCCACCTGAGATAACTGTCCTTAGGAAAAATGAAATAGGCAGGGGAAAAAAAATCTCTGTGAATGTTAGGTTGAGGAGTTGACAAGGAGTCTGTTCCAAGCCAACATATTAGGAACTGATATTGTTTGGTTAAATGTAGCTAGAAGGTCATGCTTCATTCCAAAGGTGCATACACCACTCACGGCTCATTATGTAACTCTTTGTTTTATAAAAATGACTTAAATTTATACTCAGATCTAGATTAGCATCTCTATTTTTCATGAAAGGAAGCTCTAACAGAGAGACAGATGTCAGGGCTGCACATGAGCAGCAAAGTCAATGTCAGCACCCAATTAACATTTTCTAATGCCTACCGGGTGTCTAAAATTTTATCATAAGCTTGATGGTTTTTATACAAAGAGAAAAGGCAGTTTCTATCTTGCAGGGGTATGAAGAACAGTTTGGTTTACATTTTGCATGCAGTACTGGGATCAAGTTATTAGTATGTGTGTGTGTGTGTGTGTGTGTGTGTATATATATATATATATATTAGTGGTAAGTATAGTCATATCTTAACATTTCTCACATTAAGTCTAAGAACATTGAGAAATGCTGTCATACTTGAGACATACCTGTGAAAATGGTCTATAATAGGACCTATAATAGGTCTCATAGGAAAAAAAAAAAAAAAAATATATATATATATATATATATATATACACACACACACACACACACACACAATATCATCTAACTATATATGGTTGAGAAAGATTCAACCCAAACAAAAGTTAGATGTCTTAGCCAGCTGTTTCCAAACTTCAAGCTATGAAAATCTTTTTAAAATTGATTCTTCTGAAAATTTTACTTTTAGTAACTCTTTTTAAAAAAAATGATATATCCATATCAAAGATTTATATTTAAAACTATGTACTAAGTGCATATTATGTGATAGGAATGATACTTAATAAACAGTCTTTCCTCTCAAGAGGTTTATAGATAAACTATTACTTTAATGCAACAAATTTTCATTTTAATAATCATAGCACCATCTACTTATACTTTAAAATACAAATTCATAGGGGCGTGAGATTATTTAATGTCTAAAAAATGTAGCTGATATATACCATTGGCAGATCCTGGCATGAAATTATGTCCCGCACTTCTTACATCCACCCAAATTCTGTGACCGTTGTGTGGTCCTGGGGGACTCATGAATGTTGAAGCCTCTTAGGTCCCAGAGCTAGGTGAGATGAGAGCCAGTCCTTTGGGTGGCAGCCGTAACAATTAGGGTACTAGATGTGTGCACAAGCTCCTCCTACGGACAATCTGGAGACTTGCTGTTACTACTGGATGGAGCCATGGGGAGACAGTGGGGGATGTGACCATCAGCTCTATCAGGCAACCAGTAGGATCCCTGTCAGCTTCCATATGCAGGCTGATAAAGACCAGAACCTCAGGCAGCAGCTGGGAAAGTATGAATTCAAATCTTTTCCAGGGAGAAACTAAGAAATAGGTGCTTTTGTCTGCTCCCTCTACTGAGCCCAAGAGGTTAGATGCAGGATGTGCTTGCATGCCCATTTGAAACTGGGTTTTTGATTGTTCAATTGATCCTTAGGGACTCCTGAATGCCAAGCTCCACTGGATATCATAAATGTGTGATTTAAGATAGCAGCTACAAAAGTTGACATACAAGATGTGTGTACGATCTTCTTCCAGGGAGCAGTTAGAGATTTGGCTTTAGCGTTGGAGTAAGCCAGTAGGAGAATGTGGTTGGGGGGGGGGGTGCCCCTGGCTCTTACGGAGGGTTGCAGTCAGCAGCTTGATGCAGGCTGATCAGAAGCTTGGACGCTTAAGCAGTAGCTGGAAAAGCATGCAGTCAACACCCTTCCAAAGAGAAACTGGGAGGTCTTTTTGTTTATTCCCGCTGCACTGAGCTCAGGGGCATAGCCACAGGGAATGATTGCACATCCATTTAAAAACTGCTTCTGTATTTGCTAAACTCCTGTGGAACTCATGAATACAAGTCCCATTGGCTTTCAAAGCCAGGTGATTTGAGGGCTCTACCTCAGGTGGCAGCCTTAGAAGTTGGGTCCTAAATATGAGGTCCAAACCCTTCACTCCTCTCAGAGAAGCTGGGGGTTGGGAGTTCCCTTCCTGAATGTAAGGTGCTGTGGGGGTATGGGGTTTATGGTGAGAATATATCTCAGCCTTTCCTACCCTCAATATAGGTATTTTCTCAGTTGCCTGATGTATAGGAGCCACCCATTTAATTTCTGGATTTTTCTCATAGGAAATTGATCATGTGCAGCTACATATATATTTTCTGTATCTGTGGGAGGAGGGAAATTCAGGAACTTCCTATGTCACCATCTTGGTGATGTCTCCATTTCTTTCTTTAAAATGGAGATTACAGTAATGGTACCTATATTACAGCATTGTTGTGAGGATTAAACAAGTTAATCGATACGCAACATTTAGAAATTATTACTTATTACTATTATTACCTATTACTCATTATTATTACTATATAAATGTTACCACAGCTGCTATTCAATGTTGTCAAGTTAGGTACTGCATGAGTGCCTGCTTGCACGCTAGCACTGACCAAGGAGCACAACTTACTAGGCAGTCACGCATGAGGATATGTCAAGATTTGTGTACGATGATTAAAACTTCCATTTCACATGATCCAAACTTTGGTTCATTTTGAGGGGATGCAGATGATTCAAGACTATTCATTGTTTGCCAAGCTGGTACACTTATCCTTGTTTAATGCTTTATTGATCAGGAAAATGTGTAGGCACTCTGCTTGGGAAGCTTTCTTGGAGGAGGTCTAGTATTGATGTCTAATTGCCAAGGAGACTCTGCAGGTTATTTCTTTTCTTCATAGGAGCTGCTTAATAGCATCAGGTTATTGATCCATTTACTGTATTTGGCCCGCTGGCAATGGTTAATGCTAGAAAGACTATGTAATAAAGTATTTTGCTTAGAGGGTTGGAAAATGAATTTTGTCCTTGACTGAGGGAGGCATGGAATAGCTTTTAGATATCTCTCTACTGCTCTTAAGCAAGCTCTGGCCACTGGCTGTGCCCTTAAACATGTTCCTTTATTATATGTTTAGAGAACCTCCCCTTTCAGAGGATTGTATGAAATGCAATAAGGAGATGTGTTTCATTTCTGTTAGAGGAATAGAAGAGAGTCATATTTTAGATTAGAGACAAGAAAGAATTTTGGGTGTATAGGTAGAAGTCTCACTCCAAAAATCTGCATATTCTTCTTTCTGATGCCATTACATATAGGGAAAAAGCTATTTTATAATAATAGTTCCCTATTGATTACAATGCAGTGTGATGTAGAAAGCACGGCTTTTGATTCTGGTAGATAGAGGTTCAAATGTTAGCTCTAACACTTACTGCTCTCTGGCCTTGAATAAGTTACATAAAATTCTTGACTATGAAAAAGTATTATAAGAGCTGTATTTATTGGCTACTGTAAGAAGTAAATGAAATAAATAAAAGAGAAGTGAAACACAGTGGGCATGCCGTAAATGTTAGCTTCTGTCTGTCTGCATTGTTGTGGGTGGTTGATAAGGCAGAGGCATTAGGCTCCAGTCTGAGCCCTCAAATACAACTAGTGACAAGGCCTCCTTCTAGCCTCAGTGCAAAAATAATTTTGGGGATGTTCACTCCTTTGGAGGGCACCACAGTAAGTAGGTTTTTGCTTGGCTGATGGTTCTGCTAAAAGAAAGCCCTACCTGGGGACAAATGGATGGATTCTCTTTATCTCTTGATTTTTTCATCTATTCTTAAGGTCCTCAAAAATACCACTATGTAAATAAATGCAAGTGATAAGGTAGAAGAAAAGTTTGGAAAAAACATACTTCTACGGCAAATCTTTATTAAATAAGTTAACCTATGTAGAAGGACTTCGGCAAATTATAAAGCATTAGACAAATGTTAGCTCTGATTTCAGGGGTATTTAGCCTGAGATATAGCTCCTTTACATTTGCTAGCACACAAACCAATTTCCCTTGGTTAGGAACACCTCAGTGAGCACAGTATGGTCAAAGATGTCCTACCCAGCAGGGCTTTGCAGTGATGGGAAGGACAGCCATAACTAGCATTTACCAAGGCGACTCCTGGTGAGAGCCTGCATCTCACAACATCTGAAAAGTACAAAGGAAGATTTTTGCAACTGTGCACTCCCACATTAGCAACTCTCCCCCCTTGAAGACACACAAACACAAAAGTCCATGTACATGCATACAGAAACACATATACACATACTCACATTGCTGCCAGGTTATCAGGGGAAGGAGAGGGTGAATCACAGCTCTGGCTTCTCATTAGTCTAACAAGAAGACATGGGGATGAGAGAGTTTGTCTAGGTAATTTGTTCTCTATTTGCAAATTAAAATTAAAGCAAGAAGTGATTGAGATTCTGGCTCTGCAATGGTAAATTTGAGGACCTAATCTCAGATATTTCACCCTTCCTTCAGTCGTTTTGGAAACAAAAGGAATTCACAGCTCTTTGTACTGAGAGTCATTTTATACAGGTGCACACTCCAGAAAGCTGTGATTTTGCAGCACTGGGGGATATGTCAGTGTGCAAGGGGGAGAGAAAGAAAAAGCACATATTGTTCATCCTGTATGGTTCCTGCCTCTTGGAAACAACTTTATGAGTGATCTAACACCACTCATACACACAGGTTCTGAATCATATGTAAAGAAGCCATATGCATACTGTGCTCCTCGAAATTTGTGCTCTTATTGGGGATCTCAGTTTTTTTTTTCTTCCCAAAATATTTCAATAGAAGGAAACTGTAAATCTTGAGTGAGTCATCCTCTCCCTAGTATTACCCTGAGTTAGAATCGAGGGACTACCAATTCTTTCTGCATGTGCAAAAACCAAAATCTATGTGAAGCAGGTCTTGCAGTTGGAAATGTCCACCTCCCTTGACTAAAATTCCCAAGAGTTCTGACTGCCATGCAAGCCATAGTCAAGTAAGACATCACAGATGGCAGAGATCAGAAATGTGACTACTTCTTCCTCCTTATTCTCTCCCTGTCCTTCTCTCTCTCTCCACACCCTTTCCATCTCCCTCTCCCTTCCTCTCTCCCTTCTTCTCTCCCTCCCTCTCTCCTTCTGGATAGAACAGGGTAATTACCTGATAAAGGCCAAGTAGCTATTTGATAGGTAGTATTGGTATCAACATGATCTACCTGCACTTTCAGATAGAAGCAGCTAGCCTGGGCCAGGCTGAAGCATGGTCTTTCTCTAACCGGAAACTTGAGTGGGAATCAGACAACATTTGGATTTGCTATTCTGCAATAATCCATATATAGGTCAAAAGTAAACAATAAAGACTTTAAAATAAAAGGGACTCCTTGTAATCAGAAACCCTTTTTAGTAAATAACATTCTGGATGTAAGAGGTGACTTGAATTATATAGGAATAGAAAGTTGAAAAAGTGTGACTTTAAGAACCCTGCTCCTTAAGGTTGGGGCTCCAAATAACTCAATATTAATAGTCTCCTTTAAGTTTTCCTCAACAATTTTAGCTGTTGCATTTTTACTAATAGACATGCTCACTTGTGTTTGGGTGCACTCTTAAGTTTTTATCTTTATCTTTCTTTTTTCCTTGATCGTGAGAATTAAAAAAAATTAGAAATTTACCAAAGTAATATGTCAAAGACACATGTAATCAACACCTATATGTGTATGATTTTTATGTATGTTCTTCAATTTTATAAATGAAGAAAATGAATTTAAGGGCACTTTTTCTCCTGCACCTGCCTTCTCCCACAGAGACATCCACTACGGTAAATTCAATGTGAATCTTTCCCTGTTCATTGTTTTATATTTTTAGAATACAGATACCCCTAGTCATTTTTAGCATATGTGAAACTTGATATGCAACCTGCTTTTTTCATTCAACGTATTTTCCAGACCTGTGCATGTTGGTATAGTATATATCCACCATATATTTGGCATATGGTATATCTCATTCTCTTCAACTGTTTCATTGTCTAATTTGAATATACCATATTTCATGCATCCATTCCCCCAAGCAATTTAAATTGTTAAAATTTTTTCATTATTATGAGTAATGCTCACTAAACTATTGCATATCTCTCTTTGTGATATGGGTCTAATTTGCTCCAGGGGAGTGCCCAAAAGTGGAAATGGTCAGTAATAATTACACCAAATTTACGCACATCAATACTATATGCAAGTTTGTGTTTTTCTCATGGTCACTAGTGAATACCACTGTAAATATTTTTTATTCATTCTAGTTAAATGGGTGTAATAGGATTTAAAAATATTGTTTCCCAATTTATAATTTCCTGATAATTGAAGTAGGTGTCTTTTCAGATGTTTATTAGCCATGCTGTTTCCCTCCTCTGTGGATTTCATCTTCTTTTCCTTGCCCACTTAAACTCTCTTTTTCTATAGATCAATCTTACCTTTTGTATGTGGTAGACATTGACTTCCAGTCTTTCCTTTGTCTTTTAACTTTATTTATGATGCTGCTGTCAAGCTAAAATCTTATCTTTAATGGCATCAAATTAATCTTTTCCTTTATGTGTTGTGCTTTTAGTGACCTGATTAAATAATATCTTCAAATTCCAAAGACACAAAGGTTTTTCCTACATTTCTTTCTTACAGTATAACATTCTTCTAATTTAGGTCTTCACACAATCTAGAATTCACTTTTGTCTTTGATGAGAGAGAGGGATCCTGTTTGACTGTTTTCTAAGTAGAAAGAATATGGAGAGTATTCTCACACTATTTACGATATTAACTTTGTATCACCTTTCACAACACTTGGATATATTTCTAGACTATCAGAACTAATCCCATCAAGTCTTATATTGGTATAGATATTAGTCAGCATGAGTCCTAATGCTCTCAGGACACCATCATCATCATCTGGAGTTCTAATCTGACCTCATCTTCAATCTTTTATTGGGTCTGCAAAGTTTCTTGTTCTCTGAAGGTTCTCATTCTTGCTTAATGAAACATGCCTAACACCTGTGGGCACTGCCCCTCAACATTACTAGGTGTCCTGGTTAATTAATTCTATTCTCCAGGTTATTCTCTCCTTTTCTTTCCTGAAGGCTTCTACTCTCAGATTACTTCCCGTTACTCTCAGATCTTGATTTCCTTCTATTGATAACTTTGTAAGTAATCAAAAGAAAACTGTTTCAATTCTCCACCACCACATCCATCAGCCTATATGAATACCCACAGATTCTTCCTTCTTTTCTAATACAATGAGCAAACTGTTCCAGCCTTAATCTAATGGCAACCCCTTCATTTATACACTGAATTCATGTCCCCTTGCCTATAAAAGATTCAATGCCTAACATTGCCTTTTTTCCCTGCATTTTTATTATTAACATATATTATTTGTTTCAAGGGTACAGATCTGTGATTCATCAGTCTTACACAAAATTGCCTTTCAATCTTTTATGTCATTAACCTCTCTCTTTCTCTTCTGGATCATTCACAACAGTATACAAGTATACTATAATAAGTAGTCATTAACCTTCCCTGGGCTCCATGTCTCCCTCCTGCCACTCCCTAGCCTCTTCCTTTATTAGCAAACCTCTTGGAGAGAGTTGTCTAGTTTCAATGTCTACACTTCCTTGCACTCAGTCACTCATCTACCTATACTAGGCACAATGTTGCCCCTGAAGTCCAATGAGATCATATTTAATGATGTTACCAACTTGCCAAATCCAATAGCCAACTTTTATTTTTCATTTTATTTGAGCCACCAGCAGCATTTAACAGGAATAATCATTCATTCCTTATTGAAGAAATTTCTTTATTTGGTTTCTAACATATCAAACTCACCTAATTTTTCTCTTCCTTCTCACTGGCTTCTAATCTCAATTGCCTTTAATGGGTTCATTTCTTGCTCCCGGGCTCTAGTAGATGTTCTCTGGTCTCAGTCCTTAGCCCTCTTCTTTTTTTATTGAAGATACCATGCTTCTTATTGCATTTGGATTAGAATCTGCTACAGTTCCATTTTATTTGGGGTAAGATTGCAAGAAGAAGAATCCTAGTGACTCAGTTTTCTGAGTATCAAAAGGTCTACATTATTCATATAGTGTTCGATCAACTAATACAAGGCTGGTGATTTTATTTTCATTGCAAGCAAAAAAAATCTATATTTTTATCATGAATATATTATATAGAATAAATTAATGAGCATGGGCATCCCAATTAAAATGGAAGGTTACATTTCTGGGAAATTAGATATTTTTGGAAATTTGCCCTCTCTCAGTAAATGAGGCAGAGCATGATGAGATTTAAATGAGACCTTTCCTCCACATATTCTCCCACAGCTGTTTATTGATCACTTGTGGTCCCAAGATGTTAATATTCTATGCCTTATTTTCCTTATCTTTCTGAAAAAGCTAATCAGTAATAATATTTTGAAAATTTCTAGTACTCATATAATCAAAATTCTTTCCTTCTATGTTTTATTCTCAAAAAACTATTGTGACCTAAAATGTTTACTTTCATTTTGATGAATTGGAAACTTTTGTGATTATAATCTTTATTTCCTTCTTGCCCACATTCACTACCTTGGCAATTAAATAAATAATAAGTAATAAATAAAATCCTCAAAGAAACAAATTGTCAGTGAACATAAAAATATTATAAGTAAAATGATGTAAAATTATATGCCATGCAAACAAAAACCAAAAAAGTTTAATGACTATAGTACTAGATAAAACAGGATTTTTATATATTATGTCTTGTATTTACATTATGCCTCCTGTAAAATACACAAAGCTCTGAATATCTTTGTGTTTTCATTAGATTATTTAGCCCATTTAGATATTTTTTAAGTTTTAATTTATGTTCCATTTAGTTAACAAACAGTGTAATATCAGTTTCAGGTATACAATATAGTGTTTTAATACTTCCATATAACAGCAGGTGCTCATCACAGTAAGTGCCCTCCTTAATCCCCATCATCTATTTACATCCCCCAACCCACCTAGCTTCTGGTAACCATCACATTGTTCTCTAATGTTAAGAGTCTGTTTCTTGGTTTGCCTCTCTTTTTTTCCCCATTTGCTCATTTGTTTTGTCTCTTAAATTCCACATATGGGTATGTGGAATCATTTGGTATTTGTCTTTCCCTGACTGATTTATTTTGCTTAGCATAATACTCTCTACCTCTATCCATGTCATTGCAATGGCAAGATTTCACTCTTTTTTATCACTGAATAATATTCTGCTGTACACATTTTCTTTATACATTCATCAGTTGATGGACATTTGGGCTGCTTCCATAACTTGGCTATTGTAGATAATGCTGCTATAAACATTTAATCTAAGTAGTGATATATTGGTGTTCTTATTTATCAAATTTGTGTACCATTTTTTCCTGCTTTTTTACCTTTCCCCCCTCTTTTCTTGTCCTATGTTTATTATTTGCATTAGTTTTTTTTGCCCTTAACTTGTGAGCTATGAATTCTTTCTGTGGTTACACTAGAGACACACATATATCTGTACAATACACCTGTTTGACTTACTAAAACTAATGAAATTTTAATTTGTTATATACCTAACAATCTAACTTCAAAATATATAAAGCAAAAAATAGAGAAATAAAGGTACAGAAGTTCATAATTATAGAATACTTAGGTTACAAAAGCATAAATCCCCAATATAAAATATTACAATAATTTTTAAATAAAAGAACTATTAAGAAAGGTATTTCATTTGTATCTTTGGGGTAAATACCTAGTACTGCAATTGTTGGGTCATAGGGTAGCTCTATTTTTAACTTCTTGAGGAACCTCCGCACCATTTTCCAGAGTGGCTATACCAGCTTGCATTCCCACCAACAATGTAGGAGGGCTCCCCTCTCTCTGCATCATTGCCAACATCTGTTGTTTCCTGACTTGTTAATTTTAGCCATTCTGACTGGTGTGAGGTGGTATCTCATTGTGGTTTTGATCTGTATTTCTCTGATGCCACGTGATGTGGAGCCTTTTTTCATGTGTCTGTTGGCCATTTGGATGTCTTCTTTGGAGAAATGTCTGTTCATGTCTTCTGCCCATTTCTTGACTGGATTATGTGGTTTTTTGGGTGTTGAGTTTGATAAGTTCTTTATAGATCTTGGATACTAGCCCTTTATGTGATATGTCATTTGCAAATATCTTCTCCCATTCCGTAGGGTGCCTTTTAGTTTTGTTGACTGTTTCCTTTGCTGTGGAGATGCTTTCTATCTTAATGAAATCCCAATAGTTCATTTTTGCTTTTGTTTCCCTTGCCTTTGGAGACGTGTCTAGCAAGAAGTTGCTATGGCTGAGGTCAAAGATGTTGCTGCTTGTGTTCTCCTCTAGGATTTTGATGGATTCCTATCTCACATTTAGGTCTTTCATCCATTTGAGTTTATCCTTGTGTACGGTGTAAAAAGTGGTCCAGTTTCATTCTTCTACATGTGGCTGTCCAATTTTCCCAACACCATTTGTTGAAGAGACTCTCTTTTTTCTACTGGATATTCTTTCCTGCTTTGTTGAAGATTAGTTGACCATAGAGTTGAGGGTCCATTTCTGGGTTCTCTGATCTAGGTGTTTGATCTAGGTGTTCCACTGATCTGGGTGTCTGTTTTTGTGCCAGTACCATACTGTCTTGATGATTACTGCTTTGTAATATAGCTTGAAGTCTGGCATTGTGATCTTTTTCAATATTCCTCTGGCTATACGGGGTCTTTTCTGGTTTCATACAAATTTTAGGATTATTTGTTCCAGTTCTGTGAAAAATGTTGATGGTATTTTGATAAGGATTGCACTGAATGTGTAGATTGCTCTGGGTAGCAGACATTTTAACAATATTTGTTCTTCTAATCCATGAGCATGAAATGTTTTTCCCTTTGTGTCTTCCTCAATTTCTTTCATAAGTGTTCTGTAGTTTTTAGAGTATAAATCCTTTTACCTCTTTGGTTAGGTTTATTCCTAGGTATCTTATGGTTTTTGGTATAATTGTAAATGGGACTGATTCCTTAATTTCTTTCTTCTGTCTCATTGTTAGTGTATAGAAATACAACTGATTTCTGTGTGTTGATTTTATATCCTGCCACGTTGCCGAATTGCTGTATGAGTTCTAGCAATTTTGGGGTAGAATAGTTTGGGTTTTCCACATAAAGTATCATGTCATCTGCGAAGAGTGAGACAAATGTAGTGATGTGAAGGGGCACTTGCACTCCAATGTTTATAGCAGCATTACATAGGCATGGATGGAACTGGAGGGTATTATGCTGAGTGGAATAAGTCAATCAGAGAAAGACAATTATCATATGGTTTCATTCATGTGTGGAATATAAGAAACAGCATGGAGTATCACAGGGGAGGGGAGGGAAAACTGAATGGGAAGAAATCAGAGAGGAGATAAACCATGAGAGACTTTTAACATAGGAAACAGAGGGTTGCTGGAAGGAGGTGGGTGGGGAGATGGGATAACTGGGTGTTGGGCATTAAGGAGGGCACGTGATGTAATGAGCACTGGGTATTATATGCAACTGATGAATAACTGAACTCTACATCTGAAACTAATGATGTACTATATGTTGGCTAATTGAATTTAAATTAAAAAAAAAAGAAATGTAATTCATTTTAGGCTACAGCCTGGATTATACAGCATGTATTATAATCAGTCCCCACAGTGTCTTTAAGCTCAACTCCTTCATGTCTACTTAAGAAGTATGTCACATAGCAAGTAATAAACTTTGGAAGACATGTTATTACCAAAAGAAAAATCTTGACTCTGCTCTAATTGGTTTAAAAATGAAAATTATTTCCAACTTTGATTTTTTACTTCTGATAATAAATTATTTGCCATATACTAGCTGCGTGTTGTGAAATATAACAGAATTGATCACAACACACAGCTTGTCATGACACTGTGGTTGATGATCACTGGTATATTCATCAATGTAAGGCAAGGCTCACAGTAAGGTCTGAAGAGAATGGCTAAAGAAGACATTTTTCAGAAAAGTTGAAAATCTTCTCACACTATCATTAAAATAACCCTGCTCTGAAGCCAACATCCTTTTGGAACTTTATTCTAAAGGTGGCATAGGCAAATATTAAAAGAAACTGTGAAGATCCTAAGGATACACAGTGATGAGGTAAGGATTATAGTACAAATCTACTCTTGTGTCTATGTGGATTTCATGATAGATTATTTGATTCAACATTCTCTTCTGTTTCCAATTCCTATTCCCCTGAGTTCCATTTCTCTGTTTGGTTAATAATGATAAATTTTCCTATGTAACAATTTTATATGAAAGCTTCCAATGAATACTTTGAGTATAGGAAAAGGACACACTTTATGGATTACAAAAATCAGAAAAATCTTTGCAATTTTTAACCTATGTAAAATACTTTGTTTTGTTGGATTCAAGGAATACTTGATCCAAGTGCACATGGATTTGCCTAAAATAAATGCTAGTATTCTATGATCTCCAGACGCCTGTTCTCAAATAAATAAATGCTTTTATCACTAAAAAGTAATTAGACACTATCTTATCTAAAAGTAGTTTTCAGGTAAGTGTGTAGCAAAATTATGGAGAAGTTATGGGGAAGACATTTGTAAGCTTGAAATAACAGTTTAACTTTTCAAACAGTGTACTACCTTAGTAATCTTATTTTGATGTTTCTTACCTATTCAAGTGTACTTGAAATTGTTTAGTAGTGAAGGAGAATCAGTGTTTAAAATTATTGGGGGGAAAAAAATAAAGCAGAGTTTCTGAAAGATTGATCCAAAACACTTGCATTACAATTAGATGACTGCCTATTTACAATGGCATCTCTTGGTTCCCACTGAGGAGCTCCCAGCTCAGCACTTCTGGGATTCAGCCCACTAATCTCACCCCCACCTATCAAATCATTTAATTCAAGTTAAATAACAAATATGTAACCTTAGTTCCTAGAACTCCTAGAAAGGCCAAATTGGGAGGATGTTATCATAACAGAGTCTCATTTCAGATATAAGCATAATCTGTGTCTTCACAGCTGTGTGTGTGTGTGTGTGCGTGCACGTGTGCACGCATGCTCGTGTGTGTTGCTCTCAAGGAAGAGAACACATTGGGACTGGAGCAGGGGGAAGCTGGGCAGAGTGAGCAGGGACCTATCTTGGTGAATTAAGAATTACATGCAGAGGATGCAAAGTGGGAAGCAGGTACCTTAAATTAATTGGGAGTGTTGAAGAGGAACTTAATGTTTTCTGATAATTTTAAAGCAGATAGTTAAAGATGGGGGTGTAGCTTTTCTGAGGTAAAGTGACTAGGCTGCAGCAAGCAAATGGGAACTCCAGTGAACATTTATTTTTACTCATTTGAGAAATGTAAATGTTCTCCTCAAATTAGCATAAGGAAGACTAAAGTTAAATTTAGCAGTAATTGGTAAGAACAGTGGAAAATTAATCAAAAAGTTACCAGACTATACCTAAGTACTCTACATTTTAATATCTTGTATGCATCCTTAAATGTGTGATAAAATTTCTACTTTGAGGGTTTGATTATTTGTGTTATTTTAGTAACTAATTAATAAGAGATACAAGTATAAATCTCCA
Source organism: Halichoerus grypus (assembly GCF_964656455.1). Taxonomy (NCBI): domain Eukaryota; kingdom Metazoa; phylum Chordata; class Mammalia; order Carnivora; family Phocidae; genus Halichoerus; species Halichoerus grypus. The sequence goes on along the minus strand of NC_135715.1, from coordinate 56,799,832 downwards.
AACACAACTCAGAAAAAGAAAAAAAAGATAGTTAATTTTAGCACACACCAAACACAGGTCAGATCCCTATCAGAAGAGACTCAAGAGAATCAGAATCATATTAAAACTAATAATTATAAGAAGGTCAATAAGGGAAAAAATAGTTTACTCATCATGATATCAAGGAACAAAGGAAATACTGTGTTTGACATTAATCCTCAAGAATCCTTAGTTAAATCATAGGGATAAAAAAATTAAGTCAGAACACTTTTAAGACAGATTAGACGCATCTGTGCTGTGTTAAGCCCTCATGTAGTAAATCAAAAATTGCCATAACAAGGAAATCGGGTGCAACCCCCAAATGTAAGTCACAAAAGTCTCAGAATGTAGCCCCCTCATTGGAAGCATTCAACAGCTACTCTAAAATGACAGTGTGTGTTGGCCAAAAAATCTTGATAGAGAACTATATGCAAGAGAAGAGAGCAAGGAAGAATCAGGTACTATGTTTCCAGGCAATGAATGAAGGAAAAACTTAAAACTAAAGGGGAAGTGCTAAAGGGAATAAAAGATAAGGAAACAGAGCAGCCCCTGGGCTCTGCTCCAGCAAAGCCCTCTTAGAATCTGTCCTTGAAAATGGCAAATTGAATTCAAAGATTGTTATTACTTGACAGATCAAACTTACTACATGTACATACTTTTCTCCATCATCTTATGAACCCCAGTGAATATAGCCATGTTGTAATTATTAATGAAAGCTACAGAAATTCTCAGTCGTCAAACAACATCTAAGACAAATACCCAACTATTCTAATATTTCCAATTTTTCTGTATCAAAAATGAAAAACCTATTTCTTTTTAAGTGTATGTTTCATATTTGTGGTTGCAGATGATAGGAATAGGGTTATTAGCTCTGGCAGGTCGTGTGGCTAGAAAAAACTTATCCCAGCTCTCCTTTTACAAACTGTGTGAGCTTAAGCAAGTGGCTATCCTGTTTTCTGACTCTCCCAGTCCCAATGATTCTCCCTTTCTGTCGCTCAAGAATTCGAAGATAACAGTTATGTAACTAATTTTTTTTAGAAGAGTTAAAAAGCATTATACAAATGGCATGTCCAGCATTGCCTTTGTATGAGTGAAGAGAAACTGAGAAGTTAGGAAATTTGAAATTCCCTCCCCAGGCTGAGCTATGAGAAAATCTGCCTATCCAGACCCCACTGGTCATCCAACAAGCATTTGTCAACAGGTGACTTACACCAAGACTTTGTTGAGCCTCACCTGAACCCATTTCTTTTTTTTTTTTTTTTTTTTTTTTTTTTAATTTTTTTATTGTTATGTTAATCCCCCTACATTACATCATTAGTTTTAGATATAGTGTTCCATGATTCATTGTTTATGCATAACACCCAGTGCTCCATGCAGAACGTGCCCTCCTCAATACCCATCACCAGGCTAACCCATCCTCCCAACCCCCTCCCCTCTAGAACCCTCAGTTTGTTTTTCAGAGTCCACCTGAACCCATTTCAATGGTTCAGCTTATTCACCTGTTTTTAAAAAGAGAGAGGGAGAAAAGTGGGGGCTGGAGAAAAGACAAGGGAAGATCCCTTGGTGTTTTGAGAGAGGACAGTGGTATAGATGCTTGAGTCCCAGTGCTGGTATGTGGATAACATTGGGCAGTGATGAAAATTAACCCTCATGACAATCTCAGTTTCCTATGAATTTTAGGCCAGAAACAAAGAGAGATATTGAATAGTGATGGCAGTAAGAAGCAAAAATCAGAAATGAGAGAAATCAGTAAGTGGACAGATTATTCAGGTCCAGTTAAGTCTGTAGATTATGGGGGGGAATGGGGATGAGAGCTTTCCTAGAATGTCAGGAACATGATGTATGCACAAAAATTCACTTAAGCCAGAGTGAAGCATTTAACAATAAAGTCTGTCATGGCTCCTACACATTGCCCTGGATAATAGAGAGCCAAGTGTCTTCCACAAATGGCAGACTGCTCTAATTCAGCAAATAGAGCAGAAGACTTACAATGAGAGACAAAATAAATGAGTGTTAAAGTGCTTCTTTAGAAGAACTCTTAGTTCTCATTTGGCCCTGTGTGAAGGTTCTGCTCTAAGGCTGACTTTAATGGAGATAGACCAGCCAACCAATTTAATTACCAAGGATTAAAAAGGTCAAAATAATGAAGGTGGCTGGTTTGACTAAGTGAATGAGGAATCAAGAACATGATTTTGCAACCTGTAAAAAAAGAAGCAGACACCCAATTCTAAAAGCAACAATCCAAGGATGGACCCTAGGTCATCCTGCATTGTGGACAGATGGGCACTGTTTGGGGTCTCCATGTAAACTCAGATTGATGGGCTTTCTTTGAATGTATTTCAACATCTATGAAATAACAAATACTTCCACCAGTGAACCAGGCCTGGTAGTGTGAAAAGTATTTTCTTTTGGTCCTGAGGTACTTTGTAGTGGAAAACCATCACACAGACCTGAGGGAGTTCTGGACTGAAAGGAGGTTATAGGATGTCAGTCCTAGATCTTTATTACCTTGGGTAAAACACACAATCCTTCTCTTGGTCTTTCACTTCCTCCATTTGGAACTGAAACATGAGCGATCTTTTTCTTATAATATCTCAGGGAATCTAGCCCATTAACTGGTACTTCTTAAAGTGCTTGGTAATTGATTAAACTTTTACTTGAGAGGGATATGTGGAGATGTGTCTTTCAGTTGGAAAGGTATAATTGAAACCTAACCACAAAGCTTTCCAGTTAACAGTGAATATGTGTTTCCCCAGATCCCCAGAAAGAGAGTAACATCTTCCAATCCTCACCACTTCGCTCTGCTATTTCAGGACGTCCTCTGGGCAGGCTCATATGTTCTCTTTACTGAGGTTCTTCTGATCACCAATGACATCTTTCTCCTCTTGGACTCTTGGCAATAGACCCCTAGGTCTTGAGTTGGTTTGGATCTGTGGTGGGATGTCAGGACTCCTTTTCCCCTTTAATTTCTAGAAGTGATTTTATGAGCCCTTGGTTCACAGGCTGCCACTCCTGAGGTAGCTGGTTTCATTCTGATCCTCTTTCACTATCATTTCTGTTCAGTATCATTTCTCTGTTCTAGCATCTTGATGGATGGGAGCAAAAGCAATTCCTCTTCCCTAGGCTCCAGATCAAATTCCCAGAGGGAAAAGTCTAGGACAAAGCTTCATTCAGATAAAAATAAATATCTATTTACACTAAAAAGTAACTTGCCACTAGGTTTAAGGTGAAGGAGGGGACATCCCACCACCCTCCTATCCCCCAGGGGTGGAGGTGGGACTCTTGGCATTATAACAGATCTTCCAAAGACACCTCTACCAATCCTTTTCTTCACTCTGACAACCCTTTGTATAATTGATCTGGCTGGGAATTCAAACTGGGGTAATATGTGTGCATATATGATCTAGCTTTGAAAATTCTCATTTTATTTCTATATCTTGGTTCAAATTAATTTTAACATCCTGTTACACATGCAGTGATAATACTATTTCTTTATCTTGTATATTGAACATGGTGTGAATTCTTTGGAGACATTTCTTTCTGGTGTTATCACAATAATTGTTTTTTATAGCACTTTGTTTATCTTGACACTGTAAATCGTGTAACTAACTGTATGTTCTTTTCCATGTAATATCCACAGCTTAGTTTGTACCTTGCTGATAGCACATGTACAGGACTCTACATTGTGATATTTGTATAACCTTATGCCTGGTACCATTTTCATTTAATTCCTGCCCTACTTTGATTTTTCCGTTTGATTTCTGAAAGGCAATCGGGTATAAAGTTAAGAACTCAATCTTTAAAGTAGGACAGATGTGGGTTTATATTCTGACTTCACCATTGCTGTGTGATTTTTTCATTCCTTCTTACCTCAATTTCCTACTGGAAAATTATGGTAAAAATACCTGCTCCTTAGTGTTACTACGAGAATGATGTATATAAAGTACGTAGCACAGTGACTGGCACATAGTGAGTGTTCAAGAAATAGAAGCTACCACAACTATTACATATGTTTATCTTATCTTTCTACTCTTCATGTATCTGTAGGCTGTCCTGAATTCTTTCTGGCAGTAAATGCAAAGAGAATAAAGGAAAAAATAAAAGATTTGCATTTACAGAGCACTTCTGTTGTGAAAATTCATTTAACATCTTATTTCTTCTCATTGACAGAAAAGATATTATTCCTCTTTTCAAGGCACAGAAACTCCCTCAGAGAGGTTAAGTGGTTTACCCAAGATCACACAACTTGTGAGCAAGTTGCAAGCCCACACCCTCTGACTCCAAGTCTAGTGAGCCTTTCACTTCATCAAATATCTTCACAGTGACTCACACTACCAAAATTCTTCAACAACTGCATGAGTAACAGTGAATAAACAAACAAAAAAATCCCCATTTTTGGTGACACAAGCACCATTAAGTATCAATCATTTTCCTACTAAACCGTTTACAGCATCAGAATCTCAAAGTAGATTGAGAAAATCTTACCAAACTGTATTTTTGCTCAGTTGCTTCTTTTCATAGGCTTTTGGTTATTTCCAAAAACAAGTTACTTTCTTTTCTCCTTTCCCAAACACCTGCTTTACCAACTTACCCTCCCCTTCTCTCCTTGCAGCTAGGTATCAACTTCATCTACCCTTTCCCTTAATTATATCTAATGCAGCACTTATCCTATCAAACTTTACTGCCTCCCAGTTCTCCCCATGCACTCTGGATTTAATGACTACTTCCTATGTGATCTACCTGCCCACTCCCACTATCCTACATGTCAGGACCAAATGCAGGATAGCCTGCATTTTTTTTCTTTTTCAATACTACCTTTATCATGTAGACTTTGGGGTTCTCTGTTAGCCTCCTTTTCGGTTGTATTTTTCTCCATCTGCCACGTGAGAACCTCCCTATCTATAGCTCTTTAGCATCAACAATACTCAACTTTGAGCCTTGTGCTCCCTGAAAATAGGGACAGTCAAGAAAACCACTCACCTTTTTGTGTTCTGGCTAACAGCAAAGGACCACCTTGTCCTTGCATGTTCCAAGATAAGACCCCCCTCTACCCCTTCTCAATGACCCTTCTATTTTATAAAACCCTGTATTTTTCATTCTTCCTGAAATGTTCCTCACTAAGGAGCACTGTCCCACTGCAATAGCTGGAATAAAATCTTATCTTTAATGTCCATTACATTTTGTCTTTCACCTCATCTGTTTGTTACTCCTATTAACAGGAAGCTTCAACTTTAGACAAGGCAGCCTTTCTTCTGACCATACACTCATCCTCTTAGTTTCCTCTTTTTGACCCTTGTACATGTGGTCCCTGTCTCTGTTGAATCTTAGCTCTTCTCCCCCATACCTATGAAAATCTTTCTCACTCTGCATCATCTATATATTCCAGTTTAAATTTCACTTATTTCATGCTATGTGTTGTTGATATCCACCTCTAAATTCTTACCATTCTTATGATTTATATCTATATTATAAAACATGTTGGCATAGTGAGATATGTATTTCAAGCAAGATTTTGATTTCTTTATCTTACAGATTTTTTTTTTTTGTCTTTTTTCATGGCTCCCTCCTCTGCCTCCAAATTTCCCTCAAAACCAAGAATAAGAGTAGGCAGCTAATTGTTACTCAACAGATATTTGCAATTAATTCCAAAATGGGCTTTTCCTTAGAAATACAAAACCTGACAGCTTTTCATGGCTTACCTAATGAAATAAAAATAAAAGGGAATCAGATAATATAACTGGCAATATGACATTAAGGACTTGTTTTTAAATATGAAATACATTTCTTGATATATTATTTTAATTGACTGATTTAGTTCTAATTGTTTCCTTTACCTTAGCTTTGTATACTATCATTGCTATTTACTTAAAGCTCCATAATTGGAGTTTCAGAATAATTTCTTGAATTAATGAGAAATAGAATGTTTTGGTATGGATACATCAAGAAAGGATGATGAGGAACCTGGGGGGCTCAGGTGGTGAAGCATCTGCCTTTGCCTCAGGTTGTGATCCCAGTGTCCTAGGATGGAGCCCACATCATCAGCCTCTCTGCTTAGCAGGGGCCTGCTTCTCCCTTTCCCGCTCCCCCCTCCCTGTGCTCTCTGTCAAATAAATAAATAAAATCTTAAAAAAAAGGATAATCATATTACAGCCTCCCTGCTGGGGTGGTCTCCGGATTGGAAGGGTAAAGTAGGCAATCTTTCATGGGGCAAATAATTTTAAGGAAGGTATTTAATCTCATTCTCTAAATTTGGCTTTGCAGATCTACGTAGTTAGGGGATGCTTTGTGAGCTATCCTTTGTAAACAGTCATTGAAGCCCATAAACAAACCAGAGATTAAACTCACACAAAATTAGAAGAACTCATTTGGACATAAATGACAATAACAGTGACGGAGACAGGTAACACATAGCAGGAAGTCATTAAAGTATGTGCACACAAAAGTGGCCATAAGAATCACCCCAATCCCAAATTCAAGGAGAAATGGTGGAAAAAAAAAAAAGGCGAGAGGGAATCCCAGATTGGGGAAGTCATCCAGCTTAAAATAAAGGTTAATCCTTTTTTCACATATATACTCATGAACACACACACACACACACACACACACACACAATTACATTGTTTTTTTCACAAATGCACCTGGGTCATGTAACTCTAAAATTTAATATTAAAATTAGGTCTTATACCCTCAGTATTCCAGTAAAAAGCCTGATTATATTACTGTTACTTCTCTTTGTTTTCTTAATTAAAACCCTACTTGGAAAAAAAACAAAAACCTACTTGGTCTGAATCCAAGCAAAGATTTTTTATTTTTTTTAAGATTGTATTTATTTATTTGAGAGAGAGAGAGAACACAAGCAGGGGGAGGGGCAGAGAGAGAGAGGGAGAGAATCTCAAGCATACTCCAGCCTAAACATGGAGCCTAATGCAGGGCTCGATCTAATGACCCTGAGGATCATGACCTGAGCTGCAATCAAGAGTTAGACGCTTAAACCAACTGAGCCACCCAGACACCCCAAGCAAAGATTCTTTTCTTTCCCCAGGTACTGTTTTCCCAGTCATCATCACCACCACCTGGCTAGGTTTTCAGTGCCTGATAGTCCCATTCACTGCTCCATCCTATGCCTGAATGTGAATCAGTGGAGCAAACCTGACCAAAAATACCCAGCCCCTTAATGGATCTGCACAGCTTTGCCTTGTTTCCGAAGGAAATAGCCACAGAAAAGAAAAATATATCATTCTTCCTTTATCTTTTGTTTCACATATATGCAAACATACAAACTACATGTACCTATAAACAATTTTGTTTATTGGAATGATTTTGTTTAGGGGAGTCAGCACTTTTCATCTCTCTCACTCTCTTCCTCCTACTTCTAAGATATGCAACCAGTTTATCAAGGAATCTCAACATGTTAGCATGATACATTTTTTTTTTCAATGATTACATCCTGTGATTGTTAATTTTATTTGTCAATTTGGCTAGGATATGGTACCCATTTGTTTGGTCAGACGTTAGTCTAATTAGAGCTGTAAAGATATTTTGTGGATGTGATCTAAATATATATATATATGCACATATATCCTATTGACTCTTTTTCTGGAGAACCCTGACTGATGCACTTCCTAACATGAGAAATATCCTTTTACTTCTGATGCCAAAAGGATCTGGGACATGGTAAAGACAAAAGAGAGTCTTTGGGTCCTAAAAGAGTGAGTCAGGACAATACAGAACCTATAGGAATAGCATGAAGTGAAGATTTTCAACTTTCACTGGTGATTTTGGTCCCATAATGGGAAGATTGTGTAGCAAGGAATGAATAATCTGATTTCACTGTCTACATTGATCTCACTCACCAGACAATTGCTTGGCATCTTCGTTTGCTTTAGTGGGAATCACCTAAGAGAAGTTTCTGGCTGACTGCGCCTTGACTATCTTTATGTATCTTTAACATGGAGACAACCAGCTACACCACAATTAAAACCTCATGCCATGACTGGTAAATAAATAGGGCAAATAAGACGAGACAAAATGAGGCACCACACAGCAAATGTGAATATAGCAGTGTGAGAAAATAAAGTCTTGCTACTTATTCCCGTTCCTTACTTCCATGAGAATCTGTTTCCGTAGCCAACACATTAAGTCTCCTCTCTTACGTCTTTAGTCAACATCAAGTGGCATAACCAGTATCAAGCACTGAAATTCACAGGGGGTATTAACAATAACACTGCACTCAGCAAGACAACACAATAAACAGATCCGCCTACTAAGTATACCTAATGCGACATCTGTTTCCAGGAAGTGCAAAATGCCTTTCAGAATCTATTCTCATTGCACTGTGGGAAATGTAAAACTCAAGTATCAGAATTATCTTTACAGGAGACTGAGCGATGATTTGCCCATAGACTACGGAGGAAATCAGAATTAGAATGCTAATTTCTATCTAAATCTTAGTCAAACCTTCATTCATCAATCCTCATTGCTTTTTCTGAGGAATTAATTTACCTCCCCAAGAACTGAATCAAAGAGCAGTGGAATCTCCTAGAGCTATGTTGTCTAATAGAGCAGCCATTAGTCATGTGTGGCCTTTGAGCACTTGAGACGTGGCTAACCCAATTGAGATGTGCTGCAAATATAAAATACACATCAAATTACAAGCATTTAGCACAGGAAAAATAATGTAAAGTAGCTCATTAACAAGTGTTTATATTAATTGCATACTAAAATAATATCTTGGTATAATGGGTTTCTTATTTTTTAACATATCTACTAGAAAATTTAAAACACCACGCAGAGGTCACATCTGTGGCTTGCAACATATTTCTATTGGACAGCACTGCTCTCTCTGGGAGCTGAAAGCTTCTCCTTTCTCCACTTCTCCCCTGGACAACTCTTCTTTTCACTCTCTTCCATGTTCCTTATCCTTTCTGCTTGTTATTTTGATCTTTGTTGCTAATTTTCCCTTCTTTGTTCTATTTCTCTGAGATTTGGAATAGAGAGAAAGCTGAAGGTGGTTAATGGGAAGGAGAAAGGAAGATGAAGTGGGAAGTGCTCTGTGGTTCGTGGTCTTCATTTTGTGTATATATGTCCACCATTTTTGAAGTTGGCTCTATAGACAAAAAAGGCAATCACGGGATTCAGCAACTCATTCCCTCATTTCCCTAGGGAATGATCTCCAACCACTGTATTCCTTGAGGAGATACATGCCTTTTTCCTTAGGAGGGAACAGTAGAGAGCTATTTCACAGATCCTCTGTACCATCACCTGTACTTGCCCCTCAGGGCAAGCGGCTAATTAGATTAGTAAGATTTGGAGAAAAGCCTGACAATCATTGGACCACAAGAAATAAGAGGTGGGGCATTACATTAAATCTCAGACAGCACCTGGATCCTTCTCTTTTGAGTTCTTAGACCACTGTTGCAGGAAGAGCCATTTTTTGGAACCCCAAAGTCCAAGTCCTAATCCTTAGAACCTATGAATCTTATTTTACGTGACAAAAGGGACTTTGAAGATGTGATTAAGATCTTTTTTTAGATTTTGAGAGAGCGAGAATAAAAGAGAGAGCATGAGAGTGGGGAGGGGCAGAGGGAGAGGGAGAAGCAGACTCCCCACTGAGCAGGGAGCCCAAGGTGGGACTCGATCCCAGGATCCTGACCTGGGTGGAGGGCAGATGCCTAACCAACTGAGCCTCCTCAGGTGCCCTAAAATAAAGATCTTGAGATAGAAATTACCTAGGATCATCTGGGTAGGTACAATGTAATTACAGGGGTCTGAGAGTGAGCAAGAGATTCAAAATCAGAAAGGGATATAATGATGGTAGCAGAGGGAGATGTGTGGTGGGAAGAAATGTGGGGGGCCCCTAGGAGCTAGAAAAAAACAAGGACATGGATTCTGCCCTAGAGCTTCCAGAAGGAACTAGTCCTACCAACACCTTGATTTTAGTCCACAGAGACTGATTTTAGTTTTCTGACTTCCAGAAATGTAAGATAAAAAAAATTGTGTTGTTTTAAGCCACTAAATTTGTGGTCATTTGTTACAGCAGCAAGAGGAAACTAATATATCCTAGAGGAGCCCAGATGCAGCTGATTCTTTCAGGCTGTTCTAACTGATGGGGCCAGTGAAGCTTAAGCTCAACTACATGAACCTGTGCAAATCAAAGCTGTGAGGTTTCTAAGGGTTTGGTGGGAAGGAAGCCCCTCTGCATTCCCCACTTTGGTCACTCCAGAAAGCCCTGAAAAACTCATTCATTTCCCCACTTCACCCAGTTGTCTATGTTTATTTAATGTCTGCCAGAAGTCTGAAGGCAAGGGTTATTTGGCAGGACTCAGAGAGGGAAGCCAATTCTAGATATGTTTAAACTTCCTTTCAGACTTATGAATTCAAGAACCAAAGGCTCCAGTTCCAATGCGACTTCCTGGCTTCCCCTCCTCAAATTCCTCAACCCCATTTTCATTTGCCCCATGATTCAACCCTATACCTCAATACTATATGCATTTATGGAATGCCTTCTAGGTACCCCGCTCTACTGCAGACATTGCAGTGGTGTTCTGAAATGTATACGGAAAGTTGTTTTTTTCTTCAAAGAAACAATTTCAGAGAGCACAAGTTCTACATATATGAAATGGGGAATGTGCAAAGTGTTTCTGGCTATTTTAGGAAATGAATGGTTCAAAAAAAATGAATGGTTCAGATTCTAAGTGTATTGCATTTTGTTAGGACTTTATTTGTTCATGATCATGGTATTTATCGTCACCCATTTGGTTGAGAGATTTAAAGCAACTGATTAGCATTATTTTAAATATGCATATAGTGTTTTGCAACTTATAGAGTGAATTTACATATATATTATTCTCACAATTCTGTGAAATCAGCAATAAAGTCTTCATTTGTGATATGAAGCTAGATGAGAGTCTGAGAAGTTTATGTGCTTTCCCAAAGTTTTATAGGGAATAATGGATGGAGACTTCAGGAGAACCCAGAGCCTGTGGAGTCCAGATCCAGCCATATCTTTTCTCAATTATATATTAGAAATTTCATGTGAATTTTCCTCTATCGTTTGGTTCCAAAGTTGGGATTTGAGCTTTGAGACCAATAAACATACCTCTTCATAACTCACACCACAAGTTACCATCAGGCTGGCAGTCTCATAGCCCCTGATGAGAGATATAAGGTCATAAGACTTCATCCATACAAAACTAAAAACCTAATCCCTCTGGGAGAGGAATGGGTTCAACAATTGGTTTTATTTTTTGTTTGTTTGTTTGTTTTTGAGCATAGTTGACACACAAGTTTCAGGTGTACAACATAGTGATTAGACAAATTTATACATGCATAGGTTGGAAGAATTAATATTGTTAAAATGTCCATATTACCCAAAGCAATCTACAAATTCAGTGGAATCCCTATCAAAATACCAATGGCATTTTTCACAGAACTAGAACATATAATACTAAAATTTGTATGGAACCACAAAGGACCCCAAATAGCCAAAACAATCTTGAGAAAGAAAAAGCTGGAGGTATCACAATTCCAGATTTTGAGATATACTACAAAACTGTAGTAATTAAAACAGTATGGTACTGGCACAAAAAGACTTAGATCAATAGAACAGTATAGAGAGCACAGAAAGAAACCCATCATTATACAATGAATCTAAAATAAGTGTGATTTTGAACTGTAATAACAGAGTAACAAAATTTGAGTAAAGATAAACAATACTGAAATCTAGGTCAAATTCTCAAGTATCAGGAACAACAACAAAGTGCTAAAATAACTACAAGCATATCAAAACACAAACTGCAACTATTATTATCTAATTGAATGCCTTTTCTTATGTACTTCAGTTCCCATATATATATATATATATATCATCTTTTAAATAATATACACACAAATTGGAAACTTTCCAATTCCAGTGACTTTTAAAGTAAGTACTTGTGGGGGACTTTGGTAGCTACTTTTTTTTTTTTTTTTTTTTTTTAACCTGTCCATGCATTTCTCCCAACGCAACCCCAGCAGCTTTGGAAATAGGCACTCTGGTCACCAAACGAACATGAGCAGAGCCTGGCCAATCAGAGTTCCCCATTCATTCCTGGGAATGTGGTAGTGGTGGACACAAGATCTACGAGGGGCCATTAAGGTCTTTTCCTTTAACAAGACCTTTGGAAAAGGAGGCTCTGTTTAAGCCGCAGTTACTTCAACAGAGAGGCAGTCAGACTGTATCTTTCCACTGACCTGGAAAAGCCTTTGTGCAGAATGAAGCTGAGCAGGGCCAAACTGACAGGAAGCATGGAAGAGAGGAAAAGTCTGGTGGTGTGAGGCCCTGTGTTCTAGACCCTGGGGCTCTAGATCCTGCCGCTCTTCCTTTGAGCTTGTGAACTAGCCCCAGAACAGTCAAGCTACATATGCCAATAAATTGTATCTTTCTTCAAAGTAGTTGTTTAGAAGAGAAGAACGAACTTGCTGACTCTGGGACAGAGGCTGTGGCAGGCTCCCTTCCCCGTTGCAGACAGTGTGACATGTCAAACATTTGGACTTTACCTAGCAAGAGTGGAGGTACTCCAGCATGACCTTGTGCACCAGGCCTCATTTCTTCCTCTCGTTGAGCTAGAGGGGCTTTCTAATATGTTAGGAGATTTTCCTTAACCTAGGGGTTGATGGCCAGGAGTGCAGTGTGGTATCAGAGATAGAATAGGGGAAAATGTAGAGGGGTTGAGGAAAAGAACGCTATTAAGAAATTAATTCAATGAACCCTGAATTTTTCTAGGCACTAGAGATTCACTAGTAAATCACAACAGAAAAGTCACTGCCGTCCACACTATTTTTAAATTATCAGAAGCGATGAGTTCTATAAAGTAACTGTTGGTCAAGGAAAGCCTTTCTAAAGAGGTATTTAAGCTGCTACCTGAATGACAAGAAGGAGAAAGCCAGGTAAAAATCTGGAGATAACAAAATATTTCTGGGGGAGGAAACAGCAAGTGCCAAGGTCCTAAGAAGGGGGAAGTTTGGTATATTTGAAGAACAAAAAGAAGGCTGGTATGGATGGAAAGCAATATAGTGTAGTGCAAGGGTTTTCAACATCAATGCTGCTGATACTTGGGGCTGGGTAATTTAAAGAGGATGCAGTTAGAGAAAATATGAAATACTCTGCGATACTCAAGAGAATCAACTGAAAAGCAAGAAATGTATAAGATCTCTGGAAACAAAACTATAAAACATTCCTGAAGTACAACAGAAGTCACGAAAAATGGAAAAGCACGGTATGTGGTTTACGAAGACTTGGTATCAAAAGGGTTTAAATTCTCCAAAGTCAATCTGTAGCTCTAACATGATTCAAATAAAAATACCCACAGGATTTTGTTCTTGCACTAGATAAGGTGATTATAAAAGCATGTGAAAATATCAACAGGTCAAGAATAGTCAGAAACATTATGAAAAATAAGAGGAATGAAGAGAATTAGCTTTATTGGTTATTAAAACATGGGCAACTTAGTTATAGCAACATGAAGCAGGTTCAAGAATAGACACTGATGAACAGAATCCACTAATACAAACCAATACAAACAAATACAACAAATGAATGTAATTCAATAAATAATAGAAGTGGTATCTCAAATCAATGGGGAAAATATTAAGAATTACATGGTATTGGGATAATTGTATAGCCATCTAGAAAAATAGAAATTAGATTTGAACCAACAACACTTTATACAAAAATAAATTCTAAATGAATCAATGATTTAAATGTATATATAAGACAGAAACCCTAAAATTACTAGGGGAAAAAAAACAAACCTTGAGAGAATTATTTATAACCGTGGAGCATGAAAGACCTTTCTAATTAAAAGACAATATTCTGAAGCTTTAAAAGAATATAAAAGATTGAAAAGAGTGACTATAAAAATTAGAAATATTCATTGCAAAATCACTATAAGAAAAGCCAAAAGAAAAAAGACAAACTGAGAAAAAAGATTTGCAACCTTATCACAAAGGGCTCATTTAACTTATTAAGAGCTTCTACCAACCAATAAAGACTAGCAACCCAACAGATTTATCATTCCCCACTTGGATATTTTTTTAGAACCATCTAAATATATTTTCAAAAGACTTGATAAAATAAAAAATTTAAAAAATAGTGATTACTTGAGCTACTGTTTGGTTATGCTTCAAAAAAGACTATTACACATAAATACTGACTTGTGTGACTGGGTATTTTTGTACAAATTGATAAGTGTTGTGAGTTTCACAGCTGAGCTGACACAGTTTGAAAATTAATACATGAACTAATAAGACAGAAAATTCACCCAAGGACTGAAGAAGCAGTTCATAACCAGGGATAATTTTAAGAACTTAAACACATTATACAACCACTCTCGTTCTTCTCCATCACCAACTGTTAAACTGACAAATTTTAGGAAAGGTTTTAGACTTCAAGGAGAGAAAGGGAAGGGCAAAACTGGATATTTAGGAAACCTTTTTTAGTTCTTCAGAGGCAAGGTGATCAGAGCTGACATTTGGCATATTAAATAATAAAGCACTAAACTAAAAGTCACAAAATCTAGACTCCAATTTTATCTGTGATGGCTGATAGAACACTTGAACACAAAATGAAATGATAGAATGATCTGAATATCCCCAGGATCCCAAGTATCTAGTCTGGTGGGGCCTTGGCACAAAGAGAATGACCCATTTTAGTTCTTTCATTTATCCTTCTAATTCTGATAATGGTTTTGTTTACATGATGGTCTCAGTCTGATTGTGAACAGTATGAAGGTGTATTAGTTACCATTTAATGGCAGTGCATATATCAGGGGAACAAATAACACATGGTTTAAATAAGGGAAAGTATTATTTCTCTTTCACATTAAAAAATAACCAAGTTTAAGAAGTCCCGGGCCAGGGGCGTCTGGGTGGCTCAGTCGGTTAAGTCTGTCTTTAGCTCAGGTCATGATCTCAGGGTTCTGTAACGGAGCCTCGTGTCCTAGGGCTGCCTGCACAGCAGAGAGTCTGCTTCTCCTCTCCCTCTGTCCCTCCCCACTACTTGTGTGCTCTCTCTCAAATAAATAAATAAAATCTTAAAAAAAAAAAAAAAAAGTCCCCAGCTGGCATAGCAGCTTCAGGGCTGTCATCAGAGACTCGGGCTTCTTAACATTCTGCTCACCATCCTAGTGCACGGCTTCCATTTCCAAGGCTGCATCATGGTTTTGGATGGCTGCAAGAGCTTAAGCTATCAAATCCAGTATGCATATAATTACAAATGAAAGAAGACAAACACAAAAGATTATATGTTATATGTGGCAGTTGTCAATTTATTGCCTCTCAGCTCCAAATCTGGTTTGTGATACTGGGTCTTGACCCTGTAAATATTCCCTTTTGTCAGTTCATTCAGTATTGGTCTTATCAATAAATGTTTTTGCAGGAACACTGCAAATCTATAGGAGAAAGAAGGAGCTTCCCCTCCTAGTTCCAGAACACTGATTTGGGTATGCATGGTAGCTGGTAGATTGGCATGTGGGTGATCTGGTAGCACTCACCCTGACATCCCTTGAAGACTCACATAGGCCTGTGTTCTCCACTAGCAGGTAGACTATGACTTCCAGCAAGGTTCCTAGCCACCAGCAGGCTGGCTGTTCCTGCGAGAGCCTTTCCAACCAGGTCTAAAACTCAGGGGTGAGGGTGAAGGCTTCTTTAAATTCCTATCAACTTCCCTGATCATTCTAAGGCCCAGAAGTAGTAGCTGCCATCTGTATTTGCTCTTTTTGTACTAGTATTTTGTATTTTATATTGTTATGAGAATCCTTTTACCAATTTTAGTGGTTAACTACATTTTAATCATTAATAATTCATTAAATTAAATTTTCTGTTACAATTACCATGTGGTTTCCATCTTCTGATGGGACCCTGTCTGTTGGCTATGTGATTCCACTTACATGAAATTCAAAATTAGGCAAAACTAATCTATGGTGATAGTGGTTACCTCTGGGAAGTTTATTGACTAGGACAGTCATAAGGGAGCTTTCCAGGGTCCTGGGAATATTTTATATTTTAATCTGGGTAATGGTTTCATAAATGTATATACATGTAAAATTCCATTAACCTACATGATTAAGATGTGCACACCTTCCTCCATGTAAATTACTCCTCAGTCATAACTGTGGGAAAAACCTATGTTGCAAGCTAGAAGAGGAGATAAAGGGATGGATAAATTGAACTCTTCCTAGCTGAACCAACCCCCTTTGAGCAGTTCCCTTTAATATCACACAGCAGGTACTCTGAATGCCACAGGCCTGAACAAAACAACATGGCCAGAACGAGCTGCGAAAAAAGTTAAGTGACAGTGTGCTTAACTCAAAATCAGAGTTCTGTTAGCTAAGGAGGAAGGAAAGTGGGGATGCTGGAGTATGCAACTAGTAGTCTCTGCCACAACCAGTACTATATTAAATTTACAAAAAATTATTCAGTGACAGTCACTGGATTAAGCACTGGGGAGATAACCATAAACTAACTGGCCAGGCTCCCAACATCATGGAGTTTACGTTCTATCACTTGGCTCTTAGTAGATCCTCAAATAATGTTTACTGAATGAATACGTGAATGATAAGGAAATGAATGAAGGAACAATATTTTTTTCAATGGGAATAAATTACTTAGGGAACCACAACCATAGCTATCATGTTGATAAGACTATGTGCCTCACTAGGAAGAAGTGAGCTATCTTTGAGAGGCAGGTAGGTCTGATACATCATGCACGTAACTTTTAGAAAGCTATAAATCACCGCGCAGAAATGACTTCTCAGTGGAGGCCAGGGCTGAACTCTCTCTATTGGGAATATAGGTCAACATGTCACCTCTTCCAGAGCCCAGCTGGAATTTGTGGTCTCCCAGACACATGGTTTTAAGTGTAATGACTTAAAAAAAAAAAAAAAAAAAAAAAAGGCACCAACTAAAATGCCTAATAACCAAATTCCAGGGAAATACATGCTGCCCCTAAAAGAGAAGGAAACATTATAAACCAAAGGCTTTTCAGGGAACAGTTCACCTTGGATGGGATCTCTGAGCCTCAAGCTTGGGTTTAGCTGCAGAAGGCCCTGCACCTTTTTTAGGGCCTCCTGGGACACTTTTGGGGCTCTTATCACTGGGCAGCACACACACACACACACACACACACACACACCAAACTTTAATTTAGAGAGCTGAATTTGGCAAGACCCACTGCCTGCCTTAAGCGTGAGCCATGAAGAAGATCACAGGGTGTGGCCTTGAGGGTATCACTAGAGAGGGCGAAGAGGGACAGAATTTTGAGGGAAGAATGTTCACAGGACTATGGGAAGAGAACAGAGAAGGAGCCAGAGTCATAATTGTTTCAAACAATTATTCAGAGCTCGTAATTCAAGAGAAAAACCTGCATGATGGATAATACATCAAAGGGAGTTAGAATGGGAATGCATAGACACTGGCTACCACATCCTTTTTACAATGGCACTGAAATGCTATATTGAGGCTTTTTCCTAAATTAGACAGAGAGTTTAGTGAAAAAAATAGCCCAGGAGGACAATGCTGCCATTCCCTAGCTATGGAACTATGAGCAATGACCTATCCAAACCCAATATTGTCAACCACAAAATGGAGGATTATAACACATGACAGGAGTAGAAGCCAAAAAAAGAAAGTTCCTTAGAGCATGATTAAACTTTATCTGCCAGACAGGTACTCACTCTTAAAGAAAAGTTTACAAATGAATCATAAATCATAAATTGCATTGCCATTTCCTGTCTGGAAATGAGAAGTCCTAATAGGCAGTAGCTGTTTAACAGGTGCCTCACACATAATGTTTATTCAAAGCAGACCTTCTGTATGTTTAGTCAATTCATTTTATAATGAGATGGAAATGTTCCTATAATGATGCCCAACTGTAATGGAAGGGTTTGTAATAGGATGCTCTGGTATAAAGAACACTGAATTATGCTTCTATGTATTTATTTATTCACTTATTTACATACACTCTGACTCATTCTAAAAAAAGAATTTAAGGGGATTTGCAACAGAAACACAATAACATGATAAAATATAAATGAAAAAGGGAAAAAACAGTTCAGGGCAAAGATAAATTAGAAGAGCAGGTCATGACATCGTGGAAAACAAAAGAAAGAAATGTATTCTGTAAGGGATTACACACTTGCTATAATTTATTTCTGAAGTTGTTTCTGAACTTCCTGAAACAAAGACAAAAGAGATGGACAGTGACATAGTTCTCATCTAAAGGGAAAAATAAAACCATAACTATTTCCTCAGAAGGACAGGGAATCCAATGATCTGAATTACAGAATGAGTTATATCATCTTGGGTAAGACATCCAACATTTCTGGGTATCTCTAATTCTTCATAGAATGAGGAGCTGAAGGACTTGACTAGGTGACTGAGTTTAGCTCATGTTGTGAGTGGAAGGGACATGTCCATGCCCCTTTCAAATCAAACCTTTTGTGGGTGACCTCCTTTGCCTTCTCTGCAGACTGCAAGCCAGTTCTCAGAGTTTCCCAGGGGGGAATCCATAGCAAGCAGACTCTGAGCTACATGTATATTAGGTTGGGACTAGGGACCAATACCTGTGGAAGGGAGGGGGACAGCAGGAGTTGGTAGGGGGAGGAGTCGAGCTATGAAGCAGGCCTGATGACAGCCAGAGCTAACCCTGTGGGGCCTCAGGAGTTAAACAGCCCAAGAAAGTCAGCTCATGTTGAGCTGAAATGACTAGTGTATCTACTTCAGTCATTTTCTGGATGTGGGCTACTCCAGAAAGTGGCCCTGGGTCAGGCAGCTCTCTCAAGCTGAGGCTGTCCATAAAGATGATAACATCTGAAAGCACATCCAACAGCTGGAGCAATACATCCTTCTTTGCTGGTTCTGGATGGTTCATCTCCATATCCACCACAAAGAGTGACCTTCCAGTTCACAAGCTAATCTAGCCCAGCATCCCTACCTTCCACTCTTTATACTGAACAATTTTAACTTTAAGGTTTACTTGTTACAGCAACTACTTGTATTACTTAACACACACACACACAATCTTGAGGCATGCCTAACATTTGAATAAAAAAGTCTCTACTGATTATGCACTGTAACAAATATTCCTACTCCATTAAACTGAGAGTTAATGCAGAGTCTGAACAGAGCTGTGAAGTTCACAGAATTTGTCTTCAACTTTTGTTCTGTGACTTTCCCATCTTCCCATGCCCACTATCAGCCACTCTCCAACCTACTTCATAAACCAAATATGTATATTCATACTCCTCGTACTTGCCACCTTTTGAAAATCTTTTAACACTGTCACATACTCAAAACTACTTCTAATAAAATTTATGGGTTTTCCCCCTAGGAAACATATATTTTTAACCCCAGAAATAAAGAGATGTAACCATTACATGGAATTTCACACATACAGCGAATGAGGTAAAGGAAATTTTGAGATAATGGGAACTCAACCAATCTACCAAGAGGGAATACAGTTGTGTTTTTAAGATCAGCCCTCTTTTCAACTACATGGCTCCAAGCCTGAGTCCTAAATGGTTTTAGGCTATAGCAGATAGGAAGTAAAATGTGGTAAATTCAGAAGACTTACCCATATTTATCTCCGAGGACTCTCGTGGGAATTATCAAGTAGTCTTTTCATACTCCTCTACTTGATTCCCCTCATCACTGGTGTTCATTGCCTAAGAACCCACATGAAGCAAGACTTACCTCTGCAGTCACAGTCTCACCATGGAGGCTGGCATTCCTGGCAAGGATGCTGTCTTTACAAGCTGCCTGAGTGCCTTGAGGAGTCAATGTGGAGTCACTAGAAGAACGTTCTCTAGGTTGGAGCTGCTGTTCCAGATAGAAGAGTGAAGAAAGACTCTCCTACTACAGGGGGCAGATTTTTGAGTGAACACCGTTGCTGCACTCTCATATCCAGAAGAATCCCCTGTAAGAACAATGCCTCATGAGAAGCTACGTTGATTTAGAGTATAGCTACTTCTCTATAGATGTCAGTCCTCAGTTCTTGGAATTGACTCAGCTGGGCTTGGCCAGGCAGGGCCATGATGAAGAACTACTCTCAGGAAGAAGATGCCAATAGATCTTCCTTTACATATTTGTCATCAGGAATATACTCTCATTCTCCTTTCACCTAAAAATCCTCATTCACATTAACCCCTGGGAGCAGCAGCCCTGCTAGTTCCTATCCAAACACAGTTAAATCCCAGTTTAGAGATAAATCAGGACTTCTACTATATATATGAAGAAGTAAATTTAAGAAACAGAGCAGTCATAATAACAGCATTATCAATATAATAACAGCTAACATTTATTGAGAGCTAACCACATACCAACCACTGTGCTAAATGCTTTGTAAGCAATTTCTGATTTAACCACTATCAAGCACAATGCAAAAGATATTATTCTTTTTCACCATTAAAAAAAAAAGTAAAGTACAGAGAGTCAAATAACACATCCACATTCACAAATCTAGATATTTGCTGAGCCCAAATATAACCCCAAAGCTTAAGTTTACAATCACTGTCCTCTGCAGATAGTTACAAGGCACTGACCATGTTAGCATGCCCCGATTAAAGAATTTGAGCACTCATTTCATTAGAAGTGGTTAGACAAAATGTGTACAGCTTAGTTGACCCTTCAGATTTTGTACTATCTTAGATATGAAAAAAAGACCCCATTAACCCGAAAGAATAAGGAATAATAAGTAATAAGAACTTCTACCAAGAGCAGAACATCTTTCTGGATAGGCACCAGTATCCACCCACTGTCTTTCACAGAATCTGAACATCCTTTAGGCTCAAAGTCTCTTGGACCCCCAGGAGACCCTAATACAAAGGACAGCTATGTAAAGAAAAACATTCTGTTTCTGAGGGCTACCAGGAGACAGAAGGACAAGAAATTAACAGGGAGGGACTGGATAACCAAGAGGGGGTGTGTCTGAAATAAACTTCATTATCTAGCCAAGGTAAGCCCTGATCCTGGATACATGTCAAGCACCTTATAGTACTCATTTGGACCATACCATATACAACACCTTCTTCCAATTCCCATGCTCTGTGACATCTGTTATGTGACACCCCCCACCTTTTTTCATGCTATCTTACTATCTCTCTTCCCACAACTCACTCAATTTCACAGTTTGGGTCAGCTTTGGCTGCACCAACAGCCAACTGCCAAAATCAATGGCTTATAAAACATATTTATTTCTTGTTCACAGTACATAAGGGTTGCAGAGTAGGACACATGATGATTAGCTACCATCTGGTCTGTGTTGTTCTCATAGTGGAGGACAGAAACAAAAGGAACAGCCATTCCATGCACAATTAATTAAAGCTTTGCTCAGATGTGGTATTTGGTATGCCTGCTAACAATCCATTGGCTTAAGCAAAGGAGCATACTTTACCCACTGTAGTCAGTTGGTGGGGGGTGTGATAAGGGTGAGGAGGAAATGAATAATGGGGAGCAAAGAAGATCTACACAAACTGGGTCACTTCCCTACCCAGTCACAAAACTGTTGTCTGTCTGACCCTCTCAAAATGCTGTGTGCTCTAGATTTCTGTCCTTGCTGCCTTTTCTTAATCCCACTATACATTTTCCTTAAGTCAACCCGTCCATATCCATGGTATCAGCTACCAATATTCTCACATCAGTATCTTTAGCACCACTTCTCTCCTTGATTTCAGGCACACATTTTCCCTATGTACTGAATACCTCTACCCAAATCCTTCCAGTAGCACAAACTCAAGTTAGGCAAAAAAAACTTAATTTATTAATTTATCTTGATATTCCCTAAATTTGTGCTTTTCTTTCACGCTGTGATTTATCTATTATGACCCCCAGTCCTTCTGTATATTAATCATGAATACAAAGCCTTAACTCATCTTTCTCTTTCCCTGAATCCAAGCATTACCATAGCCTCTTTCAGTCTGCCCCACTCCTCACCCCTACTGTCCTGGTCCCTGGCCTTGCTGTCCTCTCAGCAGTGAGCCACTGTAATAGGGCTTCTAACTGGTCTCCCCTTCCCCAGCTTCTCTCTTCTAACATTCCACACTATTCCTTGAATATGACATGAGTGCTCTCATCTCAGGTCTCTGCACTTACTTACTGCTTCCTTGGTCTCCAAAGGTCTTCCTCCAATGTGCACATGGCTACTGCCCTCACTTCCCTCTAGTCTGTGATCAAATATTGTCTTATCACGATGTTTTCTCTGAATACCCCCCAAAAAAATACAATACTCTCCCTACAACCTAGCACTTTTTTTTTTTAAATCCTGCTTCGTTCTTATTAAATGTATCAATACCTAACATATTTTATTTATATATTCATTATAGATTTGCTATTTGTTAATTACCTGTTGCCTGCCTCCCTGAGGGCAGGGGATACATCTGTTTTGTACTTCCTCTCTCTCCAGCCCTGAGAACAGTGCTGGGCATGTGAAATACTTGTTAAATGAACAAATAATAAATTCCTTTTCTGCTTATTAATCTTAGAGTAGATTCTGTTTTATTTAAACGTACAGAGTGATAAAGGCTGTTACTCTCCTAGAAGCTTCTATATCTTGGAAGCATAAGCTGCTGTGGCTTCCACGCCTGCTTTTGTTTGACATCCTATTTGATCCTATGTCTGGGCTCATTTTATCAGATCTATTCCTAGGTGATCTGTCTAAAATGAGTGCCCTAAAATCTCTAAATAAGGGTGAGAAGCATTTTTCAATAATAGGCCCTTATAGATTCCTTTGGAAACATTCAATATTAAAGAGAAACACTTGTAAACTATGAACAAATAATAGTAATTGAAATCAAAGCTAAATAGTTGATTTGCAAAAGTGAAAGCTAAAATGTTGATCATCATGGTATGTGAACTTTAGATGATTTTTCAGAGAAAGCTGACTGATCTCTTGAGGAGGAAATGTTGGGGCACAAAAGTAAAAAGGCCAGTTTTGTAGAAAAATACTTGTAATGATCTCCTCCCATGCCCCTTTTTCTCTTTACTCCTGCCCCCTTTGTCTTTGAGTATAATCTGCTCTTGGCTCCCCACTCCAGAATCTGTATCTGGCTCCAGTCCTCCCTCTGACCTCTTTGGAAGTTATTATACCTTCCTCTAGAGATAAGCTTTACAATTGGTACCACTACCCACACGTGGCTACTTAAATTAAAATTAAACATAAATAAATTACAAATGCAGTTCTTCAGCTACACTAGTCACATCACAAGGGCTCAGTAGCCACATGTGGCTGGTGACTACAGTAGTGGACAATACAGAACCTTATAGAACATTTCCATCATCTTAGAAAGTTCTACTGGCCAGGACTTCTCCAGACCCTCAGGATCCCACTTCTAGAATCCCGTTGTTTTTTGTTTTTGTTTGTTTGTTTTTATTTAACAAGTCCACTCTTCAGCCTTTGCCTCAGGTTACAATTCCCACTGCAGTTCCAGCCCCTGGAACTGTAGCACTGGGCTAGGTCAGCCCTTAGTCATAATAGGGTAACAATTAGATAATGGCAAATCTGCTTTCAGATCTTCATTCACATTAAAGGTGGTAATTGCACCTTTAATACTGCAGTTTGCTGGAGAAGAGCGAGCTGTACTGATCAGAGGAGAACCTGCTGTGTAGGAGAAAGGGCAAAACAACAAGAGGAAACAGGAGTTCAGTGGAGAACCCCAGGGAAACTACCACAGGTAATTAAAACCTCAGGGAAGTAGAGAGACCACTAAAGAGAACAGGCAGGACCATGGATGGAATAGTTTGCTTCCTTGTCAACACTCAGGAGTAAGGAGAATCTGACTTAGGAGAGTCAGAGGTTTTGCTGACACTTGGACCGTGCAGAGTCCACTGTATGTGCTATGCCAGCAAGTCCCCTTCTTTACGAAGGTAGTTTTATAACAGGGGGGAAAACAGTAACTGAAGACGGGGCCACTCCTTGGACAAAGGCTTGGAGAGCAGGTTTAAATGGGTTCATGCTCCTAACCAAGTCACAAAAGGGAAGAACATGGCCAGTATATAACAAGACAACTCCTTCCAGGCCTAGAGAGCGAGCTACTGGATCGTGTTTGGAATTCCTGCTTAGAATGAACGCTTTTACACTGTTGGTGGGAATGCAAGCTGACGCAGCCACTCTGGAAAACAGCATGGAGGTTCCTCAAAAGTTAAAAATAGAGCTACCCTACAACCCAGCAATTGCACTACTGGGTATTTACCCCAAAGATACAAATGTAGTGATCCGAAGGGGCACACGCACCCCAGTGTTTATAGCAGCAATGTCCACAATAGCCTAACTATGGAAAGGGCCCAGATGTCCATCGACAGAGGAATGGATAAAGATGGTGTGTGTGTGTGTGTGTGTGTGTGTGTGTGTACGTACGTATACACACACACATACACACAATGGAATACTACTCAGCCACCAAAATATGAAATCTTGCCATTTGCAAAGACATGGATGGAACTAGAGGGTATTATGCTAAGCGAAATAAGTCAGCCAGAGAAAGACAACTATATATGATCTCACTCATACGTGGACTTGAAGAAACAAAACAGAGGAACATGGAGGAAAGGAGGGAAAAACAAAACAAGACATAATCAAAGAGGAAGACAAATCATAAGAAACTCTTAACCATAGAAAACAAACTGAGGGTTGCTGGAGGGGAGGGGGATGGAGGGATGGGGTAACAGGGTGATGGGCATTAAGGAGGGCACATGACACAATGAGCACTGGGTGTTATACACAACTGATGAATCACTGAACTCTACCTCTGAAACTAATAATAGATTATATGTTAATTAATTGAATTTAAATTTTAAAAAAAGGAAAAAATAAAGTGAGTCTGTGTAGACAGCAAAAACAGAACAAAACAAAACAAAAAACCCCAAAAACCTAAGATGCTCAGGAGCGAGGCTGGGAGAATGTAGATTATTCCTTCTTCCAGAGAAATGCTGACTGTGGGTTCCAAGTGGTACAGGCAGCTGCACCCTGGAATGCACTCCATGACACTCAGTATTCACCTGTGAGGGAGCCCTTGCTTGCCAGGGCTCCGGGATGGATCTGAGGTGTCCATGGGTGGGGGTAGGGGGGATTTATTTATTCATCAAGAAACAAGGTCTTAAGTAAATGAATTGGGTTTTAATTATAGAATGTCAGGCATCATGAAGGTTATGGAGGGGATGGCTTAGTGATTCTCACTCCCTGAAATCACACCACAAAGTCTACTTCTATGTTCTCAACTACCCACTTGGCTCACAACCCCCTCCACACTCCCCACCCCGCCCCAGGGAGAGAGCTAAGCAATTGTGTTGACTGTGAAATCATTCTACTCGTGGACATTCTAAAAAAGCAAGTTGACAGAGTCTATAAATGCTCCAGTATGCTTTCAATTCAAACAAGTTTCAAAAAAGTTAAGTTTTTATATCATTTCCAGCATCAAATCAGTAGATTAAGTGCTACAAAAGGAATTCAAACTATTAAAAAACTTGTAGCTAAGTCTTTGTATAAAATAAATTAGAAATTTATTTCAACATAATGTACAAGCCATTCTTGCTCTGGGCTGATATCTCTAATCTGCAGAATTTCTTTTTGAGACATAGGGATACAAAGGCAGAAGAATAAAAAAGAAAAACAAAACAAAACAAAACAAACAGCCCTTAAAATCTTCAATGCTCTGGAAAGCTCAGTTCCCTCACTTCAGAAACCTGGCAAGAAAGTATTGATTTTCTCAGAAACAAGCAAGGATCAGCTAATTCCTTGAGGCAATTAATGGTTTTGTTATTTAACATAACAGTTGTTATTCAACAATTGTTTAACATTGAAAGGCTTATCATGCATTTGTTGTGAAGAACCCTTCCCATGGGGACAGCACTGGACCAAGCCCAAAACACAGAAGGGAGGTGGAAATGTTAGCATGAGCTGAAGACATGTCTGGACTGGTTTGTGTGGATGAGGTTAAGGTATTATCATTTCAACCCCTGTCCTTATCTGCTTTCAGGGTGGACCCCCTGTGCTTTGAGGAACCTTTTGAGTGAAAATGCACCGCATAAATCTGCCATTAATGAAGCATTTACTAAGAAAACTAGTTTAACGGTGCTTCTTTCATGAACTGCATGATTTTATAAATACTTTACAGCAATCTTGAGGGGCAGGTATTAATACCCCACATTTTCAGATGCAGAGAATTTAGGTAACTTGTCCACACTTGCACAGTGTTATGGAGTGGAGGTAAAGTCAAACCCAAGTTTTTAATTCTAAGTCCACATTAGTTCATGGGAACCAGAATTGTCCTCATTGTAAACAACATATGGGAACATATTCCTTAACTACAAATCTTTTCTGAATTCTAATTTCCAAAACATTTTACTCAGAAGAGCTCTATAGTTAAAGAACATGTTTCTATATATTTGCTTATAATGTGAACTTCTCCCAGAAATTACATAAAGAGACAAAGGAAGAATCAAATAGAATATTATACTGAACTGGATGGCAGGGACATGCTGCATTCCTGCCCGTCCCCTGCCAAGTTGCATCCAAAAGTCACAAGAATTCCTACTTAGGTTTGTAGACCTTCTGGAAGCTTAGGAATTCAACTGAAGAGGAACCTGAACATTTCTTTCCATAAAGGCATAAAAGGAAGTGAATGAAGTGAGATTGCAAATTTCAGGACCTGCAAGCATTAAGATGTGACACACTGTATTTACGAGTGTGCTGTTTGTTGATTAAAATGTACAGGGGGAAAAAAAAAAAAGATGTGCTGCTCAATACTTAGAATTGCAAGAGTTCCTTTCAGGCAGGCATTCTGAGAGCTATGCTGAGCCATTAGTGACATATGAGAAGAAAATGAGACATTATGCAATCTTACATTGCCAAAATGAGACCACTATATTACTTTCAGCAAGAGAACGGTTGCAAGAGCTCACATCAATTGCCTACCATTCAGCAAGTTTCCTGGGAATATCTCACAGGACTCCTGAGAAAACAGTGGGAAATACATCGTGATGTGGTGAACCATTCTCATGACTTAATAACTTTTTATCCTTTCCTCAAGCCAAATAGTTCAAAAGATTGCTTGCTATTATTCTTAGCTGCTGGGATGTAGCTTCCTGTTCTGTGTTTTCATCACAGGTGGTGATTGCCGAGAGGAAAAGTTGTTCAAGAAAATAACTTGTCACAAGCTAATGCATGACTCAAGCGTGGAAAGTTATCTGAAGTTAAATTCTGAAAACAGAAAGTCTTCCCTTGGGAAAGGCTCAGATGTGCCGAGAGGTGACCCAATATTATCTGAATGCCTACTGTCTGTCAGGCACTTCATAAATACCATTTAACATCACAACCACCATGGCAGATCCTTTTATCTTCACTTTTTATGTGAGAAAGGTAAGTTCAAACTTCTAAAAAATTGCTAAGATCACACAGCCAGTGAGTAGTAGAAATGATTGGGTTTTTTTTAATCTTTAAATTTTTATTGAGGTATACATTCAAATAGTAATGTGCACAAACTACACTAATCTTAAATTTGCAGCTAATGAAAAGTTACATGTATTTATGCCCACGTAACCACTATCTAACTGAGGATATAGGAAGTTGTCACACTGCAGGAAGTTCCTTCTTGCCTTCTTCCATTCAATATGCAACCCAGAAGTGACCTCTATCCTGACTTCTATAAACATGGATTAATTATGCTTGTCCTTAAACTTCATACAAATGTAGCATGACTAGCCATCCTAGTTTGCCTGGAACTGAGGAATGTTCCAGATGTGGACTTCCTAGTGCTAAATCTGGGACAGTTGGTCATCCTTTAAATTTAATCATACAATATGTATTCATTTCTGTTTTGTTTTGTACAACATAATGTCTGTGAGATTGATCCAGGCTGTTATGTGTAGCAAGGTTTTGTTCTTTTTATTGTTGTGTATTATTCCATCTTATTACTACTGTATAATGTATTAACCCATTATCCTGTTGATGGACATTTGTTCCTAATTTTTGGCTTTCATGAATAAAGCTAACAACGTCATATAAGTCTTTTTGTGGATATGATTACTCAATTCTCTTAGAAGAAATGCTAGCTCATAGCAGATATGTTTTAATGGATACCGCCAAAATTTTCTGAAACAGTTGTACCAATTTATATTCCTAGCAATTTATAAAAGTTTTAGTTGCTCCACTACCTTAGCAACATTTGGCAAGTCAATTTTTTAGTCATTCTTGCCATGCAATAGTCTACTATTACAAATATTCATTCCCTTGTGCTGTCTCCTCCCCCAAACTTTGGTCCTGGCCATGTGATTCACTTCTGCCAATGGGATATTAGCAAGTATGACATAAGCTAAAGTTTGATAAACACTTGCACACTGGGGCTTGTTCTTTTGGGACACTCACTCTGAGAGACCTGATCCACCATATAAAGATGTCTGGCTAGGCTGCTAGAGAGACCCACATGAAGAAGTAGAAGGGAGGTGGGAACATTAGCATGGACTGCTCAGCTGGGTTCTGGCTCTTTCAGCCATCTCCACTGAAGTGCCAGATCTGTGAGTGAAGACGCCACACTGGAAGTTCCAATTCCAGTAAAAGCAACATGGAGCAGAATTGCCCAATGGAGTCTAGTCCAGATGAAGAATTGGGAAAAATATTATTGTTATTGTTCAGGTCACTAACTTTTGGGGTGGTTTATTTCATAACTATAGGTGATTCTAACAGGTAAGTATATACTACTAATTCTTTTTGGATTTGATTATCTCCCTGAGGAATGATGATACTGAGCACCATTTCAGATGTTTATTGTCTATGCAGATAATCATGAAATTTTATTTTACTCCATTTTATCACTTAACTTTCTCATTAGATCTTTTATCTTTTTCTGTTGTGATTATAAATCCATTACTTTAGTCTACCACAAGTTCCTTTACTTCTTCCCAAACATTCCAAAAACCTTAAACAGTTTAATTCCATGTAGTCCTTCAACACTGTGCTATGACTTCCATTTTAACATGTTATAAGCTCCATACTACATTGCTGTTATTTTTGCTTTAAATAGCCATTATTCTTTTGTATTTTCCTATATATTTACTCTTTCCAGGGCTCTTCAGTTCTTCCTCCAGTTTTGTACTTCCACCTGGGCTCATTAACCTTCAGCCTAAAGTAGTCAAATTCTTTATAGGGTAGGTCTGGGAGCAGTGAATTCACTGAGATTTTGTTTGAAAAACTTCTTAAATTTCACCATTTATTTTTGACAATGGAAGTCATTTATTTAAGGTCACACTGGATCACATCAACTCAAGGATTAGGATTTACATTTCTTAATATTCACCTTAAATTTTTACAATTAGCTTTCCTTCATTTATTTTTCAGGAGGGAATGATGCCCAGTGCCATTTTTTCCTACTCCATAGAAAATACTTTTTATATTATTTTTTAGTGTTTCAAATTTCAAAATCTATATAGAATAAAATTCCACTTTGTGATGTATAGTTCTATGGTTTGTGACTCAACTGCATAGAATTCGGTAGCCATAATACAATCATGATACAGAACAGTTTCATTATTCCCCAAAATTCTTTCATCCTGCCCCAATTTCTAAAGACCACTGATGAGTTCTCAGTCCCTAGTTTAGCCTTTTTTAAGAGTGCCATATAATCGAAGGATACAGTATATAGCCTTTTTTGAACCTTTAAAATTTTTTCTAGTTTTATTGAGAAATGATTGACATACATCACCTTGTAAGTTTAATGATGATTAGATTTGTATGTTATGAAATCATTATTGTAACAAATTCAGCTAACATATATATTCTCATATAGATACAATATAAAGAAGAAAAATTTCTCCTTGTGATGAGAAGTCTTAGAATCTACTCTCTTAACAACTTTCCTAAAAATCATACAGCAGTGTTAACTATAGCTATCATGTTGTATATTATATCCCTAATACTTATCTTATAACTGGAAATTTGTACCTTTTATCACCCTCCTCAAATTCCCCCTCCCTCACTCTTCATCTCTGGTAAGCACATGTCTGATCTCTTTTTCTATGAGTTTGTTTTGTTTGGGGGTTTCTATTTGTTTTTAGATTCTACATATAAAAGCAATCATACAGTATTCCTCTGATTTATTTCACTTATCATAATGCTATATATACTTATGACATCAAAACTTTTTTATCCATTCATCAGTTGATGGACTCAGGTTGTTTCCACGTCTTGGCTATGTAAATAATGCCATTATGAACATGGGGGCATAGACAATTATATGGTCACAATTATATGGCCAATCTTCAACAAAGGAGGCAAGAACATGCAATGGGAAAAAGAAAGTCTCTTCAGCAAATGGTGCTGGGAAAACTGGACAGCTAAATGCAAAAGAATAAAACTGGACCACTGTTTTATAACATACACAGAAATAAAGTCAATATGGATTAAAGACCTAAATGTGAGACCTGAAATCATAAAACTCATAGAAGAGAAAATAGGCAGTAATTTCTCTGACATTGGCTGTTATAATCTTTTCTAGATAGGTCTCCTGAGGCAAAGAAAACAAAAGCAAAAATGAACTATTGGGACTGCATCAAAATAAAAAGTTCTGCACAGCAAAGGAAACAACCAACAAAACTAAAAGACAACCCACTGAATGGGAGAGGATATTTGCAAAATGACAAAGCCAGTAAAGGGTTAGTGTCTAAAATATATAAAGAACTTATAAAACTCAATACCCCAAAACAAATTATCCAGTTAAAAACTGGGCAGAAGACATGAACAGATATTTCTTCAAAAGCGACATACAGATGGCCAACAGATACACAAAAAGAGGCTCATCCATTGGACATTCTTTCCTGCTTTGTCAAAGATTAGTTGAACATAGAGTTCAGGGTCCATTTCTGGGCTCTCTATTCTGTTCCATTGATCTATGTGTCTGTTTTTGTGCCAGTTCAACAAATGGTGTTGGGAAAATTGGACAGCCACATGCAGAAGAATGAAACTGGACAATGTCCTTACACCACACACAAAAATAGACTCAAAATGGTTGAAAGATCTAAATGTGAGACAGGAGTCCATCAGAATCCTAAAGGAGAACACAGGCGGCAACCTCTTCGACCTCAGCCACAGTAACTTCTTCCTAGAAACATTGCCAAAGGCAAGGGAAGCAAGGGCAAAGATGAACTATTGGGACTTCATCAAGATAAAAAGCTTTTGCATAGCAAAAGAAACAGTCAACAAAACCAAAAGACAACTGACAGAATGCGAGAAGATATTTGCAAATGACATATCAGATAAAGGGCTAGTATCCAAAAACTATAAAGAACTTATTAAACTCAACACCCAAAGAACAAATGATCCAATCAAGAAATGGGCGGAAGATATGAACAGACATTTTTCCAAAGAAGACATACAAATGGCCAACAGACACATGAAAAAGTGCTCAACATCGCTCGGCATCAAGGAAATCCAAATCAAAACCTCAATGAGATACCACCTCACACCTGTCAGAATGGCTAAAATTAACAAGTCAGGAAAGGACAGATGTTGGCAGGGATGCGGAGAAAGGGGAACCCTCCTACACTGTTGGTGGGAATGCAAGCTGATGCAGCCGCTCTGGAAAACAGTATGGAGGTTCCTCAAAAAGTTGAAAATAGAGCTACCCTACAATCCAGCAATTGCACTACTGGGTATTTACCCCAAAGATACAAATGTAGGGATCCGAAGGGGTACGTGCACCCCGATGTTTATAGCAGCAATGTCCACAATAGCCAAACTATGGAAAGAGCCAAGATGTCCTTTGACAGATGAATGGATAAAGAAGATGTGGGGTGTGTATGTATATATATATATATATATATATATATATATATATATATATATACACACACACACATACATATATAATGGAATATTATGCAGCCATCAAAAGGAATGAAATCTTGCCATTTGCAACAACATGGATGGAACTGGAGGGTATTATGCTGAGCGAAATAAGTCAATAAGAGAAAGACATGTATCATATGACCTCACTGATATGAGGAATTCTTAATCTCAGGAAACAAACTGAGGGGTGCTGGAGTGGTGGGGGGGTGGGAGGGATAGGGTGGCTGGGTGATAGACATTGGGGAGGGTATGGGCTATGGTGAGCGCTGTGAATTGTGTAAGACTGTTGAATCACAGACCTGTACCCCTGAAACAAATAATACATTATATGTTAAAAAAAAAGAAAAAGAAGAAGACAGCAGGAAGGGAAAAATGAAGGGGGGGAAATCGGAGGGGGAGATGAACCATGAGAGACTATGGACTCTGAGAAACAAACTGAGGGTTTTAGAGGGGAGGGGGTGGGGGGATGGGCTAGCCTGGTGATGGGTATTAAAGAGGGCACGTACTGAATGGAGCACTGGGTGTTATATGCAAACAATGAATCATGGAACACTACATCAAAAACTAATGATGTAGTGTATGGTCATTAACATAAAATAAAAAAATGCTCATCACCACTCATGATCAGGGAATTATAAATCAAAACCACAATGAAGTATCACCTCACACCTGTCAGAATGGCTCAAATCAATAACACAAAAAACAACTGATGTAGCTGAGGATATGGAGAAAGAGGAACCCTCTTGAACTGTTGGTGGGGATGCAAACTGGTAAAGCCACTCTGGAAATCAGTATGGAGATTCCTCAAAAAGTTAAAAATAGAAGTACCCTAAAATCCAGCAATAACACTATTGAGTATATACCCAAAGAATACAAAAATACTAATTCAAATGGATACATGCATCTCTGTTTATAGCAGCATTATTTACAATTGTCAGATTATGGAAGCAGCCCAAGAGTCCATTGGTTGATAAATGTATAAAGTAAATGTGGTGCCTGTGTGTGTCTGTGTTTGTGTGTGTGTATGTGTGTGTGTATACATATGAATGAAATGGAATATTATTCAGCCACAAAAAATAATGAAATCTTACCAGTTGCAAGGACATGGATGCAGCTAGAGTAACATGCTAAGCAAAATAAGAAAGAAAAAAAAAAAGACAAATACCAAATGATTTCACTTATATGTAGAATTTAAGAAATAAAACAAATGAGCAAAAGGGAAAAAAGAGAGAGAGAGAGAGACAAACCAAGAAATAAGACTCTCAACTACAGAGAACAAACTAATGGTTACCAGAGGGGAGGAGTGGGGGAATGGGTCAAATAGGTGATGGGGATTAAGAAGTGTACTTGTCAAGATGAGCACTGGGTGATGTATGGAATTTTTCAATCACTATATAGTACACCTAAAACTAATATAGCACTATATTAACTGGAATTTTTTAAAAAAGAAAAAAATATATACACGTGTATTTTGACTCTAAAAAAATAAAATAAATCTTGGGAAATCAAATTATGTTTTCCCTAAGCTTACTCTTTTTTTTCATTTTTCATTATTTTGTCTTAACTTTTTATTATTTATGCTTATTATTTTGCATTGTTCATTATTTTGCCTTAAAACTTTGTTTTAAAATTCTCAGCCTTTGTCTCTGTAAATACCTTAGCACACTTTCTCAAGCATGTACACTGTTTAAACTCTGATAATTTTTGAAAAGAGTGAGTAGAATCAACTATTCCTTTCCCTCTGCCACTTTTCCAAGCCTTGCAGTTAAGTGGATATCATATTACTCATTCTTTCCCATGGACTGTGAACAGAAACGACATATTTATTTCCAGGTTAAGACAATTAGAGCAAATATTCTGCCTTCATCCTCTTCTTCCCTTCTGTAGTGACCTCAGAGGCTACATTTAGCACAGCTACAAGATGGCATGCCTTCCATTAGCCTTCGTCTCTGAAAGGCCATGTGCAGCAGAATCCTCTGCCCATCAACCAGCAACAAGTAATGAGTGAGAAATAAACTTCTGTTCTGACAAGCCACTGAGATTTCAAGTTAAACACAGCACAACCTCTCCTTAAACAGAAGATTCTTTTATAAATGCAATTGGGGTCAAGATGTGAACAGCATAAATGTATACAATTTGTATACACAAATGTATACAAACAAAAAATAATCTTTTCTTCCAATGACTATTCTTATTTTGCCTTGGAGTTCTTTTCTAATATCCCAGAAAACAAGGTAAAATGCCTAAATCAAGAAGTCTTAAGCTTAGGCCACCATTTTCAGGTTAACTCAACCTCATGTGATACTCGACTCAAAGTTCAAATTCCCCATCATAGCCATTTCTCCTCTCTCAATAGAATTTACATCTCTCTTCTCCCTCCTGAGACCCATGAATGGGTTCAGGATGAACCTTACTTACCCTCATGCATTTACAAAGAGTAACCTCCAAGGCACAGTTTTTCTCCTTGCTCTCCTAGTCCCCATGGTGGTGTGGTCGGTTTGCTCTGGTAGCCTGCGCTGGCATCCATCAGGATGTCCCTACTCCACCTTGGACTTCCGGGCATTCTATTGGCTCCGGACGCTGAAGTTGGCAGTGACTGAGCCCTGCCTTCATTATGAGGTCCCTATGTTCAGAGGCTGGCAAACATTTTCTGTTAAGGGCCACTGAGTGAATATTTTAGGCTTTGCAGGCCACATATAGTCTCTGTTATATATTTTTCTTCTTTTTTCTTGTTCTTCTTGTAGTGGTGATGATGGTTGGTATTCTTCTTTCCCTTCTCTTTCTCCCTCCTCTTCATCATTCTCTTCTTTTTGAAATTATAAACACCATTCTTACCTCAGGGCTGTAAAAATGAATACTGGCAGGATTTGACCCATCGGCCACAAATTGCCAACCTCTGACTTAACAACCTTTTCATTCTGACCTTGGGCCTCTTCTAGTTCCCTACACCAATTTTAACAACTCCTGGGTTCTTGGCATGCCCCACAAAGTCTGTGGGAGGTTGTGGACTATTTCAGGTCCATCTGCTGAGAAAATTCCTTCTTCCCAGAATGCTTTTTTTTAAATTATTACTTCTGCACCATGCTGATCCCAGAAACAGAACGAGGGATGGAATGCTCTTTCATTCCCTCTCAACCTGCTGGGACTCTACTGGAGTGTGTTGGCCTCAGGCTCAAGAAATAGGGGGTGCAGGTCTGTTTTCAGGGACCCAGGTGGCAGCCTTCCCATCCTGTGAAGCTTCTTTAAATTATTCTTCTTTTCCCCTCAGCAAATAGCTTTCTACTTTTTTCTGTTTGGTGGAACATGTCCTCTGATCTTCTAAACTATGGTTTATAGGAAAACTCTTCCACTGTGCTGCACTAGTCTTGCATTTTACTATATAAAAGGGACATTTTGTAACTTGAAAATGCCTCTTAGTCTCAACCAAAGTACACCAGTTTTTAATATATATTCCAACACATCCCTGAAATAAACATCATAAATCTCCATATTTTGTAATTAAATACTTCCTAATTTATCTGCTACTGATACAAGTTTTTTTTTTTTTTTATAAACAGGGGTACATATGTACATATTTCAAGCTACCAGACATCTAAACTGCTCAGCCATGGAGCATGATTTTTCCATACTTTGCAGGAAGCACTTAGCTTCAAGGGTAACGTAAAGCAAAGTATTCAAAAGTTGTATATTATAATCAACTATTTAAATATTTTAAGCATTCATTTATTCATAAGGCCCCACTTTTTCCTTCCCAAGATACCTGGCATGATGCAGCAGCAATTAAAAGATACTCATAATCATAATCACAGCAATTATTATGTTTTCTGGCAGCTCTGTGCCACCCTTACATAGCAAGCCTCCAGAGATCTAGTTCTGCCTCTGGAATAGAGAGCATCTGTCCTTAACAGAGGTTTCAGCCTATGCTCCTGCCTGGGTCACCCATAAGAGCGTCAGCAGTGACTCAGCGGCACCCTGGGAAGCACTGTCAGTGACTCATAGCAAAAGAGAAGGCTGCTACGATACTTGGCCTTTCTGTTCCTCTTGTGAGAGTTCTTTCTGTGATAGCTGTAGGGTGAAATACAGCAGATTTAAAATTCCAAAAACATTTTGCTTTAGATGCCCTGCAATATGGTTTAGGCTTTGATTACAGAAAGGAGTGGAATGTGTAAGATGGTTTTATAACTTTAGAGAGAAATAATTTCTAAAAAAAGGATTAGTTTCCTTCAGCAAGGTCCAAACTGCTTACCTATGCTTGTGTTCCATCTCCCTCTCCCTCTCCTCCTCATGGATGTGTGTTTAGGAGGAAGAAGGAACATCCAGTCCAGTATCACACATCATATGCCTCCTTCCAGGGAATCCCTGGAGAATATGAAGTGGGTGCCGCTGGGCCAGGCTGCTGAGGAACTGACCTTCCCACCTGCCTGGTCTGAATTTCAACGTTCCAACTACCATTTCTGAGAAACTTACTCCTGCCTGTGTTCAAGCGTCAGCATTTAGGCTCATAAATATCCAGCTACCTGCTGGTCACCCTCACTATATGTGAACTCCTTAAAGGCAGAAATTATGTCAAGCTTTCAAAAATTGGTTGTTCAAAGAAGGAAGGAGAGCTTGAGAGAGTAATGAATGAATGAACACATGAAACTAGTCTGGTAAGATTATTTGTAGTTTGAGAGGTTCATTTATCATTTTTTTCTAAGAGGAAAGGATGGTACTCTTCATTCAGTAAATTTACTCAGGTAAGTGCATCAAATCCAATCAAATATCTGGGTCATGTGCTTGAGTATCATGACTGAAGCAATCCTGGGATCACCACCAGGAAGGGTAAGTACTGAATGAAATCTTTCATCTGACTGTTGAAAGGTATAAAACCACCAAAGATAACAGCTCATGCTGAAGACAGGCTCTTTCTAAGAGGGAAGACAAATAAGGATCTTGTTCCTAGTCCATCTTTTTTATTGGTAAGTGAGCCCATTATATACAGTCTGTCATGTAAGAAGATCATTGGATATCCACAGCTAAATTTAATGTATTACCTTTTCCTTCCATTCAACTAAATGAGTTTTAGAGCATCCATCAGAGCACTGTGATAAGTGCCAGAGATGAGAGGGGGAGGAACACAAAGGCAAAAAATTGGCATATAAAAAGGTGGTATGAAGTCATAATTAGTGCAAAGACCCTGAGCCAGGTGGCCTGGGTTTGAACTCCACCACTCCTACCTTCTAACTCTGTGACCTTGACAGGTTATGTAGCATCACTAATCCTCAACTGCCTCACTCATGGAATTATAACAATACCTATCTTTTAGGGTTACTGAGAAGATAAATGACATGGGAAAAACACTTGGTTCAGCATCTGATAAAGAAAGTTCTCCAAAGTCGCAGTAATTATTACTGTTTTGCTACTGTTGCTGTTTTCATTATTATTACGATAGAGTCCTTGACATGTAGGAGTCATGGTTTGGCTGAGAATGACAAGTATTACTTATTGATTAACTGATTTTCACAAAATAGATCATAGCAAATTGAAATATAGTCTACCAAATACACCAATAACCTTAAATATCCTTAACAATATGTATAGATTAAAAGAAGTTTTGATCATTTATCAATGGTCTCTTTCTGTTTATTAAATCATACTCTTGCATTATGTAGGTAGCTACTGGATATTTAATAGACCACAGGTAAATTTAATAACAATGATAATGAATTCTTGTTAGAGTTTCTCAAAGAATTAATTAATCTTCCATTAAAACTCCTATTGAGGTCAAAAACAATTCCTTGCACAGATATAATTACAAGTCCTCAGACCTGTAAGAACAGATTCAATCTCAAAACAGTTCCATTAGGCCTGCAAGAGCCCTATGAAATTGATGTAATCCTAAGGACTACACAGTGGTTCAGTTCTAATGGGGATGACTCAGGATTTTCTTTCCGAATGGAGTACTGCTCCAAAGAAGGAAGCCCACTCGCAATATACTGAAGTCTTTTAAATGCCAACCACCAGGCTAAAGATGTGAAGATGAATTACATGTAAAGCCTTTCTCAACAGCTAAAGCCTTCATACCATAGGAAGCCTGGAATAAAACAAACCAGAGCAAGCCGGTTTCATCTCATCAGGCCCTTTGCCTTTGAGAGGCCTGAAAGCCTATAGTGATAGAGAAGATGGTTGTAGCACTTAACTTCCTTTAACATTTATGGGGGGGGGGGAATAAGATAGACTATTATATCTCAAAGATCTGCTTCTCAGTTTCATGCTATTCAAACCTACCTAGAGCATATATAAAAGATGTTCACAAGATTAAGGAAAGCCTCAGGGCAAACATCATGTCTTCCTAGGGCATCCATTTTTCTAGAAGCTTGGAGGGAAAGCATTAGCTTTGTATATAATCAGACACATTTACCTCATGAATTCTTACAATAAATCGGGAAACCTAAAAATATATGTGCCTCTATGAGGCTGCACTTTAGGAATATCATGTTTACTTTCCTCTTCTGAAATTTTGATGGGAAGTTTGCATATCCAATATGACAAAATGTTCCCACCAGCCAAACATAAACAAAAGTTTCATGACTTTATGCTCTGAATTTGTATTCATTTCTTTTGTCTAACCAATACTTAGGCATACACAAAAGCAAACTCTAGCTATAATAAATATGGGATTCGCTTTGCCCTCTTCTCCAACCCAGGTTCCATATCCTTATATCCCCTTTATAGCAAAAGGATTTTGTCCTTCTGTTACGCTTTCCCTTGAGGATGTAGAGCTTCACAAAAATCACATACAACAGCTGGTGATACTCCTAAGATTCCTACAAGGCAAAAGCAGATGGTGATAACCATCCACACACTGTCCAATGGCTCAGACGCTAACTTCAAGGGAAAAAATCTATACCAGTGAAATGGGGGCATTTTCATGCCAGCAAAGTGCAGCTGTTAAAAGGTAGTGATGATCCCACCTAGTCACCCAGGCTCTGAATTGAGAGTACTATAGTCAACCAGGCCCCAGGATTAATTGCTAGACTATGGAAGCCACTCTGACTTTGCCGAGAGTGATTAATGATTTTGCAAGTCAGTGAGCAATAGTGGTCTAGGTGTTTGGGTTTGACGTAGAGGATAGTGTGTGGATCATTACCTTATAGAAGACCCAGATAATCATCTTTATATTTCTGTACCTTCTGTGGTTCCTAGCATGGGGGGCTGGAGGATACAAATAAACGTCTGAAAAGAACTAAATGAATAATTAGCTTTTAGAAGATTTTTAGTTCAGGGTGCCTGGGTGGCTCAGTTGTTAAACGTCTGCCTTCAGCTCAGGTCATGATCCCAGGGTCCTGGGATGGAGCCCCGCGTCAGGCTCCCAGCTCAGTGGGAAGCCTGTTTCTCCCTCTCCCACTATGCCCTGCTTATATCCCCCCCTCCTCTTTCGCTCTGTCAAATAAATATTAAAAAAAAAAGATTTTTAGTTCGGGCGCCTGGGTGGCTCAGTTGGTTAAGCGACTGCCTTCGGCTCAGGTCATGATCCTGGAGTCCCTGGATCGAGTCCCGCATCGGGCTCCCTGCTCGGCAGGGAGTCTGCTTCTCCCTCTGACCCTCCCCACTCTCATGCTCTCTCTCTCTCATTCTCTCTCTCTCAAATAAATAAATAAAATCTTTAAAAAAAATAAAAAAAAAAAAAAAAAAAAGATTTTTAGTTCAAGGGAGGTTGAGGCCCAGGAAAAACTTAATACAATTAGTTTGTCACACTATCATGGTTAGAATTCCATCTCCACTAATTAACTGTCGAATCTTAGGTAAGTTATTTAAACTTTCCAAGCTTCTGGTTCCTCATGCATAAAATAATATACTCATAAAGTCATTATAAGAACTAAATTATATAAAATAGCAAAGGTACAATGATTAACTGAGTGACTGTCACAAGTAGACCCTGAATAATTTAATCTTCCTTAACAAGTAGCCAGAAAAGTTCAGCCTCTCCTTTGTTACAGAGCTCAGAGTGGAAAGCAAGGTATGAAAAATAGAACTTTCATCTGGAAAATGATGAAAAAGGAACTAAACTGAAAAAGAGTACTGCTTGGAGCCAGAGATATGCATTCATTCATTTTGCCTTGATTTTGCTGTCTAGTGGCTATGTGATGTTGAGCAAGTCATTTAAATGCTGATATTCCCAGTTATGTCAGCCACAAATTATGACTATAATTTTTGTAATTTATAAATTAAAAATTATAAATTTTAAAATTTTAATAATTTTTGACCATCCCATCATATAGTTCTATTTTGAGACTTTGTGTAGGGTTAACCATGATCTGTAAATATTGACACAGTATACAAATATAAGGCACTATTATGAATCAATTTTTTGGGTTGCTAAGTATAGAAATGGACTATAAATATACTTGAATTAAATAGCAGGCAAAGGGGCACATAGTAAGAATTCTCTTACTACGGGAAAGACAAAAATGCTTTCAAGGCCAAGTTATAAGTCAGAGTCCCCAAAGTCCCTAATGAGCTCATAAGTCGCATCTCGCATGCTTGGAAAACTAAATTGGGAAGAATTGAGAAGATGTTATTGGGCCCAATTTTAAAAAGTACCACTGTAGTTCAATGCTGGCTGCTAAGGATCCAGAAGGTAGGGGTGTCAACATGCGTGCTGTGAACTTTCCATCCTAAAATGATATGTTCTTTATGCCCAAAATATTGCTGACAACCCACTTCTTGAAACTCTGTTCTGTGAACCCTAACTTGTTTTGTTTGCCAGAGGCTTTGAATGTTCCTTCTCTGCTTCCTGACATATCTTGCTTCCTCCCACCATTTTTGTTTTCATCAGTTTCTGTCTAAACTGATTTCCTCAGGGACCTCTTTAATTCACATGGGAATTCCCATGTGAAACCCTAAACTTACATTTATTGCCCTAATATCTGCACATATCTTTTTAAGTCATTATCACCTCAAATATGGCTAAAAACTTATACATCATCATTCTCCTATCCCCCTTATCCTCTTTAGCTCCTCATTCCTAATATTCCATTTATCTCAGGGTGTGCAATACTTTATATGCAGAGAGCCATAAAATTTAAATGTATTCTATTATATTGGAGGAAACAGAATCTCAGTCAATTCAGAGATTTTCCTGTTTCCCTAGGTACACCTAAGCTCCAGAGCTTTCACGGAACTGTGATATCATGAAAACTGGAAGTGGACACCATGTCCTTGCTATTATCTGTTCATGCTGGCATCTTCTAAGACTTCCAGAACACTGATCTTTGGACCTTCAGTCATCAGCCCATGTGCTTAGCTTCTGAGCAAGCCCTCATTTGCATCTGCTGGGACCCTTTGAGATGCAGGGCAAAAGTAAATACAAGGGAAAATGCATGAAAACATATTTCAAAACCAAAAATGTTTTCTGACTTTACTTCCAAATACAATGGAATAATGAGGAATGATTTACCTTCATACCCAAAACAAACAAAAATGGACAAAAATATTTTTTTAAACTTTTCACATCAGCTATCAGGCAGTGAAAGGGACTGAAAAATAGGATTTCCTGGGAGACAGAAACCAAACAAGGTGGTACTTGAGCACTATAACAACTCCAGATTACTTCCTGGAGGGAATTTTCAGACGGTATGTGAGGAGGCAGAATCATGCAGATTCTGGTGGTCTCCATGAGATGGAAAGATGGGACTGTGAATCTTAGGAATTCAGGCATCCAGAATTGACAGGGCAGAGTAGCAGAGAGGAGAGAACTCCAAAGAGAGAAAACTCCAGAGATCTGCAGAGGGTCTATCTCAGTTATTTGTTAGAGAATTTACACATATGTGAGGAAACTGCCTAAAGCCAGAAAGAAAAAAAAAAAATACGCAAAGTGATTGATTGGAACTCACAGAGCGCCAGGAATATTTCCTGTTCTAGCCAGTCAGAATGGAAAGCTTCATTATTCAGAAGACAGTGAGTATAGTACTCAAAAGGTAATTGCCTCAGTGGGGAAAAAATAACCCAAGATGAAATAATGCTCTGATCTTGCCTAACAAAATCTAAAAGAAACACCTTAAAGAATTGAACTTTTTCAAGTAACTTAATTGCATCATTTATAGGAATACAAAAATATCCAGAACCCAATAGGATAAAATTCACACTATCTGGCATTAAATAAAAATTTACTAGGCATGCAGGCAAGCAGGCAAATATAACCCATAATGAGAAGGAAAAAAAATCAATCAATACAAACAGACCCAGAAATAACACAGCTGACAGAATTTGTGGTGGAGAAAAAACACAATTATAACTTAACTGGATATGTCTAAGAAACTAGAGGAAAGATTGAACGTGTTAAGTATAACATAAAATATATAAAAGAAACCCAAAGAAGGGTGTCTGGGTGGTATAGTCAGTTAAGCATCTGACTCTTGGTTTTGGCTGTCATTATCTCACGGGTCACGGGATTGAGTCCTGTGCTCAGCCAGCAGTCTGCTGAGAGATTATATCCCTATGCCCCTCCTCCCCTTCTGTCTCTCAAATAAATCAATCAATCTTAAAAAAAGAGAGAGAGAGACCCAGAGTGAAGATCTAATGATGAATAATAGACAAAATTAATGGCATATTGGATATTGGAGAAGAAAAGATTAGTGAACTTGAAGACACAGTAATAGACATTATACAAAAAGCAGGGGGAAAAAATGACTCCATAAAAAATGGAATATCACTGAGTTTTGGGACAGTTTAAAACAGA
Source organism: Halichoerus grypus (assembly GCF_964656455.1). Taxonomy (NCBI): domain Eukaryota; kingdom Metazoa; phylum Chordata; class Mammalia; order Carnivora; family Phocidae; genus Halichoerus; species Halichoerus grypus. The sequence goes on along the minus strand of NC_135715.1, from coordinate 56,757,230 downwards.
CAAATATATGTGTAACTGTATTTGTTTTTTGTTTTTTAGATTTTATTTATTTATTTGACAGAGAGAGACACAGTGAGAGAGGGAACACAAGCAGCGGGAGTGGGAGAGGGAGAAGCAGGCTTCCCGCAGAGCAGGGAGCCTGATGTGGGGCTCGATCCCAGGACCCTGGGACCATGACCTGAGCCGAAGGCAGACGCTTAACGACTGAGCCACCCAGGCGCCCCTATATGTGTAACTGTAATCACCAAATGGTAAATGCAGGAAAAAGTTGACAAAAGCAATTTTGAAGAAATAATGCCCAAATTTTTTCCAAATTTAATGAAAACTAAAACCCACAGATCTTAGAAACTCAACATACTTCAAGCACAAAAAACATGAAGAAAGCTGCACTATAACTCATAATCAAATTGATTAAAACCATCAATAAAGGGAAAAATATCTAAAAAGTGACCAAAGAAAAAAGACACATTACATACAGAGGACAAAAGATAAGAATTATGGAAGATTTATGGTTGGAAACAATGCAAGCCAGAAAAACATAACATTTTTAATGTACTGAAAAAAAAATCAACTTTTATCAACAATCTATATTCAGTGAAAATATCTTTCAAAAATGAAGATGAAATAAAGACTTTTCCTTATATACAAAAGCTGAAAGAATTTATCACTAGCAGACTTAGAGTAAAAGATGTGTTTTAAAAAATCAAGTTTTTCAGGAAGGACTATGACACCAGGTAAAAATTTGGTTTTAGAAGAAGGAATAATAACCACCACAGAGGATATTTATATGGAATATAGAAATGATTTTTTTCCTTATTATTGAAATCTTTGTCAAGGATAAGTGACTACTTAATGTAAATAATAACATTTTGTGGGGCTTATGGCATGCATAGTAGGCATTTAATAAGAACTTTATAATAATGTGAAAATATGAGGTTTCATTTGTTAACTGCTAAAGCACAATAATGTTATCTTGAATAAAAGTAAATAAAAAGTTGAATAAAAAAGTAAATAAAAGTTGGCGTATTACTTTCCTAGGGCTGTTATAACAAGTAACACAAAGTGAGGGACTTAAAACAACAGCAATTTAGTATCTTGCAGTTTCTGGAGGCTAGAAGCTCAAAATCAAGGTGTTGGCAGGGCCATACTCCCTCTGAAATCTGTAGAGGAATCTTTCTTGCCTCTTCACCTCTGATGGTTTGTCAGCAATATTTGGTATTCCTTGGTTTGGAGCTGCATAACTCCATTCTCTGCCTTCATCATATGGTATTCTCCCTGTGTGTGTGTCCCATATGGCATTTTTTTTAAGAGAGAAAGCACACAAGTAAGGGGGGAGGAAAGAAGAGGGAGAGGAAGAAGGAGAATCTTAAGCAGGCTACATGCTCAGTGCAGAGCCCCACATGGAGCTTGATCTCATGACCCTGAGATCATGACCTGAGCCAAAATCAAGAGTTGGACACTTAACTGACTGAGCCATCCAGGTGCTCCAGCAATTTTCTTATAAGGACACCAGTCATATTGGATTAGGTGCTCACTGTCCTGAAGTATGACCGCATTCTAATTAATTATACTTACAATGACCTTATATGCTAATAAGGTCACATTCTGAGGTACTGGAGGTTAGGACTTCAACATATCTTTTTTAGAGAGACACAATTCAACCCATAACAGTTGTTACGTCTTAAAGATATTTCTGTGACAATCTTTCTAATGATGCCTGTAAATGTACATAGGCATTTTGTGGTGTTAATAGGCAAATACACAACAGGATCAGAATTATTTATAGAACTGTCGGTTTTTCTTTTCAGCCCCCTAGAGTAAGAGGATTCAATAGCAACACTAACATTTAGTTCTTCTCTGAGTTTCAAGATCCTCTGTAAATAATTTTTGACAAATCACCCTCCCCAAAATACCAACTTTAACTGCCTGAGCCACCCAGGTGCCCCACCAAAATACCAAATTTAAAAAGCTGCATCCCACACAAAACCTCCACTCTTAGAGACAATAGACAATTAAAGTCTCAACTTTAAAGCTAATGACAATCTAGTAATAAACCACCATCTTTAAATATTAACTTTTATTCCAGGGCAATATGAGGAATGTCAAAATCTAGGCACTTCACATACTACTTTTCAGGTAAATGGGTCTCTTACTCATAATTCACATTAGTAAAGAACACAATCACCAAGTGTACGGTAAGTCATTTCACAGAATGCTGATTAGGCAACTCCCTAGCTAAGAAATAAAACACATATCTTTCAAATAGAGTTTAATAGCATCTTCTCTGATAAAGATTCCTTGTTTTTAATTCAGACCTCATTGAGAAAGGAGACATTATCAACAAAGCATGAAAATTATTAGTTGGTGAGACAGGAAAGAAAGAAAGATAAAGCAAGAAAAGAAGTGAAGCTTACATTCAGAAAACTTTCCTTTCATAGACACTGAACTACTAAGAGGACATTTTAAAAAGAATGAGATACAGGTAAAAATCAGAGCAGAGTCAAGGGACAATGAATGGACAGAAGACACTGGGAGTCCAATAAAACAAAGTTCGAATGTTGGCCAAGACACTACTAATTATCAGAAAAATGGGCAAATTACACATATTAAGTATTCAATAAATTTTGGAAGTTATTATAACAATTACAGTCATAATTATGCAAATAACACATACTGATTAATCAGTAAAAATTAGTTGCCTAATTGTTACATAAATACACATTAAATGCATAAAGTATTTAAAAAATACTAAGTTTTAATATAATTATTATTATTATAGTGAAGACAGAGAAGTCCATGCCTTGCAGAGTATTAGGAGATTTATCAGGTTCTGGTCCTCTAGTGACATAAGATTCTCCTGAACTTACCTCCTCCCATGGACACATTAAATCTACAGCTATACATGGAGCAATTGCCTCTGAAATTAATCCAGAAACTAGCTAAGTGACTCCTATACATCAAGTGAATGAGAAAATATCCTTGTTAAAAGGGGTCGGACAGTCTAAGACAGACTCTTGCCTAAAATCCACCCATGCCACAGTGATCTACAGTCAGTTGGGAACTCAACTCCTGGCTTTCTCTGAGGATTGAAGGGTTTGGACCCAACATCTAGCACCCCAACTTTTAAAACTTCCACCTGAATGATGAGCACCCAAAACACCTAGCTCTAAAGCCAATGGGGCATGCCTTCATGAGACCCATAATACCACAGCAAACAAAGAAACAGTTCTTAACAAGTCTGAAAGTACTTGCTGTACCTACCCCCTACCCACACTCCCCAGCACAGAGGGAGCAGACAGAAATGCCATCTCCAAGTCTTTCCTCAAAAGAGGGCTATTTGCATACATTAAAAGTTCTAGACAAAGGTCAGTCTTCTAATTCAGTTCATGTCTAAGGGCACTGCGATCCTCCCTAGAGACAAATGGATGACATTTCTGCTCTCCCTTTAACTCATTAGGTGTCCTCCTGGAAGAAGCTTGTGTGTGCTTGTCTGGTACCCTGGCATTTGCTGGCAGCCACCTAAGGGATGTACCCTTTGACTGACTGAATCTTGTGGTGATTGGGTCTTGCATTTGTGGATCCTACAGAACTATAGAAAATAAAGAGAGTTTTTAACAGGTACCTCCCAAGGGCTAGGTGCAGAGGTAGCAGACAGAAATGCCCATCTACAGTCTTGCCCTGAAAGAGACCTATCTGCATACTTTAAAGATGCAGCCAGAGAGTCTGGCTACCAATCAGCCAGCATCAAGGTGCTAAATGACAGTCTCTTGGGACACTGACAGATCTTGGTACACCTCAACCATGGGGGTGGGGGGGTGGGGGCAGTAAAAACAAAGAAGATGGCTTAACCACCATAAAGGTTTAACAGACAATGAAGTATTTTAGGCTGGCTGAAAAATAAGTTTCCTCTCCGACATAAGACCATTTCATCAAGACTGGGAGAGGTGGCTGTTTTACCTAAGGCATAGAAACCACTGCAGAGAGTCAAGGAAATTGAAGAAACAGGGGAATATGTTCCAAACGAAAGAATAAGGTAGAATTCCAGAAACAGATGTTAATGAAACAGAGATAAGTTATTTACCTAAAAAATAATTCAAAGTAACAGTCAAAGATGCTCAGTTAAGTCAGGAGAACAATGCAGGAACAAAATGAGAATTTCAACAAAGAGATATAAAATATTAAAAGGTACTAAAAAGAAATCATGGAGCTGAAGAATATGATAACTGCACTGAAAAATTCAATAGAGGGGTTCAATAGCAGACTAGATCAAATGGAAGAAAGGATTAGCAAACACAAAGGCAAGGCAGTAGAATTAATCCAGTCAGAGAAGAAAAAAGACAAAAGAAAGAAAAAGAATAAAGATAGCTGAAAGGACTATGACACATCATCAAGTGGATCAATATTCCCATTACAGGTCACCTAAAAGGAGAAGAGAAAAAGGAGCAGAAATCTTCTTAAAAACAAAACAAAACATTAAAAAAAACAACCGATGGCTGAAAACTTGCCTAACTTAGGTAAGAAACAGACATCCAGATCCTGGAATATTAGAGAATTATATTAAGAGACCCACGCCATGACACACTGTAACTGAACTGTCAAAAATTAAAGACAAGGAGAAAATCTTAAAAGCAGCAAGTATTAAGTACAAGGGAATCCCAATAAAACTATCAGCAGATTCTTCAGTAGAAATTGTAGGCCAGAAGGGAGTGGCATGATATAATCAAAGTGCTAAAAGAAAAAAAACTACCCTCGAAAAGGTTTTCAGCAAAGTTGTTCTTCAGAATTAGAAAGAAAAACAATTTTCCAGACAAGAAAAAGCTGAAGAAGTTGGTTACCACTAGACCAGCCATACACAAAATGCTAGAGGGACATCTTCAAGCTGAAATAAAGAAGATTCTAATTAGTAATGGGAAAATAGGAAAGTCTAAATCTCACAGGTAAAGGTAAATACATAGTTAAATCCATATATTCTAATGTTGTAATGTTGATGGGTAAATCACTTATAAATCTAGTATGAAGCTTAAAAAAACAAAACCATTGAATATATCTACAAAATTTATTAATGGATACACAATATAAAAAGATGCAAATTGTGTCAAAAATAAAATATGGGGAGATGGGGGAGTAAAAATGTGGAGCTTTAGTATGCTTTTGAAGTTAGATTGTTAACAACTTAGAATGTTATGTTTCATGTAAACCTCATGGTAACCACAAAGCAAAAACTCATAATAGATACATAAAAGATAAAGTAGGGGCGCCTGGGTGGCTCAGTTGTTAAGCATCTGCCTTCGGCTCAGGTCATGATCCCAGGGTCCTGGGATCGAGCCCCGCATTGGGCTCCCTGCTCTGCGGGAAGCCTGCTTCTCCCTCTCCCACCCCCCCTGCTTGTGTTCCCTCTCTTGCTGTGTCTCTCTCTGTCAAATAAATAAATAAAATCTTAAAAAAAAAAAAAAAAGGAATATAAGCATACTGCTATACTAAATCATATCACAAAGAAGAAACAAAGAAATTACAAAACAGCCAGAAAACAATTAACAAAATGGCAATAATAAATCTAGATGTATAATCACTCTAAATGTAAATGGACTAAATTCTTCCATCATAAGACATAGAGTGCCTGAATGGATTTTAAAAAAGAAGGAACAATGAACACTTTTAAAGGATTCAGAGAAAAAAAAAAAAAAAAGAAGAAAAAGACCCAAATATCTGCTTCCTACAAGAGACTCACTTCAGGTAAGGACACACAGACTGAAACAAGGAGTTAGAAAAAGAAATTTCACACAAAATGGAAACCAGAAGGAAGTATAGATAGCTATATTTATATCGGACAAAACAGACTTTAAGCTGAAGACTCTAACAAGAAACAAAGAAGGTCTATATATAATGATAAAGGGGTCTGTATCCAAAAAGAAAATAACATTTGTAAGTATTTATGCACCCAACATAGGAGCACCTAAATATTAATAGAAGTGAAGGAAGAAATAAACAGTAATATGATAATAAAAAGGGATCTCAATACCCTACTTTCAAAAATGGATAGATCATTTAGACAGAAAAACAGTTAAAGAAATATTGGACTTAAAGGACACATTAGGCCAAAGAGACTTAACAGACATTTATAGAATATTTCACCCAAGAGCAGCAGAATATGCAGTATATACATTCTTCCCAATGTATGGGCCTTTTCCAAGTTAGATCACATGTTAGGCCACCAAACAAGTCTTATTAATTTAAGAACATTAAAATCATATAAAGACTCTTTTACGACCATAACGGTATAAAACTAGAAATCAATTACAAGAGAAAAACTAGAAAATTCACAATTATGTGGATGTTAAACAACATGTTGCTGAACAACCAATAGGTCAAAGAAGAAATCAAAAGAGAAATTGAAAAAGAAAATCATTAGACAAATAAAAAGAGAAATACAACATACCAAGTCTTACAAAATGCAGCAAAAACAGTTCTAAGAGGGAAGTTCATCGCAATAAATACTCATCTTAAGAAAATAGGAATATCTCAAATAAACAACTTTACCCCCCAAGGAACTGGAAAAAGAACAACCCAAAATTAGTAGAAGGAAGGAAATAACAAAGATCACAGTGGAAATAAATGAAGTAAAGACAAAAAAAGAAAAAAAGGGGGGAAAAAGTCAATGAAAGTGTTTTTTTTTTTTTTTAAAGATAAAATAGACAAATTCTGGCTAGACTTACAAAGAAAAGAACATTCAAATAAAATTAGAATCGAAAGAGGACACATTCAACTGATATCCCACACATAAAAAGGATCATAAGAGATTACTATGAACAATTATATGCCAACAAATTGGACAACCTAGGAGAAATTGATAAATTCTGAAACATAAAACCTACCAACACTGAATCATGAAGAAAAAAAATCTGAACACATGCATTATTAGTAAAGAGATTGAAACAATAAACAAAAATCTCCAACAAATATATGATGAACAGTAGGTATTGGATGGAAGTGTTGAAACACTATATTGTACACCTGAAACTAATACTATGCTGTGTGTTAACTGACTGGGAAAGTTTAAAAAAATGCCATCAAATAAAAGTTCAGAGCCAGATAGATCACTAGTGAATTCTACCAAACATTCAAAGAATTAATACCAACCTTTCTAAAACTCTTTCAAAAAATGGAAGGGGTCAGGGTGGGGGGCACATCCAAACTTATTTTACAAGGCCAGCATTACTGTGATACTAAAATCAGACAAGGACACTACAAGAAAAGAAAATTATAGGCCGATATCCACGATGAACATAAATAAAAATCCTTCACAAAATATTAGCATGCCAAATTCAACATTAAAAGGTTCATACACCATCATATGGGATTTATTCCAGGAATGCAAATATGGTTCCACATCTGCAAATCAATGTGATATACCACATTAACAAAATGAATAAAAACTCAATAAATGCAGAAAAACCACTTGACAAAATGCAACATCCATTCATGATAAACTCCGAGCAAACTGGGTATACAGAAGCTCTCTCTGTGCTTTGATAGTGAAACTGGAGGAATAGAACATGGGATTTGCAACAGTCCTCTTACAGGAGTGAGGCTGCCAACAAAGTAAACATGGAGAAAAGAAGAGCCAAGAAAGAGAGAAAAACAGGTTCTTGACTGTATGTTAAGCATTATGGTGAAGACTGTAATGATCTCATCAAGTGTTTTATGAATCCCCTACATTTCCCAGACTTTCATGTGGTTATGTTGGAGCCATATACCACTTCTTATCAATAAACATAAATGATGTATTTCATTTACATGCCAAAGTATTTCAGAGCAGGTATGGATTATTCATAGTCTCTCTCTTCACTGATCATAGCAACAAAAGAAACCACATAATAAAATGGTGGCATCACAGATGACCACCAAGAATGTGTAACAATCTATTGATCTGCATTAAACAGCATAAGAAATATTAAGGCTTCAAATTCTTAGGTCAGATTAAAAAAAAACAAAAGAAACCTGATCTCAGAAAGAGGTCATCTATATATTATAAAAAAAGAAAAAGAAAACATTATCTGAGCAGAGTCACCCAAGCATGACCAAGATAAACAGAAATAAAATGGAAACTGCAAATTCTAGAGCTCCAAAGAGGGAAAATAAATATATCATGCAAAATTCAAAGTACTCCTACTAGAAAAAAAAATTACCCCAAATTAGAAATTAATTTTTCATAATTGGAGGAATAGAAGTATTTAGTAAGGATATTAATTAGAACAAAAGCTTAATTATGAGACCAAAGTCAATAAAATGAAAATTCAAAAGTGAGATGATAAAACAAGAAAATAAAATTAAAAGGTAGCTTCTAAATGTAGGGAAATAAGTGAAACTAAAACATACTAGAGACAGAAATGGTGTTGAAAATGGAACTACTGGCATAAAGAAAAGTCTTACAATAGTAGGATGGAAAGTGAATACAGTTTTTTTTTTTTTTAAGACAAAGGTTACTGTAACTAAAAAAAAGAGGTATAGAAAAAATTTAAAATATAATCTATTATAAGGATAATTAATGCTGCTGAAATAGAGATTAATAAATGTAATGTAAAATAAATTTAAATTATAAGAGAAAAATTCTCCCCCAAAAGAATTTTAAAAAGAGAAAAAAAATTCCCTAATTTTTAAAAAACCCTTATTCTTGTACATAAACACATTGTATTCCATGAAAAATATGACAGAGCCCTTAATACTAGACATAAACTGGATAAGCTATTGAACCTCAAGGAAAACAGAAATTATTTTAATTATTATTATAATTATTCTGATATCCAGACATAGAAGAAAATTATCAAGGAAAAAAACAGATTAATTTCTTATTACTCTAAAGTATTATTCAATGCCAGAAGACAGTATGAAATGCATATAAATTCTGAGGGAACAGAAGTGTGACAGAAAAATATTACATACAGCAAAATGTCCATCAAATACAGTGGAAACTAGTTGATATTCCCAAATATGAGTTTTTCTTAAAAAAAAAAAATTACTTCACACTGGATTACAGCCACTTAAGGACTAAATAAAAATTAAATTTAATTAAAGAGATTATGCTAAATTTAAAAGACTTGCTAAAAGGACTGGTTATAAGCAGTGATGAATTTAAAGATTAAATTGATTTATAGAATATAAGAATTGTTAAAATTGTTTTTGAATTTCCCTTTGTATTTTGCTTCATTATTTGAATTCATTATAATGAGCATATGTGATTTTCCCAAACAGCATTTTTTCTTAAAAACAGACTAAATTGGAAAATTATTAGCAATTGTTAAGGCCATGGCAATATATCAACATTTGTTTAGTTCAATACTATATCTTAATTTTTTAAATATTATTTTTACAAAGAATCCTGAGTTAACTCTATATCATGAGTTCATGCAGTAATAAAGAGAAGTTAAGATAATCTGTAATAATGCCACAGCATTAATAAAAAGCATGAAAATTAATGATTTATTCAGAGAATGGGGAGCAGAAAACTGGAATTCAGTTCTGGTGAGACATATCTACAATATGGAAGATGAAAATACACTTGGTAACCTAACTTGAATCTACATTATAAACCTATTAACACTTTTCAGTAGAAAATGGAAAGGTTTAGGGTCACCTAGGTGGCTCAGTCGTTAAGCGTCTGCCTTCAGCTCAGGTCATGATCCCAGGGTCCTGGGATCGAGCCCCACATCGGGCTCCCTGCTCAGCGGGAAGCCTGCTTCTCCCTACCCCACTCCCCCTGCTTGTGCTCCTACTCTATTTCTCTCTGTGTCAAATAAATAAATAAAATCTTAAAAAAAAAGAAGAAGAAAAGAAAATGGGAAGGTTTAGAACAAAGAGAAACAAGGTCATAAGAGATGTAAAGGCATCATCATCTCTGAGACACTAATTTTAGGAATGCATGGTGATCATATATTCAATGAGCTCCTTGGCTATGCTGATAAAAATCAGGGGATATTTGCAAAAAAAAAAAAAAAAGTTCAACTCCTCTTCTAGATAGGAGATGAAGTATTTATATATGCTTTTTTCATGAAAATATTTGAGTCATAAGAGAGTATGAATAGGTAAGAGGTCAGGAAGAGCCTTAGGTAAGTTTTATTCATTGCACTGGGAAAGCAATATGAGGTATGGAAACAAAGAAGCTTCAGTCATCACCATTTATCCCAAGACTTTCCAGTACATTATTTTGAAGTGCAATTAAGAAAATGAGAAGCACAGAGCTCAGAAAATAATAAGCAGAGACAGCTCCAATGATTCCCCCTTATTGTTGGAATGAGCCAAAGACCATTGATGTATAATGGAAGGAACACTGAGGTTAGACTCTGGAAATCAGGGCTTCAATTAGGATTCATAATTTCATGATTCATAAATTCACTATTAGTAATTAAGACTGAGAAAATCACTAGCAACTGATTTCTCTGATATTTCCTTATCTATATAATCAAAACAGTATTTATCCTACCTAAAGGATATAATTCATGTAAGGATCAATAATGGATGACAAAAGACTTTTGCAATGGCAGAGTATGGAATACCAAAAATGTTCTTCTCCACAAAGCAATGAAAACACTGCCCAAAATTGTCAAAATTGAGTTGTTCAGAATTCTAGAAATTAACCAAAAGCTTGACTGAATCTCAGGGTACCTGGGTGGCTCAGTCAGGTAAGTGTCTGCCTTCAGCTGAGGTCATGATCCTGAGTCCTGGGATCAAGTCTTGGGTCGGGCTCCCTGCTCAGTGGGGAATCTGATTCTCCCTTTCCCTCTGCCCCTCCCACTGCTCATTCTCTAATATATAAATAAAATCTTTAAAAAAAAAAAAAAAGTGACTGAATCTCAGTAAGAGCAGTTAGATATGTGTCATTTAACTAACTCTACTCCCTTTTCCCTGTCAAAAGCTCCAATACATCCTTGAAAATGAAAAATCTTGTAAGCACTATAGCTGTGAAAACAGTCAGCCTAACAGGCACTAGAGGAATGAGACAGGTTTGAAAGCTTTCCAGAAAGTTCCATCCTAAGATAATTGTCATTATTTCATCTGTCTGGAAGATCCCTAGAAAAACCCATAAACAAAACTTGTCATATTTTGACTTAGAGCTTGCTCAGTGGGAAAAGCCCTATCCTAGAACATATGTCAAAAACAATCAGTGGCCATAGATTAACATCACAGCTGCCTGAGGCAGGAAAATCAGATGGGGCAACCAAGAAAAATCACCAAAATCTAAAAGCAAAATTTGGGAATGAGATGTAGTTTGGGGCCCTTGAAAAGCTCAGACATATTCCTAGGAATATACAAGGACACATATATGTTCAGAGATATGCACATGCCCAGGAAAAACCTGAGAATGGTGTAATATCTCACCTCCAGCTCATCTTGAGGTCCTATATAAGTGGGGAGTAAAGACTAAGCAGAGATTTAAAGTGTTAGAGCACTGAGTCATGCCCAACACACAGAACTCCTTACCAAAGAGTGGGAGATTTTTTTGGTTTAAAGCTTTTAAGGAAAAAAAAAAACTTCAATCGTTAACTGAGTACTAAATAGAGACATAATTAGCCATCAATGACAGAATACAACCTTTATAGAATTACTCCAAAAAAGTCACAAAATAACAGAAACAGTAAGAGTAACACTGACCAAAAAAAAAAAAAACAAAAATAAAACCAACAAACATAAAACAGTGACAACAAACCCTAAAAGAGGGTGGAAGGATCTTATTTCCCACAGCTGTCATATAATATAATTTAATCGTCCAGTTTTTAAGAAAAACAACAATATCTGGCTGGCTTAGTCAGTTGGGCATGTGACTCTTGATCTCAGAGTTTTAAGTTGGAACCCCACACTGAGTGTAGATATTTAAGAAAATAAATAAAAATTAATTAAAAATACAAATAACCAAAAATGAGATACGTGAAGAAACAGGAAAATATGGCCCAAACACAGGAAAAAGTAGCAAATAAAAATCCATATTTAGACTTACTAGACAAAGACTATAAATTAGCTATTATAAATACATGTAAAGAAGAAAAAATAGCTGAAGAATTAAAGAAAGGTATGGGAACAAGAGTATCAAGAGGAAAAAAGATTATAAAAAAAGAACCAGTAGAAATTCTAAGGGTAAAAAGTACAGTAACTTAAATGAAAAAAAATTGCTTAGAGTGGTTCAACAACAGATCTGAGCAGGCAAAAGAAAAAAAAAATCAGTCAACTTGAAGACTGATCCATTATGAATATCCAATTTGAGGAACTAAAAGAAAAATGAATGAAGAAAATTAACAGAGCCTTAGACATCTATGGGACAGTATCAAGCATATCAACATGCACATAATGGGGATTTCAGAAAGAGAGGAGAAAGAGACAAGGGGATAGAAAGAATATTTGAGAAATAGTGGTTGAAGACATACCAAATTGATGGAATACAGTAATACACAAGAAATTCAATAAACTTCAGGGCTGCCTGGGTGGCTCAGTCAGTTAAATGTCTGCCTTTGGCTCAGGTCATGATCCCAGGGTCCTGGGATGGAGCCCGGCATTGGGCTCCCTACTCAGTGGGGAGCCTGCTTCTCCCTCTCCCTGTGCCGCTCCACTTGCGTGTGCTCTCTCGAGTGCTGTCAAATAAATAAAATCTTTAAAAAAATTCAATGAACTTCAAATAGGATACCCTCAAAGACAGCAGACTAGATATAGGCGTCAAACTGTTGAAAGCCAAACACAAAAAGGAAATTCTGAAAGTATCCATCATCTTAGAGAATACAGAAATTATCATAAACAGAATGGCCCTAGAAATGTGAACATCCATGGTGATTCTGCAGTTTGTCAGATGGAAATGAGGAACAGGTTATTCAAAACTGGAGGAAAAGCAATCCTGGTTATAAAGCGGCAGAGAACATGTTTTCCTGTTGGGTGGGATAGAGAACTTGTAAGTGATAAACTTGGATATTTAGCTGAGGAGATTACTAAGCAAAATGTGAAAAGTGTAGTCTTGTTTCTTCTTACTGCTTATAATGAAATGTGACAGAAGAGAGATAAATAGAGGAATAAATTATTAAGCAAAAAGGAACCAATACTGGAGAACTTGGAAAATTTTAAGCCTATCCAGACATAGTATTGTGGAAACAGATCCAAGGGTATTGCTGAACAACTTAAAGAGATGAGTTGTGTGACACCTGGGTCTAATCAGCCATTTCAGCAGAAACCAGAAATACAGATGTGGTTAACTGGGAAAGAGCTGTGGAGGACTCTCTTGTTGATATATCTTGGACTCCCATAAATTACATGGAAGAACAAGATTTTTGTAAGATTTATACCAGCAGAAATACTGCCAGCCCGGACTGAAAGGAATGGAGATAGGATGAAAGGAAGGAAGGATAAACCTGAGGGCAGAACCACGGATGCAGAGGCCTGCCAACAAGACCTCCCAAGGCTAAGAAGGTAAGGCCACTACCCTATTGAGCTTGAAGGGTGAGACTGCTTACCTTCAGGACAAAACAAAGCATTGAGCCAAACGGGATTATTCTCAGGTCTCGAGATCCAAGGAAATTTGCCCTCCTGAACTTTGGACTGGTTTGAGACCCCTGACTTCTTTCTTCCTTCCAATTTCTTCCTATTGGAATAGAAATGTCTACCTTATGCTGGTCCTATCATTCTGTTTTACAAATAGATAGCTTGTCTGGTTTCGTAGGCTTACAGATGGAGAAGAATTTTGTCCCAGGATGAATCATACTGATTCTCACCCACAACTGATTTAGATTAAGAGTTGGGACTTTGAGGTAGTAATATTGAGATGTGATTTGGGACGTAAAGGTGATGTTGGAATGGTAAAGATGTGGGGGAATTTAGGGTTATAGTGAGTGTATTTTGCTCTTGAGAAGGACATGAATTTGGGGGTGTAGGGCTAGAGTATAGGCTGTTATGGATTGAACTGTGTCCCACCTCCCAAAAAAGATATGTTGAGATCCCAACCCCCAGTCCCTCAGAATATAACTTATTTGGATGGGTAATCAGAGATGTAATTAGTTAAGGTCATACTGGAGTATGATGGGCTCTTAATCCAATATGGTAGGAGTCCCTATAGGAAGGGGAGAAACACACAGGGAAAGACAGCCATATGATGATGGAAACAGAGATTGGAGTGATATATATACAAGCCAAGAAACACCAAGGATTCCCAGCAAAGACCAGAAGCTAAAAACAGGCAATAAAGGATTTTCCCCTACAAATTTGAGAGATAACATGGCCCTTCTAATATCTGATTTCAGACTTCTGGTCTCCAGAACTGTGAGAAAATAAATTGCTATCATTTTTAGCCACTCAATTTTGGGGGCTTTGTTACAGCAGCTTTTGGAAAGTGATAGACAATTCAATCATCAAAGTATTCTTTTTTTCAAAAAATTCTGTTAATACAACTAGATACTCATTTCCAAAAGAATGAAGTTGAACCTTACCTCACTCTATCTATAAAATTTAACTCAAAATAGACCATAGACCTAAATGTAAGAGTTAAAGCTGTAAAACTCTTAAAAGAAAGCATAGGTATAAATCCTCATGACCTTAGACTAGGTGATGGTTTCTTATATATGGCTCCAAAAGCACAAGCAACAGTAACCAAAAAGATAAACGGAACACTGAAGGCCATTAAAATTCCAAAATTAACATCTTGTTTCAAAGACACCTTTAACAATGTAAAAAGACAATCCACAAAATGGTAGAAAATATTTGCCAATAATATATTTGATAAGGAGCCTGTATTCAGTATATACGGAGAACCTTTACCACTCCAAAAAAAAAAAAAAAAAAAGACAACCCAATTAAAAAAAAAAAATAAGGTGTTGCTCTATGACTAATTTCACTCCTAAGTACATACCAAAGAGAACTGAAAATAGATGCCCACACAGAAACTTGTACATGGATATCCACAGCAGTATTATAATAATAAACAAAAACAGGAAACAATCCAAATGTTATCAACAGATAACCCATAGAATGGATTATCATTTGGCAATAAAAAAACATGAAGTACTGTTAATATACTACAATATGGATCAACCTTTCATTTATTATGCTAAATGAGAAACAAAACAAAAACTAAAACATATTGTATGAATCCATTCATGTAAAATGCATAGAAGAGGCAATCCATAGAAAATACAAGTAGACTAGTGTTTACCAGGAACTTGGGCAAGGAAGGAATGGATACTGACTGCTAATTAGTGTGGGTTTTCCTTTGGAGGTGATTAAAATGTCCTAAAATTAGATGATAGTGATGAATTCACAGTGCAAATATACTAAAACCACTGAATTATACACTTTTAAAAGGTGAATTTTATGGTATATTGTCATATCACCTTGTAGCCATTAAAAATATGCCATAGTGAAATATATGGTCTGCTCTGTATTTTGAATATAGTTACTATGTGTAAATCACACTGATTATTAGTTGAGCGTAAAATAAAAGCAGTTCTGGAGAAATGAAACAAGTCATGTCTGTGTCTTTTCTAGACCTGTTTTCCATCTTTTTTCCGTGCAATAGCAGTGCTATTGGATATCAGTATTATTTAATAAATACAATGAATTGATCAAATGTCACACAGTCAAAAGTTGGGAAAAACTAATTAAGAAAACGCAGGATTTTTCTGCAGTACTTTTCAAACGCTGTATCATGATAATGTACCCAAGAACTTCCAATGAAGTTACATATGCTGCACATCCCTAAATTGGTCATTCCAGGCAACAATGTTCCATGGGAGGTCTTAAATTATTCTTGATCTCTTCATTCCCGGGGATCAAGGTAGAAGTCAAGTCACTAAAAACTCTGCTCCCTATAACTGAGCAGTCAAGTTTATAATGAAGCTTTCCTGAAATTAAGTATATATATATATATTTTCATTCTAGCAAACGTGTGAAATAACATGTATATTTTAGAACTCGAAGAATGTTAAAGTCCTGATCTCCTGAGGCAATAACACATTAGGGGAAAGTTTCTGGAAAGATGCCACCCAGTCTGTGTCAGTTAGAGACCGTGCGAACGTGAGGGTAGATCTTAATCTTGTGAGCTTCAGTTCACTCATATTTATAGATTAAAAAGGTGCCAAACTCACTGAACTGTTGTTAGGATTTGATTAGATAATTTGTGCAAAGTTCAGAGTGACTGCTACATATTAAGAGCTTAATAAATATGTCTTTTTGTTGTTGATATTATTATTCTCAACTAGAAGATCCTGCAAAAAAACAACAAAAAACCTTAATATCAGCATAAGGATGTCAACTACTCTATCTCCTTATTCCATGCAGCATATAATTCCTGTCAAATTTAAAAGAGCTTCTGAGAAAACAGAAAAAAACAGGAGAATTTTAGAGCAATTAAATTATTATTCTGGGTGACACTGTAATGGTGGATTCATGTCCTTATACATTTATCCAAATTCATAGAATGTACAAAGCAAAGAGTGAACGCTAATATAAGCCATGGACTTTGTGATAATGATGTGCCCATGTAGGTTCATAACTTGTAACAAATATACCACACTAGAGCAAGATGCTAAAAATAGGAGAAATGGGTGGATGGGGAAGGGTAAGGGAATATTTTGGAACTCTCTGTACCTTTCACTATAATCTTTTCTGTAAATTAAAACTGCTAAAAAAAAATAGTCTATTAATTAAAAAAGAAAAAATTGTGAAATTAAATATAGTTTGGCCATATTGCCCCAGAATAAACAACATCATGTCTTTTATGCTGAAAATCCAATAGAGAACGTCATTCTAGCACATCATGTGTTGCTCAGTAAATGATGTTAAGCAATCGATCAATCAGACATGCTTTGGGTAGACAGTTGATTCACCCTGACAGCTAAAGGACAGAACAGTCTGTATTAGAGATAAAAGTTTCTTTCTGCCGATAACCATAAATATAGAATTCAAACTCTGAACTTGTTTCCTAAGTCCCTTACAGAACTTCACTTCAGTGCCTACTGGTAATGCTTACAAGTAGTCTGGCAAAGATATTCTTTCTTGCATTTATACCTGCTTACTCCTCTTTCAAGAAGCATCATGAGCTTGTAGCATTCAGAGCTGCTCCCATGTCATCTTAGAATGCCCCTCTCTCACCTGAGCCTGGGGGCGATTTAATATTGCTTAAATGGCTCTCAGACACAATTATGATCACTAATATGAACAATTTTTCTTTTGATGTTGAATTTATAGTTATCATTAGATTGTCCTAAATATTCATTAGTCACACCATTTGGTCTCAACAGCTTTGGTTTTTTTTTTTTTTTTTTGGATGTTTTGTTTTCTAAATTAGGTAAATACAAAAGATTAAAACAAGATACCACATCTTTGTTGGTGAGAACATTCTTCTGAGTGTCTCAAGTAAAAGCAAAACTGTTGGGGAAAAGTCAAGAATCAAGGCATTCTGGAGGTTCCTCAAGAAGTTGAAAATAGAGCTACCATACGATCCAGCAATTGCACTACTGGGTATTCACCCCAAAGATACAAATTTAGTGACCTGAAGGGGTACTTGTTTATAGCAGTGATGTCCACAATAGCCAAACTATGGAAAGAGCCAAGATGTCCATCAACAGATGAATAAAGAAGATGTGGTCCATATATACAATGGAATATTACGCAGCCATCAAAAAACCCCGAAATCTTGCCATTTGCAATGACGTGGATGGAACTAGAGGGTAGTATGCTAAGTGAAATACGTCAATCAGAGAAAGACATGTATCATATGACCTCACTGATATGAGGAATTCTTAATCTCAGGAAACAAACTGAGGGTTGCTGGAGTGGTGGGGGGTGGGAGGGATGGGGTGGCTGGGTGATAGACATTGGGGAGGGTATGTGCTATGGTGAGCGCTGTGAACTGTGTAAGACTGTTGAATCACAGACCTGTACCCCTGAAACAAATAATACATTATATGTTATAAAAAAAAAAAAAAAAAAGAAGATAGTAAGAAGGGAAAAATGAAGGGGGGGGAATCGGAGGGGGAGACAGACCATGAGAGACTATGGACTCTGAGAAACAAACTGAGGGTGCTAGAGGGGAGAGGGGTAGGGAGATGGGTTAGCCGGGTGATGGGTATTAAGGAAGGCATGTATTGCATGGAGCACTGGGTGTTATATGCAAACAATGAATCATGGAACACTATATCAAAAACTAATGATGTAATGTATGGTGATTAACATAACATTAAAAAAAAAAAAAGAATCAAGGCATTCAAGATGTCAAACATTAGAAGCCGTAGCCCTGGACACAAGAAAGGGATCATATGGCCCTTGGGGGGCTGCTGTTGCTCCAGTGAAACTAGCTTCCAAACAATCACTGCTACTTTGAGTCATTTGTTAAATTTTCAAAGACTCAAATCCTGGATTTGCCAATCAAGCTCCATTAGATTCCATAATAGAGACAGCGATTGAAGGTGACAATAAGAGGCTGGCAGCAAGAACTAGCCTCATTTAAGGAAACACAAAATGGAGCATTCTCTTCAGAGGGAAATTGGCAGACTATTAGTAAAGAAGAGAAGGGTAGAGGTGAATGCCAGACACTACCCACCCCCCCAACAAAAGGACAGTGATATTAATAATGATCTTCAAGATTTTATAGCTTTTAACATAACACAATCTCATCAGTCACCCTCCAAACCTATGGGTTACATATTGTTATGTCCATTTCATTAAGTGAGGTAACAGATGCTCAGGTAAGGTGTCTTTCCCACAGTTATGTGGCCTTAATATGATTAAGTTAAAACTCATACCATGCAAATAATGTACTCTCTTCACTAAATACCTGTTGCATAAACAAATGAATGAATGATAACTTTCTTTATAGAATCATGTAAGCATAACACCTTGGAATTAGGTTCACAAATGGAAGGATTCTTTAAGAACATTTAGTCCAGCACTGTTTTCCTAAAACTCAGGAAATACACCATGAATTAACATGATTTGCATAAGACAAAACAACCAAGATTGGAATTTAGGTTTACTGAAACTCGGTATCTTGTTCTTATCCCTACATCATACTGCCTTCCCCAGTTTCCCTGCTTGTACTCAACTGGGTATCACTGTTTTTCATTCCATAAAAGGAAATGAGAAGTGTAATGTAGACCATGCTCTCTGTGAGCTCATGTCGCAACTTGAAAGTTAGTATTTCTTGTGCATCAGACCAATTTAAAGGCCTTCTGGATGTGTCAGATGCTGCTTGAGGAACTGAAGGCTAGTAAAGCTCCTATCTGCTGCCTTTCTGGAAGCCATCCCTGGAGAGCCCTCTCTCCCACATAGCTCTCTCCTCTGGAATCCTTATTATATATTCATGAAAGTCACAATGGGGCAGTAACCAAAGGGTCTTTACTCAAAGCCTCGAGCCATCAGGTCAATATAGAGTGGAAAGTCCCAGCTAAGTGAGACAGGTGTGAATAAGCTTTCTCTGTTGGTAGTGAGACATATATGCCTAAATGCAAAGAATTTCCCATATTAGCAAGCATCTAGGGTGATTCACTCTATTCAACTAGTTGATTTATAGTTAAGTACAGTACAGATAAACCTTGAAGTCCAGACTAGTGTATCAATTAGTAGGCTCTGAACTGCAACCACCAGAGTACCCAACTAAAAGTGGCTTAAATCTTAGGAATTTATTATGTCCAGTGGGTGTGCTGTAAATGTTTAACAACAGATTCTCCAGAGGACTCAAAATCTCTAATTTGTACCATTTGCAATTCCCATGGTACATATACTCTTGACATGGCTGATATCATGCTACCAACACACTAATGCAGAACTTCAAAGAGATACACACAATCGATTCCTACCAGGAAAGCTGGCTCCAGCCAATCACGTGACAAGAAATCCACTGTGGAGGATTCTGGAGTTACAGCTCAGTGGGAGAACAATATAATCAAGGACCCAGCTCTCTTTGCTTTCCTCTTCTGCTATCCTCAGCATATGGGCCGTTACTCTCAGGCTCAGCAATTCGTGATTCCAAGATGGCTGCCTCCACCCAGACAGCATGTTCTTGCACAACCACAACTAAAGGCAGGACAGCAGGCTTATTTCCTTGCGTCCTTCCTTTTTCTTTTAAATAAGAGTGAAAACCTTTTCCAGAAGTGCCTCAGCCTCTTCATCGGCCAGGAATGACTCAAAAGCCACTCCCTAACCACAGGGGAGGCTGGAAAATGGTTTATTTGGCACTTTCAGCCCCTATAGTGGGAATGGGTTCCAACCATCATAGAATCAACAAACTTGGGAAAGGAAAAGGGGGCAAGGGCTATCAGTCTGACAAAAAACAGGTCTGCCACAACTGAGAAGTTCATCACCATGCATCACACAGTTTTTATTTGAAAATGAATTATCTAACTTAGAAGACAAAGTACAATTTACATGTTATCTGGATCTGTGATTGCATTTGGGACCCAAGGGTTCACCTAGTGCACGACTGATGACGCTACTTTTTTTTTTTGGCACTTGATTTTTATTTATTAGTAATTAATATCAAGGTTTTTTTGGTTTTGCTTTGGTTTTTTTTTTTTTTGGTTAAGATTTGTTCGTATTAGTTAGCCAACCATGTTCTCTTTCCCTTAGGGTACCATTAACAGTTTCTCCTGTCAGAATTTTCTAGTTTTATAAGTTATTAGGATTTTTGATAATTGTCTATAGCTTTTAAAATGGAGTTCTTATAATCTCTGATTATAATTAGAAACTGGAAAGATGTGCTTTCCTAGAGGGTAGCCATGTGCCCATTCCTAGGTACCAACATTATCAGTCATATCTTCCCTAATACCCACTGTTTGACCCTTTCCTGCTCTCATTAAGAGAAACAGCTACCTGGAGATTCTGGACCATGTCAGTTGAATGAGTGTGTGGTAGTGTAGACAGAACTATGCACTAAATGCTTGAAGACCCAAGCTCTTACTCTAACCTTGCCACCAACTACCTATGTGGCCTTGGGCAGCTAACTTAATCTTTGCCATATTAGCTTCTTTATCTCTGAACAGAGGGAACTTTAGGAAATAATCCCTAAATCCCTTCTAGGTCAAAAGTGCTGTGGTTCAAATTATTAGTAAGGCCAAAAAGAAGTTTTCTAGGTAAATTGGGCAAGCTAATTAATCGCTGGTCTTGGTTTCTTTTCTTTTCTTTTCTCTTCTTTTTTTGGTCTTGGTGTCTTTACTCACAAATGTGCCTAATACAGTGAGTTGTATATGTACCTGCCTATAAGGATAAATTACATAAAAGTGAGTTGATGCACTGAGAAAAAACAGTAACCAGTTAATAAAAATAGAAACTCACTGTACTGATGATGGGTAGAGACTGTCCTCTATCTCCAAAGATAGGTCTAAGTCAGGGAAGAAGTAATCAGGTAAAGCAGAATGAAATCAGGCAGAACTAATCTTTTATAAATCTATTTCCAAGAGATAATATGTTTCAGTATTAAAGGGAAGGATCCAAAAAGGTTTAATAAAAACAGAAAAAAAGATACAATTTATGCCCATAAAACAATTACTTCATTGCAACTTACGGATTTTTCCAAAAGCCCAGGTATGCATAAGATTTTTGGAACTCAGAAATTAATGTGATACATGGGATTGATTTTCCTGGATAGACCATAAAATGTTTTTTTTTTTTTTTTTTTAATTTTATTATTTATTTGACAGAGCAAGAGAGGGAGAGAGAGCAAAAGTAGGGGGAGCATCAGAGGGAGGGGGAGAGGCAGACTCTCGCTGAGCAGGGAGCCCAGTGCTGGGCTCAATCCCAGGACCCTGGGATCATGACCTGAGCCGAAGGCAGACGCTTAACCCATTGAGCCACCCAGGCGCCCTGCATAAAATGTTTTTAGTCACAATATACACATAGGAGAGTCTAGCACTTGTGAACAGAGGTAAGGGTGGCAGAGACGAGACTAAAGGTAGCTGGCATGGAAATCAAGCTTTGTAGCTAAGCAATAGTGAAATCAGGGACATTGCAAACAAATGCAATGTCTTGATTTTTTATTAGTGCTCCTCTTTCTAAATCACTTTATGTTCTCATTACCCGTGCACTGGTTGTGTACCAGAATCTGTGCCAACCTCAGGATCCTTTTCCATCCCTGTCACTTAAGCCAAGCCTGAGTTGCCAGGTCTTCCTGGCTCTATCTTCTGTCCGGGCCCTACTCAATCATTCACTGCAGGGAGCACTTCCAAACTCCCGTCCCATCTTTCTACACCAGCTGTAGGAGAAGAAAAAGAATTCTGTGTGCAACTTATCATGCTTGTTCCCAGTAGGAGGTGACTTGTTTCCTTCTTCCCTCAGTTTCCATCCTGTGCATTCTATGCAGCTATGCCCTACTGCAAACAGAATTCCCTTCAGAGAGTAAGAAGAAAGATCTATGTGGTTGTCAAGAGGACTGAAAATCCTTCAGTTGGTGATAAAAACCACTGGAAATAACCGTGGCAAAAAAGAAAACTGTTACATTGTAAATTGATATTCTCTCATGGAAGCCTGTCAGGGTGTAGCCACATAGAATGTTTCTGTTCACTTAGTCTCCTGTAAGAATGAAGCATTCAAACAATATCAAGGGTAGACATATTTATCAACTGAATGTCATGATAGATTTAAGTTAAACAATAAAATCCTTTGTTTCATTTGGTTTTTAATTTCAACACTTGTTTTGGAAAAACATCCTTGAATTTATTGGTCTACTTTCCTTAGTGTATAGAGTATAAAAAGAAAACTGAATGTTCTTTTTTTTACAGGAGAACTTGCTGGTTCCTAGGGTGTTCAAACCTTCAGTTGTTCTACTTCCCTCTACTCAATCTTAGAGATGTAGAGAAGGCTGTATGTAATCTGTATTACTTCTAGAACTTGCCTGGAATACTTTTTTTTTTTTTAAGATTTTTATTTATTTATTTATTTAACAGAGAGAGACACAGTGAGAGAGGGAACACAAGCAGGGGGAGTGGGAGAGGGAGAAGCAGGTTTCCCGTGGAGCAGGGAGCCTGATGTGGGGCTCGATCCCAGGACCCTGGGATCATGACCTGAGCCGAAGGCAGACGCTTAACGACTGAGCCACCCAGGCGCCCCGTCTGGAATACCTTCTTAAATCTCTCCTGTGAGATTGCTCTGCAAGAGAGGTGCACAAGGTATTCCAACTGATCAAGATTTTACTGTGCAACTGGACTTCTCCAAACTGCAAATAATGATACTTGATTTAAGGAATATAACTGAACAGACCTCATAGTTCCTTCTCCAATCTCCTTTAGTGGTGACTAAGCAGAAACATTTGAGTAAAATTTTCTTCTCTGTTTCAGCACCAAATCAATATAGTGCAATTCTAGGGCAGGTTTGCTTTTTAGACTTGTCTCCATGCTTCTGGAAACTCTTTCCTGATTTAAGATTGGCAAATAAAATTCAAAGTGATGTGTGCCCTTGGTATCTAATTAAAGTCACCAGGAGAAAACAGAAATCTACCCCTGGATATCTTATTTTAGCATCTGTCAACTACAAACAAACAGCTTAGAAATGTAACCCACTCAGTGGAGACATTTAATTTACAATATAACTTCCTGTTTTTGATGGTAGTGTTTATGCTGCTTTTATAATCTAAACACCTAAAATGACAAGCTGATGAGTCAGAAGTTAAAATTAAAACTGAATGAGTTTAGGTACCATTTGTCCTTCCCCTCTTTCTGGCCACTATTCTGTTATCCTCACTTCCTCCTTGAGCCTGGCTCACTTTAATTCTTCCATAGTTCTCCATTGAGTCATCCTGTGACAGCACCAGCCATCTCTCACTGCCTCCTACTGCCCATCCCTGTCCCTTACAGACTGCACCAGCCCAGGAGTTTCCTCAGATTTCTTGTTTGTTTTAAAACCACTTTATTCAGGTATGATTGAGATATAAAAAGCTGTAGATATTTAATGGAAAAAACTCAGTGTATTTGGAGATAAGAATACATCCATGAAACCATCACACATTTTGTGTGCGTGGTAAGAACCCTTACCCTAGGATCTATCCTCTGCAAATTTTAACGATAGATAGATAGATGACAGATAGATATAGATAGCTATAGGCACTATATTGTATAGATCTCCTGAATTTATCTTACATAACTGTATCCTCTAATCATCACCTCCCCTGCCTTTCATTATCCTTTCCTCCAACCCCTGATAATCATCACTTTGCTGTTTCTATGAGTTTGACTATTTTATTTTATTTTTTAGGGGGGGATCTAATTATTATTTTAATATGATTTTTTAACATTTTATTTTATCGTGTCATGTTAGTCACCATACAATACATCATTAGTTTTTGATGTAGTGATCCACAATTCATTGTTTTCGTAGAACACCCAGTGCTCCATGCAGTACATGCCCTCCTTAATACCCATCACTGGGCTATTTTAGATTCCACATATAAGTGACATCATCCAGTATTTGGCTTTCTGAATCTGGTTTACTTCATTTAGCATATTCTCCAGGTACATCCATGTTGTCTCAAGTGGCAGGTTTTGTTCTTTTCTTTAAAGTTGAAATAATATGTTTATATACCATCTTTTCCTTATCCACTTTTCTGTTGATGGTCATTTAGGTTTCCATATCATAGCTATTGTGAATAATGCTACAATGTACACAGAAGTGCAAATATCTCTTCAAGAAATATTTTCTCTTCAAGAAATATCTAATTTCAATTCTTTGGTGTAAATATCCAGAACCAGTACTGCTGAATCATGATAGTTCTATTTAAAAATTTTTAAGGATCTTCCATATTGTTTTCCATAATGGCTGTATTAATTTATATTCCCACCAACAGTGCACCAGGATTTCCTTTACTCCGCATTCTCACCAACGCTTTTTTTTAAATAATAGCCACCTTAGCAGGTGTAAGTGATATCTCATTGTCATTTTGGTGTGCATTTCCCTTATAATTAGTGATGTTGTTTACCTTTTCATATGCCTGTTGACCATTTGTATTTTTTTTTTAATGTCTAACAGGTGTTTTGTCTATTTTTTTAAATTATTTGGTTTTTGCTATCACATATATGGTTTGCAATATTTCCTCCCATTCCATAGGTTTCCTTTAACTCTGTTATTTCCATTGCTTTGCAGAAGCTTTTTAGTTTGATGTATTCCCACTTACTTATTTTTGCTTTTGTGGCCCATGCTTTTGGTATCATATCCAAAAAATCATTGCTAAGGCCAGTGTCAAGAAGCTTTCTCCCTGTATTTTCTTCCAGAATTTTTATGGTTTCAGGTCTTATGTTTTTTAATTCACTTTGAGGTGGCTTTTGTGTGTAGTGTAAAAAAAAGGGTCCAATTTCATCCTCCTGCATGTAGATACCCGGTTTTCCTAAAACTAGTGAACACTAGTATCCTTTCCCCATGTGTATTCTTGGCACTGTTCTTGAAGACTGTATGTGTGAATTTATTTCTTCACTCTCTCTTCTGTTCCATTGGTCTATGCTTTTATGCCAGTTTCATACTGTTTTGATTACAATAACTTTGCAATATACTGTGGAATCAGGAAGCTTGATGCCTCCAGCTTTATTCCTCTTTTTTAAGATTGCTTTGGCTATTGATGATTTTTGTGTTTCTATATGAATTATAAGATTCATATAGAATTTGTATTAAATCACTTTGAGTAGTATGGATATATTAACAATACTAATTTTTCCAATTGATGAACACAAGTTATTTTTTCATTTGTTATTTTTCTTTTTCAATTTCCTTTAACAATGTTTTATAGTTTTTAGTGTACATTTTTTTCCATTCTGGGTTAAATTTATTTTTAAGTAACTTTTGGCCGAGAGTATTGAAAACAGAATTGTTTTTCTAAATTTCTTTCTTGAATAGTTTGCTGTTAGTGTCTAGAAATACAACTAATGTATGTTGGTTTTGTATCATGCAATTTTACTGAATTCATTTATTACTTTTAACCATTTTTTTTTTTTTTTTTGGTAGAGCTTTTAGAGTTTTCTACATATAAGACCATGTCATTTGCATACAGACAGTTTTACCTCTTTTCCATTTTGGATTCATTTCTTTGTCTTTCCTAATTGTTCTGTCTAGAGCTTTCTCATGTTTATTTTTAACCTCCTAAAATGTTAAAGCTGAAGAGGTCAGACTGACTTTCTATTTTGTGTGTGTGTGTGTGTGTGGGTGGGTGGGTGGGTGGGTGAGAGAGAGAGAGAGAGAGAGGAAAGAGAGAGAGAGAGAGAAAGGGAGAGCACACACATACTGATATTTACTGAACATTTTCCAGGCTCCCAGGTACAAGTAAGTACCTTACCTACATTGTTTCTTTTAATCCTAATACTAACCTATTTATACTTTACAGATAAAGAAAAACTTAGAAAGCTTGTGTAATTTGCCTAAAGAGCTAGAAAGTATGAGCTCATATTCAAATCCAATTTTATTTCTAAAGCATATGTCCCTAATTATTCTATGAAACTACTCACAAAGAGGAACCAACCCTCAGCTAAGGTGCAGAGTGTATGTAATCTCCAGGCTGGACAAGTTGAAGACTGCACACTGGACCTAACTTAATAACAGGTTTGCATTCAGAGACACATGAAAGTTACCTTTCAAACTTTCCCCATAGCTCTGATGTATCTCATGTCTACTGATCCAGGCAATTCCACAATTAAGGTTTTATTTCTTTGGTTAAAGTCTTCTTGTTGCCTGCCTAAATGAAAGTTTCTCTGAGAGTATCACATTCAACTTAAAAAAAATCTATTTGCACCTCTACAGGACAAAGTTTATTAGATAATTTCCTGACTGAGGATTACAATGGGAAGAGTCAGAATGGAGAGAATATGAGGCCACTGGTCAGTGAGTAGAGGGAGAAACTACCTGGGAAAGGATGAAGGAATGGGGAAATGAGGACTTAGTGTAAGAAGAAGGGTATGCCAGTAGGCATATGCTATTGCACATTTTGGCTTTGCCCCAATTCTAAATTTGCATGCTGCACTAAAAAATAAACTGAAATACATTAATTTAGGATCCTCTCATTCTATTATTTCAATATGTAAGTGAGATATAGCTGAGGTGTCTTTGGTTTACAAAAATAACCACTTGTATATAGAATACAAGACAGTTATTTCAAACTGCATATGTATCATATGCAATGTATTTGCATAAATGATTTAAATATTGCCTTTTCCAGATGTCCACATAACCACTGAATAAACGTTCTTGAAATGCTTAAAAAATATTGAGGGTTAAATTTAAGTACCTATGCTATTGATTCTTCGGGCTACAGAATTCATTTATGAGCCAGAAGTGGGTATTGCTGGTATCTATCCATATATGAGGAAATGGGTGAAGAATTTACCTGGCAGCTACAAGACTGCTGTTACAGCCTCCTTTTATTATTACCAATATGGTAACAGAGTAATTAGAAACTTTATTGCTCAGTTATATATTCATTAATTCAGTCAACAAATATTTATTAAGCAATTATTGGGGTTCCTTCT
Organism: Halichoerus grypus; assembly: GCF_964656455.1. NCBI lineage: Eukaryota > Metazoa > Chordata > Mammalia > Carnivora > Phocidae > Halichoerus > Halichoerus grypus. Next base: position 56,729,778 of record NC_135715.1, on the reverse strand, counting down.
CAAGAAGCCCATTTGGTCATCATTAGCCTAGCAAACAGCTTTTCTTCATGATAGTGTGACTAAAAGTATAACAGGACGTTATTTTAGCTAAGAGACCCAAAAATATTAGAAACCCATCCTGAACCATTTTGCAAGATGGTGGTAGAGAGGATATAGACTGGTAAGACCAGTAAAGTAAGATAAATTAATTCTCAGTTTTCATAAGATAGTTATTTTCCAACTACCAACACAGAGTCATGGTCTGGACCACACAGAAGATTCATTCTCCTATTGGTAAGTCAGACAAGGGGTCAAAAGACAAGAACCTCTGAAGCAGAGGAAACCTACTTCAGGGCTCAAAAGTGAGTCTCAGATCACATCATGCCAGCTTGATGAAAGGGAATACCACCAGTGCCAGAAGAAAGGGAGTAAGAGAACTGAGTGCTTGAAATATCTCCTTTATATCAATTAATCTCTAACTATAGAAAAAATGACCCGAACAGTGGTCAGGAGTATTCCTCTTCCTTGAAAGAAAAGAAGAAAAAAAAAAGGGGGGGGGGAAGGGCTGAAGCAGAAAGAAGTCCTGGGCTTACCCCAGAACACAGCACCATGCATTGGTATATGCTTTCCCATGGTACCATGGTGTGTGTTATTCACACAATGCTGGACCAGACACTCACTGAAAGCAGAGAAGAGAATGTCTTCAAAACATGGAGATGATGTCGTTCTTACCCCAGTAAAAACATTAATGAGCAACTAAAACACAAGGAAACAGAATTTGGGGTCAACAAATCATTAGTAATCATTCACTCCTACTCCAGAAAGGTGAAGAAATTTCCCCAAGATCAAAGCTCTTGAGTGACAAAGACTCAGACAGGACCAAAGATGGCCTTTACAACAGTGGTGCTTTCACAGCAATGCCCACTGCATGAGAATGCAGGTTGGGCTGGACCTCCAAGATGCAACAAGAGAGTCCCCCATGCAAGTTGATAATATGCAAGACTTTACTTAGGTTATAGAATTTTGATATTTTTATGTGTACTACATGAACCAATCCTTGAGGTAAAAATCTGTATGAGAATTTGTTAGAGTCGACATCAGAGACTTTGTTTCAAATATAGATGAATCCTAGCATAAATCTTCTACAGACGGTTGGGATGCTTCCAAGATTCTCCCAGTATTCGGTATCTAAACAGTCCTAGGTCACCTATACCTTCACACTCAAGTCAAAACAAATACATAATTTTAGATTACATAGTTAAACCCAATGAGAACTTCAATGGTTTGTCAAAATTGAAGAGTTGTTCTCAGTGAGGTAGAGGAAAGGAGCACTACAGTCCTTGATTAGGGTTTAGTGGCAACCTCAGGGCTTCAAGTTTCTGCATCGATTCTGAACTTTGGCTGCACATCAAAACCACCTGAGAGGCTTTTGAAAATCCCAATGCCCACACTGCACCCCAGACCAAGATCAAATTCTCTGGTGATGGGGTCCAGCTTCAATATTTTTTTAAAGGCCCTCAGGTGATTCTATGTGCAACTAAGGTTCAGAACCATAGTTAAAACTAGTAGTTTTAGATGGTTACAGCTGCCTAAGCACTATGACTCAAAGTGGGGGAAAATGGTCTAGGACCACTGTCACTGGTGATCATTTCTCTTACAAAATTGTTTCCAATATTTGAAACTTATGAATGCTTTTAAGATGCCCTCAACCATAGCACTTTACAGAGATTATGAAGGTTTATTTAACCCAAGGAAATTGGAGAAAAGTTCACATCTAAAGAAAGAAATCATAGTTCTCTTATTAAAAATGATAGTATATATCCTCATAGTCAACCTCTACTTAATTTCCATGCAGGATTAACCTGATCTTATTGTAGAACATTCCAGAACACCTGCAGTTAGTGGGCTTTTCAACAGGGTTGGGTACCTCTGTTCCCAACAGTTAAGACATGCACTTGTAAGAAGCTAGTTTTATTTGTTCTTTCCCACTAATACACGTTATAGCTATTAATTTTATATTTAATAATTATTAAATAATTTATTTTATATTTAATATTATTAATTAAATTAATTTATTTTTATATTAATTTTATATTTAATAATTAATTTTATATTTAATAAACCAAAACCAATTTACATGTGTGCAAAAGGAAATTTTTCTTCTGTGAAACTAAAATGATTAGAAAAACTTGGTAAGAACAAATCACTAATATATATGTTATTGATTATATCTAGGAATATATTTAATATCACTACCTATATTTATATATCCTTATAACACATATGTATTTGTATTGCTTATATATTATGTATATATTTATATATTATATATATTTGCATTATTTATATTTACATATATATACATACATACAAGTGTAAAATACGTATGTACATATATATGTAAATATGTAAAATATGCCAAATTCAAAGGCTTTTTGAATTAATCAACTGTTAGTTGAAATCATGAATGAGAAAAAAAAAGTCTTCTATTATAAAAGGATGAGTGCTGGCCAAGGATTTTGTCAGAAATCATGCTTTCCGGGGTGCCTGTGTGGCTCAGTCATTAAGTGTCTGCCTTCGGCTCGGGTCATGATCCCAGGGTCCTGGGATCGAGTCCCGCATCGGGCTCCCTGCTCAGTAGGGAGCCTGCTTCTCCCTCTCCCACTTACCCTGCTTGTGTTCTCTCACTGTCTCCGTCAAATAAATAAATAAAATCTTAAAAAAAATTATGCTTTCCTTTCTAGTGTGAGTAAGGACATTTTTACTGAAGCTCTGTTCTAAACAGATAGGCATAGGCATAAGAGCACCGTCTTGGGAATCAGACAATTTAATTTCCAATGACTACTCTGACACTGACTAGCTCTGTCATTTGGGCAAGTTATTTGCCCTCCCCACACCTCATTCACCTTACTTTAACATAAGCTTAGTAAGAGGACAATGAGTGGTTAACAAATAAGATATGTGGAGTGTATGACACAGTTAACAGCTTTGATCCTGGACTCAGAGATTTTAGTTTAAATCCCTGTGATGCCATTTATTAGTTTTGTAACCCTGAGCAAATTTCTAAAATTTTCTGAGCCTTCATTTCCTCTTGGTTAAAGAAGAACAACTTCTAGAAAAACCATAATGTATATTTTATAAAGTTTTTCAGGATTAAATAAAAGAATGCATATAAAGCACTTAGAATACTGTCAGGGACTTTATTAAACACTAGACAAATATTAATTATTATCACTGCTAATAACATCAGGCACCTAGTAAGTGCTTAGGGTGTTACATAATTAGTAGCTACTGCAATTATTATTATTAAAATTATTTTTGCCCTGGTTTTAAGATACTCTATAGTAATTTGGAATACACTGTAGAAATTCCATTTGCTTTGACTCATCTCCTCCATAGAGGGAAATGCTAAGATCCTACACCAAATAGGAGTTTAAGTAATTAATAGCCGAGTGGCCTTTTGAGTTCTGTGACGACAATCCTGTTCCAGTATTTAAGATGAACTTGCTGAGTAATGGCTGAAGAGTTTTTATCTAGCTAAATGCTCTGTGATTAAAGCCATTATATCTTTGAACTAAATTGACAGTAAGGAGATTCTGATTTAAAGTCATGGTTTTGTGATAATTGGATGCCGGAGTTTAGAAAAAACAACGGGAAGTAATTGCAAGGGTAGTAGTATGGAAGAGAGAACTTCACTACACCTGTTTCTTTTTAAAAGTGTGACAAAGTTTTTAATTCCCACCTATAACAAAATTTAAAGGTTATGTAAGTTTTCCATCTCTCTTAAATCTCCTCTTTCTCCCCCAACCTTAGTGAATTCTTACTCATCCATCAAGACCCAGCTTTCATTTTACTTGGCTCCCTTTCTGTCATAGTATGAACTAATGAGAACTCCCCTTTTTTCCCAAGAAATAAATTTATTCAAAATTAATTAGATTTAATAAGAAAATCCAACATAGGTTTAGAAATCATTTCTTAAAGATGAATTATCAAAAAACTTGACACGGATGAAAATAGAAAGCATAACGCTAAACAAAATAAGTCAGTCAGAGAAAGACAAATACATATGATTGCACTTGTATGTGGAATTTAAGAAACAAAACAAGTAAAGAAAAAGACACAGAGAGACAAACCAAGAAACAGACTTAACTATAGAGAACTGATGGTTACCAGAAGGGAGGTGGGTAGGGGGATGGGTGACATAGGTGATGGGGATTGAGGAGAGCACTTGTGATGAGCACCAAGTGATGTATGGAGTTGTTGACTCACTATATTGTATACCTAAAACTAATATAACATGGTATGTGAACTACAGTGGAAATTAAAATAAAAAATAAAAAAAAATTGAAAGAACAACATAATGCTAAACAACAAATGGGTCAATGAAACACTCAAAGAGGAAATAAAAAAAAAAATCGGTGGAGATAAATGAGAATACAATTGTCCAAAATCTCTGGGATGCAGTGAAAGCACTGCCAATACAGGCCTACTTCAAAGAAAACAACAAAAAGCACAAATAATCTAACCATACACCTAAAGGAAATAGAAAAGATCAATCAAAGCCCAAGGTAAGTAAGAAAGAAGGGACTAGTATCAGACCAGAAATAAATGGCATAATGACAAAAAAAATAAATAGAAAAAAAATCAGTAAATCCAAGAGCTGATTCTTTGAATAAACAAAATTTATAAACCCTTAGCCAGACTCATCAAGGAAAAAAAAACAACAAATAAAATCAGAAATGAGAGATGAAACAAAAATGAATCAGGAAGAAACAGAAAATCTGAACAGACTGATTGCTCATAACAAAATAGAACTGGTAATCAAAAAACTACCAAAAAATAAAAGTCCAGGACCAGATGGATACACATGTGAATTTTACCTATATTTTAAATTTGCTAGGCTTAGAGACTTCAGAAAAGGATAACAGAGTAGGAGGATTGTAAGCTTACTTGTCCCACAGACACACCTAGGTAACATATTAGTGTAAATAACCCAGAAAATCACCCAAAGACTGGCAGAATAGTCTCCTTATAGCTAATCAGAGAGAAAAGGCCCCATTAAAAATGGTAGGAAGGGCAGAGACACGGTCAGGAACCAAGGTGACCTGTGAGACTGTCTGCAGTGGGGAGGAACACTGCAACCATGAACAAGGGAGAGGAACAGACCCCACAACAGGCACCAGAGGTATGGAGGACCTGCACTGGGAAGATGAATCCTATAACATTTGGCTTTGAAACCCAGACAGACTTAACATGGTAAGTTTTTACAACCAGCAGGGCTTAACAACTGGAACATTAAAAATCGGTTAGCTCTGCTCTGGGATAGCCTGGAGGGTAATAGGAAACTGAGTCCCTGCCCTTAAAGAAACAGCATAACAAACAGCCCCACTGAGATACAGCACAGAACAGAAACAGCAGTTTGAAAAACACCTGGAGTATATAGGAAGGACATTTATTTACTCATCTCAGAATGTGTGCTGGAAGGGCAGGGATCCTTTAGGAGACTTCTCCAAAAACAAAAGAGCTGACAGGCACCATTTCCATCCTCTGCCCCCCACCCTACACAGGCAGACACTTGTAGGAACCAGCATAGTGTGAACACCTACCTTGCTAACAGTGAAACCTGCCTCTATATACTCCTATGGACTCATGCCTCCAACCCACCCTCAGCAATTCTCCAAGCTGTGACATGTCTCCTCCCACAGCAGACCAGGGCAAACTTTGAAAACACCAAGTGCCCTACCCCCATGTTCTTCTTCAGACTTCTCCCTCCAACCTGCCCTAGGCAGGAGTCCATCCAAAGCAGTGCCACAAGTCTGGCATTGTGCAAGCAGCCCCAACAAGGGCCAGCACCACTCCAAAGTGACTCATGCCACAGGGAGTGGGGAAAATAACCATACACACCAATTCAACTGCAGCCCCAGCAGTAGCCTGGGTGAACACATCTGGTCTAACTATAGGCCCCAAATTCCAACAAGATTCCAAGAGGCCAGCACAGGGAGACTGTCCTGCAGTTTGGTGCTACCACAGCTCTGGCCAATACTTGGTCTGCCACAACTCAAGCCCAAAGAAGCCCCAGACTGGACCACTTTCAAAACAGGGAACAAATCCTGTCCACAACAGACAAAGAAAACGATTACAGATGATTGGACTGAAGGCAAAAATGACTTGACCACTACAGCAGGGCACACACAACACAAATAGTACAAACATAGAAGACAATCCTGAAGAAGCAGGTTCTGGTAAACAGGGGATATTGCACTGCAGGGCACCAAAGGACCTCTTCTTCATAGGCCACTAGTTTCAAGAGTAGGAAATGTAGCTGACTTTCCTAACACACAGCAACAGACAGAGAGTCACACAAAATGAGGAGACCAAAGAATATGTTCCATATGAAAGAATAGGACAAAAATCACAGCAAGAGAGCTAAATGATATAGGTAAGTAATATGCTTGATAGAGATAGAGATTGGTCATAAAAATACCCAAAGGACTGGAGAAAAGAGAGGAGGACCTCAGTGAGACCCTCAACGAAGAGATAGAAAACATAAAAAAGAACCAATCAGAGACAAAGAACTCAATAACTAAAATTAAAAACACATGGGATGTAATAACTAGTGGAATAGAGGAAACAGAACAGATCAGACACCAGGAGGGCAGAGTAATGGAAACCAATTAAAATGAACAGAAGAAAGAAAAAAAAAGTTAATAAAAATGAGAATAGATTAAGGGAACTTAGCAACATCATCAATCATAACATCATTCACAGTATAGGGATCCCAGAAGAAGGAGAAAAAGAAAAGGGGGAAGAAATTTTATTTGAATAAATAACAGCTGAATCCTTACCCAATCTGGGGAAGCAAACAGATATCCAGATCCAGGATCCACAGAGAGACCCCAATAAAATCAACCCAAAGAGGTCCACATTAAGACACATAGTAATTAAAATAGCAAAAAGTAGTCATAAAGAGAGAATTTTGAAAGCATCAAGAGAAAAGAAAATAGTTACATAAAAGGTGATCAGCTAAATTTTAGCAGAAACTCTGCAGGCCAGAAGAGAGTGGCATGATAAATTAAAAGTGCTGAAAGAAAAAAAATCTGCAGCTAAGAATACTCCTTACAGCAAGGCTATCATTTAGAATAGAAGAGAGAAAGAGCTTCCCAAACAAAAGTTAAAGGAATTTATGATGAATAATGTAGTCCTACAAGAAATGTTAAAGGGGACTCTTTGAATAGAAAGGAAAGACTGTAAGTAGGAATAAGTAGGAAACACAAAATAGTAAAAATAAGTATATGTATAAAAATCAGTCAAGGGATTCACAAAATAAAAGGTGTAAAATATTACACCATATATCTAAAATGTGGAAGGAAGAAGAGTAAAGAATGGGTTTCAATTTAAGCAACCATCAGCTTCATATAGACTGCTATAGGTATAAGATGTTATATACAAACCTAATGGTAACCACAAATCCCAAACAGCGATAGGTAAAAAATAAAGAGCAAGAAATTCAAGTATATCACTAAAGAAAGCCAACAAACCATGAGAGAAGAGAGCAAGAGAAGGAACAGAGGAGAACTACAAAAACAACCATAAAAAAAGTAACAAAATGACAATAAGCAAATCCTATCAATAATTACTTTGAATGAAAATGGAATAAATGCTCCAATCCACATAGTGTGAAGGAATGGATAAAAAGCAAGACCTCTTTATATGCTGCCTACAAAAACTCATTTCAGACCTAAAGACACAAGTGGATTGAAAGTGAAGGAATGGAAAAGCATTTATCATGTGAATCAAGTGAAAAGAAAGCCAAAGTAGCAATACCTGTATCAGACAAAATAGACTATAACAAAGACTGTAACAAGAAACAAAGGACACTATATGATCATAAAGGGAACAATCCAACAAGGATTATAACAACTGTAAATATTTATGCACCCAACATGGGAGCAGCCAAATATACAAAGCAGCTAATAACAAACATAAAGGAAGTAATCGATAGTAAAACAATAATAGTAGAGAATTTAAACACCTCACTTACATCAATGGATAGATCATCCAAACAGAAAATCAGCAAGGAAGCAATGACTCTGAATGACACACTGGGCCAGATGGATCTAACAGATGTATGCAAAACATTCCATCATAAAAGCAGAATACACATTCTTCTTAAGTGCACATGGAACATGCTCCAGGATAGATCACAGACTATAAAACAAGTCTCAACAAATTCAAAAAAACTGAAGACATGCTATATATCTATCTGACCACAACACTATGAAGCTAGAAATCAACCACAAGAAAAAATTTGGAAAGAGCACAAATTCATAGAGGTTAAATAACATGCTACTAAACAATGAATGGGTCAACCAAGAAATCAAAGAGAAAATTAAAAAAAAAATACATAGAGACAGATGAAAATGAAAACATAACAGTTCCAAATCTTTGGGATGCAGCAAAAGCAGTCCTAGGAGGGAAGTTTATTGCAATACAGGACTGCCTTAAAAAGCATGAAAAATCTCGCACAACCTAACCTCATACCTAAAATATCTAGAAAGAGAACAAACAAAATCTAAAACCATGAGAAGGAAGGAAATAATATATTAGAGCAGAAATAAATGAAATAGGAAAAAAATACAATAGAACAGGTTAATCAAACTAGGAGCTGATTCTTTGAAAAGATCAACAAAATTAATAAACTTTTAGCTAGATTCATCGGAGAGAGAGAGAGAAGGGGAGGGGCTCAAAATCAAAAATAGAACACTGACAACACAGAAATACAAAGGATTATAAAAAATTATATGCTAACAAGCCGGACAAACTAAAATAACTAGAAACATATAACCATGCAAAACTGCATCAGGGAGAAATAGAACATTTGAACAGACTGATGACCAACAATGAAATTGAATCAGGAATCAAAAAACTCCCAACAAACAAAAATCCAGGACTAGACATTTTCACAGGTAAATTCCACCAAAAATTTAAAGAAGGGTTAATCTATTCTCAAACTATCTCCAAAAAATGGAAGAGGAAGGAATACTTCCAAATTCACTCTATGAGGGCAGCATTACCCTGATACCAAAATCAGACAAAGGCATCACAAAAAAAAAAGATAACTACAGGCCAATATCCCTGATAAACATAGATGCAAAAATCCTCAACAAAATACTAGCAAACCGAATCCAACAATACATTTAAAAAATCATTCACCATGATCAAGTGGGATTCCTGGGATGCAAGCGTTGTTCAATATTTATAAATCAGTCAACATGATACAGCACACCAATAAGAGAAAGGATAAAAAACATATGATCATTTAAGTAGACACAGAAAAAGTGTATGACTAAATACAACATCCATTCACGATAAAAACCCTTAACAAGGTAGGTTTAGAGGGAACATACCTCAATATAAAGGCCATAGGTGAAAAACCCACAAGCTATCATCATACTTAATAGTGAAAATCTGAGAGCTTTCCCCCTAAGATCAAAAAGAAGACAAGGATATCCACTCTCACCACTTTTATTCAACATAGTACTGGAAGTCCCAGCCATAGCAATCAGTTAACACAAAGAAATAAAAAGCATCCAAATTGGTAAGGAAGAAGTAAAACTTCTACTATTCATAGAAGACATGATACTACATATAGAAAACCTGAAAAACTCCACCAAAAAACAGCTAGAACTGATAAATGAATTCAGTAAGGTCTCAAGATACAAAATATACAGAAATCTGCATTTCTATACAGTAATAATGAAGTAAAAGAGAAATTAATAAAACAGTTCCATTTATAATTGCACCAAAAATAAGATATCTAGAAAAAAAATAAGATACCTAGGAATAAATCTAACCACAGAGGGGAAAGACCTGTACTCTGAAAACCAGAAAACATTGATAAAAGAAATTGAGGATGACACAAGCAAATGGAAAGATATTCCATGCTCATAGATTGGGAAAACAAATGTTAAAATGTCAATAATACCCAAAGCAATCTACCAATTTAATGCAGTCCCTATCAAAATTCCAAATGCATTTTTCACAGAACTAGAACAAATAATGCTAAAATTTGTGTGAAACCACAAAAGACACCAAACAGCCAAACCTATCTTGAAAACAAAAAAACTGGAAGTATCACAATCCCAGATTTCAAGATGTACTACAAGGCTATAATAATGAAAACAGTATGGTACTGGCACAAAAATAGACACAAAGATCAAGAGAACAGAATAGAGATCCCAGAAATAAATCCACACTTATATGGTGAATTAATCTTTGGCAAAGGAGACAAAAATATGCAATGGGAGAGAGTCCAACAAATAGTGTTGGAAAAACTGGACAGCTACATGCAAAATAATGAAACTGGACTACTTTCTCACAGGATATGCAAAAATAAACTAAAAATGCATTAAAGACCTAAATATGAGACCTGAAACCATAAAAATCCTTGAAGAGAGCACAGGTAGTAATTTCTCTGACATCAGCTATAGCAATATTTTTCTAGTTATGTCTCTTGAGAAAAAGAAAACAAAAGCAAAAATAAACTACTGGGACCACATCAAAATAAAAAGCTTCTGAAGAGCAAAGTAAATAATCAACAAAACTAAAAGATGACCTGAGTGGGGGAAGATATTTCCAAATGCCATATCCAAAAAAGAGTTAGCGTCCAAAACATATAAAGAAGTTAAACAACTCAACACCCATAAAACAAATAATCCAATTAAAAAATGGGCAGAAGACATGAATGGACATTTCTCCAAAGAAGACATCCATATGGCCAACAGACACAGGAAAAGATGTTCAACATCACTCATAATCAGGGAAATGCAAATCAAAACCACAATGAGATATTACCCCACATCGATCAGAAAAGCTTAAATAAAAAAACACAAGAAACAAGTGTTTGCAAGGATGTGGAGAAAAAGGAACCCTTATGCATTGTTGATGGCAATGCAAAGTGGTGCAGCCACTGGAAAACAGTGTGGAAAGTCCTCAAAATTAAAAATAGAATCACAACATGATCCAGTATTTCCTTTACTGACTATTTACCCAGGAAAACACAAAAACACTGATTCAAAAAGATATATGTACCCCTTTGTTTATTACAGTATTATTTACAATAGCCAAATTACGGAAGTAACCCTGTATCCATTGATATAGATGAATGAATAAAGAAGTTTATTCATATATTATTCATATATATTCATATATATTACTGAGCCATAAAAAAAAGAATGAAATATTGCCATTTGCAACAATGTGGCTGGATCTAGAGGGTATAATGCTAAGTGAAATAAGTCAAAGAAGGACAAATACCATATTATTTTACTCATGTGAACTTTAAGAAACAAAACAAATAAAAAAAAAAAAGAGACTCTTAACTACAGAGAACAAACAGATGCTTATCAGAGGAGTGGTGGGGGAAATAGGTAAAGTGAATTATGAGTACACTTATCATGATGAGCACTAAGGAATGTATGGAATTGTTGAATCATTATATTGTACATCTGACACTATTATAACACTCTATATTAATTTTATTGGAATTTAAATAATATTGAAATAAATATTTGCTAGGCTTTGTGTCTGATCAATTAGAGAAAATTTTTTTGTAGTTTTTTTATGTTCTTGAAGAATGTGCTCTGTAATTGCAGAATTCTATTTCCTTTAGTTTCCAGCTTGTTTTTTTTAAATTTAAGAGACATGTTGAAAGTCTCACTAAAATGGATTTGTCAGTTTCTCTATTACCATCATTTTTTTCCTTTATATATTTTGAGTAGATTTATTAGGTGCACACCAAATTTTTTTTATTATTCTTGCCAAACTGAATATTTTTTCATCATGACCTCATCTACCAATGGGTTCATTTTTGCCTTAAAATCTATTTTGTCTGATAATTATATAGGTGAACTAGTTTTCTTTGGGTTAGTATTTTCTTGATTCATTTTTTTCCATCAATTTATTTTCAACTAAAGATTTTATGTATCCTTATGCTTTAGAATTCATCACTTCCTAAATGCATGTATTAGTCTCCTTTAAACAGCATATATGTGAAATTATTTTTCAATCTAGTACAAATGGGCAAGTTTAGCCAATTCATGTTTAACAATTCACAAAATATTTGAACATTTTCCTACCCTTTTTATTATTTGTCCTACTTTTTACACGCATTTCCTATTTTTTCTTATCTTTATTGGGGTAAAATTCATATAAAATTCACAATTTCAACTCTTTTAAGTTGTACATTAAGTGGCTTTTAGTATATTCACAATGTTGTGCCACCATCAACAGTTTCCAGATTATTTTCATCCACAAAAGGAAACCCTGTACTCATTAAGCAGTCATATCTCACTGCCACCCATTCCCCAGCTTTGGTAACCACTAATCTGGCAGCCATTAAGTGTCATAATTTCCATAGAGACCACTTTCTGACTCTATAGATTTTCCTATTTTGAGTATTTCATATAAATGGAATCATACAATATGTGGCCTTATGTGTCTGGTTTATTTCATTTAGCAGAATGCTTTCAAGGTTTGTCCATGTTGTACCATATACCTATCAGTGCCTTCATTCCTAAATTCCATTTTTTGTGTGCGTGTATCACATTTTTTTAATCCAGGCAACAGTTGATGGACATTTGAATTATTTCCAGCTGTTCACTGTTGTGAGTGGTGTGACTCTGACACTTCATGAACAAGTTTTTATTTGAACATCCATTTTCAATTTATTTGGCTCTAAACCTAAGAGTGGAATTGCTGAGTCATACGAGAATTCTATGCTTAATGAGTTTTGCAGACCTGTCAACTGTTTTTCAAAGTGGTTACACCATTTTACACTCTTACCAACAATGTATGAGAGTTCTGATTGCTCCACATCCTTAACCAACACTAGCAATTTTCTATTTTCTTTTTTAATTATATTTAGTATAGCTATTTTAGAGTGTGTGAAATAGTATCTCAATGTAGCTTTAATTTGAAATTCCCTAATGAGTAATGATGATGAACATTTTTTTTGTGAATCAAAGGACACAATCAAGAAAGTAAGACAACTCACAGGATGGGAGAAAATATTTGCTAACCATATACCTGACAAAGACCTAGTAACCACAATAAACTCATACAAATTAACAGAGATAAATAATCCTATTAAAAATAGGTCATTTGTATAACTTGCTTCAGAGAAAAGTCAAATTATTTGCCCATTTTTTGATAGGGTTGTTTGTCTCTTTGTTAATTTGTATGCATTTATTTATACTCTGGATGCTAGGCCTTTATCAGATATAGGATCAGCAAATATTTTCTCCCCTTCTGTGGGCTGCCTTTTTACTTTCTCAATAATGCCCTTTGATTCACAAAAGTTTTTAATTTTGAGTAAGTCCAATTTATTTCTTTTTATTTATTGCTAATGTTTTGGTGTTATATCTAAGAAATCATTGCCAAATACAAGATCATGAAAATTTATTCTTGTATTCCCTTCTAAGAATTGTTACGGTTTTAATTCTTACATTTAGGATTCTGATTATTTTTGAGTTAAATTTTATATATGGTATAAAATAAGAGGCCCATTTTATTCTTCTGCATATGGATATCTGGTTACATCAGCACCATTTGTTGAAGAGACTATTTTTTACCTATTAAATAATATCTTACTAAAAAAAATCACTTAACCATAAAAGCTTTTGCACAACCAAGGAAACCATGAACAAAATGACAGGGTGACCTACTTAATGGGAAAAATATTTGCAAATGATGTATCTGATGAGGGGTTAATATCCCAAATATATAAAGAATTTATAAGACTTAACACCAAAAAAACCAGATAATCTGACTTAAAAAAGGGTAGAGGACCAGAATAGACATTTTTCCAAAGAAGACATATAGATGGCCAACAGACACATGAAAAAATGTTCAATATCACTAATAAATCATGGAAATGCAAATCAAAACCACAATGAGATATCACCTTACACCTGTCAGAATGGCTAGAATCAAAAAGACAAGAAATAAAAAGAGTTGGCAAGGATACGGAGAGAAAAAGAATCCTCCTGCACTGTTGGTGGGAATGTAAATTGGTGTAGTTACTATGGAAAACAGTATGGAGATTGCTCAAAAAATTAAAAATAAAACTACCATATAATCCAGCAATTCCACTTCTAGGTATTTATCCCAAGAAAATGAAAATACTAGCCCAAAAAGATGTATTGCAGCTTTACAATAGCCAAAATATGAAAATGACCTAAGCATCCATCAATACATGAATAGCTAAAGAAAATGTGGTATGTATATGTAATGAAGGGTTATTCACACATAAACAAGAAATGTTAACAGGTAGGCAAGCATGGGCTGGGATAGAATGGCCAAGGACCAGGAGACTTAAAAGCAGAGGAAATCGGGTGCCTGGGTGGCTCAGTTGGTTAAGCGACTGCCTTCAGCTCAGGTCATGATCCTGGAGTCCGGGATCGAGTCCCGCATCGGGCTCCCTGCTCAGCGGGGGTCTGCTTCTCCCTCTGACCCTCCCCCCTCTCATGCTCTCTCTCTCATTCTCTCTCTCAAATAAATAAATGGAATCTTTAAAAAAAAAAAAAAAAAAAAGCAGAGGAAATCACCTATAAAAAGGCCAGGAGGCATGAAAATGGAAAAGAAGTAACCTGTGTGCTTGGAAGCCTTTGAGAAACTTAATGTTGCCAGCTACTGGACTTCCTCCCTTTAGAGACTTATTTGCCATTCTTGCCGTTGAAAATAACAATAATAACCCTCTCCTTTTCCTAAACCCATATAATGGAGAAAATAAAAGCAACGGCTTAAGATCATGTACCAATGAATCAAGACACAATCAACTTTGAGTTGAGAAGGATTATCAGATATTTGATAAGGCTTAAGGAAGGAAGACTTAGTGGACTTGTGGTTCACATTCTATAAGTGAACCTGAACAAGAATGTGTCACCTGGGAGGGAAACTTGACCTTCTTCTCTTAATCTCACTAGTGTATAAGTAATAATAATAAATAGCATACAATAAAGGCTTACTATATATTAGGCAATTAAGTAAGTACCTCTAATATATTCTCTCTTTTTGACTTTGGATTTTTGGCTTCCTCACTAATAAGATAGTCAATCATGAGGGGTTGACATCTGTATAACAAATACGAAGGTGTTAAGAACAAAGGTGTTTAGAAAGTTATTTCCATCTCCACCCTTAGCCCCTAGGAGAGTTTGCTTTTACAAATAGGAAGGCAAGGATCAGGCAACATATAACATGTAAGACTTGACTAGGTAGTGGGTGAAAAAATATATGTAGGCAGGTGGACATCTTATACTTCTTATATTATGCCATACAGGTGACTACTGAGGATAAATAATTGGCCCTACTTCTTGATATAGTACAGTGGTAAATATTAAAATCCTTACGGTTGGGCTGCTTGGGTTCAAAGCTGAGCCCTATCTCTTTCTGACTGTGAGGATTTGGACTTAATCTCTCTGAGCCTCCATTTCCTCTCCTGCAAAACTAGGACATAATAGCACTTCCCCTGTAAGATTGTCAGGAGAATGAAATTAAATAATTTAAATTAAATGTTTAGTACAGTGCCTGACACACAGGATGCACTCAAAAAAATTAGTTATTATTCTTCCTACTACGCTTTAAACTAATTGAACTGAGTAAGGCTTTCTGTCTCATGTCCACTGCTTCACATAAGAGGTTTGTGGAAATAAAAGGAAACCTAGGCACACAGCAAGGTGATTTAATTTTATAATTCCACATGACCCTATCCATCCCTTCTGATTTACTTGGTCATAGTTTTTCCCTGAGTCACTGGGTAGTTCGTTGGTTGACATTCTTTCACTCTTGTCTGATGGAATCACAGTTCTTGTAAGGTATTATAAATGCTCAGAATATCATGAAAAACATCTGACTGGGAAAATTTTGATTTCTATGGATCTTTACTGTGATTTCTCTGCCTAGTTAGAATATTTCTAAGGCCAGAAGGGTATGTTTTGCTAGGTCACCCCCAAACCAATGAAACATTGGATACTAAATAGGCAGTAACATCAATGCATAGAATAACCACACCTTTGGCAGCAGTTCAAGGTAGGAGGTGGGCACATGGGAATATGAGAATCTCAAGGAGGAGGCTGTTTTATTGGCACACAAGAAAATCAAAGTGTTCAGGTTTTTACTCTGTAAATAAAGATATCAAGAATTATCCTTGACAAATAGCAAAATGAGAGGAGCTAGAAAGCTATACCACCAAAATGTAGTCATCAAACAATCCAGGAGACCCAGAAGCAGTCCTAATGCCTGTTATAACAGCAACCTACTTTACTTCCTATCCCAACATAATTTTTTTCCTATTTTTTGTTTCTTTTCCCTGTTGACTTGCTTTCCAAAGAGGATTTCTAAGAAGTCAAAATGCTAGCAGGTTCAAAAATTGGCTCTGAGGAGCTTTGGGAATTTCATCCCTCAAAGAGATTTATCTCCACCAGCAGACCCACACTGCAGATGGGAACATGAATATGAAGATTACGGAAGAGACATCTGCCTCTGGAGATCCTCAAAGAGTTTGCACACACAAAATCTCAATATGCCACTCTAAATTCCACAAACCATGAAAGCTTCCAGTATTGTTTGTAGGTTTTCCAGGACTATATGGTTTTTGAATAAACTGTGATATTAATGTAAGTCATGTTGTGCTATCATGCATCAAACATACCTTGCCAAAGCATAAATGCTATATGCTTGGCCTTCTGGAGGAGACAAAACATTAGGAACACACTTATGTATGGTAAGGGTAGAGAAGGACGTCTGGTTTTTGGCCTGACATCTCAAGAGCTTGGAAGTCACACACCATCCTCACAACAGCAATAACAAAAGCTAAATCAACTGAAAATCAAATAACTCTTCTTAAAGAATTGATGTCACAGGGCAAACTTTTGTCCAGAAAACTAGAGAGACAGGTGGATACAGAGAATCACAGCTTACTGGGAGCAGGTCTCCACATGGAGCCAGTACTGTAGGAAAATTAATTTTAGTGGCTCAGTGTAGACTAACTTGAGAGTTAAATACTCCAGAGGGGCCCCCAAGTTTCATGAGCTTTAGAGTTCCATTAGGTTAGCACTAGGAAGATCAAAGAAAAATTACCTCTTGCTTCTAGCCAGGGGAAGGGGAAAGTAACCATTTAAAATATACCTAGAGCTTGCTGTTCTCCTTAACAAAGACCTACCCTCAAAGAAACTATTTTCCAAAGGCTAACTGACCTAGAGGAAATACTCATTTCCATAGCCCATTACCTTCAATGTTGGGTAAGGATACCCAAATGGATACCATTTGGATACCCAAATCCAACCCCTCTAGCTTATGTCTCTTACCTAAGGGCAGTGAAGATGAGAAGCACTTGTGAAGGTCACAGCCCAGAGACATGAGCTCATTAAGAGACTGAGGTCTAATCATGAGATTATAAAATGCTTCCCCTCCCTCAAGACCTTACCACCATATTAATAAGGTTCCTGTATAATAAGAGAGTATAGCTAAAAGAACTGCAAGTCTCGAACCTGAAAATGAAAAAATCTCTGGTGAAATCAAAGACAAGAGGGAAGAAAACACAAGAATGTTAGAAAAAAAAAATTAGTCTGTATTCTCTGGTATTATAGGCAGATCAATAAACAGAGTCCAAACCCTAGCCAGATAAACATAAAATTTCACACTAAAGGCCTGTTACCTCAGTTCCTTTTACTAGAAGTCATGGCTGGATTGCAATAAAAAATTACAAGGTATGATAATGCTACAAGCCATGTCTGAAGAGACAAAGCAAGCATCATAACAAGACTCAATTATAGGACAGGTATTGGATTTATCAGAATGAGGATTTTAAATAATTATGGTTAATATGCTAAGAGCTCTAATGGAAAAAGTTGCATAGGTGAACATAGATGGAAGCTCTAAGAATCAAAAGGAACTGTTAAAAAAGTTTTTTAAAATTTTAACAAATTAAAAAGGTCTTCAATGACCCATTAGTAAATGGAACACAATTGAGGAAATAATCAGTAAGTCTGAGTATGTATCAATAGAAACTTCCAAACTGAAAAGGTAATAGGAAAAAAATTAAAGGAAGAAAATTGCCTGTGGGACAATTACAAAAGATAGAACAAATGCATTATGGGAATACCAGAAAGAGAAAAGAATAGGAAAAAAATATTTGAAATAATAATGTCTGAAACCTTCCCAAAATTAATAACACACATCGAACCACAGATTCAAGAAGTGCAGAGAACATCAAACAGAATGAAAAAGGAGGAGGAAGAGGAGGTGGAGGAGGAGGAGAAATCTGACACCTAAGAACACCATATTCAAACCGCAGATAATCAAAAACAAAGATGAAAACTTGAAAGAACTCAGAGGTGGGGCACCTGAATGGCACAGTTGGTTAAGTGTCCAAATCTTGATTTCTGCTTGGGTTGTGATATCAGGGTCATGGGATCAAGCCCCACACTGGGCTCTGCACAGAGTCTGCTTGTCCCTCTCCCTCTGCTCCTCCTCCCACGTGATCTCTCTCCCTCTCTCTAAAATACATACATAAAATTAGAAAAAAAAAAAAACTCAGAGAGAAAACAAACATCTTACCCAGAAAGAAACAAATATAAGAATTATATTGAAGATTTCTTCAGAAACCAATGAAACAAGAACATAGTGGAGTGAATTCTAGGTCAAGCACTAAAATGAGTGTTAAAAGGTATAATCGATATGTGAAGTGAAGAGGGACAATGGAATAATAAAATGTTGGATTAGAATTGGCAGGGAAAAAAGGAAAACAACAAACAAAAAAAACAAAGAATAAGGTCAATCAACAGAAAACAGTTACAAATATGTTATCTATTAAACCAACTATGTCCATAATCACTTTAAACGTGAATGGTCTAAGTGTACCAATTAACAGACAGATTGAGTTGGTTAAAAAAAACCAAACCAGACCCAACTACATGTTGTCTTCAAGAAACCCATTTTTCTTTTTTTGTTTGTTTGTTTATTTATTTATTTATTATGTTCGGTTAGCCACTGTATAGTACATGGTTTTTGATGTAGTGTTCAATGATTCATTAGTTACGTATAACACCCAGTGCTCATCACAGCACATGCCCTCCTCAATAGCCATCACCCTGTTACCCCCTCCCCTCACTCTCCTCCCCTCTGAAATCCCCAGATTGTTTCTAGGGGTCCATAGTCTCTCATGGTTCATCTCCCTCTCTGATTTCTCCCCCTTTGGATTTCCCTCCCTTCCCCTATGGTCCTCGGTGCTAATTGCTTATGTTCCACGTATGAGTGAAACCATATGATAATTGTCTTTCTCTGCTTGACTTACTTCACTTAACATAATCCCCTCCAGTTCCATTCATGTCGATGTAAATGGTGGGTATTCATTGAAGAAACCCACTTTAAATATAAAGACATAGACAAATTAAAAGTAGAGGAATGGAGAAAGCTCTACTATGCTGACATGAATCAAAAGAAATCTGAAGTATATTAATTTCAGACAAAGCATACCTCAAAGTAAGGAAAATTACCAGAGATAAAATGGGGTATTACATAATGATAAAGGCATCAAATCTCTAAGAGGACAATAATGTTGTATGTGAATGTGCCTAACAACAGAGTGTCAAATTACATGGGTCAAAACTAATAAAACTATAAGGAGAAATAGACAAATCCACTATTACAGATGAAGATTTTAACAGCTCGTCATCAGTAATTGACAAATCTAGCAGCACAAAATAAGAATACAGATGAATTGAATAGCACCATCAACCAACTGGATCTTATTGGCATTTACAGAATCCTTGATGAAATCATAGAATACAAATTCTTCTCCAGCTCACATGGAACATTCACCAAGACAGATGATATTCTGGGCTACAAAGCATATTTTAACAAATTTAAAAGAAATCTTGCAATGTATATTCTCAGATCACAGGGGAATTAAACTAGAAATCAGTAACAGAAAAAAAGCAAGAAAATAGCAATGTATGTGGAAATTAACGATGTCTAAATAACACATGAATCAAAGATGTCTCAGAAAAATACTTTTATCTAAATAAAAATACACTTATCAAAATGTGTGAGATGCAGCAAAAACAATGCTTAAAGGCAAATTTGTAGCATTGAATGCATTTGTTAGAAATGAAGATCTAAATTCAATAATCTATCACCTTAGAAAACTAGAAAAATAAGGGCAATATAAATTCAAAGTAAGCAGAAGAAAACCAACATTAAAATGAGAAAATCTAATTTGATAACAGGAAAACCATAGAGAAAATTAATGAAAACCAAAGCTGGTTCTCTGAAGAGATCAATAAAATTGATAAACTATAGCTAGGTTATCCAAGAAAAACTAAATAGAAGACAAAAATTACTAACATCAGAAATTAAAGAGTGACCATCACTACTGATCCAATGGACATTAAAAGGATAATAAATAATATGAATAACTCTATGCCCTTGAATTTGATAACTTAGGTGAAGTAGGCCTATTCCTTAAAAGACATAATTAACAATACGGATACCAATATGAATAAATAATCCATACAAGCCCAAATCTATTACAGATATTTAATAAATAATTAACAATCTGCCAAAACCAGAAAGCATCAGGGCCAATTTCACTGTGAATTCTAACATTTAAATGATACCAATTTTCTACAATCTCTTCCAGAAAATTGAAGTAGAGAGAAAACCTCCTAATTCATTCTATGAGGCAAAATGACCTAAGTACCAAAACCAGACCAAGCCATTGCCAAAAAAAGGGAAATTACAGACCAGTAACTTTCATGTGTAAGTAAAAATCCTCAACAATATATCAGCAAATTGAATCCAAAAATATATAAAAAGAATTATTTTTGTCAATTATACCTTAATAAAAAAAATATACATCATGACCAAGTAAAATTTATCCCAGGTACATAAAGCTTATTCAACAACTAAAAATCAATTAATGCAAACCATCACATCAACAGGCTAAAGAAAAATAATCATATACTGTTATTAATAGATGCAGAAAAGGCATTTGACAAAACAACAGCCATTTAAGGTAAAACTCTTAGCAAACCAGAAGTAAAAGAGAACTTCCTCAATTTGGTAAAGAATATCCACAAAAAAACATAGCTGACATCATTCTTGATAGGAAGAAATTAGATCTTAAGAGGTGGAACAAGACAAGGATGGCCCTTCTCACCACACTATTTAACATTATACCACAAGTCCTAACTAATGCGGCCAGATGAGATAAGAAAGTAAAACATACACAGATTGGAAATCAAGAAATCAAATGATCTTTGTTTGTGATGAAGTGGTTGTCTATGTAGGATATCTGAATGAATTGACAAAAAAATCCTAGAAATAATGATTATAGCAACTTTGCTGGACACAAAGTTAATATACAAAATGCAATTTCTCTTCTATAAACCAGCAGTGAATGATGGAATTTGAAATTAAAAAGAACACCATTTACATTAACACCAAAAAAATAAATACTTTCATGTAAACCTAACAAAATATGTATAAAGTATATACGGGAAAAACTACAAACACGAAAAAATCAAAGATCCAAATAAATGGAGAGACGTTCTATGTTCAATAGATAGGAAGGATGCATTTTTAAGATGTCAGTTCTTCCCAAATTGATCCATAGATTCAAGACAATCTCAATCAAAACCCAAGCAAGTTATTTGGTGGATATTGACAAACTGATTCTAAAGTTAATACAAGCCCAAAAATATATAAACACTTAAAACACAATATGAAAACAATCCATTTTAAAAATGAACAAGATATGGAACAGACCTCTTACCAAAGAAGACATACAGAAGGGAAATAAGTATATGAAAAGAAACTCAACATCATATGTCATTAGGGCAATGAAAATAAAACAATGAGATACCATAACGTACCTATTAGAACGACTAAAATCCAAAACACTGACAGCACTCTGTACTGGTGAGAATGCAGAGCAAAAGGAACTTTCACTCATGCATGGAAGTACAAAATGGTACAGCCACTTTGGAGAACAGTTTGACAGTTTCTTATAAAGGTGAATATAGTCTTACCTTAGTCTTGCCTTCTAGGTATTTAAGCAATTGAATTAAAAACATATGTCTACACAGATGTTGGCAAATTTAAAAGAATGCGGAGAAAGGGGAACCCTCCTACACTGTTGGTGGGAATGCAAGCTGGTGCAGCCACTCTGGAAAACAGTATGGAGGTTCCTCAAAAAGTTGAAAATAGAGCTACGGTATGACCCAGCAATTGCACTACTGGGTATTTACCCCAAAGATACAAAAGTAGGGACACGAAAGGCTACGTGCACCCCGATGTTTATAGCAGCAATGTCCACAATAGCCAAACTGTGGAAAGAGCCAAGATGTCCATCAACAGATGAATGGATAAAGAAGATGTGGTATATATATACAATGGAATATTATGCAGCCATCAAAAGGAATAAGATCTTGCCATTTGCAACGACGTGGATGGAACTGGAGGGTATTATGCTGAGCGAAATAAGTCAAACAGAGAAAGACATGTATCATATGACCTCACTGATATGAGGAATTGTTAATCTCAGGAAACAAACTGAGGGTTGCTGGAGTGGGGGGTGGGGTGGGAGGGATGGGGTGACTGGGTGATGGACACTGGGGAGGGTATGTGTTCTGGTAAGCGCTGTGAATTGTGCAAGACTGTTGAATCTCAGATCTGTACCTCTGAAACAAATAATGCAATATATGTTAAGAAAGAAAAAAAGAAGAAGAAGAATGTAGCAGGAGGGGAAGAATGAAGGGGGGGAAATCGGAGGGGGAGAAGAACCATGAGAGACGATGGACTCTGAAAAACAAACTGAGGGTTCTAGAGGGGAGGGGGTTGGGAGGATGGGTTAGCCTGGTGATGGGTATTGAGGAGGGTACGTTCTGCATGGAGCACTGGGTGTTATGCACAAACAATGAATCATGGAACACTATATCTAAAACTAATGATGTAATGTATGGGGATTAACATAACAATAAGAAATTAAAATAAATAAATAAATAAATAAATATGATACTTAAAAAAAAAAAACATATGTCTACATAAAGACCCGCACATAAATTTTTATAGATTCATAAATGCCCCCAAATTGGAAGCAACCAAGACATCCTTCAACAGGTGAAAGGATAAACCAAGGTACATCCATAGAATGTGATATAAAGAAAGGCGTCTCAAGCCACAGAAAGACATGGAAGAATTTTAAATGTATAGTGCTAAGTGAAAGAAGTCTGAAAAGGCTACACACTGTATGACACCAAATACAGAACATGCCAGAAAAGGCAAAGGTTTAGAAATAGTAAAAAAAAAAATAATAATAAATAAATAAATAAATAATAATAATAATAAGTGGTTGCCAGGAATTTGGGGCCAGGAGGGATGAAAAGGAGAGCAATAGGATTTTAGGGTAGTGAAACTATTCTTTACAATACATGACGCTATGCATTTTTCAAAACCCATAGAACTACATAGCATAGTGATCCTTAACATAAAGTATAGAATCTATATAGTAATAACTTATCAACATTAGTTCATGAATTATAATAGACATAATACCAATTCAGGATATTAATAAAGGAAATTGTGGGCAGGTATAGGTACAGGGGGGAGGAAGAGACAGGGTATATGGGAAGTCTCTGTACTTTCTGCTTAACTTTTCTGTAAATCTAAAACTGTTCTAAAAAATAAAGTCCATTAAAAAAAAAAACGAACGTGGGGAGGGAGGCAGGAAAGGTTGTATAATACCTCTCCTTGCCACAGCCCAAATAGTTGCTTTGCATGTTTTTTTTTTTTTTTTTTTTTTTATTTATTTATTTATTTGAGAGAGAGAGAATGAGAGAGAGCAAGCACATGAGAGGGGGGAGGGTCAGAGGGAGAAGCAGACTCCCTGCCGAGCAGGGAGCCCGATGCGGGACTCGATCCAGGGACTCCAGGATCATGACCTGAGCCGAAGGCAGTCGCTTAACCAACTGAGCCACCCAGGCGCCCTGCTTTGCATGTTTTATGTGGTGGTTGTCAGAGCTCAAGTCAGTGTGGCAGGCTGAATAGTATTTTCAGCAAGGTTATTGATTTTTGCCTCCCTAGAAAACAATGTGACTGAGGACACCTTGTAACTAGTTGTTGACTAATCCTGATATATCTTAAGCAGACAGAACAGTGAATGGAGATATGAGAAGGGAATTATAAAGAATCCTATATTTCTAATAATTCTCAACATTTGTGCAGATGTGACATATCCAGATATAAAAATTCACATAGGCACATAAACATATTAGTATAAGCTATTCATTAAGTATTGCTATGTAGTAAGATGTTGCACTGTGATATGTGCATTGTGTGCAAGATGGAGGGTAAGGAGGGAAAATTTAAATATTATAGTCAAGGTAGGTCACTTTGAGGAGGTTAAAGTTTAGTCAAGTATGAAAAGTAGTTATCTTCTTTTTTTAAATTTTTAAAAATTTTTTTTATTATGTTATGTTAATCACCATACATTACATCATTAGTTTTTGATGTAGTGTTCCATGATTCATTGTTTGCGTACAACACCCAGTGCTCCATGCAATACGTGCCCTCCTTAATACCCATCACTGGGCTAACCCATCCCCTTACCCCCTCCCCTCTAAAACCCTCAGTTTGTTTCTCAGAGTCCATAGTCTCTCATGGTTCGTCTCCCTCTCCGATTCCCTCCCCCCTCATTCTTCATGAATTGTGTAAGACTGGTGAATCAGACCTGTACCTCTGAAACAAATAATACATTATATGTTT
The DNA here is from genome assembly GCF_964656455.1 of Halichoerus grypus. Lineage (NCBI taxonomy): Eukaryota > Metazoa > Chordata > Mammalia > Carnivora > Phocidae > Halichoerus > Halichoerus grypus. Next base: position 56,704,977 of record NC_135715.1, on the reverse strand, counting down.
AAAAAAAAAAAAAAAAAAAAAAGAATGAAAAGTGGTTAGCTTCTTGAAGAGATCAAGAGAAGCATTCCAGATAGACGGTATAGCAAGTACAAAGGCTCTGAGATTGAAAGGAGCTTAGTGTTGTGGTGTTTTATTTTTTGTGGGTTTTTTTTTTTTTTTTTGAAGAAAGGTACCCCATGCGACTTACATGCATATGCTCAAATTATTCTCTATTTAATATACATAATATATAATTGTTACATCATGCAATATCTTTGCTTTTGTGAGTTCCTCAGCCTGGAAGAGTTCTCATCTTATATAGCTGTTAAAATTTAAAACCCAACTCAAATGCTTCCTACTCCACGGCATTTCTTATTGTACCGTTTTGACCTCCCAGACAAAATTAGTTACTATTATCCATTTATTAAAATTAGCTATTTGCATGTTTTCTTTCTTCAATGGGTAAATAACATGGGATTGGATAAAAAAAATGCTTAATGGATTTAATTGAAATGTCCTACTCTTACTGATTTGTCAGGAAACTTTCATAAGACCCAAAGGATCAAAAGGGACACTCTCTTTCTTCTTTGGTTTATTAGGAACAGTAGCCTAACTAATTTATCAAGAATGTCAAGTATAAGATCTGCTATACAACACTGTGCCATGGTCAACAATATTGTACACTAAAAAATTTGTTAAAAGGGTATATCTCAATGAATCATGGAACACTACATCAAAAACTAATGATATAATGTATGGTGATTAACATAATAAAATTTTTAAAAATTGCAAAAAAAAAAAAGGGTATATCTCATCTGAACTGTTTTTACCACAATAAAGTAAAACTTTAAAAAAAACATTTACAGCACATGTATTAAAAGAAAAAGGAGGTAACTACCTGGCAATACCCAAATAAAAAAATTTCATCACAAAATGGTATCTGGTCAATAATCTCTACTAAGGCATATCTGAACTTCTCACTAAGATACTTAGAGAAAGAGGAGGGGAACTCATAAGGCTACCAAGTATTGCAATGAAAGAAAGCTACAGAATTTAGGAGGCCTTGGCTTTAATTTTAAGGTAGATGGACATCGGACTAAGAAAAACCTATTTTTTAGTTCATGGGAGATACAGAATTTGGTTATTGAAATAGAAGCTGCTGCAGAAAAGTTAGGAAGACTCTCAACCTTCACAATATGGAAAGCTGGACCACCATTCTCCCCTTCCCTCCTCGGTGCTTCACAGTAAGGTAGAAAAAATGCACTCTGTCTTTTTCATCCCACTGTATTTCCTATTGTCATCATTCTTTTTTTTTTAATTGAAGTATAATTGACATGCAATATCTTATTAGTTTCAGGCATACATCATTAATGATTTGACATTATTATATATTACAAAATGATCCCCCCAATATATCTAGTTACCATCTGTCACCAAAGTTATTACAAGATTACTGACTCTATTCCCTATGCTGCACATCATTCTTTAAAAGTGTTCATTATGAAATATACATATATATACAAATAAATCTGAAGAAAAATAATAAAATTAAAATACTACCACCCAGCCTAGACATCAGTTCTTAAGATCTAAGGACTCCTTCATCTACTGCCTCTGAAAAGGAGATGGAATTTCTCTTGCCTAGGGAGGAGGGACTTGAAAGCTTAGGCCACTCTGAATGGTTGGTTGAAGGATATTCCATAGGGATAACTAATTCTGAATCAGGTCTGACAGATAGAGGGGGTCTGGCAGCCTGGAAAAGTTCAGATCTTTCCAAGTCTATGGCTTTCTTTCATTTCACACACAATACTGAGCTAGGTAAAGCAGGGACTGCCATTTAAAAAAATAATAATAATGTAAATGAAGGAAAGAAAGATTAAATCTTGGTACATAGTACGTTGTTTCATGTGTGTTTGCTAAAGGAATTCATGATGGCTTGCTGTAATTCACAATGCAGTTTTGTGGGAAAGGATTTTGGTGATTCTTACAACTGCCCTAGGAATTACTGTATGTTTTTTTTTTTTTTCCTCTGTATAACTTTTTAAATAGTAGCCACATTTGGTCATCAATTGATTTTATGCAATAACAAGTCTTAGAAAAGTGAACAGTTAAAGTAACTATAGGGAAAGGTTAATTTTTTTCATTTTTTGTAACTATGATAAAACTAAGATATTTGGTAGTCAAATAATAGAACTCTGTTATTAAAGTTTTATAAAATTCATTCCTTTAGTTTGACTTTTAAACTTTTGTAGTCTTGCACTTTTATATGCCATCTTTTATGAAGCTGCTGGTGTCATTATTTTATTTCACCATGAAGTGACATTTACAAAAGATCAGGAACAGAAATATTCAGGGCTTATGATGCTGAAGAAACAGTTCAGCATTTCTAAAACCTGGCTCTAGAAAGATATCCACATAATAAATTTTGTAAAGTAAACAATTACCCTATAAAGATAGTTTGTAATTGATGTGATGGTATATTTTAGAAGTCTCAGCAATGGCAAAGGAGAAACTTCACTCAAAAGCTCAAGTTATTCTTTCCTATCCTTATGTTGGGAAATTAATAATTAAAAAAAAAACCTAGTATTTATTCAGCTCTGTAATGTTCATGCCTTTCAGGAGATGTCAGTTTTGTGGAGGAGACAAGATAGGCACATATAGATAATACAAGTATTGCTGTGTAATTAAGTGCTGAAGAGATGCACTCAGTGAATATTATAATAATCAGGGAAAAGAGAGATCACTGATTGAAGAAAAGACTAAGGAAGGCAAGTTTTAACTGATCCTTAAGGGATAGAAAGGATTTGAACAGATGGGTGGATAAGGGAGGGTATGACAGTGTGGAAGAACAGCTAAAGTTGAATATGAACATATCAAAGCAGGGTTATTTGAGAAAAATAAAATGCAGTGATAGGCAAATTGTCTTAAGTTACAAATTTAGGTTAACAGAATCTCAAAATCAGAAGATGATATGAATTTTCTTCTGGCTCAGTCTTTACTATGCTCATTAATCCCCTCTACCGCATTCTTAGCCAACAGCCACCCAACTTTTGCATTGATACCTTCCATATTACTCCTTCTGTTGCAGTGCAGAACTGCCCTAGGTTACAAAATTACTCTTCATATCAGGCCAAAATCTTACCCCTGTAATTTCTACTCATAAGTTCTTATTTTGTCCTCCAGAGATAAGTCTTTACAGAATTGCTTAGAAGTCCTTCCAGTGCTTACAGTACAAATATCTAGTTTTGTCAATGCCACTTACTCTATAACTAAAATTAAGTATCAGGGAGAAGAACGTAGAGCTGACCTACAAGCCACTGTGAAGAGAACAGTCATATTCTTCAGTGGAAAATAAACGCAAAGAACTAGAGATTAATGTGTGATGGACCATAAGCCAAGCAAATGATGGGAAATTACTCCAAAATAAACTAGAAGTGTCCATCGCTTCCATGAAAGGGACCAAGGGAAACAATTTAAATAAATACTCTAGTAAGAATTCAGAACAGTCAGAAATGTTTTTTCTTCCTCCATCCCTTTTCCTTCTCCTCATTTACAGACAAGGCTTAGAAGCCACTAAATTCTCTACTCATTGAATAAAAACACCAATTGCAAATGAACAAGACTCTGATCCTCAGTTCTCAATTAATACAGTTCTCACTGGACTAGTGAACTCTGCAGCCATTCTAAACCCTACTCTGTCAGTAATTTTCACCCTCATCTCACATAAACCTTGTGTGATAGCTGCTGACAAGTAGGAAAATTGATTTATATAACTTACATTTTCCCCTTTCTCTTTGCAAATCTTCCACCAATGAAGGTGCTAATGAACTGGACAAAGGGTAGCAGGAAGATAGTGGGAAGTTGAGGGATAGAAGGAAAGGAAAGGAAAGAAGGTCAAATAGTCAAGCTGGTGGCTTCTCAGATCTATGAGTGTGGTCATTTCCAGTATCCATATGGCCCCAGAGGCTTTCATCATTTGCCAAAGTCTCTGGGGTTCTCCATGTGCTTGTCATTCTCACCACTGCCATGAAACAACCTGCATGTACAATCAAATTAGTGGCCTTTAGTTTATGCAAACCTGTATGTTGGACTAAAAGCAGTTTTTTATAAACATAGACCTCAGGGCAAAAAAAACAAAACCAAAAAACCCCAGACTTCAGACCATTAATTTAAGGATCTCTAAGAATATATAACACAAATTCCTAAGGACACATCAGCAAGGGGGTATCATAAAGTCACTTTAATAAGAAGAACTCAAATGTTCCTGGGCATTACCTCTTACCAATGTAGGATTCCAAGGGATGTTTCCCACAAACCTGCCAACTTGTTTACTTCTATTTCTGCTGCTCCACTGGGACAGTGGTCTATACTTCTCTACATTGTTTCAGCTTATCCAGCAAAGCAATCCCTTTCATATACCTCCATCTCTTAAGTAGAGAAGTACATTAACCATCAGACATGGGTCCAGTGAGAACAAAGCTAAGAGACAAAGCTGTCAGAAACCAAGCTGTCTTCAGAGGTATCCATCCAAATGAGAACTAGTTCCCTGTTGCCACTCTAAAAGACCACCACAAACTTGTAACTTAAAACACAAGATTATGATAGTTATGGGCGCCAGAATTCTGAACTGAGTCTTAGAGGGCTAAAGTAAAGGCGTCAACTAGGCTGGTTCCCTCTGGAGGCTCCAGGGAAGAACCTATTTCTTGCCCATTCTAGCTCCTAAGGTTGCCCATGTTCCTTGGCTTGTGGCCACATCACTCCAATATCTGCTTTTGTCTCCACAGTGCTCTTTCCTCTTCTGTAGCCAAATCTCCCTCTGCCTCCCTCTTGTAAAGACATATATGATTACATTTAGGACCACCTGCATAACCAGGATAATCTCCCCCATCTCAAGATCCTTAATCATATCTGCAAAAGCCCTTTTGCCACAGAAGCTAACATTCACAGGCACTAGGAACTAAGGCCTGAATATCACTGGGGGCCATTATTCATCCTACCACAGCTCCACCAGATCAGACTGAAAGTAACTGGCTTCTCCTTTAGCATTAGTTTTATGCCAAGGTCTTGAATGCAACTAGTGAACATAGCCCTGACTTGAGCTGAAAGCATGTATTACCGACTTTGGTCAGACATTTCTTCAGATATTTCCTCACTTAACTGAAACCTATAAACCAGTATTATCATCCTATTTTATAGATGACGTTGTATACTGCTCAGAGAGATGGAAGGGCTTTGCCTAAGGTAACTCAACCAGTAAGGGACGAAACCAGCGCTGGAATACAAAGTCCTTACTTTCCTCATCAATCTAAAACTCCTCTGTTAACATCACAAAGATTATAACCTGAACTTACCTCAGTCTCCCCAACTTATTTCTACCCTGGCTGGAGAATGCTCTTTCCTCATGAGGAGTCTGGCACCAGTCCAGGTCCTATGTGTGAACTTTCAGGCCTGACCCTTGGCAATTCCAAGACTTTGGCTATCGGAAGGCTACCCACCCCACACCAGACTTGATGCACTACCAATACATTGCAGTTTTCTGCAGGGAATTGCAGTCAAGGGCTTTATCTCCAACCCACGACTCCCTTGGCAAGCCATACACATGGGCATATCTACATTCCTAGCCTAGGTGCTTCCATTCAGAGACCTCATTATTGGGGACCTTGATGGAGGTACCTTTCTCCACTTTGACTCAGTACTTTTCCACTCTTAGCCCTCCCCACCCCATGGGTCCATCAAAAGGTGAAAGCCTTTGTGGGGGTGCTCTTCAGGAGTAAGAGGATTCCTCCTGTGTTGCATCCAATTGACTCTCATCCAGTGCTGTTCTATGGGGGAAAATGGAACATTGGAAAGCTGGAGGCTCACTTTACCTCACTGTTACAGTAAGTGATTAAAAGCTTCACTGTTACTTTTGGTGTTGCTTATTTCTCTGACTCCCTTAATACCACACGCACCACTACAAGTTCAGCCCTTTCTCGCTCCATATATTCGATGCCTACTCACTTTTCTAATCCCAATCTAATTCCCATCAGATGTTTTCCATCACCACATTCCTCTTTTACTTTTGTTTTTTTTCCCCTATAGTTTATTGTTCATTTGTCCACTACTCTATTGTTTCTGTTCCATGAAACCTAGTCTCACTTCCCTAAAGGATTTTTGTCTAATGTAAGTATATATTATCATGTATCTTTTTTAATTACTATGTTCAATTACCCAACATATAGTATCTTTAATAGTAACTCAATAGATACTTGACTAAAGAGCCAATTTCTAAGAATCTATTAGAGAATGATTAACATACTATAGCATCATTTGTCCCTTTAGACTATATACTCACTACAATCACAGTGTGTAGGTCATTTATGGAGCTACTGAAGACCAGACAAAAACTATCAGTTAAGACATAGTTCTCGTCTCCCCAAGTTCCCATTGGGATGTAGGAGAAATTTATTTTTTCCTATAGCACTTACTGCATGTATGCATAACAGTATATTAAATGCCTGGGAGAAAGACTTGCAGAGGAAGAAAAAAATTTTACCAGATGGAAATCCTGGAGCTGGTATCTGAACTTCTGAGAAATAGATGTGATGCCTTAAGGATTAATAAATACACTCTCCAAAGGATTCCTTTTTAAGTATGTGCATGTGTATCTATGTATATGTATGCATACCTATTTGCTAAATAAATGTTCCAAACACTTTTAACATTATTTGTATCATGAATCACTTGAGTAATAATTATTCATGTTCACCTTCCTCAAAAATGGACATAATGATTCCTCAAATTTGTTTAGTTTTGCAAACTTTCAAAATGATTTCACATATACAAGCTTTATTAGTGCCCCACCCTACAACTTGATACTGAACAGACATGCAGTAACAAAATTTAGATGACCTGGAGCCTCTGTTGTGGTAGTTAGACTGTCATCCTCATTTTACAAATGAAGTTAGTGAGGTTCTGAAAATTAAAGGGATTTGCCCAGAAGTTTATAACCAGTAAGTTTCATCTCAACTGCTACTGGATCCCTGTATTCCTGACTCCTAATACAAAATATTCCCAATTTAAGAGACTAATTCTAAAATAGGAAGTAAGATAATCACAAAACAAGTAATTTGTGTGTTTTATTTTAAAGCACAGTTAATTTCCCATTAAAAAAGGAATGTTTTGTATAATGTAACTTAAATAGATGAGCTATTTGATGAATCTGTTCTCCTTTATATTGTTTTTGAAGGCATACATATGACAGAGATTAATCTTTCTAATAATCTCTGTAGGACTGTTTGTCAAAAATGAAAATGTCAGTCTCATTCACTTATTCTTTTTATAACAGAGTGAAATTCTTATCTTCTTTTCTACCATCTCCATCTTCTGGCTGATCAATAGCTCCCTTTAGAACACAGACTCTTCTATTCCGTCTTCAAACCAAATAATGCGAGATGTAAGGTTAATTTTCTAGCCAAATATCTTCATGTCTTCACTTGTCCTCCTACAGAGACTTTTAAATGTGGAGATTTTGTACTGTATGGTGACTAACATAATAAAATTAAATAAAAAAAATAAATGTGGAGATTTTCCTGAAAGCACCCTGCTATCCAGGAATTTCTTCTCTAACTACAAAAGCTTAAAATTAAATAAAAAGCATCTCTTCAGTTTTCCACAAAAACAAGCAACACAACCCTTGAAGGGCTTATTCCTGGGTATACAATGTTATAAGACATGAGAACAGAATGTAAACTTCTGTATATACCGGTGATTCCACAGAGACTCAAACTCACAGGTTATAGTCCTAGAGGAGAGTTTAGTGTTTGATAATAAATGTAATCTCAACTCATCTGATGACTATTTAAAAAAAACTCCTCCATCTGTAGAGTTGTTCATGTCTCTAGAACCATGATATCAAGTACCACAAGACTAATTATCCGTGTGATCACTGATCCTTGTTTTCTTGATCTGTAGATTGGATCACAGCCCCCAAAGTTCCATTTTATCTCTGACGCTTAAGGTTATTTTTTGCCTCTGAATTTGGGGAGGAGTCCAGGCATGACTTTAGTGAAGTACTTTCCCTTTTATTTTGGCAAACAATGGTTTCCCACTTATTAACATACCTACTTCACTGTAAATGAGCCAAAAACACCATTCTTGAAGGATTTGGACTTCCATAGAACATTCGGTGGCTAAAGTAACTTGTTTCACTAAAGAGTTTTAGAGACAAATTATGAGTTTACTCAGAACAGAGTCCCTTAAAGCCCCCTTGACTATTTTGTTGGAATCAGTTCTGATAGAACTAATTCCACTGCATGATAGTTAAGATACCTGGATTGTGGCAGAGTTGTGCCTTAATAGTTTCCGCTCTGGACTATTTTAAATGTTAAATTGCCTAAAATGGAAGTCTCTCTGGTACCTCAGTCACTAAAACTTTTAAAATGGTATGTCACAGGGCGCCTGGGTGGCTCAGTTGGTTAAGCGACTGCCTTCGGCTCAGGTCATGATCCTGGAGTCCCAGGATCGAGTCCCGCATCAGGCTCCCTGCTCATTAGGGAGTCTGCTTCTCCCTCTGACCCTCCCCCCTCTCATGTGCTCTCTCTCTCTCTCATTCTTTCAAATAAATAAATAAAATCTTAAAAAAAAAATAAAATAAAATAAAATAAAATGGTATGTCACAGACTAAGGCCCTTAAAATAAGATCATGCGCACATTATCTTCACCTATAATTCTGCTTCATGGAAAACCACCTTATGACAAGATTTCAATTAATCTAGTATTACAAACAATATTAATAATTAAAATATTAAAGTGTAACCATTATTATTTAGAGAGCAGAGGGCTTGTTCTATTAAAAATAACTACAAATCAGTGATCTCATAAAATACAATAAAGATGTTTCTTTTATTATGTGGTGACTAATACTGACATATCCTTTTCAGATAATGGTGATGAATTGCCAGACACTGTGCTTAACATTTTAAAACCATAATTGTCCTTAATCCTTTAAGGAATATTATTATCCCCATTCTAAGGTTGAGGACCTGAAATTTCAAGCAGTTAACAAGCATACACCAGTTTGATTTCAAATGTCAGGTTCTTAACCACTGTACCATCCTGGCTCCCTTAGAAGAGTGGAATTTATTTTAACATCCCTGCTCCCTCCTTGCAGCCTATCACTGGCAAACCACAAAAACTGTAACTTGATGACATTGCTTCTATCCATCTCTTGTACATTCCACTGTTAGCAACAACTATGATCCTCATTATTTCTACCCTGGACAACATTCAACAGTACGTTAAAAGGATCATTCCCCATGGTCAAGTGGGACTTATTATAAGGATGCAAGTATGTTCAATATTTGCAAATCAATAAGCATGATACACCACATTTAAAAAAAAAAAAGAGGGACTGAAATCATATGATCATCTCAATAGATACAGAAAAAGATTTGATAAAATTTGACATCTGTTCATGACAAAAACTCTCAACAAAGTAGGTTTAAAGAGAACATACCTCAACATTAAAAGGGCCACATATGACAAACCCACAATTAACAACATACTCAATGGTAAAAATCTGAGTTTTTTTCCCCTAAGTAACAAGACAAGGATGTTCACTCTTGCCACTTTTATTCAACATAATATTGGAAGTCCTAGCCACAATAATCAGACAAGAAATAAAAGACATCCAAATTGGTAGAAAGAAGTAAAACTGTCACTGTTTGCAGATGACAAGATACTATACATAAAAAATCCCTGAAGCCTCCAACAAAAATCTGTAGGGAATAATACATGAATTCAGTAAAGTTGCAGGATAAAAAATTAATACCCAGAAATCAACTGTGCTTCTATACATTAATAACAAAGTAGTAGAAAGAGACATTAAGAAAACAATTCCATTTACAATTGCATCAAAACAATAAAATACCTAGGGATATATTTCAAAAAAGTGAAAGATCTGTACCCTGGAAACTATAAAACACTGATGAAAAAAATTGTAAATGACACAATTAAATGGAAAGACATACATGCTCATGGAATAGAATAATATTGTTAAAATGTCCACACTACGCAAAAAAATCTACAGGTTCAATGCAATCCCTATCAAAATACCAACATTTTTCACTGAACTAGAATAAATAATCCTAAAATTTGTATAAAACCACAAAAGACGCCAAATAGCCAAAGCAATCTTGAGAAAGAAGAACAAAGCTGGGGGTACCACAATCCCGTATTTCAAGATGTATTACAAAGCTGTAGTAATCAAAATAGTATGGTCCTTACACCTGACACTAATATAACACTGTATGTTAACTATCCCAGAATTAAAATCAAAAACCTAATAAAAACAACACAGTATGGTCCTGGAACAAAAATAGACACATTTTCAATAGAACAAACATCCCAGAAATTAACCCACAATTATATGGCCAATTAATCTAAAGAACCTACAATGAGAAAAAGACCGTCTCTTCAACAAATGGTGTTGGGAAAACTGGATAGCTACATGCAAAAGAATAAAGCCAAACCACTTTCTTACAACTTACACAAAAATAAACTCAAAATGGATTAAAGACCTCAGTGTGAGACCTAAAGCCATAAAACTCCTAGAAGAAAATATAGGCAGTAATTTCTTTGACATCAGTCTTAGAAACATTTTTCTAGATATGTCTTCTAAGGCAGGGTAAACAAAAGCAAAAATAAACTACTGAGCCTACACCAAAATAAAAAGCTTTCACACAACAAAAGCATCAATAAAACAAAAAGCCAACTTACTGAATGGGAGAAGATATTTGCAAATCATATATCCAATAAAGGGTTAATATCCAAAATATAAAACAACTCAACACCAAAAAAGCAAATGACCCAATTAACAAATAGGCAGAGGACTTGACATTTTTCCAAAGAAGACATTCAGATGGCCATCAGACACATGAAAAGATGCTCAACATTACTAATCATCAGGGAAAAGCATATCAAAATCACAAGGAGATGCCACCTTAAATTTGTCAGAGGATATTATCAGAAAGACAAGAAATAATAAGTGTTGTTAAGGATATGAAGAAAAAGGAACACTTATACACTGTGGGAATATAACTGGCACAGCCACTGGAGAAAACAGTACGGAAGTTCCTTAAAAAATTAAAAATAGAAATACCATATGACCCAGTAATTCCACTACTGGCTGTTTACCAAAAGAAAATGAAAACGCTAATTTGAAAAGATGTATGCATGCCTATGTTTACTGCAACATTATTTACAATAGCTAAGATATGAAAACAACCAAAGTGTCCACCAATAGATGAATGAGGTGGCATATATACACGATGGAATACTAGCCATAAAGAATGAGATCTTGCCATTTGCAACAATGTGGATGTACATAGAAGGTATAATAGTGAGCACTGAGTGATGTAAAGAATTGTTGAATTATATTGTACACTCGAAACTAATATAACTCTGTATGTTAATTATACTTCAATTAAAATAAAATGTTCTGGATGTCAAACATGATTATTATTTCCACTATTAAAATATTTTACCATAGGAGAAGAAAACATACTTCTTAATATTTTTAAGTCACTTTATTGAGGTGTGATTGACATAAAAAAGTCACACATATTTAATGTATACAACGTGATGAGCTTGGAGACAAATACACACTCATAAAACTCTGACCATCATCTGTGTAATAAACATATCCAACATTTCTAAAATTTTTCTCCAGCCCCCTTTTTTTTGTAAGAACACAACATAAGATCCACCCTCCTAGCAAAATTTTAAGTATACAATGCAGTACTGTTAACTATGCTGTACAGTTAAATCTCTAGGACTTCCCTTGCATAATTGAAAATTTTTACTCTTTAATACCTTCCCAGTTTCCCATCTTGCCAGGCCCTGACAATCACCATTCTACACTCTGCTGCTACGAGTGTGACTATTTCAGATTCATCATATAAGTGGTATTATATAGTATTTGTTTATCTATCTGGCTTTCTTCACTTAGGGTAATGTCTTCCAGGTTCATCCGGATTGTTACAAACGGCTAAATTTCCATCTTTTTGTTTTTTTTTTATGTTATGTTAATCACCGTACATTAGTTTTTGATGTAGTGTTCCATGATTCATTGTTTGCGTATAACACCCAGTGCTCCATTCAGTACGTGCCCTTTTTAATTCCATCTTTTTAAAGGCTGAATAATATTCTATTTTATGCATATGCCACTTCTTCTTTACCCATTCTTTTGTTACTGGAAATTTAGAATACTTCCATGTCTTGGCTACTGTCGGTAATGTTGCAACTAACAGGAATTCAGATATCTCTTCAAGATTCTCATATAAATTCCTCTGGAAATATACCCAGAATTAGGATTACTGGATCATATGGGAGTTCTACTTTATTTTTTTGAGGAACCTCTATACTGTTTTCCACAATGGCTACATCAATTGACATCCCAACAATGTAACAGGGTTCCTTTTCTCCACATCCTCACCAAATCTTGTTAGCTTTTCATATATATGTAATTATTATTATTATTTTTTTTTTAAAGATTTTATTTATTTGACAGAGAGAGACACAGCGAGAGAGGGAACACAAGCAGGGTGAGTGGGAGAGGGAGGAGCAGGCTTCCCGCTGAGCAGGGAGCCCGACGCGGGGCTCGATCCCAGGACCCTGGGATCATGACCTGAGCCGAAGGCAGACGCTTAACGACTGAGCCACCCAGGCTCATATATATATATATATATATATATATATATATATATATATATATATATATGTAATTATATATACATTATATATACATAATATATATAATTATATATATATTATATATATTTAATTATATAAATTATATTTATATAATAATTATATAAAGTACTATTATATATAATATATAACATAACTTATTTTTTCTCTATATACATTTTTATCTCTCTTTACTATTTATTTATATATATATATATATAAAATAGTCATCCTAGCAGCTGTGAGGTAATAGCTTGCTGTGGTTTTAATTTGCATCCTCTTTTTGATTGTGATGTTGAGCATTTTTCGTATGTCAATTGGCCATTTGTTTGCCTCTTCTGAGAAGTATATATTCAGTTCCTTTGCCTATTTTTTGAGTTATCTGGGTGGGTTTTTTGTAGGTTTAGGTTATTTTGTTTGTTTACTATTGAGTGGTAAGAGTTCCTCACATATTTTGGATATCAACCCTTTATCAGGTGTATGGTTTGTAAATATTCTTTGGGTTGCCTTTTCATTTTGGTGATTGTTTCCTTTGCTGTGAAGCAGCTTTATAATTTGATGTAATCCTACATGTTTAGTTCTGCTTTCATTGCCTATGCTTTTGGTGTCATATCCAAAAATCATTGCCAAGGCCAATATCAAGAAAGTTTTTCCCTGTGTTTTCTTCAGAGTTTCTTCAAAGAGTTTTCTTCAAAGAGGTTTCAGGTATTAAAGTCATTTATCTCTTTTGGAATTGACCTCTGTGTGTCATGTAAGAAAAGGGTCCAATTCATTCTCTTGCATGTGGATATTCAGTTTTCCCAACTACTTACTAAAAAAAAAATATATTTACCCATACTGTATTCAACCTTGTTGAAGATCAGTTGACCGCATATGTAGGGGATTATTTTCGAGCTCTCTATTCTATTCCATTGGTCTATGTGTATTTCTATGCCAGTCATATTGTTTTAATTATTCTAGTCTAGTAGTATAATCTCAAATCAGGAAGTATAATGCCTCCAGTTTTGTTTCTCTTGTCCAAGACTGCTTTGGCTATTGATTTTCTTTTTTGTTTTGTTTGTTTTTTTGTGGATCCTTAGGGACTCTCAGATAGATTTGTTTTTCTATTGGGATTTCTATGGGGATTTCATTGAATCTATACACCACTTTGGGTAGCATAAACAGTATTAAGTTTTCCAATTTGTGAACATAATGTCTTTCCCTGTATTTGTGTATGCTTTAATTTCTTTCATCAGCATCGTATAGTTCTCAGTGTACATCTCTTTCACCTCTTTGGTCAAGTTTATTTCTAAGTATTTTGTTTTTCTTTTTGATGCTATTATAAGTGGGACTGTTTTAGTTCTAAGTTTGATCACCACCATTTTTTCTATTGCTTTTACATTCTTGATTTTCTCTGCTCTAATCTTAAAGTTTTTATTTAAATTCCAGTTACTGTTAACACAGTATAATATTAGTTTCAGGTGTACAATGTGATTCAATGGTTCTCACAAGTGCACTCCTTAATCTCCATCACCTACTTAACTCAACCCCATCCCCCACCCCCTGGAACCATCAGTTTGTTTTCCATAGCTAACAGTATGTTTCTTGGTTTGCCTTTTTTTTCTCCCCTTGCTCAATTGTTTCTTAAATTCCACATGCGTGAAATCATATGGTATGTCTTTCTCAGACTTATTTTACTTAGTATTATACTCTAGCTCCATCCATACTAATGCAAATGGCAAGACCTCATTCTTTTTTATAGCTGAGTAATATTCCACTGTATTTATACCACATCTTCCTTATCCATTCATCAGTCAATGGACACTTGGTCTGTTTCCAAAATTTGGCTATTGTAGATAATGCTGTTATAAACATAGGGATGCATGTATCCCTTTGAATTAGTATTTTTGTATTCTTTGGGCAAATACCTAGTAGAATAATTGCTGGGTCATAGGGTAGTTCTATTTTTAACTTTCTGAGGAACCTCCATACTGTTTTCCAGAGTAGCTGCACCAGTTTGCATTCCTACCAATAGTGCAAAAGGGTTCCCCTTACTCCACATCCTCACCAACACCTGTTGTGTTGATTTTAGCCATTCTGACAGATATGAGGCGATACCACATTATAGTTCTGATTTGTGTTTCTGCTCTAATCTTTATTTCCTTTCTTCCCTAACTTTGAACTTACTTTGTTCTTTTTTTATTTCCTTGAGGTCTAAATTTGGGTTGGGATCCTTTTTATCATAGGCATTTATTGCAGTAAACTTCCCTCTTAGTACTGCTTATCTTGTATACTGTAAGATTTAGTGTATTTTCATTTATATTTGTATCAAAATTTTCTAATTTTTTTTTTTTTTTTTTTTTACTTTTGGCTTCTTCTTTGGCCTATTGGTCTTTCAAGAGTGAGTTAACTTCCATTAGTTTGTGAATTTTTCCATTTTTCTTTTATGAATAATTTCTAGTTTCATTCCACTATGATCAGAAAAGATACTTGGAATGCTTTCAGTCTCCTTAAATTTTTTAAGGCTTATGACCTAGCATGTGATTATCCTAGGGAATGTTTCATATGTACCTGAGGAGAATGTATTCTGCTGCTCTTTAGGTGGAATATTCTGTGTATGTCTGTTGGGTCTATTTGGTCTGTAATATTGCTTAAGTCTGCTTTTTCATTATTGATTTTCTGTCTGGATGATTTATCCATTACTGAAAGAGGGGTACTAAAGTCTCCTACTGTTTTTGTATTGCTGTCTATTTTCCCCTTGAGTTCTATCAATGTTTGTTTTACATAATTAGGTGCTCTGATATTAGATACATATATAAAAGCTATACTTTCCTATTAAATTGACCACTTTATCATTATGTAATGACTTTGCTTGTCTTTTGTGACTCTTTTTCACTTAAAGTTTATTTTGTTTGATATAAATACAGACACCCTGCTCTCCTTTGGTTACCATTTGCATAGAATATTTTTTTTCCATCCGTTCACTTTCACCTTATTTGTGTCTTTAAATCTAAAGTGAGTCTCTAGTAAACAGCATACAGTTTAATCTTATTTATCTATTCAACCACTCTGTACCTTTTATTAGTAAGATTAATGCATTTAAAGTAATTACTGATAAGAACTTAACCTTTGTCATTTTGTTTTCTGTCTGCTTTGTAGTTCTTTTCTTCCCCCATTTCCCTTTTTGCTGTCTTGATTTGATGATTTTTCTATACTCTTTTCTCTTTTTTGTAGCTACTATAGGTTTTTCCTTCGTGGTTACCATGACACTTACATAAAACTTCTTTTCACAGTCTAAAGCTGATAATAATTTAACTTCAACCACATACAAAACTACACTTTTACTTCTCTCAGTTTGTTACTGATATTAGAATTTGTTTATATTGTGCATTAACCATTTTTTGTGGTTATAGTTAATTCTTAATATTTTTGTCTATGTTTATACTAGGGTTAACTGTGATTTATTCATCACCAAATCAGTATGTTATTCTATATTTGCCTAAATATTTACTTTTTCCAATGAGATTTAGACTTTCATATGTTTTTGTGTTGTTATTTGACAGGCTTTCATTTCAACTTGAAGAACTCCTTGTAGCATTTTTTTTGTAGGGGTGATAAACTCCCCCAGTTTTGTTTTTTGTTTTTTTTTTTTAAATCTGGATAAGACCATCTCTCCATTTTTAAGGGATACTTTTGTCATCTATGGCATTCTTAGCTGACAGTTTTTTTCTTTCAGCACTTTAGATCTCACTCCCTTGCCTGCAAGGCTTCCGCTGAGAAATTCACTGATAGTCTTATGGGAATTCCCTTGTATATAAGGAGTAGCTTTTTTGTTTTTATTGTTACTTTCAAAAATCTCTGATTTTTGACAATTATAATGTCTCAGTATAGACTTCTTTAACCTTTGTTAATCTGGATGTTCATTTCTCAACAGAGATTTGGGTGGTTTTCAGCCATTTTTTTTAAGTAAACTTTCTGCTCTTTTCCCTTTCTCTTCTTGAGATTCCCATCAGGTGTAATTGAGTCTGTTATTGGTGTCTTGTAAGTCCCATAGGCTTTGTTCACCCTTTTTCATTCTGTTTTGTTTGTTCGTTTCTCTAACTGGGTAGTTTCAAATAACCTATCTTTGCATTACCTACTTTTTTTTTTTCCTTCTGCTTGATCAAGCCTATTGAATTTTTTTCAGTCATTGTATTCTTCAGCTCCAAAGTTTTTTTTTTTCTCATTTCCATCTCTTTGCTGAACTTCTCATTTTATTCATATATTGTTTTCATGATTTAGTTTAGTTGTCTATTTCTGTTCTCTTGAGTTTAAGACTATTATTTTGAATTCTTTGTCAGGCAGTTTGTAAATCTTGTTTAGGATCTGCAGTAAAGCTTTATTTTGTTCCTTTGGTGGTATTATGTTTCCCTTATTCTTCATTATCGTTATAGCCTTGTGTTGGTGTCTGAACATCTGGGGAAAGAGTCACCTCTTCCAGTCTTTGCAGGCTGGCTTTCCCCATTCAGCCTGGCCAGAGATTCTGGGTGGGCCAGCTGGTGGGGTCCATGGGCAGCCTGCTGCCATGGTCCACAGGCAAACAGGTCTGCTGCTCTGGTCCTCAGGTGGGCACGCCTGGTCCTGGGACCTGCAAGTGAGCAGACCTGCTGCTAGAGGCTGCAAGCAAGCCTGCTACCAGAACCTCAGACCAGCTATTGATCTGCACACTGGTTGCTGAGCTCTCCCTCCCCTTTCCTCCATTCTTAGCTACCCCCAGGTGATCTAACTGTACCAAATTCCCTCAGTGTTTTGGGTGAGGAATGACAGAAGCAGGCCTCTCAGGTGGTGCCCCCAAAGGCTAAGGAAGTCAAATATTCACTTTATTTCTCTTTTTCCTGTATAGGAGGATTTATGGCTAAGGGGATCTCTTTGAGCACTATGTGATGCTTGCTTAGGGGAAGAAAATGATGCAGGTAAAGTCAAACTGTTCTTCTTACCCTTTCAGTGTTTTTTAAAGTTGTTTCTGTTTGCTCCATGGGAGTGTTATAATCTCTCATCTGGATTCCAGAGCTCTCATGAAGTTTTCATGTGTGAATAGTTGTTAAATTAGTATTTTTGTGAAGGATGAAGGCTGAAACTCCCTATTTATGCCATCTTGTTGATGTCACTCTCTTCATACTTACGACACTCTATTACAAGTGATATTTTTTCCCATACAATATATGTTCTATTTCTAATAAAAATACTGACAAGATATAAAACCATTTTTAAAAGGCCAAATTTCAAACTATGTATTTATGTTGTGTGATATCAATTAACAATTTCAGACTTCCTGAAAAAGCAATTCAAATGGACCAATATTTTATTAGTGGGCATTTCTTAATAGTAGCTTTCCTTTAGAGAGAAGGAATTTCTACAGTAATTTCTTAGAACCTTAATAATTCAGAAAGTGCTTTGTCAATATTTATACCTTTGACAAGAAGGCGATTTTAACTAAGATTGCCTCTGAAGCTCATCTTAACTTGGTCAGAGTGTTGACCAATCCCTTCTAGATTTAAAATCATAGATCTCCTAAAATGCAAAACTAAAATAGTCTAAAGAAAAATATTAGAAATGCCAAATGAATTACTTATTCACACTTTTGCTAAAAGAGTTTGGGGAACATTTCCAAACACTAAAATACTGAAGTAAAGAAGGGAAAAAACAAGTAACAGAGAAGATCAATCAGAGCTACCAAATGTTCTAAGATGTCCCACAGACCCAGAAACTCTGATTCTGGTAAGTAGGATATTATGAGGTAAGAATACACTGAACATTCTTTTTCTCTTACAAAAGAATCAATGATAACAAGAAATATCTTTCAAAATAGCTATATTCAGAGCATTACCCAGAGAGAAGCTAGAGTTAAAAGCTCAGAGCTGGCTTTGCAACCAAAAGCATTACCTTGTTCAGTCTCAATTTAGATCTTACTTATAATCCTAGTAAAATGCCACTCTTGTGATAATGCCAAATCCCAAGGAAACTTTCTATAGAATTGTTTGCCTGAGTTATTCTTATTTGACCTACTTTTCACTGCCAAGAGGAAAGGCAGTTATGCCCCACTCCTCCTCAAAATGACTCCTTCCCTTCAGTGTAGTGAAGCAGAAAGAGCATGGGCTTCTCTACTAGATGTATGTCTATGGGCTTCACTTTCTTGACCTATAAAATGGAAAGAATGATTCCATGTACGGTTGTTGTGAGGTTTAAATGAGATAATATAAATCAAGCATGTGGGATGCAGAAGATGTTTAATAAATATTAGTGTTCTATGTCCAATTGGTCTAACTTTGGTGAGCAATTAAGTTCTTCCACGTGGTTGTCAAATAAGAGTTACAAATTCATCCATCAAAAGAATATTTAGAATTTAGCAAGAGGCTCTGAGGATTTATAAGACTTCTGGGCACCAACAGCACTTACAAAAGTGCAATTTTGGATGTTCTTCAACACATATTTTTCTTTCTTTTTTTTTTTTTTTGCCAGTACTGAAAACACAAAGATCAATAACATAGTACTTTTCCTCAATGAAAGTAGGATAGAAGGACAGACATCTTGCTACCTCTTTTCTATTTCTCAGAGGATAGCAACAGGATAGTGCAAGGACAAGAGTAAGAGATAAATTTTTGATAGAAGGAATGCAAAAATCATACTCCTCAAAGAAGAAAAGAGAAGGGAATTTCCTTCCAGCATACCTCTTGGTTGTGGACTTTTTGGCAGGAAGATTAAGCAATCTTCTGAACCCTGCCCTGATCCTTGCAATGATGGGCTGGGCTGTGAGGCTCCTAGAACCTTTAGCACAAGATATTTTTTTTTTTTTTAATTTGTACAAGGACTACTTCTGCATTGATGACATCTTTGACTCCAGAAAACTGAGAAGGGTTCAGTTCAGGCTCAAATAAGAGAAAGCCAACTGCTAATTCCACAGAAATAGTTTTAGCACAAGCAAAGAGGTAAAGGGAATCTTCAGATGTCTTACTGTCCAGCCTAATTCATCAGGGTGGGAAAGGAGACAGTTTCTAGTAAGAATTGCTGTCTAAAGAATGTATATTTGGCTAAACTATGCCTGGTTCTGTATCTTGTGGAAACCTGAGAAAGAAAATGAGAAAATCCAGCAGTAGTAAATAGATATTGGCCTTTGTAATTTCTTATTGCTGCTGAAACAAACTGCCACAATTTGATGGCTTAAAACATCATAAATTTATTATCTTAGAGTTTTGGGGGTCAAACATTAGAAATTAGTCTCAGTGGGCTAAAATTAAGGTGTCAGCAGAGCTATATTACTCTGGTTCTAAGGGAGAAATTTTTTTTCTTTTCCTCCAGCTTCTAGAGGCCACTTACATTCATTCCTTAGCCCCTTCATTTTCAAAGTCAGCAAACTAACATATTCAAATTTCTTTCTCTCTTTAATGCTTGCTACCAAGACTATATCTCCTTCCTAGATTCTTACCATGTGTCTCTCTCTTATGAGAACCCTTGTGATTACACTGGGCCTAGATAATCAAGGATGATCACTCCATTTCAAGATCCTTAACTTGATTATATCTGCAAAACCTTTTTCTATGTATTCTAAGATCACATATTCGTAGGTTTCAGGGATTAGGGATATTTAGGAGGTCATTATTCTGCATACTATAGCCAGGATCTGAGAACGAAGATATTATAGCATTAACAGAAGCACAAAAATAAACACTGCAATAAGCAAAACTGGGATTTCACCTTTGCCTTTATATCATTATGTAAACACATTTGCCTTTCACCTGATGAGTAAGCAGGTCCGCCACAATAAACTGTTTTTAGCCCCGCTGCCAAGGGGAGAGACTTATTTTGTGAGATACTGTAAGATTCTATTATTTATCCAAACCCTGTCCCTGTCCCTTACCAGTAACCTTGACTCTGCACATTTACTACTTAATGATTACTTGCATTGCTTATAATGTAGTCCAGCCACTGGAGGATCACGATCAATTTCTCTGTCCATCTATTTATCCTTTGCTTTTCTTGACCCAACTTCTGATAGATCCAAGTTTGTGAGTTCAGATTTCCCTCACCTTTGGCTCTACCTAGACATGAACTAGGAGCAAATTAAGCACACTGTTTCTCTCTTTTGCCACTCATTGGAAGAGTAATGGAAGCAGCTGTCATTGCAGCCATTTCACTTCCATGTTTCATATATATAATGCCACTCTTCTCATACATAAACATCTCATTGGAGATAATGTGCTGGAAACAGATGTTTATAGGTTGCCCAGTTATCAGAAATCTGTCCCTAGTTGGTTGCACTGTGGAAAAGCTGTGAATCTAGACCTCTGGTTGGCAAGGAAACAAAAATATCCATAGGAGGCTATTAAGGAAATCTCCTATTATCCTCAAACCTGACAAAGACAAGGAACTGAAAACAACAGATATTAACTATCCCAACTTAAAGATGTGAGAGCTGTCAGTGGATAGAGTCTGTTTCCTCCTTACAAGTTTCAGCTTGTCTTATGGTGAAAGTACATCAATTCAAATGTGTACTACACAATATAGATACTATTTTGAAAGTTGCATCAACTAAGAAGAACAACTGCATATGTCCTATAAAATAACTGTAGGTTGGGGGGGGGTAGATAAACATAAAGATGCAGAATTTATGTCATCAATGAGGAGCCTGGGAAGATGGTGCAGTAGGAGGTCCCTGAGCTCATCCCATCCCACATTTACAACTAGATATCATCCACATCCAAGTAAATAAACCAGAGACTGAATTGAATAATGGCAGAACAAATTCTACTGCTAAATGTAAATAAACTGCATCTGAAAGATTAGGAAGGTCAGAGTGAGAGGGAAGCTGCGTACAGGAGGGAGGGAGCAGCACAAAAAGATAGGTCAGAGAAACAGTCCTTGTACCAGGGAACTCATTTTGGGGGGAGAGGGGGAAGAGACTAATCCCCATAACATTTGGCTTTGGAAACCAGAAGGGCTGAGTTCCATGAGTGTGTATAACCCACAGGACTTGGAGCCTGGGTTTTTAAAGGTCAGATGACTCAGCACTGGGAAAGCTGGGAAGGCCAGTGATAGCTGGGTCACTGCTCTTAAAGAGACAGCAACCTGCACGGAGAGGCAACATAAAAATGGCAGCCTACACAATGCCAGGGGGCAGGGGCATGGCAGGGTGGGGAGGAGGAACACAGATCTGTTCATACTAATTTCAGAGCATGTTGGGGGACTTCTCCCAAAATGAGGGAGCTGGTAAGTGACACTTTCCTCCCCGACCCCCAGCATAAACATGGGGCCATTTGTGGGAGGTGTTGCTGCACAGATACTTGCTACCTAATCTGCTAGCAGTGTGCCATGCCCATGAGTTCTTCTAAGGTCGTGCCCACTCCAGACCTGCTAGCCTCAGCCCTGGGCTCAGGGCAAATTTTGTTAAAGTTGCACTTGTGCCACACCCAGCCCTGGGGCCCCAGTAACCCTCATGCAGCTCTCAGCCACTGCAGTGCTTTGAGGGACCTGGCATAGGACTAGTGGCCCATACAAGTTTTGCTAACACTTATGCCCTGCTCTCAAGTTCCCACCCCCTCAGAGCTGGCTTGCCTGGGACCCACTAAAACCACAGAAAGCAAGCATAGCCCACAACAGGTAGAGCGTCAGTGCAGACAATTGCATGGAAAGGAAAAGTGACTCAGACAGAACAGCAGAGCATAAGAAACACATAGGATATTTTCCTAAAGTGACAAGTTCTGGTGAACAGGGGATACTGCACTGCAGGGCACTCCAGGACCTCTTCTTCATAAAGTCACTACTTTCAAAAACAGAAGACATAGCTGACTTCCTTAATACAGAGAAACAGAGAGGCAGACAAAATAAGGAGACAGAAAAATTTATCCCAAATGAAAGACCAGGACAAGGCCATGGCCAGAGATCTAAGTGAAACAGATCTAAGTAACATGCCTGATAGAGAATTTAAAGTAATGATTATAAGGATACTCACTGGACTTGAAAAAAGAGGGGAAGGCATCAGAAATAAGGAATAACATAGCAGACATAAAGGTCTTATAAATGCAACAAGAAACACTCTTGATGGAATGAACAGCAGGATGGAAGAAGCAGAGGAACAAATTAGTGACCTAGAAGACAGAGTAATGGAAAATAACCAAGCTGAACAAAAGAGAGAAAAAAGAGTTATGTAAAATGAGCATAAACTTAGAGAACTCAGTGACCCTATTAAATGTAGGAACATTTGTATTTTAGGAGTCCCAAAAGCAGAAGAAGAGAGAAAAGGGGACAGAAAAATTATTTGAAGTAGTAATAGCTGAAAACTTCCCTAATCTGGGGAAACAGATATCCAGATCTAGGAGGCACAGAGAACCTCCAACAAAACTGAAAAAAGCAGACCCAGGACACCTGGATGGCTCAGTCAGTTAAGCAACCGCCTTCAGCTCAGGTCATGATCTCAGGGTCCTGGGATCCCACATCTGGCTCCTTGCTCAGTGGGAAGCCTGTTTCTCCCTCTCCCTCTCTTTCTCTTTGACAAATAAGTAAATAAAATCTTAAAAAAAAAAAAAAAAAGCAGACCCACACCAAGACACATTGTAATTAAATTTACAAAATATAGTGATAAAGAAGAAAAAAATTAAAAGCATCAAGACAAATAAGTCAGTAACTTACAAGGGAAGCCCATAAGGCTAGCAGAAAATTTTTCAACAGAAGCTTTGTAAGCCAGAAGAAAGTGGCATGATAAATTCAAAGTGCTGAATGGGAACAATCTGTGGCCAAGAATACTCTATCTAGCAAGGATATCATTCAGAAGAGAAGCAGGGATCAAAAGTTTCCCAAACAAAAACTAAAGGAATACATGACTACTAAACCAGCCCTGCAAGAAATAAAGGGTACTCTTTGCGTGCAAAAGAGACCAAAAGTGAGAGCATGAAAAGTAAAAAACAAAAAAGTGGTAAAAAGAACTATGGCTGTAAACAGTCAGTCAAGGAACTCACAAAAAAGCATATAAAATATAATTACATATACCTAAAATGTGGGAGGAGATGAGAAAAGAATGGGTTCAAGGTTAAATAACCATGCACTTAATACAGACTGCTATATGCAGATGACAGTAAGAACACACCTAACAGTAACCATGTATAAAAATCCACTAATACATATGGCAAAAATAAAGAGAAAGAAATCTAAATATATCACTAGGAAAATAAGCAAACCATGAGAGAAAGACTAGAGGATCAAAGAGTATCTTCAGAAATAACCACAAATAATAAAATGACAATAAGTACATATCTATCACTAATTACTTTGAATGTAAATGGAGTAAATGCTCCAAAAGACATAGGGTGACAGAATGGATAAAAAACAAACAAAAACCAACAAAACAACAAAAAACAAACAAGACCCATTCGTAGGCTACATACAAGAAACTCATTTTAGATGTAAAAACACCTGCAGATTGAAAGTGAGAAGATGGAGGGGCGCCTGGGTGGCTCAGATGGTTAAGCGTCTGCCTTCGGCTCAAGGTCATGATCCCAGGGTCCTGGGATCGAGCCCCACATCGGGTTCCTGGCTCAGCGAGGAGCCTGCTTCTCCCTCTCCCTCTGCCTCTCTCCCTGCTCATGCTTTCTCTCTCTCTCTCTGTGTCTCAAATGAATAAATAAAATATTAAAAAAAAAAAAAGAAAGTGAGAAGATGGAAAAACATTTACCATGCAAATGGACATCAAAAGAAAGCTGGAGGGGTGCCTGGGTGGCTCAGTCAGTTAAGTGTCTGCCTTTCGCTCAGGTCATGATTGCAGGGTCTTGGGATCGAGCCCCACATCAGGCTCCCTGCTTAGCCTCTCCCTTGGCCTAGAGTTCCCCCTGCTTGTGCTCTCTCTGTCAAATAAAGAAATAAAATCTTAAAAAAAAAAAAAGCTGGAGTAGCAATACTTACATTGGTCAAAATAGACTTTAAAACAAAGACTGTAACAAGAGACAAAGAAGGGCATTATATAATAATGAGGACAATCCAAGAAGAAGATATAACAATTGTAAATATTTATGTACCCAACATAGGTGTACCCAAATACACAAAGCAGTTAATAACAAAGGAACTGATCGATAATAATATAATAATAGTAGGGGACTTTAAAACCCCACTTACATCAATGGATAGATCATTTAAACAGAATATCAACAAGGAAACAATGACTTTGAATGACATGATGGACCAGATGGCTTTAACACATATATTCAGAAATTCCACCCTAGAACAGTAGAATGCACATTCTTTTTGAGTGCACATGGAACATTCTCCAGAATAGATCACATATTAGCTCACAAAAGCAGCCTTAACAAATTCAAGAAAATCAAAGGCATACCATGAATCTTTTCTGTCCACAATGCTAGGAAACTAGAAATCAACAAGAAAAAATCTGAAAAGAACACAAATAGAGGTTAAATAACATGCTACTAAACAATGAATGGGTCAACCAACAAATCAAAGAGGAAATTTAAAAAAATATATGGAGACAGATGAAAAGGAAAACACAACAGTCCCAAATCTATGGGATGCAGCAAAAGCAGTTCTAAGAGGGAAGTTTATAGCAACACAGGCCTACCTCAAGAAGCAAGAACAATCTCAAATGAACAACCTAACCTTACAATTAAAGGAACTAGAAAAATAACAACAAACAAAACAAAGATTAGAGCAGAAATAAATGATATATGAACTAAAGCAATAGAATAGATCAATGAAACCAGGAGCTGTTTCTTTGAAAAAAATCAGTAAAATTGATCAACAAACAAGTTTGCTGGAGGGGAGATGTGTGGGGAATGGGTTAAATGGGTGATGGGTATTAAAGAAGGCACCTATTGGGATGAGCATCGGGTGTTATATGTAAGTGATAATCAATAAACTACTCCTGAAACCAATACTATACTATATGTTAACTAACTTTAAATTAAAAAAAAGAAAAAGAAAAAATAAAATTGATAAACCTTTAGCCAGACTTACCAAGAAAAAAAGAGAAAGGACTCAAATAAATGAAATCACAAATGATAAAGGAGTAATTACAACACCACAGAAAAAATAATCATAAGAGATTATGAAAAATTATGTGCCAACAAATTGGACAAGCTAGATGAAATGGATAAATTCCTAGAAACATATAAACTACCAAAACTGAAACAGGAAGAAATATAAAATTTGAACAGACTGATAACCAGCAAAGAAATTAAATCAGTAATCAAAAAATTCCCAATAAACAAAAGTCCAGGACCATATGGCTTCACAGGTGAACTCTATACCAAACATTTAACTAAGAGTTAATACCTATTCTACTCAAACTACTCCAAAAAATAGAAAAGGAAGGAGAAGTTCCAAATTCATCCTATGAGGCCAGCATTACCCAATACCAAACCAGATAAAGACATTACTAAAAAAGAGAACTACAGAGCAATATCCCTGATGAACACAGAGGCAAACATCCTCAAAAGAATAGCAGCAAATGGAATTCAACAATACGTTAAAAAAAAATCATTCACCATGATCAAGTGAGATTTATTCTTGGGATGCAAGTGTGGTTCAATATTCACAAATCAATGTTATACATCACATCAATAAAAGAAAGGATAAGAACCATATGATCATTTCAATAGACACAGAAAAAGCATTTAACAAAGTACAACCTCCCTTCATGATAAAAACCCTCAATAAGGTAGGTTTAGAGGGAGCATACCTCAACATAATAAAGGCCATATATGAAAAACCCTTAGCTAACATCACCCTCAATGGGGGAAAAACTGAGAGCTGGACCTCCTGACCAGAAACAAGACAAGAATGTCCACTCTCACCACTTTTATTCAACAGAGTACTAGAAGTTCTAGCCACAGCAATCAGACAACAATAAGAACTAAAAGGCATCCAAATCAGTAAGGAAGAAGTAAAACTCTAATTGCAGATGCCATGATACTCTATAAAGAAAATGCTAAAGACTCCACCCAAAACCTGCTAGAACTGTTAAAAAAAAAATCAGTCAACTTGCAAGATACAAAATGAATGTACAGAAATCTTTTGCATTTCTATACACTAATAATGAAGCAACAAAAAGAGAAATTAAGGAATCAATCTCATTTACAATTGCACCCAAAATAATAATACACTTAGGAATAAACCTAATAAAAAAAACTAGAAAACACTGTTAAAAGAAACTGATGATGATGTTCATGGATCTGAAGAACAAACATTGTTAAAATGACTATACTACCTAAAGAAATCTACACATTTAATGCAATCCCTACCAATATACCAACAGCATTTTTTTTTTTAAGATTTTATTTATTTGACAGAGAGACACAGCGAGAGAGGGAACACAAGCAGGGGGAGTGGGAGAGGGAGAAGCAGGCTCTCCCCTGAGTGGGGAGCCCGATGCGGGGCTCGATCCCAGGACCCTGGGATCATGACCTGAGCCGAAGGCAGACGCTTAACAATTGAGCCACCCAGGCACCCCCCAACAGCATTTTTCAAAGAACTAGAACAAACAATCCTAAAATTTGTATGGAACCACAAAAACCTGGATTAGCCAAAGCAATCTTGGGAAAGAAAAGCAAAGCTGGAGGCATCATAATTATGGACTGTAAATTATATTACAAAGCTGTAGCAATCAAAACAGTATGGTACACAGAAAAACATACATTAATCAATGGAACAAAACAGAAAACCTAGAAATGAACCCACAACTATATGGTCATTTAATCTTCAACAAAGCAGTAAAGAATATTCAATGGGAAAAAGTCTCTAACAAATGGTATTGGAAAACTGGACAGCAACATGCAAAAGAATGAAACTAGAGCACTTTGTTACACCATATGTGAAAATAAATTTAAAAATGGATTAAAGACCTAAATGTGAGACCTGAAACCATAAAAATTCTCAAAGAGAACACAGGCAGTAACTTCTTTGACATTGGGTGTAGCAACATTTTTCTAGATAGGTTTCCTGAGGCAAGGGAAACAAAAGCAAAAATAAATTATTGGACTATATCAAAATGCAAAACTTTTGCACAGCAAAGGAAATAATCAACTAAATTAACAGGCAACCTATGGAATGGAAGAAAATATTTGCAAATGACATACCCAATAAATAGTGTCCAAAACATGTAAAGAATTTATACCCCTCAACACCCAAAAAATGAATAATCCAATTAAAAAATGAGAAG
This sequence comes from Halichoerus grypus, assembly GCF_964656455.1. Classification (NCBI taxonomy): domain Eukaryota; kingdom Metazoa; phylum Chordata; class Mammalia; order Carnivora; family Phocidae; genus Halichoerus; species Halichoerus grypus. The sequence goes on along the minus strand of NC_135715.1, from coordinate 56,677,097 downwards.
ACATGAACAGACATTTCTCCAAAGAAGACATACAGATGGCCAATAGGCACATGAAAAGATGCTCATCACCGCTTACCGTCAGGAAAATGCAAATCAAAACTACAATGAGCTATCATTTCACACCTGTCAGAATGGCTAAAATCAACAACACAAGAAACAACAGGTGTTGGTGAGGATGTGGAGTAAAAGGAACCCTCTTGCATTGTTGGTGGGAATACAAACTGGTGCAGCCACTGTGGAAAACAGTATGGAAGCTACTCAAAAAATTAAAAAATAGAACTACCCTACGAGCCATGAATTGCACTACTGGGTATTTACCCAAAGAATATGAAGACACAAATTCAAATAGCTACATGCACCCCGATGTTTATTGCAGCATTATTTACAATAGCCAAAGTATGGAAGCAGCCCAAGTGTCCACTGACTGACATGGATGAAGCTAGAGAGTATTATGCTAAGCAAAATAAGTCAGTCAGAGAAAGACAAATACCATGATTTCACTCGTGTGGAATTTAAGAAACAAATAAGCAAAGGGAAAAAAAAAAAAGAGAGAAATCAAGAATGGGACTATTATAGACAACAACCTAATGATTACTAAAGGGGAGAGTGGAGAGGGATGGGTTAAATAGGTGATGGGGTGAAGGATTGTACTTATGATGAGCACCAGGTGAGGTAGGAAATTAATGAATCACTATATTGTGCACCTGAAACTAATATAACACTGTTAACTAACGAATTAAAATAAAAACTTAAAAGAATTTATGACAGAAGTTTCTAGAAGTCCAATTTTCTGAGGCATACTGGTACAGCACACCTATGGTTTAAAACAAGTTTTTGGGGCCTGGGTGGCTCAGTCAAACATCTGCCTTCGGCTCAGGTCATGATCCCAGGCTCCTGGAATTGAGCCCTGCATCAGGCTCCCTGCTCAGTGGAGAGTCTGCTTCTGCTTCTCCCTCTGCCACTCCCCCTGCTTGTACACTCTCTTTCTAATAAATAAATAAAACAAGTTGTTGCTTTTCCTATTACTAAGAAAAGGAAGCCTCATTGTGGTCCTTTTTGGGTTTTAGAGATAACACATACCACATTTAGTCATACTTCTATAACTCGGAATGCTATCAGTTTTGAGTGGCACTGCTCCAAGTGACCTTGGCATGTAGACCATATGACCCAGCAGATAAAATGTTAGTAAAATTATTTGTGGTGATACTATGTGTGGCATGCCCCCAATAAAGCCAGAGTGCAGACCCCTGGACTTCTAGAACAAAGCTGTGTCCTCTGTCACAGGAAAATACTTCTCTTTGAAAAGCAACGCCTGATGTGCTACTGAGCTGACTGAGCCTCTAAACATAAAACATGTGATGGTACAAGTTCAGATGGCTATCATGAATTGATATTACCAAATCCAACCAGGCATAAGGTTGGAGAACACAACGAATTCATGTATGCTGCAAGTGGTACGCTCAGGAATAGGTTTCCTGAGGGCCAAGGGACACAAATTACATAAATTTGTTGTTCAATTCCTGTTACCTGCCTCAAATGTCTCACTCCCCTCACACCAATTCTTCCTGAGGCATTCCCTATAATCAACTGAAGGAGAAGAAAAAGTCTTGCCTGAGATTTACACACAGGTCAATCCATTGTCTTGGCGTAAGGCAATAACGTACTGCTCCCACATTATCGCCCAACACAGGGGTTGCCTAAAAGGAAAGGGAAGAAAATCCCCCCAATAGATGTGAGAGCAGTACATTGATTTTTCTGCTTGATGCGGAGGAAGCAGTGGCCCATGACACAGATACTCATGAACTCCTAGGCTGTGGTGAATGACATAGTTGATAGTGTCTGGGAGGTTGTAGACTTCCCTGGAGACATTAATTGGAGGAAACATTATCCATAGGATAGACTTATGGAAGTGGGCAGCAAACGTGGATCTTTGTATTTCAGGTTTATGCTCACCAGACAGAACGCATTGTAAACAAGATTCTCAATAACCATTAAAACAGGATGACTCAGCCTGTGGATACCTATTACTCTGTCCTCAGCCACCCCAGTGCTTGTGCAGTGGACCCATAAATGGAATGCCATGGCACAAATGGAAGCTATGCATTTAATCCACAAGACTGATCTTTTTACTTCCACTGGTGTTTAACTTGCCAACAGCTTTGCTGACATTTAACCCACAATACAGCAACATCCCTTGAGGAGTCTAGTTAGATCCTTAGTGTCAAGTTGACTGTGTGAGATCACTTCTATTCTAAAGAGATAGTGATTTAGGCTTACCAAAATTGATAGTTATACCAGACTGACTTCCCCACTTTCAACGCCTCTGTCAGAACCACCATTTTAGGGCATACTTGCATGAAAACTTGTGCAATATTGCATCAGATGAAGGGACCTATTTTACAGCAAAAGTAGTAGGACAGTGGGCACCTGTCCAAGGTATCCACACAAAAGCTGATGGTCCAGTAGAATGATATACAAGGGACTATTAGAAGTTTGGCTAATATGTCAGCTCAGGGAAAATACTCTGTGGGGTGCTTTTTTCCAGGATGCAGTATATGCACTGAACAAACTAGGGAATGTATGCCCAGTACTTAGCATATGTAGATTTATAGTATACTGAGGAATGAAGAGGCATCAACCCCCAGCGTAACATCATGTAAGTGACCTGCTTGAAAACTGTGTGCTTCCAGTCACAACAAATTTAGGCTCTGTTGGATTAGAAGTCCTGATTCCCAATTGGGGAACGTTTCCAGCAGAGGAATAGAGTAATGATTCCACCGAATTTAAAGCTACAATCACCACTCTGTCATTCTGTCGTCCTCAGGCCAGTGAATGGTCAAACAAAGCAAGGAATAATAAAGGAGTTACCTATGAAAAGATGCTCAACATCACTCATCATCAGGGAAATACAAATCAAAACTACAATGAGATACCACCTCACACTTGTCAGAATGGCTAAAATTAACAACACAGGAAACAACAAATGTTCATGAGGATGCAGAGAAAGGGGAACCCTCATACAGTTGGTGGGAGTGCAAACTGGTACAGCAACTCTGGAAAACAGTTTGGAGGTTCCTCAAAAATAAAACTACCCTACAACCCAGCAACTGCACTACTAGGTTTTTACACAAAAAAATACAAAAATACTGATTTGAAGGGGCACATGCACCCTGATATTTATAGCAGCATTATCAACACTAGCCAAATTATGGAAAGAGCCCCCAAGTATCCATCAACTGATGAAATTAATGGATAAAGAAGATGGCGTGTGTATGTGTGTGTGTGAGTGTGTGTGTGTGTGTGTGTGTGTGTGAGATGGAATATTACTAAGTCATAAAAAGAATGAAATCTTGCCACTTGCAGTGACATGGATGAAGCTAGAGTATTATGCTAAGAGAAATAAGTCCGAGAAAGGCAAATATGATGATTTCACTCATATGTGAAATTTAAGAAACAAACCAAATGAACATAAGGGAAAGGAAAACAAACAAACAAAGAAAAGAAGAGAGGGAGCAAACCCTAAAAGAGATTCTTAACTAGAGAGAACAAATGAGAGTTGCCGGAGGGGAGGTGGGTGGGGGAAGGGTTAAATGGGTGATGGTATTAAGGAAGGCACTTGTGATGAGCACTGATGTTATATATAAGTGATGAATCACTAAATTCCACTCCTGAAACTCATATTACATTATACGTTAACTAACTAGACTTTAAATAAAAAATTAAAACAGAAAAAAAAGAAAGGAGTTACTATAATGGCAGAGTTAACAAACCTTAATTATCGTAACATAGCGTGGCATCTACATAACAAGGGCTGAAAAGAGAAGTTTGGAACTGAGTATTCAACTGAATGTTTCTTGCTGATTTCATGATCAGAAATAATGGCAAAAAGGCAACTGTAGGTGCCAGAGGTAGGACTTAACATCTTTTTTCCCTTACTATACTTTGTCTTTTAATCACTTATTACACTTGACATAACACATTTATTTATATTCATTTCTTTAAATATTTTATTTTATACTATGTTGTTTATTAAGTTCCTTGAGAGGAGAAATCTTCCATTATTCATTACTATATTCCCAAAGCTTAGAACAGAAGATAGTAGAGTCACAGTAAATTATCGAATGTGTGAGTGACCTGGGTGCCAGAGGTAGGACTTAACATCTTAACAGCATTTCACTGGCTGAAATGCTATATGAGGGTAAGAGAACTCCAGGATAGATGATTAAGTAGGAAGATGATGAATATTAACTTCAACCTTGGAAGCAATTGTAGCCAAAAAGACTGTAGCTGTTTCCATAAACGATTTTACATTCTACTTTTGTAGCTATTGGTTAGCACCCACCTTGAGAAGTCTGTGATGGATTGCACTTAATAGAGAGCATGATCTGAGTGGTGGAAGGGGTATATTATATTGTATACCTCTTGTGCAAAGCTTCCCATCTTCATGGCTTTAGTTCTCTTTTCAGTCATGGCCAAGAGAATTTCCTTCCTTTCCTAGTTTACTTCTTTCTGGTCCCACACTCCTGCTTACTTTTCAGATACACTTCCTGTATATAAAACTTTGTCTAAGGCTTGCATCTAGGTGACCCAAAACTAAAACAGTATCTAAATCATACCATGTAACACATCTGCACAAAAATTTCTAAAGATTTTCATCTCAGTGAAATACAAAGACCTAGACTTAATTTATATGCTCCTACATTATCTAGTTCCCACTACATTTGTGACCTCATAGGGCAGAGACTGCTAACTGCCTACTTAGTATCTATTATCCCCCTTTTTTTCCTCCTGGAAGTATTCCAATGTTGGGGGGTTAGTAATTTTCCCAGCTAAAATACTTCATTGGTCACATGGCCATATATAGCTTTCTTTGCACCTAGGGGTGTTCATGTGATACAGTTGTGGCCAATAAACAGAAGTTTCTGGGTAGTTTTCCAGAATGAAAAAATATAACTATTAAAGGAAGTGATTCAGCTGGCATGTGGCCTTTGGCTCTTCATCTTTCCCTTTCTTCCTACCTGAAAGCTAAAAGGGAAAATAGGAGTGGACCAGTCATCTCAAAATCACAAACATGTGCATTGAAGCTTTATAGACTGGTGCAGGGAAAACCTAAAAAGAATCTGGATTCCTGATGGTATCATGAGGCTTCCATATTAGCCTCTTTTACATGATGCAACTAAAACTTCTATTTGATTAAGCCACTGTAAATGCAGTTTTCAGTTCTGTGTAGCAGGACATAATCCTAATTGATGACTCCACTCCAGCTTTAAGAGCTTCTTTTTAATCTTCAAACATATCAGGCATGCCTTTGCCTCAGATTTTGCACTTGCTATTTCTTCTGTCTGGAGAATTCTATCCCCAAATGTCTACATGACTCTTGACTTCACTTCATTCAGGTCTCTACTACGTGACACCTTATCAAAAAGACTTCCTTAATAAACCTTATCTAAGATCTCCTTCCAACTTCTTCATTTTTTCCCTTACTATACTTTGTCTTTTAATCACTTATTACACTTGACATAACACATTTATTTATATTCATTTCTTTAAATATTTTATTTTGTACTATGTTGTTTATTAAGTTCCTTGAGAGGAGAAATCTTCCATTATTCATTACTATATTCCCAAAGCTTAGAACAGAAGTAAGATAGTAGAGTCACAGTAAATTATCGAATGTGTGAGTGACCTGGGTGCCAGAGGTAGGACTTAACATCTTAACAGCTGCACATGAGCTTTCATTATCCTCAACTCTGAAACCTGCTTAAAAAGTAAGTATTGACAAAAACCAACCCACCAACCAACCAAACAACAACAACAACAACAAAACCAATCAAGAAACCCATAGTCCAAAATCTCTTACAGATGAAGACTCATAAGAAGGACTATGCACCATGACCATGTGGAATTTATCTCAGTAAAGCAAGGTTGTCTTAACATCCAAAAATCAATTACTGTAAAACTTATCAATAAAGGGCAAAACACAGGATCATATCAACAAGTACAGAAGAAAAAAAAACACTTGACAAAATTCAACACCCTTTTATGACAAAAAAAAAATGCTCAATAAACTAGAAATTACAGGAAACTTCCTTAGTCTGATAAAACCTATGAAAAACGTATACCTAATACCATCAGGTGAAATATTTCATACTTTTCCCCAAGACCAGGAACAAGACAAGGATATCCACTTTTGCCATTTCTATTCAACTTTGTACTAGAGGGTCTAGCTATGACAATGAGGAAGAAAAAAAAACATCCATGGGAAATGAAAAACTTATCTCTATTCTCAGAAGATGTAATCTACAGAAAATCCTAAGGAAAGCAATCCATTAAAAATTAGAAGAAAGGAGTTCAGCAAAGTTGCAGGATAAGAGACCAATATACAAAATCAATGTTATTTCTATATCCTTGCAATTAACCTGAAAATGAAATTCAAAAAAATTTACAACAGCATCAAAAAGAATACTTAGGTTTAACAAAAAAGGGCAAAGCCTATATACTGAAAATTTAAAAAAAAAATATTTTTGCAAGAAAATTAAAGACTTAAATAAATGTAAACCAATTCCATGTTCCTGGAATTGAAGACAATGTTAATCTGACAATACTCTCCAAATTGAACTACAGATTCAATATAATACTTGTCAAAAGTCCAGCTAACCTCTTTGCCAAGATTACAAGCTGATTCTGAGACATATAGGACAATTCTGGGATCCAAAACAGCCAAACAGTCTTTCAAATGGAGAATAAAGTTGAAAGATTCACAATTTCCAATTTGAAAACCTACTTCAAATCTATAGTAATAAAGAGAGTGGACAGTGTGGTATTGGCATGAAGATATGTAGATCTGTGTAAAAAAAGAGTCAAGAAATAAAATCTCATTTTTATAATTAAGTAATTTCTGACCAGAATGCTAAGGCAAGTGAGTGGGAGAAAGATTAGATATTAAAAGATCAACTAAAACCTGTCAAAAACCTAAATGTAAGGGTTAATACTGTAAAACTCTGAGGATCATAGGCATAAATCTCCATGACTTTGTATTAAACAATGGATTCTTAGATATAATCCCCAAAGCACCAGCAACAAAATAAAACATAAATTAGATTTAAAATTTAAAACTTTTGTGCTACAAAGGATAGCATCAAGGAAGTTAAAAGAGAAATCAGAGAGGGAGACAAACCATGAGAGACTCTGGACTCTGGCAAACAAACTGAGGGTTACGGCTGGGGGGGAGATGGGGTAACCAGGTGATGGGTATTAAGAAGGGCAGGTGTTGTGATGAGCACTGGGTGTTATACACAACTAATGAATCGTTGAACACTACATCAAAAACTAATGAGGTACTATATGTTGGCTAATTGATAATTAAAAAAAATGAATAAAGATGTCACACACACATACACACAAATATTACTTAGCCATTAAAAAAGAATGCAATCTTGCCATTTGTGACAACATGGATAGACCCAGAAGTTATTATGCTAAATGCAGTGTATAGAATTTTTGAGTCACTATGTTGTACACCTGAAACTAATATAACATTGTATGTCAATTATATTTCAATAATAATTAAAAAAAGATTTTGGAAATATCAAAAACAAAGAAGACAACCCATGATGGGAAAAAATTTTTGCAAAGCATACTTGATAGAGGATGTGTATCTAATATAGATAGCACTTATATATACAACTATAGATATTATATATAGTTCTATATCTAGAATATATAAAAACTCTTATAACTCAATAAAAAAGACAACTCAATTAAAACATGGACAAAGTCTGTGCATAGACATTTCTCCAAACAAGACTTAAAATAGTTAACAAGCACATAAAAAGAAGCTGAGCATCATTAATCATTAGGGAAATGCAGATAAAAAGCATAGTGAGATACCATTTAACACCCACTAAGATGACAGTAATAAGGATTGGCATGGATGTAGAGAAATGTTAATCAATTGATAAATGGATAAACAAAATGTAGTATATATATATATATATACAATGGAATGTTATTTAGCAATAAAAAGGAAAAAATTCCTGGCATAGGCTATAATATGGATCTTGAAAACATTACCCTAAGTGAAAAAAGCCAGTCACCAAAGGCGATATATGATTCCATTTGTATGAAATATCCAGAATATGTAAATTCATAGAGGCCAAAAGTAGATCAGTAGTTACCAGAGGAAATGTCATGCGGGGAGTGTAACATGACTACTAATGGTTATGATCTTCCTTTTGGTGGCAAAGAAAATGTTCTAAAGCTAAAAAGTGGTAATGTCTGAACTGTGAACATATTAAAACCCACTAAATGATATACT